>NC_047084.1:187925079-188550079 GCF_902459505.1 Geotrypetes seraphini | reverse complement strand
TATGAAGAAAGGCTAAAGCAGCTTGGGCACTTCAGCTTGGAGAAGAGACGGCTCAGGGGTGATATGATTGAGGTCTATAAAATACTGAGTGGAGTTGAAAGAGTAGATGTGAATCGCTTGTTCACTCTTTCCAAAAATACTAGGACTAGAGGACATGCAATGAAGCTACTAAATAGTAGATTTAAAACAAACTGGAGAAAATATTTTTTCACACAACATGTAATTAAATTCTGGAATTTGTTGACAGAGAATGTGGTGAAATCAGTTGCTTAGCAGGGTTTAAAAAAAGGCTTGGATAAAACAGTAGTCCATCGGCCATTATTGAGATGGCTTGGGGAAATTCATTGCTTATTCCTAGGATAAGCAGCATAAAATGTTTTACTACTTGGGATCCAACTAGGTACTTGGGACCTGGGTTGGCCACTGCTGGAAACAGGATACTAGGCATGATGGACCTTTGGTCTGTCCCAATATGGCAATTCTTATGTTCTTATGCAATCATGTGATTACATTTTTTAATCCTGCAATTAATTTTGGATTAAATTTCTAATCATCGCCCACCCCTAGTTAATATTTATCATCTTTATTTTTGTTGTTGAAAGCTTCTTTTGTATCACACTCTGTATACTAATGCAGAAGACATCTTGTTAAAGGAACAGTAAAAATGAATCATAAAATATTTTAAAGAGAATAAAAGTTGACAGTAAAGCTAGTATAGTAGAGTTGTAAGGGCATTTCATATTTCTACAGTTAATGACAAGTAGCTCAGTTGTGAAACAGAATTTATTTAATTTCCTATGGTTATGAGAGATGTGCATCAGTCTGAAATGCTATGGGAAATGTCAATGACTCTTCTTATGTCATTTCATGTCATTTTAAAGCCAAAATGCGAAGGAAAACCCTGAAATTTTGTATTTTTTTTTTTTTCTGTGCCATCTATAGTATGTGCTATTATTCAAATAAAAGGCAATTCTGTTACCACGATGACACCATTTAGATGCTTCAATAATGCAGGTTCTGAGCCCATTCCATAAGGACACTTAAAAGCTTGAGGGGGCAATTTCAAAAGAATGCCCATGTCAGAACTGGGATGTCCATCTCACTGCTATTTTTCAAAATTAAATATTTTCTTTTTTTTTTTTTTTTAGTTTCTTTATTTTTCATATACCGTTTATCATACAGGTATCTAAATGGTTTACAATAATATGTAGTAAAAGTTAAAAAAAGAATAAAAACTTGTCTAAGCTAAAAAAAAAAAGGGGGAAACATTTATACATGAACATACATGATACATTAGGAAAGGATAGAAGGAAAAAGTAATAAATATTCCAAAATGTGAATGCCAAAAAAGCAGACAGAAAGGCCCTGATTCTATGAACAGTGCCTAAAAGATAAGTGGTGACATAGGTGTCAGAATGGGGAAGGCCGCAGTGGCCATAGCCTCCCCAAAGATTGGTGGTTTCTTGATTGGTACCAACCTTCCCAACTGATTCCTGATGTTGTAATTTTAAATCTTACGGCAGCTTCCACGCAGAGTCAGTGAGCAAGCCTGCCCCAGAGCACTTCATTCTATTTCCGGGAACAGCTCTGCTCGCTGATGCTGCGCAGTGGCTGCCTGAAGATTTAAAAGTACAGTGCCGGGAAGGGCTGGGTTGAGAGTCAGGAGTTGGGGAGAGGCTGCACCCTAGGATTCCGCTCATAGGTACTTCAGCAAAGGAAAAGATTGTCTTACCTTAGCCAAGTCCCAATCCCTTTCCCTTTTATTTGCTCCTGGAGGGATTACAAAATATAACATAATTAAAAGTGGGATTTGTACCTGGGTCCCATTGTTTAAAGTCCACTGCATTGACTTCATTGACTACTACTCTGATCTGCAGGGATATCTGTGTGGCAAGATTCAGGCTTGCCACACAGATATCCATCACCAGAAAGTCATGCAGAGAGTTTTCCATTCAGAAGACAGTTCTCCTGTCATCCTCTGAGATCAAACTATTGCACAGGAGGCAGAGGCCATATTAAATAATGCAGAAGGCTGGACCTGTTAACTAAAGGCGGTTCAATCCAACAAGAGCGATAAAGCAAAGGACTTTCATGTCAATCTACTAAAGAAATGGATGCCATTGACAGCAGCATTAGTCCAGAGGGATGACTTTGGCCTGGGGGTCCTGAATGAACCAGGACCATTATAAGTTCCCTTTAATGATCAGCTTTCTCCTTCACAGACAGCTGATCTGGAATAATTAGTAAAGCAATACCCAGTTGTGTTTTCAGAGAAGCCAGCCAGACTCGCCTTGCAATTCATGACCGTATCACTGAGCCAGGAGTGGTAGTCCGGCAGTGGCCCTATCAAATTCCGGCAGCTCAACAGTGGGCTGTGGCAAAATAAGTTTCTCACATGCTGAAGATGGGCATTATTGAAAAGTCAGCAAGTAACTGGTGATGAAACCAGATGGGAGTATCCAGTTTTGTATCGATTTTCGGAAGGTGAATGCTGTATCCAAGCTGGAATCAATGAACTTATTGATAGGCTGGGTTAAACTTGCAATATGACTAAGTCTAAGTCAGCTCCAAGATATATTCACCCGAAGTGGTTCAAAACACAATATACAAAAATGATACCAAATACCACTTCCAGAGAGTAAGTATCTAAAATTAATTCTACAATGATTGTAACTACTCAGGAAAAGGCCTCAGAATGGGAGCTTACGCAAAGTCCTATCATGGACTAAAACTTCAGCGTAATTGCTCCTGCTCCAATCACTGGCCCCATGTTCAGCTTACAGGCAACTTCTGAACTAACAATGACAACGATTAAGATAAGTACTTAGTTGTCAAATTCTATTGCAAACTAATAGAGAGATGTATCTATAGTTTATTAAAAAGTTACAGTTTACATAAAGGTCTTATAAAAAGTTTAAAAAAAGTTTAAAAATTATATTTATTCAAACTTGAAGTAAACTGTATTGAATACATCCTCAGGTTTTTGGGGCCAGTGATTGGAGCAGGAGCAATTACGCTGAAGTTTTAGTCCATGATAGGACTTTGCGTAAGCTCCCATTCTGAGGCCTTTTCCTGAGTAGTTGCAATCATTGTAGAATTAATTTTAGATACTTACTCTCTGGAAGTGGTATTTGGTATCATTTTTGTATATTAAGTCTAAGTCAGCCCACATCTTGCCCAAATCCCACCCTCACCAGTCCTCTTAAAATTCCCCTTTTAGCTCTGGGTGTACAGGAGCACTGAAGAGGCCTAAGTCATTTTGAGATTCTTCTAAAACCCGCTTTGATTATCGGCATTTGAATGACTTGTCTTACTGATCGTCCATGTGCTGATTTAGGCCGTTTTTTAGACGTATTTCCATTTCAATTATGAGCCCCATAGTGTACAGAGTTGTCTGGCAAACCCAAAAGCATACTATTTCCGTAATCCAAATGGGATAGTATCAAAGCTTGAATAATTTTCAACAGATGATCAGGTTTCAAAAATTTACATATTATTCTGACTATTTTCAAATTAAAAAATACCTTTCTTACTATTATGTTCACATGAGTTTCCATAGATAATCTAGCATCAATCCATCGACCCAATATTTTTATCTCTGATGAAATAGGTACGTTCACTCCTTCCAAATCAATGTTCTGCTGCATTAATTGTGCATTTTGTCCTCCCACCCATAACACTGTAGTTTTATCTGGATTGATTTTTAATGTATTCTTTGCTATCCAATCTTTCACTTTATTAAACACTCCAGATATTAAAAGTAATGTATCAGTCACTGAGTTTTCAGTCGGGAACACCAGTGTTATGTCATCTGCATACATAAAATGCATAATTTCCAACTCTTTCAATAAGCTTCCTAATGGTGCTAAGTATATATTAAATAGAATGGGGGGGGGGTCAGGGGGACACTGTGGTACCCCATAAGTCATCTGCCATTCAATTTAAATATTGTTACCCCAAGCCTTGAGTTTCTGGTCCATATTTCTTATTCAACGACATAGAGATCAACCCAAAATTAGACTGTTTGGTTCATACATAGACAGTGGACCACCATACTTTTGTATCTCTTCTTTGCTAAATTTGGACAATTGCCAATTTATTATGGTGCATATGGTAGCTTAGATTGTAATAGTCACATATTAGAAGTGGAGGAGTAGTCTAATAGTTAGTTCAGTAGTTGGAAACCTAGAGAACTGGGTTTCACTTCATTATTTCACTTAATCCTCCATTGTATCACTAGGGACAGAGGCAATACCTAAGAGGTGATAGGGACTTAGAGAGTGAGCAATATTGAAGGGAGGTAGTGCTGAAAAAGGGGAGGTGAACTAGAAACATAAGCAATGCTGAAAAAGTGTGTGGGGTGGAGATAAGGACATTGAGAAGGTAGATGGTTAACACGGGGGGAGTATAATGACAGGGACACAGTGAAGATTCTGGAAAAGAGGTGTATTAGGAACATAGGTGTGATGGGCACACAGAATGTTGATGCTGAAAACAGACAGACACCAAAGGGAAATGCTGGATCAAGGAGAGATGAAGGCTCAGGCTGGATGGAATGGGGAGAAAGAGGGACAAATCATATGGAAGGGGCACAGAAAGAAGGCAGACATTGGAAGGAATGAGAGAGTGAAGATAACATGAGAAAAGCAGAAGCCCAGGCCCAGATGCACTAAAGCCAGCAATTGTCACTAAACCTGTTTTAACAGCTTTAGCGACGGTTGCATTTGCAGACCCGATGCAGAAAATGGCTCACCACCTGGTTTTCTGCATGATCGCTCATTCCCCGATCCGATCATGCAAATAAGCTGATTAATATTAAAATACCATGTAAATTAGTAGAGAGATTAATGCTCTAACATGGCTTCCCGATGCACTAAAAAAAAGTGATCACTTTTAGTGATCCAAAAAAGCGACTGGTCGAGACCAGTCAATTACTTGTCTAATCATTTTTTTTTTTTAATGGGCACAGATCCCGTGCATGTCATACATGTAATATATCTGCCCCATTAGAAAAAAAAAAGCACCCCCTCTCTGCCGATGACGGCTCTCCCCACAAACTGCCCCCCTGTGCCAGCGAAAACGGCAAGAGAAATGCCCACTTCCTCCTGCCATGCCGCCCCCCCTCGTAAATAAAATTGATAGGAGAGATGCCCACTCCATTCTGCCTTGGTGACACCCTCCCTCCCCCCCATGGAAGCAAAATGGCACATGCACAGCATCTGTGCCCATTAAAAAAAAAAAAAAAAAAAGGTTTCTTGCTCCAAACAGCTGAGTGGCAAGAGGCTTTTCCCTGTCTCTCAGCTGTTCGGGCTTCCCCTGCCATCTCTGCGCATGTGTGAGAGTCAGTCTCACAGTGCTCATCAGACGGCAGAGTTGGGGATTTCGACGAACATCCACGTGAATCATTTGCATGCAAACTTTTTAGTGCATCAATAGCTCTTTCTAAATCGGCCAAAAAATTGGATCGGTGCAGACCCACACAGACTTACCGATCTATTAGTGCATCTAGGCCCCAGAGACAAGAAAAGTAGCTAACAGTTTTTGTTTTTTTTGTTTTTTGCTTGAGGTAAAGTTGTATTATAGCTATGTTAAACATTTACAATTTGAAAAGGTGAAATAATATGATTTTTTAATTGGATTAATTTTAATACATTTTTGACTAACTTTAAGAGACCTAAACCCCCTGCCTGAGCGGATACAGTACTTTACTGACCTGAGGAAGGAGATTTGTATCTCTGAAAGCTAATAAAAAATGTATTAGTCCAATAACATGTTGTCTTATTTTCCATTATTGTTTTATTTCTATGGGCTCCTTTTACTAAGCTGCGTTAGCGGTTTTAGCCCGTGCTTAGCGCGCGCTAAATTGCCATGCACGCTAGACGCTAACGCCACCATTGAGCTGGCGTTAGTTTTTGGTGCGTAGCATGGGGTTAGCGGGCGCAGCAATGTAGCTCACGCTAAAAATGCTAGCACACCTTATTAATAGGAGCCCTATGTGGTGATTGGTATTTGTCAGTCTTTTCAAATTTACATTGGTTGTCTTTATATCTTGTACAGTACTAGGGGACATTCATCACTGTTTTTGTGGTGCTGCATTTTATTTTTTAAATCTTTATTCATTTTTAAACTTATAATAAGTGTGATAACATATCCATACAAATAACCATAAATATATCACTTAATAATCAACAATGATACATATAATATTCTCTTATCTCCCCACCTTCCCACTCTTATCTATCATATAATCAATACTTATACAACATGTAACAATAAAAAATACCCTCCCTCCCACCCCATAATTGAACTTGTAAATTTAAGGGAAACAAGAATTTTCTAATCATTACAATACTTTGTTAATGGGTCCAAAATATCTTGAAAATCTGACTTCTGTAGGTGCAGTTTCATTGCTGTCTACATATTCTATTTTTTGTTTGCAGTTACAGTGGTACCTCGGTTTACGAGTGCACCGGTTTGCGAATGTTTTGCAAGGCGAGTTCACGCTCTCTCCGAGATTCTCGGAGATCTCGGAGAGAACGTGAACTCTCAGGCCTTGAGCATGCGCAGATGCTCAAGGCCCAGTAAGAAGAGGAGGCTGATCTTCGGGCACTGGCACCAACGCATAGGACATGCTGGTGCCGATGCCCAGGCCCAGATGACAGTAAGAAGCGGCAGGGGGGTGCCCAATTGCGGCGGGGGGTGCCGAATCATGGCGGGGAGTGCCGGATCGCGGGGGGGGGGGAGGATGCCGGATCGCAAGGGGGGCCTTTGGGGGGAGCAATGCCGGTTCTCATGGGGGGGGGGGGGGAAATAGAGCAGTGCCGCTGGCCTCGGCTGGTGGGAACGTATCAAAGCGAGTTTCCATTATTTCCTATGGGGAAACTCGATTTGATAAACAAGCATTTTGGATTACGAGCATGCTCCTGGAACAGATTATGCTCGTAATCCAAGGTACCACTGTACTTATTCTACAGTATCCTGGGTGAGAGTGTATCTTCTGTGTGTGTGAAAAAAGGCATGTTTTTCTGTTGGCACTGACTGTGCAGGATCAAACCGTACTAATCTGGCTTGTTTAGTTTTACAATGATTGTATTGATGTTCTAGACGTGTTCACTATATTGTTTCAGATGCTGCCTTTTCTTAGGTACACCCTTGTTGTGTGACTTGTGGATTATTACTGAAACAAGTTTTCACAGTGGAGAGATTGACTCCGGGTGCAAATATGCTAGGTACGCCACTGGCTCAAAGAGTCTTAATTTGGGCAGTTAAGAGTATCTACCGGTCTAATAATGCTGAAGAGAATTGCCCAGGATTAACTACCATATGAGAACCAAAGAGTGTTACATATTAGAGGGCCACCCAGTTTAAGCTGGATGGCTGGTAACATTGGGCACAGTCAAAGCCAGGAGAAGGAAAACCAATGGGATTGGAGGAAGGGGAAGGGTTAGATTGGTGACCACAGAAGAAAGGGAGGCTGATTGGTGGGGTTGGAGAAGTTTGGATTGGTAGAAGAGAAGGGAGGGGTATAAGGGACAGGTTGAGGTAAGGAGAATTTGGCAGGCTAAGGATACTAGAGCGAGTTTCAACACCGAAGTAGATTGATCCGCCAAATTGAAAAATTTGTTTACATTTGTTGTATTTACAAGATATTTCTAATGAAATCTGATATTAAAATCAATAATGTTAAATAAAGTTGTGGCCAGTATTTTGCCAATTGTAATAGTATAGTTGGATTATTTGATATGGGGGTAGTGGAATATATGCAAGAGAATGGCTGAAGTACGAGTCCCAATGTGATGACGAATCAATGGTGCCTTGCACTATAATTCAATAATAGAATTTTGGTTCCAAGGTTGCATTGTACAGTTGGCTTTCCGTTATACATATACAGTATTTGTTTATAAAGTAGCATTTAGGCATGTATATGTGCACATAAACACATACCCCTGATGTTCAGTGTGGCATAGTGGTTAGAGCTACAGCCTTGGCACCCTGAGGTTGTAGGCTCAAACCTCATGCTGCTTCATGTGACCCTGGGCAAGTCACTTAATCCTCCACTGTCCCTGGTATATTAGACAGATTGTGAGCCCACTGGGACAGACAAGGAAAGTGCTTGAAGTACCTGTATGTAAGCCACTTTGAGTGTGGTTGTATAACTACAAAAAAGGTGGCATACAAATCCCAATCCCTTCATTTAACCAGCTAAAAATGTCTTACCGGCCAATTAAATAGAGTCTAGCCCAGGGGTATGCAATTCTGGTCCTCGAGAGACAGGTTGTCACGATATCCACAATCTAATCTAATCTAATCTAAACCATAAGTTTATATACCGCATCATCTCCATGAGAATGGAGCTCGACACGGTTTACAAGAACTTAAAATAGTGGGCACAATGAATATATAATTACCCTCCTATAGCAAATATCCCTCTCCTAACCAAGTTATTAGGATCCATAATATCCACTCAACTCTCATCCTACCTAGAAAGATTCTCTATTCTCCTACCCCACCAATTCGGCTTCAGACCCAACTTCAGCACCAAATCCCTTTTGGCCTCACTAATCTCTAAGGTGCAACAACTCCATTCTCGCAACAAATTTGCTGTTCTCCTACAATTCGACCTCTCCGCAGCTTTCGACGTCGTCCATCACGATATCCTAATCTTCCAACTCTCCGAAATAGGCATAAGCTCCACAGCCCTAGATTGGTTCTCGAAATTCCTACGCTTCCGCTCCTACACCGTTAACATAAACGGTTCCTCATCCCCCCCCTGGAAGCCGAAATGTGGAGTCCCGCAAGGCTCACCTCTCTCCTATCCTTTTCAACATCTACATGTCCTCTCTGAAACTCCTTCTTCTATCCCCCCTAGAAACTCTCTATACCTACGCTGATGACATCCTCATCCTCCTCGAGACCAACTCGAACCTCTCTAACCTCGCTGAGAACATATCCACATGTATAACGAACCTCCAATCCTGGGCCCAATCTGTACAAATGAAACTGAATGAGTCCAAAACAAAACTACTTTGGCTCGGCCCAACATTAGATCATTTACCCACCTCCATCCCACTACCTTCCGGCCCCACTCTTCAGCTTGAGTTTTCAAGCAAAGTCCTAGGCATCGTCATTGACTCCTCTCTCTCCTTCAATGATCACCTTAACTCCTTGGTAAAAAAATGCTTCTTTAACCTTCATATGTTGAGGAAAGTGAGATCCTGCTTTCATCATTCTCACTTCGCCATCCTCGTTCAATCCACCATCCTCTCTAGACTGGACTACTGCAATTCCATCTATATAAGCCTAACTAAGAAAAACCTCCATAGACTTCAGCTAATTCAGAACGCCGAGGCTAAGCTTATTTTCGCAAAAGGCAAGTTCGATCACGTCTCCCCACTCCTCTCCAAGCTTCACTGGCTCCCAGTATACTCCAGAGTCCTCTTTAAATGTGCCTGCTTAGCCTTCAAGATTCTACATGGCGTCCTTCCTCCCGTTATCCCACTCTTTTGGAATTCCTCAAACCCACACTCCACCAGACCCTCCCAAAAACTGAAACTATCATTCCCCTCTATAAAAGGTATATCCCGCGCAGGAAAACTTGGAACATCCCTCCCCTTTAGAATCACAGAACTCTGGAACAATCTCTCATCCCCGCTCAGAAATTCAAGCTCCTTCCAATCCTTCCGCAAACACTTGAAAACTTGGCTCTTTTCAAAAATCTAATCACCTCCCATTCTCTAGTATCCTGTCCCTCTCTATCTTCTTAGTCCCTCTCCTATAGCCTTTCATTGTAGTTCCTTTCCTCTTAACTCTGTAAACCATGCCGAGCTCTGCACTTGCGGAGATGGCGCGGTATACAAACCTAAGGTTTAGTTTAGTTTAGAGATGGATTTGCATACAATGCCTCCTTGAAATGAAAATCTATCTGATGCATATTTAATGTGGATATCCTGAAAACCTGACCTGACTGTGGCTCTCAAGGACCGGAATTGCCTACCCCTGGTCTAGCCTCTTAACCACTAATATTCAGCAGGAGATAGCTGGTTATATCTGCCGAATATTTGTGGTCAGTAGCAATGTTGCATGAATTACCCAGCTAGCTGTGAATATTCAGCGATGGCTGGCTAAGTTTAGCAGGCAAATCAGACCACATAAATAACAATCCTATCTTAGCCCGCTATTAACTTAACCGACTAGTGCTGAATATTTGCTTAGCCGATTAAGGCCCCCTCTAACGAAGCCGCATTAGGCGTTTTTATTGCCGGCAGCGGCGATATTAGCTCCGATGCTTATTGGAATTCTATGAGCATTGAAGCTAATACCTCCGTGGCAGGTAATAAAAAAGCCTAAAGCAGCTTTGTTAAAATGGGCCTAAGTTAGAGCTGCCCCCCCAAAAAAAAAAAAAAAAAATTTGGATACTCAATGCCAGCTGCTGGAAAAGGCCCAGCATTAAATATCCAAGCTGAGCACTGGTCTTGGGCAGACAACATCCTTTCTGATATACCCTTGAAAAAGGCTTTTGCAAGCCAAAACACGGACCGTGTTCAGTCTATGAATAAGGACTAAGGAGTCTCCTAAGTGGTCAATATTTGCATATATTCATATACTTGTTTTAGTAGTTTGAGAATGTATAATTAAAGTACAGTTGCATCTAAAGGCTGATGTGTGCGTTCCCTTCCCCTCTTGATTTTGTTTACTGTCTGAAAATTGCCCAGATAAATGCCAAAATTCTACCTCACTGCTCTTCTGCAAATAAGAACATAAGAATTGCCACTGCTGAGTCAGACCAGTGGTCCATCGTGCCCAGCAGTCTGCTCACGCGGCAGCCCCCAGGTCAAAGACCAGTGCTCTGAATGAGTCCAGCCTCACCTGCTTAGGTTCAGTTTAGCAGGAACTTGTCCAACTTTGTCTTGAATCCCTGGAGGGTGTTTTCCCCTATAACAGACTCCGGAAGAGCGTTCCAGTTTTTTACCACTCTAGCATAAATATATGGGGCAGAGTATGGGCAGAGTTCCCACTTATGCACACAGTTAACAGAGTTTTGTAAGTTACACGTGTGTCTCTTATGTTTAGGTTTGATCATTTACACCAGGGGTAGGGAATTATTTATTTATATTATATCAATATTATTTATGTTTTGTGTTTTAGTTTGTAATGATTTTTTAAAAAATTTCAATAAAATATTTATGGGGAAAAAAACAAGCAAAGAAACCACAGAGTTTAAAATTCCAGCTGATGATTTTTAAATCATTTACAATATTTACATATACTATATTCAGCATCTGCTTGTCTATTCTATGAAGGAATATAGAAGCGTACTTTCCTTAGAGTATTAGTCTAACTGGGTACATACCCTTAAAATTTAGGCATGAGTTGGTGTAAATCATGGGTAGGGAACTCCGGTCCTCGAGAGCCATATTCCAGTCGGGTTTTCAGGATTTCCCCAATGAATATGCATGAGATCTATTTGTATGCACTGCTTTCAATGCATATTCATTGGGGAAATCCTGAAAACCCGACTGGAATACGGCTCTCGAGGACCAGAGTTCCCTACCCATGATTTACACCAACTCATGCCTAAATTTTAAGGGTATGTACCCAGTTAGACTAATACTCTAAGGAAAGTACGCTTCTATATTCCTTCATAGAATAGACAAGCAGATGCTGAATATAGTATATGTAAATATTGTAAATGATTTAAAAATCATCAGCTGGAATTTTAAACCCTGTGGTTTCTTTGCTTGTTTTTTTTCCCATAAATATTTTATTGAAATTTTTTAAAAAATCATTACAAACTAAAACACAAAACATAAATAATATTGATATAATATAAATAAATAATTCATAGGGTGTCATAACTCATTGTACAAAACAGAAAAATTACCATTTACTCCTTAAATTTAAGCAAACAGTCCCATACCTTCTTAAATTTCCTAAAGCTGCCACACTTAATTGCATATATGTATTTGCTGTAGAGACGTAGCATATTCCACCATATGCTATAATCCAATTTAGAAAAATCCTTCCAATTATGTAGAACTGTTTTAATTGTTATCATTAAGTTCTTCAATAGTTGTGTTTTGTAAGTGTTTAATATAGACTTAAGAGCATATCCCCCTAGAATAACTATTGAATAAGTTAATGGATCTGTTATAGAAAGCATAGTTGATATTGTTGACCAAACTTTACTCCAATAAGACGCAACATATGGACATTTAATATCATATGCTCCATAGTTCTAATTGTATTCTTACAAGTACAGTAGAATTTTCTTTTGGATACATCTATTTTTGATAGCTTTACCAGAGTCCATAGCGCCTTATGCATTAGAAAAAAGGAAGATTACATTGGTTTTTTTTGTTGTTGTTTTTTAAATAATGACCTGTTTATGGCCTGAACTAAATAAAGCAGCATTTGCAATACTGCGAGGAACATGTGTATTATCCTTTCATTACAGAGGTAGGGTCCTCTTAGAAAATCTTACGTCCATTAGGAAAGGATGCTGAAACCTACAGTCCCAGTGTCCTTGTGGAAGAAATTCTGGGTTTTCTGGACATGCATTATGCCACTATCTTATTTGAATGCCCTCTTTCTAATGACAATGTCACATTTTCAAAACTCACAGGTCAGTTATGCTAATTATATATTACTGTTTGAAATTAATTTTCTTTAACTTTATTTACACGTACTTGTGTAATCCTTTGATGGAGTGTGTCAAAGGGCTGAATTAAGACCCTGTGGGAGGTCTAAACTTTTAGAAAGCAGTAGAACATCAACTTTCCAGGTTGTTTTGCTCTTATAGCTTATGACCACATACTGAGGATACAGAATAAAACTAATAATATCTCTCACATTTGTGACTGTTAAGCATGGTATCTCTGAACACACGACCAAAACCCTTGTCCACGCTCTCATCATCTCGCGCTTAGACTACTGCAACGTACTTCTCTCGGGCCTCCCACACAGCTGTCTCTCGCCTCTTCAATCCATTCAAAATGCTACTGCGCAATTCATATTCCGTGAGAGCCGCTATTCTCTCATTACCTCCAGGGAAGGATTAATTCGTTGAGGGCCACTAGGCACACAAGTACACTGGGCCCCCTGCCACGGCCCACCCCACCCCACCATGCGCCCAGGCGGAAACAGGAAGCTGCATCAGAGGGAAGCTTTGGGCAAGCAGCACCACTTGCACAATTACAGTTCCCGTTGTCTTTCTTACCCCCGTAGCTTGCTTGTCTTACTTTTTGTTGATGGGGGGGGGGGGGCTGCGTTGCTGATAGGGGTGGGGCCCGCATTGCCGATCGATGCTGAAGGGGCCCGTCACCGTTTGGAAAAAAACAATGTTGATGCCCTCCTTCATCGGGCCCCCCTGACCATTTTGGGCCCTAGGCACGTGCCTATTTGGCCTATTGGTTAATCCTGCCCTGATTACCCCTCTCCTCGTCGCTTCTTTGGCTCCCTGTCCATTTCCAAATACAGATTAAACTCCTCTTGCTGACCTACAAGTGCATTCGCTCTGAAGCCCCCTCGATATCTCTCCTCACTCATCTTCCCCTATGCTCCCCCCCCCCGTGATCTCCGCTCATCGGGCAAGTCCGTCTTATCTGTACCTTCTTTTCCACTGCCAACTCCAGACTCTGTCCCTTCTTTCTTGCGGCACCGTATGCCAGGAACAGGTTGCCTGAATCAATACGTCGTGCTCTGTCCCTGGCAATGTTCAAACTAAAGGCCCACTTTTTTGAAACTGCTTTCAACTTTTAACTCCCCCTCACTGCTGTCATATATCTGTACCCACTATAACCTCCCCAACCCTGAAATGTCCTGTCTAAATTAGATTGTAAGCTCTTCTGAGCAGGGAATGTCTATTGTATGTTAAAATGTACAGCGCTGCTTATAGCTTTCAGCGCTATAGAAATAATAAATAGTAGTAGTAGTAGATATGTCCCTTGTAGAAGTGTTGCTGCCTGTCTATAAGAAGAACTTCTAGGGCTCCTTTTACTAAGCTATGCGGAAAAACTAACGCCAGCTCAATGGAGGTGTTAGCGTCTAGTGTGCGTGGAAATTTAGCGCGCGCTAATAGTGCACTATAACCTCTAGCGCAGCTTAGTAAAAGGAGCCCCTAGTCTACAGCACAGCTAGAGATAATTTTCACCACGGCAATAATCTTTTAGGGCCTCTTCCATTAAACTGTGTTAGCAGTTTTCTAGTGTGGGGAGCCGCGCTGAATAGCCCGTGCTGCTCCCGAGAACAGTGTTGGGCAATTCAGCGTGGCTCTCTGCGCTAAAAACTGCTAGCGCAGTTTAATAGAAGAGGGGGGCTAGTGTTTTTCACACCAAGTACCAGATTCGCCTGCATATTTGTTAATTCCAAAAGAAAACCAGAGACCCCTGAGGAAGGTCTTTTAATCGAAACAAGGACCATGTTGGGTCCCATTTCTCTAGATCAAAGTTGGATGTTCAACACACAACATTTTTTTGACTGCATAAAGTGCCTGCATTCAGTACATCGGTTCTGCAGTTTTGTTTTGTTTTGTTTTGTTCCTTGTTTGACATTCACTGCAGACTTGTTGGATTCCTTCTCCCTTGTTGAACTTCTCGTATTTGCATTTTTTGTGTTCTAGTTGGGTTTTCTGTGACTCATATGTCATAACATTTGCAAGGTACACTTGCAAATTTTGAAAATAAGTGTGCTTCTGGCATCACAGAGAGAGATGGATGACAAGAGGAAGCCTTCATGTACTAACATATGCTATACATGTTGATGAATTTTCAGACTGTTTTTACAGGTAATAATTAAAATAGTAACCTTAATTATGCTCATCTTTTAATGAAAGCTTGCTGAACAGTTTTAATATATAATTTAGAATTGCAAATATCTGGGCAAATTTAATTCTTCGTTTGCAGATGATTTTAATTGAGTGGATTTATAACCATTTAAAACTCAGAAACTCATGTCTTGCATGAAATTAGACAATCTTAATATTCAGGCCCTTCACTGACAGCTGATTCTAATGTTTGACTAAATTCCACTTCATAGCAAAAGGGAACTTTAATTGATTTTCTTCTTTAAGCACACTTACTTTCGTGAAATAAATTCATCACAGGAACCAAGAGTGGAACCAAAGTTCCAGTAGCAGTTATGTGGAGAACAGCTGTTAAGAGACACAGAGGCATTCATATGCCAAGTCTGCAATTCCGGTCTATGTGTGCAGTTACTGAATTTCTATACTTTCTATATCCAGGGAGCAGTCTTTTATTTATAAATGGAATAGAGTCGTGCCTCATGGTTGAACCATGAGGCTGAGTGGCATTCTCTGTCTTAACACAATGTGAAGTTAGTATCTGGAATGGAATGCAGCATACCTCTCACCATCAGTAGGCATTATTGTCTATTGACCTTCAGTATGTAATTGACTTACACCTTATGTGAAAACCAATGTAGATAATTGCTTTATGAGGTTATTGGACTATGTCACACTTATTTAGGCTTTGTGATGTAGTTTGGCATGAAACCCTGGCAAATCACTGTGGTGGGAAATTGATGGGTTGTAATCTGCCTTTTGAATCACAACTTGCATTTTGATAACATGCCACACTGAGCTCCAGACTTGGCACCCTGAGGTTCTGGGTTCAAATCCCATGCTGCTCCTTGTGACCCTGGGCAAATCACTCAGGCCCTATTTTACAAAGGCGCACTAAGCATTTTAGCGCAGATTTAGCACATGCTGAATTAATGCATATGCTAACCGCTAACGTGTCCATAGGATAACATGCATGCATTAGCTTTTAGCGCGTGTTTAGTGCGCAATAATATTTAACGCATGCTAAAAAGCATAGCGCACCTTTGTAAAAGAGGGGGTTAATCCCCCATTGCCCCAGTTACATTAGATAGAGTGTGAGTCTGCCAGGACAGATAGGGAAAAATGCTTGAGTATCTGAATGTACACCACTTAGGTTATAAGTAGTATATAAATACTAAAAATAAATAATACTCTGTGAGTGCCTGACTTTTCCTTTGATAATGGGTTTAATGACAGTTCTAAAGTCGTTTTTATCTTTCTGCTGTGGCTTGTGATAGAGTGGTTTGAATGATTGATGTCAATTGCTGAATAATTGCACTTTGGGTGGATAGAGTTTTCTGTGTAAGCTCCATTTGTGTACAGAGTAGAATTACAAAAATTGGATTTTTCTGTTGGTTAACCATCACTGGTTTCTACCACAGGACGGTGAGGTAAATGCTCCGACACTCATAGAATTCCTGTGAGCATCGGAGCATTTACCCCTCGGGCCTGCGGTAGAAACTAGAGAATGACACGGTGGTTGTTACCTGCGGCTAGCCGCGAGTAGCCACGGGTAACCCGCCGAAACGGGGAAAGAAAAATAGCAGTCGCTGCGGGAACGGGGACAAGGCCATTCACCGCCCCGTGGTGCAGTGAATGGTCTTGTCTCCGCAGTGAGGCATCAAGGATCACGCAGTCCCCGCAGCTCCCACCCACCCCGATCGTAGCGTTTAGCCAGCTCCCTCCCTCCACCTCACCTTATATTCCGAGTTTGACGGCTTTCTTTTTCCCGAGCTCCACGCATTCAAAAAGCCGCTGCGCGAGTTGATCAATCTTCTCCTCTGATTCAACCGGAAACAGGAAGTTGCAGGAGAGGAGAAGATTGATCGACTCACGCAGCCGCGCGTGCGCGTCTTTTTGAATGAATGCGGCTCGGGAAAAAGAAAGCCGGCAAACTTGGCATATAAGGTGAGGTGGAGGGAAGGGTAGTGGTGCTAAGGAATAGAACAGACATTGAAAGAGGGTAGAGAGGAACAGACCCTGAAGGGAAATGTGGAAGACAGAGTGGGGAGAAGACGCTGGAAGGGAAGAAGACAGATGCCAGACTATGGCGGAGCGGAGGGAAGAAGATGGGTGAGTGAAGGGAGAGGCACAGTAACAGCAAATGGAAGACGCAGAGAGAAGACACACAGTGGATGGAAGGAATTGAATGAGAAGATGTGGAAAGCAGAAACCAGACAACAAAGGTAGAAAAAAAAATTATATTTATTTATTTATTTTTTGCTTTAGGATAAAGTAATATATTAGCTGTGTTGATAAAAATTTAGAAACAAAGCCCTGTCAGCTGAACATATCTTTCTCTAGTTCAGCAGCAGGAACTTTGATTTATAAGAAAGGAATAAGCTAAATATTACAGTACTAAGGCTTATATGGATGCTGCAGGGACAGTGACGGGGCGGTGAAAGGGATGGTGGTGACTGTGACGGGGCGGTGAAGGGAACGGCGGTGACGGGGCGGTGACAAGGACAGATTTTTTTTTTCCCGTGTCATTCTCTAGTAGAAACCTCTACTGCGGCTTTGTAAAAGGAGACTTTTGTTTTTAAAATGTATGTAAGCTAATAGTGTGCATTTTAAGAAATCAGTATATAAATTATGATCAACAGTGTTTGAAATGAGAATTTTTAAAGTATCTACCATGATATGCATTCATTTATCTGTTCAAACATATGGTGAATAACTGTCTATGTACAATTTATAGATTACAGAGCTGCTGACATCCAGTTCACATTGTTCTAACCACCTTTAACACATAGGCCACCCTAAAATAAAGAGTGCTAATAATGTTCTTTGCCTAGGCTGGGGAGATTCAGGCACCAAAACGCACATCCCCTGGTGTATGAATTTACTCTCAGGCTACAATTAGGATTAACATAGTTATCAGAGTAATGCACTAGAAGATGAAAGCTAAAATGCTTTGAATAAAGAAAATCAAAGGGACTCAGAAATCTGGCAAGAAAAGTTTTAGGACACCTTCAATTTAAAATTGAATCTTCTAATGTGTGTGTGTGTTGTTCTTGGGTTGTGTTTTTTTTGCCATTAAAGCAAAATAAGTGTCATTTTTTGCTTTAAAACACACTCAGAACTGCTATAATCAATTCAGGTTTTCTCTTGATTTCACATTCTAATGTATGCAACATTTTGCATAATAAAATAAAAACAATTTCATAAAATGTGACTGTATGAGCTTTCTGAAATAGATTACAAAAGTGTCAGGTAGAAAGAGCAACGGAGAATACATGATTACTTAAAATGTTAATGCAGGATTTAGAATATTATAAACTAAAAGACCACCCATGATACTGCTTATAGCTTTTTACAGTTAGTAGATTTGTATTTACAAATTAAAATATGACATATTATCAAGGCTAGCTCAAGAGATCGTTTCAGAGTCCCCCTTGGCAGCACCCCTTTCCACATACGTCGCCCCCTTTCATATGCTTACTACGGTTTTACATATTTTTCTCCCTTCCTTTCCCCCTCTCCCATCATAGGCCTAACATTTCTATTTCACTATTTTCCTTCCCCCTCTTTCTCCATTATCCCCCAGTCTGGTGTCTCTCTTCTTCTGCCCTTCATGTCTGGCATTGCTCCCCCTCCCTCACTCACACACCAGCTATGGTCCTACAAATCTGCCATGAATTGCTGGTAGGAGCGACAATAAAGAAAGAATATATACAGACCACCCGGTCTTACCTCTGCCATACTTTCCAACATAATTTATCATGGTTGAGATGGAGCAGAGGAAAGACCCAAGGACATGCTGGAGGTAGTCTGTCTTTAAAGCTGCTCCTATGGAAATCAGTAGGGACTATGGTGTTTCAAATGAATGTGCTTTATTAAACCAAAATGAAGACAATTCAATAACTCAACACAAATCATGTTTCGGCCAAATGGCCTGGCTCAGGAGTCAGAACTAATTAAGACAAAAAAGAAAAAAGAAATATTCATATATAAATAAGATAAAAAGGATCAAGGTTGGTGAAAAAAAAGTTAAAAGTCCAAAAGTATATTTATTCCCCCTTTACAAAGCCACGATAGTGGCTGCAACGCAGCAAACGCTCTGGCATCCATTAAATACCTTCAGGCATTGGACCAATTACTGATGCAGCAGCTGCTACCACGGCTTTGTAAAAGGAGCCCTAAGTTATTTATTTCAAATACATATATTTCATATTTTTAAAGGACCTAGGGGTCCTTTTATCAAGCTGCGGTAGGGGTTTAACGCGCGGAATACCACACGACAAACCGCCTGCCACGCTAGCCGCTAATGCCTGCATTGAGCAGGCGTTAGTTTTTTAGCCGGCCGCGGGGGTTAGCGCCTGATGAACTGTCCGACGCGCTAACCCCGCTAGCGCGGCTTGATAAAAGGAGCCCTTCATTTTTTGTATCATTAACATTTATCTTTTTTTTAAATCTTTTTATCGCCACTCTATATTTGCATCATCCTTAACTCTAACCAACGCAGAAAGAATGAGGCTCAACTTGTAATATGGACTACAGACCGTCTCGTGACATTGTGCAGCAGCGCAACTAAGCTACCAGCCCAGCCCATTTAAAAAGGTCTTCAAAGAAATCCTGAAATACATATATTTTGCCTTCTCCATTTTGGCTTAGAAGGCCAGGACACAAGTGTTCCATTAAAGTCCACACCATTTAATTGAGCATTTGGATTGCTTGCTGAAAATTCTTTGTTTCTACTTGACACAAAGGGGTCCTTTAACTAGGCACGCTAACCGATTTAGCGCACGCTAAATGCTAAGGCGCCCATAGAATATAATGGGCACCTTAGCATTTAGCAGGCGCTAATCTTTAGCGCGCCTCAGTAAAAGGGCCCCAAAGTTTTACTTTTATAGAGTCACACTTAGTGCTACATTAGATGATGCTCATAGGCATGATATATAGCATTGGGCCCGTACAGTTTTAAGCATGATGTCCAATCGTGTTTGTGCAGGATTCTTCTGAAAGGGATGGCGTTGGGGTGGCCATGATTGTTTGTTTGTATGCAATTATTAAAATCTCAGGGCAAGTCTAGTACTTCAAAAAGTTCTTAAGAGGGCATTCTAAACATGACCTTAGACTTAGTGGGGATGGGCGGACCCGCTATGCCTAAGGCCTGACTGGTCCAGGCTTCTAGAGCCTGGGCCAATCAGGCCTTAGGCTTCGGCGGGATGGGCCGGGAAGGGGCGGGCCCGCCTCATTTCGACGAGGCAGGCCTGCCATCTGGACGGGCAAGAACCGTCTGGCCTTAAGAAAAGGTTAGTTTGGTGGGGTGGAGATTTGGGGGTTGTTAGCGCCGGGGGGGTGCGTCTTCGGGCAGGAGGGATTGGGCACCCTCCTTCCAGCGATTGATACTGTCGGGGGGGGGAGGGTGCGTCTTCGGGCAGGAGGAATTGGGCACCCTCCTGCCAGTGATCGGACAGGCCGCGGCCCGCTATACTTATAGCGGCAGAGAGATCCCTTGCCGCAATATGTATAGCGGCCGCGTCTACTTACAATGTAGACCAGCATTTTGCTGGCCTACATTTTAGCGTTTCTCCTCTACTAGGGAGACGCGTAGGGCCGCCTAGGTTCGCCAAAGGCCCTTAGGCGAGCTTAGGCATCTTGTGGGTCTCCCTAGGCTCCCGGAGGCGCCTTCAGGCCTGCCTGGGGAGCATTTTTTTAAAAAACGTGCATCCCGATTGGCTGATTAGACAGCTGTAGGACGCCTATAGCTGCCTAAAATCGGGACGCACTTTGGAGAATCAGGCCCCTAATGCCTAAACAGAGAAAAATGTATAGCTAAGTTTATTCATGGCTTGATGTACCGACCATCACATGTATCTGGGTTGGTTTAGAATATAAAAAATTAGAAAGGTCATATATAATTTTTGATTTAGGTGAGATAAAATAAAAAAGTGTAGACCTAAAACTGTGACGAATTAGGACTGATTAGAAATGAGAGGTTTGGGGGGATAGGGAAGTTTTAATTACAATGATAAATATCTCACATCAAGCAGCGGCTGTGGAGTAGGGACTTAGAACAATTGCTTACGCCCACCACTTATGAGGTTTTCAGGAAACATACAAAAACACACCTGTTCCTAAAATATCTAGACAACTGACCCTTTTCTCCTTCCCCCTCGATATTGATCACCATATCCTATTAATCTCTCTATCCTCAAAAATGGATTTCCTGTCCCACCAACTCTCTTTCTTCCTCCCCTTTTAAGTTCAATCAATTTGTACCTTGCTTAATCTTTTGTAAACCACATAGAATTTCACGGTATTGCGGTATATAAACTGTTATTATTATTATTATTATTAATAAATATAAGGAAGGGTAGAGGGATGGGGAGTAACGAGAGGGAAACAGGGATGTCGCTTTTTAAAAGCTTTCCCCCTCCCCACTTGAATTGAATTTTAAAGCTTTTAAGACCCTTTTAAAACCTTTTTTTTAAAATTTAGGGGTCCTTTTATCAAGCCGCGCTAACGGGGTCAGCGCATCGGACATTTCATCATGCACTAACCCCTGCGGCCAGCTAAAAAACTAATGCCTGCTCAATGCATGCATTAGCAGCTAGCGCGGCAGGCAGTTTAACGCACGGTGTTATGCGTGTTAAACCCCTACCGCGGCTTGATAAAAGGACCCCTTAGTTTTTGGTTCTGATAGTCCTCAAGACGATCATATATATTAATAAGATAATTTTATTTACTTTTTGTAGGTTTAGATATATGAGGGTTTTTTGTTTGTTTGCTTTTTTTCCCCCCTCTCTTTCTTTCTTTGCTTTCATGATAGAATATGTCTTTCCTGTGTTTTATAGAGCCATGGTCAGACCACACCTGGAGTACTGTGTCCAACAATGATCTCCTTACCTAAAGAAGGATATAACTCTGCTGGAGAGGGTGCAGAGGCGAGCCACGAAGCTAGTAAAAGGTATTGAGAATTTGAGCTACAAAGAACGCCTCGTAAAACTAGGATTGTTCACCCTCGAGAAGAGAAGGCTGCGAGGGGATATGATAGAGACTTTCAAAATACTAAAAGGTTTTGACATACTAGAACAAGAAGCATCATCATTGACATTGTCAAAGGTGACTCGAATGAGAGGCCATAGACTAAAATTGAGGGGCGACAAGCCCAGGACTAATGTCAGAAAGTTCTGTTTTACACAGCGAGTGGTGGACGCTTGGAATGCTCTCCCGGAGGAGGTGGTGACGGAAATCTCCATTATGGGATTCAAGTGCAAGTTGGACGCACACCTGCTTGCAAATCACATTGAGGGATACAGGAAAACAGGGTCTTCATCAGGGAACACCTAGGACGTAAACAGGGAACACCTGGATTGGCCTCCGCGTGTGCGGGTCACCGAACTGGATGGACCAATGGTCTGTTTCGGTGGAGGCATTTCTTATGTTCTTATGTTCCTTCTTTTTCCTGTATTTGATTTTAATTGTTAGCCGCTGAGAACTGTTCTAAACTTTGGCAGATTATCATATTTTAATAAACATAAACAAAACCCTTTTTCTATTCACCCATTATAGAAAGAACATTTTGGTTGCATAGCACTTCTCAAACAGTAATGAGTATATGTGATTCAACATCACTTATTGCTGGGGGCATGCCCAAGTTCATTTTATCATCTTCTTAAGTTTTAAAAAGTTGGCAGTATTAACTGCAGGGCATGCTTGACAGCCATAGTCCCAGATGTTGAGCTATGCTGTATTTGTTCTATCCACAACATCTGGCTGGGGCTGCTACTATGGTTTTTTTTTCTACTTCAACCATTGTGTTAACTGCCATGGGGACAGGACTGAAATCAGATCAGTAGATTCATTTGCCTTTCAACATATTAGAGTCTTTTCACTAAGCTTTACCACAAATAAACCAATATATCATTTTAATCTCAAAGATTGGACTTAAAAAGACTCAAGATCCAATGATAAGCTTTGAAATATAACAAAAAAAACAAAACAAAAGAAATATTCACAGCTCTGTCTCCTAAAATTGAAAGGCCTGTCCCCAGTGTTTACAACGTACTGTTATTTGTTTTTCAAATTGCTGTTGTAATACGTAAAATCAATGCATTATTCCTCTATCACATAATATGCCTTATTTTTCATATGAAACATCTTTCAAAGCAGTATTGCATAACTAAATTAATTTGAGAACATTATGCATGCTTTGTAAATGAATCAGATCTTTGAAAACCTCAGATCAGACATTTTATCCTATATTTTAAATGGTGTTTCTTTCCTCTGTATTTGATTTCATTTGTTTTATGGTCCACTGCTTGCTTAAGAAGTACGGTTTATCAAGTTTAATAACCAAACCAAACTTGCCTGTGATTAAAAAAAATAAAAAAAAATCTGGTGTAAACTTGATTTTGCAAGTTTGGGTATAAATGAAAGCACTTTATAGACTATGGTGGTTCCTCAGTGCTATGCGCTTAGCTCCAATTCTATAATGGCTTCTTGACACCAGATCAGTATTGGCATGATTAAAGTAGGTGCCAACAGTTATGCCAATTCAATGGTAGTTGTAACTGTTGGCAATTAATTGAGCTCTGAAGTATGTAATTTATAAGAACATAAGAACATAAGCAATGCCTCTGCTGGGTCAGACCTAAGGTCCATCGTGCCCAGCAATCCGCTCATGCGGCGGCCCAACAGGTCCAGGACCTGTGTAGTAATCCTCTAACTATACCCCTCTATCCCTTGTCCAATCCTTTCTTGAACCCCAGTACCATGCTCTGCCCTATTACGCCCTCTGGAAGCGCATTCCAGGTGTCCACCACACGCTGGGTAAAGAAAAACTTCCTAGCATTCATTTTGAATCTATCCCCTTTCAACTTTTCCAAATGCCCTCTTGTTCTTTTATGTTCTGAAAGTTTGAAAAATCTGTCCCTCTCTACTCTCTCTATGCCCTTCATGATCTTGTAGTTCTCTATCATATCTCCTCTGAGTCTCCGCTTTTCCAGGGAGAAGAGCCCCAGTCTCTCCAATCTTTCAGTGTATGAAAGGTTTTCCATGCCCTTAATCATTCTTGTCGCCCTCCTCTGGACCCTCTCAAGTATTGCCATATCTTTCTTAAGGTACGGTGACCAATACTGGACACAGTACTCCAGGTGCGGGCGCACCATTGCCCTATACAATGGCAGGATGACTTCTTTCGTTCTGGTCGTAATACCCTTCTTAATAATACCCAACATTCTGTTTGCCTTCTTCGAGGCTGCTGCGCATTGTGCCGTTGGCTTCATTGTAGTGTCCACCAGCACACCCAAATCTCTTTCAAGGTTACTTCCCATTAATACTAACCCCCCCATTTGGTAGCTGAACATCGGATTCTTTTTCCCTATATGCATGACCTTGCATTTCCCTACATTGAAGTTCATCTGCCATTTATTCGCCCACTCCACCAGTTTGTTTAGGTCCCTTTGTAGGTTCTCACACTCTTCCACAGTTCTAACCCTGCTACAGAGTTTAGTGTTATCCGTAAATTTTATAACTTCACACTTCGTCCCCATTTCCAGGTCATTGATAAATACCATTCTATAAGTTACACCCATATTCCAGAGACATGCCCATAACCACCCATGCTCTACCCATGTCTATGTTACGTGATGCTGGCATATATGTTACAAAATCATGCCTAGCACTTGTCAATTGCCAATAAGTGGTACCAATCATGCGCATAAGCTCTTTTATCAAAATAGCAGATGTCGTTTAATGCGAGCAAGTGCAAAGTGATGCATTTGAAAAAGAGGAAACTAAACTATAGCTATGTGATGCAGGGTTCCACGTTAGAAATCACTGCCCAGGAAAAGGATCTAAGGGCTTATTTTACAAAGGTGCGCTAGCGGTTTTATCGCATGCACCGGATTAGCGCACTATAGCGTGCTCTAGCCAAAAATCTACCGCCTGCTCAAAAGGAGGCGGTAGCGGCTAGTGCTCGCTGCAATTTAGCGTACGCTATTCCACACGTTAAGGCCCTAGCACACCTTCGTAAAAGGAGCCCTAAGTGTCATTGCTGAGGATACGTTGAAATCCTCAGCTCAGTGTGAAGCGGCAGCTAAGAAAGCAAATAGAAAAGGAATGGAAAACAAGGATGAGAATGTTATAATGCCCTTGTATTGCTCCATGGTGTGGTTGCACCTCAAATGCTATGTGCAATTCTGGTCGCTGCATCTCAAAAACAATATAGCGGGATTAGAAAAGATACAGAGAAGGGTGATGAAAATGATAAAAAAATAAATAGTAGTAGTAGTAGTAGTAGACTTGTCTCTATGAGTAAAAGGCTAAAGTGGTTAGGGATCTTCAGCTTGGAGAAGAGACAGCTCAGGGGAGACATGATAGAGATCTATAAAATACTGAGGGCAGGAAGCACAAAGCTCCAACACCACAGTAAAAAAAATACTGTGGTGGGAATGATTTTTTTTTTTTTAAATTGTTGATGCTCAGCACAATAGCTTGCAAATTATGTGCATGCTATTCGTGTGGAGCAGCACCAGTAAGAGGGGGAGGAACAGTGTCTGGCACCTGCTCAGAAGAGAGATCACTAGGCACAGCTCCTCCTACCTGCTTGAAGCTGCCGTTCTCTACATCTGCTAATAAGCCATAGAGAGGAGGACCCAGGCCCATAAGACACTCTAACCACATTTATGGTGGAAAGTGTGAAGCCACAGAAACATCCAAGCTGAAAATATTCAAATAGAGACCATTTGGAATTGAGAGGGGCCAGCAATGTAATGGACTGGCTACAGAGACATCCCAATAAAGCAGTAGGGCACCTAGACGGCGCTGCTGTGAACTTCACATAAAGGGTGCCAGATATACATATCAGCATAACTCCCTTCTAATATATGGTGATCCCTCCAAAACTTCCTTAGTATCTATTATACCCACCTGTCTCTTAACCCAATATCCCTGATGGCTATAGGTAGCGCTTACTGTGTATGTCAGTATGGTAAGATTTTGGTAGCCTCACACTTTCCACCATAAATGCACTGGTTAGAGTGTCTTATGGACCTGGGTCCTCCTTTTTATGACTCATTAGCCGATCCAAAACAAGGAAGTAGGGAAGGGACACTGATCAGACCACTGTGTGGACAAACACCTTTATTCACAATGTAGAATTCCAGTTAAAATTCACACAAATATACATTTAAATAAAACCAAAATGTGGCAGGCATATACTGGACTCCAACATGGTCTGTGTTTCGGCCACAAGGGCCTTCCTCAGGGGTATAAAATTATCCCAGTAGAAGGCACCAAATGACAAAAAAAGCCAAACTGAGTAAACATGCCGTAAAAACACACTGAGGTGCCTGCTGCTTAGTGAAATGTTGAAAGTATAATCACAATTTGGAAAAAACAGTGCAATAGCCAGGAACCACTGCATTAGCTGATCCACCAGGCTACTTAAGACACCTGTGTGATGCTGCGAATTACAGACCGGTGAGTCTCATATCAATAGTGTGTAAACTCATGGAAACACTAATCAAATGTAAATTAGACATGATCCTGGACGAAGAGAATCTACGGGACCCCAGTCAACATGGATTCACCAAGGGTAGGTCCTACCAATTCAATCTCATCAGCTTCTTTGACTGGGTAACAAGGAAGCTGGACTTAGGAGAATCCCTGGATGTTGTGTACCTGGACTTCAGTAAAGCTTTTGATAGCGTCCCACATCTCAGGCTGTTGAGCAAGATGAAATCAATGGAGTTAGGTGAAATACTAACTACATGGGTCACTGATTGGCTGAGTGGTAGACTTCAAAGGGTGGTTAACAGTACCATCTCTAAAACATCAGAGGTGACCAGTGGAGTACCGCAGGGCTCAGTCTTGGGCCCGCTCCTTTTCAACATATTCATAGGGGACCTGACTCAAGGGCTTCAAGATAAAATGACATTATTTGCCGATGACGCCAAACTATGTAATACAGTAAGCAATTGCGATTTGCCCTATAGTATGACGGAGGACCTGCTTTTATTGGAACATTGGTCCTCGACCTGGCAGCTGGGCTTCAATGCTAAGAAATGTAAGGTCATGCACCTCGGCAACAGAAACCTGTGCAGAACATACACCTTGAATGGCGAGGCCTTAGATAGGTCTTCAACAGAACTAAATTTAAGAGTGATCATTAGTGCAGACATGAAAACTGCCAATCAGGTGGAGAAGGCTTCATCTAAGGCAAGACAGATGTTGGGTTGTATCCGTAGAAGTTTCGTCAGCCGGAAGCCTGAAGTCATAATGCCATTGTACAGAACCATGGTGAGACCTCATCTGGAATACTGTGTGCAATTCTGGAGGCCACATTACTGTAAAGATGTGCTGAGAGTCGAGTCAGTTCAAAGGATGGCCACCAGGATGGTTTCAGGGCTCAAGGATCTCTCGTACAAAGAGAGGCTGAACAAACTGCGGCTCTACTCTCTTGAAGAATGTAGGGAGAGGGGAGACATGATTGAGACGTTTAAATATATCATCGGACGTATCGAAGTGGAAGATGATATTTTCTGTCTTAAAGGACCCACGACCACAAGAGGACATCCGCTCAAAATCAGGGGCGGGAAATTTCATGGCGACACCAGGAAGTATTTATTCACCGAAAGAGTGGTCGATCATTGGAACGAGCTTCCGGTACAGGTAATCGAGGCCAACAGCGTGCCAGATTTTAAGAGTAAATGGGATGCCCATGTGGGATCCCTAAGAGAGTAGAGTTAAGGAGTTGGGTAGTTAGGAGTGGGATCTCTAGGAAAGCAAACCTAGGGAGTAGGTCAGTTGGGTGGGCAGATTTGATGGGCTATGGCCCTTTTCTGTCGTCATTTTCTATGTTTCTATGTTCTACAGATAGGTATGTACTGTTTTATTCATTTTTTTTGGGGGGGTGGGAGTCCATCAAATCCCACCTAACACCTCTTATACTGCCATATAAGTGCCACCTGCAGCCATATGGTCTACTGGGGTTGGAGACAGGTGGGATAAGTTTTGGAGGGATAAGTTGGAGGGATCACAATACATTAGATAGAGTTAAGGTGAGATATATAGCTGGTACCCTTTATGTGAAGTTCACAGCAGTGCCCTCTAAGGTGCCCCATTGCTCTAGAGGGATGTCTATGTGCCCAGTTCATTAAAATGCTGGCCCCTCCCATGTCTAAATGGTGCCTATTTGGAAATTTCTAACATGGACTATTTTTTTTGGAGGGGGGGGGTCAAAAACAGCAAATAAAGCTAGACATCCTGATAGCATAGACCAGGGGTGTCCAACCTTTTGGCTTCCCTGGGCCGCATTGGCTGAAAAAAAAGTTTCTAGGGCCGCACAAATGCCCAAATGCTGCAGCAAGACAGAGGAGGGAGCTGGCAAGACAGTAAACACCCAGGGACAGCAGAGGAAAACACTGCATCGCCCTCGACCGAGGCTACACAAAATACTTCATGGAGCCGCTTGCGGCCCTCGGGTTGCAGGTTGGACACGCCTGGCATAGACATTTTGGTGGCCAAGATGTACAAGTGGGGATTTAAAAAAAAAAAAAAAAGTTTGACTGTCCTGTTCAAAAATGGCTATGTCTCCATCTCCAATTTGGACATTTTGTGGGAAACGTCTAAAGTCAGACTCAGATGTCCTATTGAAAATGGCCCTCTATGTAACTTAACACCCTCAATAGGGCGAGCCAGCATGGCTTCAGCAAGGGAAGGTCGTGCCTCACGAACTTGCTGCACTTCTTTGAGGGAATAAACAGCCAGATGGATAAGGGGGAATCCATAGACATCATTTACCTTGACTTCCAAAAAGCCTTCGACAAGGTACCTCACGAACGGCTACATAAAAAGCTGTGGAATCACGGGGTGCAAGGGGATATCCACCGATGGATCAAACACTGGTTGGCAGGCAGGAAACAGAGGGTTGGAATAAAAGGCCAATACTCAGACTGGCAATGGGTCACGAGCGGAGTTCCGCAGGGGTCAGTGCTGGGACCTCTACTGTTCAATATATTTATAAACGATCTGGAGACGGGGACAAAATGTGAGGTTATCAAATTTGCTGATGACACCAAACTCTGCAGCAGGGTTAGAAACACGGAAGACTGTGAAGACCTGCAAAGGGACCTAACGAGACTGGAAGACTGGGCAAACAAGTGGCAAATGAGTTTTAACGTACAGAAATGCAAGGTCATGCATGTAGGGAAAAAGAACCCGATGTTCAGCTACAAAATGGGGGGAACACTACTAGGGGTGAGTAACCTTGAAAAGGACCTGGGGGTGATGGTAGACACATCACTGAAACCATCGGCACAGTGTGCGACAGCCTCAAAGAAAGCAAATAGAATGCTGGGCATCATCAAAAAAGGTATCACAACCAGGACAAAGGAAGTCATCATGCCGCTGTATCGCGCAATGGTGCGCCCGCACCTGGAGTACTGTGTTCAATACTGGTCGCCGTACCTCAAAAAGGATATGGCGGTACTCGAGGGAGTGCAGAGGAGGGCGACTAAACTGATAAAAGGTATGAAAAATTTCTCATACGCTGACAGGTTAAAAAAGCTGGGGCTGTTCTCCCTGGAGAAGAGGAGACTTAGAGGGGACATGATAGAAACTTTCAAAATCCTAAAGGGCATAGAGAAAGTGAATAAGAACAGATTCTTCAAACTGTGGGGAGCCACAGGCACTAGGGGTCACTCGGAGAAATTGAAAGGGGACAGGTTTAGAACAAATGCTAGGAAGTTCTTTTTTACCCAGAGGGTGGTGGACACATGGAACAAGCTTCCAGAGGAGGTGATAAGCCAGAACTCTGTACAGGGGTTCAAGAAAGGTTTGGATGGGTTCCTGGAGGATAAGGGGATAGAGGGGTACAGATAGAACTTGAGGTAGGTTATTGAATTGGTCAGTAACCATTTCACAGGTCGCGGACCTGATGGGCCGCCGCGGGAGCGGACCGCTGGGCAGGATGGACCTCTGGTCTGACCCAGTGGAGGCAACTTCTTATGTTCTTATGTTCTTATCTTTATGCACCAATTTAAAGAATTGCTTTTCACTCACGTACAAGTGCATAGTGCCCACACTCTGGCTAAACACCACCCATCTGCACATCTAGTGGCAAAGTATACACCTTGATGCCAAAGTGTGTACCTTTATATAGCTGGTATTTTATATGAGTTTATTTATGCATATTTGTGCCACATATTGTACATGCCAATAATGATGTTATACTGTTTATTCACCTAATTGTTACTATATAGTGGAATTAAACAAGATAAGGCATGCCATTTTGTTGATTAACATAATCAAATGCTGGAACCTTGTAACTTACAAGAATCTGAAATGGGCTTGTATTTAGGATTTGATGGGAAAATGTGTTTTGGAAATCTCCAGGTTTTCCCAGGGAATTTAAAACTTACCCCCTCTTTTACTAAGGTGCAACATGCTTTTTTAGCACACGATAAATATTAGCGTGCGCTAAACGCTAATGCATGCATGTTATCCTATGGACATGTTAGCTATTAGTGCATGTATTGATTTAGCCCGCGCTAAAACGTTTAGCGTACCTTAGTAAAAGAGGGCCTGAGAGGCATTGTTATCAAATAAAGCTGCCAATATTTTACCGCTAACTCATCCAATTTTAGCACAGCTCAAATTTTATGCAATAACACCTAGATACTAACAACTGGAGTTAACAGTAAAATAATATGTCTTATTGATAACCCACATTGATGACTTCCCCATTAATTTTATTTATCGTTCCTATAAGAAATGTTACCTAACCAAAGCATTGTCACAGTGCCGGGAAGCGAATATGCACATGTGTTTCTGTGCCGCCAGGGAAGCTGCCTGCTACAAAAATAGACTAATGCTGGAGACAGGAAACAAGCTCCTACCGGACTGATTTTAAGCACAGAAGTGAATCCAAGCAAGCAAAGACCAGCTGTGTGACTGGAGTCGGTGGGACTGACATGACCAGTAAAAAAATTTAAGAAAATGAAAAGAAGAGATTTTGGATTCAGCACACCTCATCCTTTCTAACTCAATGAAAAACATAAAAGATTATATGAAAGGAGTAAAAAAAATATCTGTCAGTTTGGGGGCAAAATGTTACAGAATAGGATGAAACTTTGCACATCAGAAAAAAATCAGTGAAAAGACACATCACATTCCAAAATGGGCCAAATCAGGCTACAGGTTCCTGAGAAAAAAACTTCCCCTCCCCAAACCCCCCCCCCTCAAAAAAAAAAAACCCATCCAAAACATGATCCAATGCATTTCTATGGAAGCAAGAGTTTAGCTGCTATAGCAGAGATTTAATAGAATGGGATAAAACTTGGTATATGGCTAAAACCGGTAAAAAGACATATCAGTTTTGAAAATGATCCAAAGCATGAAAAAGGGATGGGACTTGATATATCTCTTCTTCTGTGTGGTTAAAAACAAAACAGTTTACATATTTTAGACAGGTACTTATTTTGTACCTGGGGCAATGAAGTGGTTAAGTAACTTGCCTGGAGTTACAAGGAATTGAACTCACAACCTCAGGATGCTAAGGCAGCTGCTCTAACCACCAGATCAGACAGTTCAAATAAATAAATGTCCCACCACCAGCGCCACCAAAACATGACCCACTGTATTCTGTGGGAAAAGGAGTCCCAGCTGCTATATATCATACACACATCCATACACTGAAATATGGCTTTTAAATAATTCCTTCTTTCAAACTGCCTCTCCCTGTTTTCTACTGTTCCCACTTTTTAAATTGCCTCCACCCTATGTACTAGCCCCTGAAGCTGCCCCGCTACCTTAAAAAAATCCCCTACTCTGCAAACTACCTCATCCCCAAAATGAGTCCCTGCAAACGCCATCACACTTAAAACCTATATGGCCCACTCCTAAACACTACTTATGCCAAAAAGTTACCTACCACAATGGGTCTACCATCCCACTAACTCCCCCATCCCCATAAACAGCTCTCATACTTACAACTAAACAGTCTCACCATCAATAAACTGCCCTAAAACTCAAAACCTACTCCCACAACTAGTTTTCAAGTTTTATTTAAAATTTGATTAATCATACTTCTAAGCAATGAACAAAAATAAAAGTTTTAAAACATTACAATATATGGGACAAAGACTTAACAAACAGGACTTACAGTTCCAATGGGGAATGGGGGTAAGAAACACAATATAAGATAGGAAAGAGACGAGTAGGGAAAAAACATAAGAGGAGAAACAGAGAAGAAGAAGAAAGAAAAGGTGATAAAGTGGAGATAAGATAGTTGCAAACTTGTCCTTGTGTAGGAAATCAGACATCGAGGGTTGAAGGCTTAACCTAACTTGAAGAGTCAGAGGTCAGAGGTCAAAAGCGTCCTTAAAAAGAAAGCATTTTAACTTGCTCTTAAACCTATCAAGAAAACATTCTTCTCTTAAATGAATGGGGAGTGAGTACCACGTTTGCGGTCCCGTGACTGAAAAAATATATTGCCGTCTTGTATTAATGATTTTAAGAGAGGGAACTGTTAATAAATGTTACCTGTTACCTTGCAGTTTGCCTCCATCTTAGACATGGATTAACTATTAAACAACACAGGGAGGTCCCCTCTAGCTGTCATGCCCTTAACTCTTTCACTTCCATCATTCACACCCACTTAAGCTCGCCCAAGGCTAGGCGTGGTCTTGGTTTTACCCGGAAGTGGCCTTAGGCAAGCATAGGCGGCCCTAGGCATCTCCATAGGGCTGTGATAGGCGCCTGAAATGTAGACCAGCAAAATGTTGAATGCTGGTCTACATTTCAAATAGACACGGCCGCCGAGCTGATCATGTCAAGGGAATCTCCCTGCCACAATCAGTTTAGTGGCTGCAGCAGGGAACCCATCCCCTCAAAGAAGTCGGCTGGCAATAATATTTCTCAGCACTTACTGAGTCTTAATATCTTTTCACTTAAGCAATGGAAGGGCCGAGGAGCACCACTGTTAGGCTGTGTCTAGGTTGTCCATCAGTCCTCGAGGGTTGCTATCCAGTTGGCTTTGGATTTCCCCAATTAATATGCATGAGATCTATTTCTATTGCATGCAAATAGATCTCATGCATATTAATTTAGGAAATCCTGAAAAGCTGACCTAGTGAGGGCTAAGGTTGGGCAGCCCTGGTTTAGGGCATCAGTCGGACATAAACCAGCCCTGCTCCACCTCCCCAAAGTTCCACCTGCTAGTGACCTACCACCCCTTAGACTGCCATCATACTCAAAACCTAACCCCCATTACTGATTACCTCCCCACAAACTGCCCTCCCCAAAAATCCCCCTTTGAAATGCATCACCCCCTAAAAAATATCACCATTCCTAAAAATCATCTGTCAGCTTTCTGTGTGTCAAAGTAGAACTGTGTTCTTCCTTATGTTTTAAGTTCCTTGTAATTAAATGCTATTATAGATCCAGACATATTTAACATTCTTGTTTATAATCCACATAATTAGATGGTCTCCAGTTCTTGTCTAGCCAGAAAACATCACTCAGATAAAATGTAACTCTTGGTGTCCCAGTGATATGCATGATGCTTCATCAAATATACATGAACTTTCTGCACATCTGACACATTAATTCTTAGTAAATCATGTTGTATTTCTTTTACCACAGTTGCCACCAGATGGTGTTTCTCAGCTGGATTTGTTCTTCTATAGATTTAAATAAATACATAAATTGTAGTGCATTATTCCCAGGATGTGCTTGTGCATTTTTTCCCACTTGCTAATTTCCTGTGAGGTGGCAGTTACTTTAACCAAAAGATAACTTTTCAATATGAAAATGGTCACCTCAGGCTATAGTGGAAGATTCTAAAGTTAAGACAGAATTAAAATGAAAAAAAATAATTTCTGCAGCTCTTCCTAGCAAGGTTCTTATGGTTTTGTTTTCGGTAATGTTGGAAAATCTACTGAAACCTATGACCAATAGGACCAAAGCATGATGTAGAAGCAAGGCAATTTGCAGTCAGATGGTGGCATTCATTGCACTTTCTGGTAATATATAAAAATAAAACAAAAACACAAAGGGATAAAAAAAATAATATCTTTTTTATTGGACTAACTTAGGCCCTCCTTTACAAAGCCACGCTAGTGTTTTTAGCGCCGGCTGTGGCAGTAAAACTTCCAATGCTCAGAGGCATTCTATGAGCGTCAAGAGTTCATACCATCACGGCTGGCACTAAAAACGCTAGAGTGGCTATGTAAAGGAGGGGGTTAATGAGGTTTATGATTAGCTTTTAAAGGTAACCCCCTTCTTCCTCAGATCACAAAATAAGCAAATGTTGCTTATTTCTGATCTGAGGAAAAAGGGGTTACCTTTGAAAGCTGATCGTAAACTGCATTCTTAGTCCAATAAAAAAAGGTATTATTTTTTCCTTTATGTTTTTGTTTTATTTCTACATGATACCTTGAAGAATGAACTATCACGGCCAACACACCTTTGCACTCTTTGAGACTTCTAAACCAGCTGAAGACAAATTATGCATAGCAGGTCTAATTCAATAGCTTTAGGTCCTCTTTTACGAAGCCATTTAGCGCGGACCGCTGCGGTAATGGCCCCGAAGCCCATAGAGATTTAAAGGGCTTCGGGGCTGTTGCTGCGTGGCAGCCACTAGCACGGATTTATAAAAGAGGGGGTTAGTTTAAGCTACAAATATACTCAAGCAGTGGGTTGTAAATCCTTTTTGCCTACTAGGCATAGATCTGGATTTTTATCTCATGGTAGCTTTTACTGCACAGTAACTGATAGTGCTACCTGTGCTAATAGTTAATCTATGTTAAGACCCATAATAAGTGACTAATGCACTTTGGGGACAATGCTATAAAGGTCATCCAAATTTGGGTGCCAGAAAGCAATATAGATCCCAATATAGAAAAGATCTTAAGTGGGCATTTATACGCTGGTATTTAGGTGCTATCACTTAATATGTGTAACTTATAGCAATCTATAAATTATGGGGCTCATAATTAAAACTTAAACACATCTAAAAACCCACCCAAGTCGGCACTTGGACGACCTAACAGACAGGTTGTCCAAGTGCCAATAATTCAAACTGATTTTCTGGATGTGTCGAGGAACTTTTTAAGCCTCTGAATCCCGTTGTGTGCCCCGAGCTAAAATGGACGTATCTGGAGGAATGGTTAGGGCAGTATGGGGCAGGACGGGGGCCTACCTAGACTTAGTCATCCCGCAGAGATAATCAAAGGTTTTACTAGACATCCTGGACGAAACTTAAATGTTGTGAGTTAGACGATGTAAAAACAGGTATAAGTGCCACAATGTTATCCAAAGTGACCAGATAACCACTGCAGAGACAAAGTAAAGATCCCACACACAGTCCCCCAGTGTTCACTGACCCCCACACATCCAGAAAGATCGGAATAAAAACGTACATACCTGCCTGCAGAACATCAGCACCTGGTATAGGAAAGCCTAGTAGAGCTGCATAGAGGTGTCTTAATTAGCCTGGGGGGATGAACCATAGAGAGGAGGCCCGAGGCCCATAAGCCACTATATTATGGTAGAACATGTACCTACAGTACTGCCAGGAGTTAAGATATGGAGATATGGAACTCTCTGGTGGGTCAGATATGAAACTGTCGTGAAAAGGGCATGTTTAGAAAATTACTTAACAAGAAAATGCACAATGTCTAGTGGATAAAGACAGCGCAGCTCAGGCTTGGATTTAATTACAAAATTTAATTGAAAACAGGAGGAAAAGGCCTCAGACTGGGGCCCTTCCACCACCACAAGAGGTGGTTAAAGGTGGTTAGGCAATAACCTCATTGGCAAAAACCTCCTTAGAAGAAAAACCTCCATAGAAGAAAAAACTTTCAACTTATCTTCTTTCTGATTAATCGGTACACCGACGGTGGCCAGAGTTTCAGAAGTCTGCTACCTTAGGGTGTAACGTATCGTGCAGGAGATGCGTTTTGGTGTCCCATTTGAAGTTTGATCGGATACGTTAAAGATAAGTTGAAAGTTTTTTTTTCTATCTTTTAAGCACATAACAGCACTGCATAAGGCTTTTATTTTTGCACTGAAATTGAGGTTTTTTGCCAATGAGGTTATTGCCTAACCACCTTTAACCACTTCTTGTGGTGGTGGGAGGGCCCCAGTCTGAGGCTTTTTCCTCCTGTTTTCAATTGCATTTTGTAATTAAGTCCAAGCCTGAGCTGCGCTGTCTTTATCCACTAGACATTGTGCATTTTCTTGTGAAAGTATTTTTCTAACATTACTGATTTTTCAAGGTATCCGAGTTTTTTTGGCTATAGAAAATTACTTAACACACAGTTATTTGTAGATGCCTTTCTCTAGCCAATAATTTTCCTCTCTGGCATAGTTGAACTATTTATGATCTTTACTATGCAAGCTATGGTATTATTTTGTAGTTATGATTTCTGAGGATTGTTTGTATGTTTATTTTATCATGTTTTTGTTTTAAAATTATATAAACTGTTTAGTTTTAAACAATATAGAAATTTTTAAACTAAATAAAAATAAAGGTGCCACCTGCAGCCATAAGGGCTATTGGGGTTGTAGACAGCTGGGTATAGTGGGTTTTCGGGGGTCACAATAACCTATAAGTTTAGAGCAGGGATCTCAAAGTCCCTCCTTGAGGGCCGCAATTCAGTCAGGTTTTCAAGATTTCCCCAATGAATATGCACTGAAAGCAGCGCATGCATATAGATCTCATGCATATTCATTGGGGAAATCCTGAAAACCTGACTGGATTCCGGCCCTCGAGGAGGGAATTTGAGACCCCTGGTTTAGAGGGAGTTCTGGTGAGATAGTTATGTGGCACCCTTTTTGTGAAGTTCGCAGCAGTGCCCTGTAAGATGCCCCACTGCTCTGTTGTCATGTATGGGTGAAAATAAAAAAAGTATCCAACGGGACTGCAGTGAAATAACAAGTCAAAGAACAAAAACAAAAACTGCAGTGATGGGGTACAGGACACCGAGGGCTCCTTTTACAAAGGTGCGTTAGGGCCTTAACGCGCGGAATAGCGCGTGCTAAAATGCAACGCATGCTAGCTGCTACCGCTTCCTTTTAAGCAGGCGGCAATTTTTCAGCTAGCACGCGCTATAGCGTGCGCTAATCTTGTGCGTGCACTAAAAACGCTAGTGCACCTTAGTAAAAGGAGCCCTGTCTTTATTGGACACATAAAAATAAAATCATGTATGGGTGGCCAGTCCATTATAATATTGGTCCCTCCAATGCCCAAATGGTCTTGTTCTGGGTGTTTGGGACTTGGACAAAATTTTGGTCGAAAATGTGGTTTAAAGATAGACGTTCTGGTGATCTAGATAAACAGTAGCCTGGATGTCCAAATAGACAATTAAAAAAAAAAAAATTAAATACTTTTCGGGGAATGGGCATGTTCCCACTGCCGAATTTGGGCGCCTAGTGCCATACAACCAAATCGGACTTAGATGTCTGTTTTGATAATGCCCCTCCATGTGCATAAGTGTGGGACCCACCCACGTTCTTCCCCCTGTGAATGCTCCCTTGCATTTACACACTATCTCTTGGGTTCTATTTAAGTTGCCCAAAGCTGAGCATACGAATTTGGGTGCAGATTCCATATGTGCATGCTAATTAGTCAATCAGGTGCTAGCAATCAGTTAATGGAGTTAATTGGGGTTGATGGGCCCTGAAAATGGCACAATTTGGATTTGCACCTTCCTTAGCTGCTATTCTACAACATCTGTACCTAAATGTCATAGCGTGCAACTCAAAAGGGGTGCAGTTGGGGGAAGGGCATGGGCGGGTTGGGTGGGCTCCCATAAATTAGACACAATGTTATAAAACAGTTCAATTTCTATGCCCAAATGCCATCTGTTGGGTACTCTTGCCGCAACAGGTACTTAATTGTAGTCCACTGAGAGATTAACAGAGGTCCTTAGGGGTATCTGACGGCCCTCCAAACAGCATAGTTTGAATGGGTAAATTCTTCATTTGCCCCGTGGTACCTCCTCCTCCTTATTTTTTTCAGTTATATAAATATTATTTTAAGAATTTATATTTTTTATAGATTTTTCATACTATAACTTTAGTGCTTTAACTTATTCATATTAAATGTACTTAGCTTTCAATTTAGCATTCAGTTGAAAGCTAAGTACATTTAATATGAATAAGTTAAAGCACTAAAGTTATAGTATGAAAAATCTATAAAAAATATAAATTCTTAAAATAATATTTATATAACTGAAAAAAATAAGGAGGAGGAGGTACCACGGGGCAAATGAAGAATTTACCCATTCAAACTATGCTGTTTGGAGGGCCGTCAGATACCCCTAAGGACCTCTGTTAATCTCCCAGTGGACTACAATTAAGTACCTGTTGCGGCAATTGTATCGAATCTGTAGCTGAGTGTGTTTGCCATTTTGTCTTTATACAACGGAAGTTTGTTGTAATCTGTTGGGTACATCAGATTTCAAGAATCTGTTCTAAATATTACGCTACAGAAGTCACTTAGCGCTAAGTGACCTTTATAGAATTGGCAATTAGCACAGATCGTAATGGGGCCTAACTTTGGGTGCCATTTACTGAATTTGGCCCTATGTGATCTGCACACTCACTTACTTGCATATCACTGAGTGTGTAAATTGCACTTACATTTATGAATGTTACAGGCATACCCTTAAGTGCTTTTATTCTATAATCTTAGCGCACAAATAGCATTTAGTTTAAGCATTAAGGATTACATGGTTTATGTTCAAGAAAACGTCATTTAGGGCCAGATTTCTCTAAAGAGTGCCTAACTTAATTGGCAAAATCCCATTAATAGCTTCAATAATTGAAAAATAATAATAATAATAATAATTGGGTGATGGGTACCTACCCGATTTTATAAAAGGTTGGCACCTAGCACATGGTGCTTAGCGATGCCTAATGTCTAAGTGGGCATTTTTATGGGTGGAGCATGACTTAGGTACCACTAAGCGTGATTCTCCCAAAACGTAGGTGCCTGAAATGTAGGCCTTTAAAACCCTGACCTATATTTCTGGTGCCTTAGGTTTTTACATAGGCGCAGTTAGGCATGACCCTATAAACGACACCTAAGTATGATTAACATGTGGCTGGCACCATTTATTTAGGTGCCAGCTGATTTAGGCATCATTTACAGAATCCGGGCCTTACTGCAAATTTTAATGCTTGGTAGTCATCAGTCCAAAGCCATGCTAACCTCTACTGTGTAGTAAAAAACTGCAACACAATAAAAGTCCCACATTAAAAGGCATATGGGATACTGTGAGGGAGTATACAGTATAATGCATGATAATGAATCACCTTAAGGAAGGTGGCACAAATCTGCTGAGTCAGAAAGGGTAGGGCTTAGGCAAGGAGGAGGTTAAATGCCTTAAAACAGAATAGTTCACCGAGGTTCTGCATGAAGAGATTTCCAGGAATATGCCCCAAGTCAAAAGTTCTCTAAGGCAGTGATTCCCAACCCTGTCCTGGAGGAACACCAGGCCAATCGGGTTTTCAGGCTAGCCCTAATGAATATGCATGAGAGAGATTTGCATATGATGGAAGTGATAGGCATGCAAATTTGCTTCATGCATATTCATTAGGGCTAGCCTGAAAACCCAATTGGCCTGGTGTTCCTCCAGGACAGGGTTGGGAACCACTGCTCTAAGGAAGTGGCAACTGAGGCTACAGCACCCGAAGGGAGTGCCTGGAAAGAGAAGCGGACAGAGTAGAGAATGACATGGGGACAAATTTTTCCCTGGCCCCATGGGAGCTCATTTTCCCATCCCATGCCCACAAGTTCTTTTCCTGTCCCTGCCCCATTCCTCCATCCTCATCTGCACAAGCCTCAAACACATTAAAATCACAAGTGTTCGAAGCTTGTGTGGTTAAAGGCAGAGCTTACAGGAATGGGGAAGGGACAGTGACAGTGACAAAACTCATTAGAACGGATGGGTAAATTGAATTCCTGTAAGGATGGGGAAAAAATTTGTCTCTGTGTCATTCTCTAGGCCAGAGCTACGTGTTTCCCTGAGGTGGGAAACTGTAAGCACTTAAGTCAGAATAGAAGAAAGACAATGTAGGAGAGAACCCTGCAATGTAATTCTGTATAAATTTGGAGTGTAGCCAGAAGGGTCCTTAGATAGCAATTTTTCTTTTTTTAGAATATCAGTGTAATATGACAAAGAACATATCCATATTCTAGGCATGATCGCTTGCATCAGCCATAGAATTGATGTAAATGATTGAGCCTTGATTGCAAAGGAACTTGAATATATTAAAGGATTATATAAGCTGCATATTATATGTCTCCACACTGTTCAAACTCCACTAATGTGAATGATCACTTGCAAACCACACAACACATTTAAGTGCCTTTTACCAAATAGCACTTAGACAAAATATTGGCACTTATGTGCCTACCATTGGGTACACATTGTAAATATAAGTTTTCAGATAATTTCCACAAGTCCTTAATTAATACGGGGTGAGCAGGATCAGAGTGTAAACTGAATATGCTTGGCAATGAAATGCCATCATAAGGCAGGTAACCACGCAATAGCTGTCCCAACTGTACTTAACTCTACCTCAAGAGGTGGCAGAGGGTGCCCACTTACAGTTCATACAAAATACTTTAATGGCTACAATCAGCCAACCTCTATATCCTATTCCCTTTACAACGCCCCCCTAATCTGATTCTCCCTAATGTATATCTCTACCATCCTGATGCCCCCAAACTCATTCCTCCTAAACCTTACCCCTTCCTAGAGTACAACCACCTGAGTACGATTATCCCAACCACTATATCTGGATCCACTGAACTCGCCCGGAGATTATAATAATAATAGCTTTATTTATATCCCATCATACCTTTTCGGTTCAAGACGGTATACAGTAAAGTAAAAATACAATGTGGATACCGCAGGTGTCGATACAAGTGTAGAGAACAGGGAGATTACAGCATTGATTTAGAGGGAGAGATTCAAAGGTAGGAGGAAGGGAGTGTTGGGAGTGTAGTGAGATTGGATGGGAGTTTGGAGTTTCAGACTAGATGGGAGTTTGAAGGGTCAGATGAACTTGTTGAACAAGTAGGTTTTCAGTGTTTTTCTGAAGGATTGGTATGATGGAGAGTTCAGGACAAGATCGTTTAGGGTGTTGTTCCAGATGCTTGCCTGAAAGGATAATATCCTGTCAAGGAATTTTTTTGTATCGACATCCCTTGGGAGTGGAGAATGAAAATAGAAGTGTTTTACGGGAGGGGCGGGGTTGTCCTGTAGAATGAAGTATTTCATGAGGTAGGTGGGCGAGGTGCCAAATAGTGTCTTATAGCAGAGGTGACTGAATTTGAAGATAATTCTGGCCTCGATTGGTAGCCAATTAAGTTTTTTTTATGTATGGGGAGATATGGTTGAATTTTTTTCTGGCCAAAGATCAGTCTGACTGCTGTGTTTTGGATCGCTCTTAGTCTCTTAATGGTTTTTTTTGTGGGATCCTAGGTAGATTATGTTGCAGTAGTCCAATGATCTTAGAATTAGAGACTGAACTAGCAACCTAAACGCAGCAAAGTCAAAGTAAGGTTTTAGCGTGCGTAATTTCCAAGGTAGGCAAAAGCATTTATTGATTAAGATGTTGGTATGGGCGCCTAGAGTAAGTTGTTGATCGATGGTGACACCTAGGATTTTTATGGTACAGTTGATTGGGAAGTTACTTCCATTTAGATTGATTGAAAAGTTGATGGTTTTGTTTAACGGGGTTGCCATGAAGAATGTGGTTTTATCTGGGTTTAGTTTAAGTTTAAAGTTTTTAGTCCATTGAGATACCTGGTTGATGACTGAAGATATGAAGGTTCTGGTTTTGGTCGATAGGGTGGAGATGGGGATGATGACTTTGATGTTGTGATGTAAGATTTGATGTTCAACTTTGATAGTGCATGGCCTAGTGAGGACATGTACTGTATATGTTAAAAAGGATGGAAGAAAGAGGGGAACCTTGCTGGACGCCACAGGGGTTGACTCATGATTGCGTATTGGTCACTGACAACTTGGTAGGATTGTTTTTTCAGGAAGCCCTCGAACCAGTTTAGCACTTTGCCCATGATTCCAATAGCATCTAGACAGTTAGGGGTCCTTTTATCAAACCGCGCTAGCGGGGTTAGCGTGTTGGACATTTCATCACGCGCTAACCCCTGTGATCAGCTAAAAAACTAACGCCTGCTCAATGCAGGCGTTAGTGGCTAGCCTGGCAGGCGGTTTAACGTGCGGTATTACGCGCTTTAAACCCCTACCGCAGCTTGATAAAATGACCCCTTAGTACTGTAGGAGTACTCCTCCCACCCTCTATTTGTCAGATTCCAAAAATCAATATGGTACATATGACCCTTAGCAGTAGTTTCACAATACTACCATTAGAGGTTAACTTGCCATGCTAGGGATCAAAAATGTCATTTTGAACCCCAGAGCCAGACAGACAGGGGCAGAGGGCATCACTGCTGCCCTAGCCCAATATACTAACATGTTAACCTTTTACGTGAGCTCCAGTGAGGGCCATAGGATGGGAGGAGGATCTAGGTATAATGTCTGGAGAGTCTTTTTTTGAGAGCATTCTATTCTGAGGGTTCTCATTGGGAGGAAGAAGGGTCGGGGGGTGTTTTGAGGGAGCAGTAAAGATCAGAGGCAGGCTGTGCTTCAGGGGAATAAGGATGAGAGGGTGTGCGCACTGTTGAGGTAAGGATTGAAGGGATTGTGCATTAGAAGGGATTGGATTGTGTGTGATCAGATTGGAGAGTACTGTGGTGGTGGTGGGGAGAGAATGCATAGGGAGGAGAGGGTAAGGGTTGTTCTACCATGGCAGCTGCATTTTTATTTTTAGCACCGGGGCGTGTAAAGCTGGATCCAGGTCTGCATTCTGTGGTAAATTTACCATGATTGTATCTGGCGCAGACCTTGTCTTGCTCCTAAGCTGTTTGTACTTGCACCCACACCACTTATGTACAGTGGTGCCTCACACAACGAACTTAATTCGTTCCAGGAGCAAGTTTGTTATGCGAAAAGTTCGTTATGTGAAACGCATTTTCCCATAACAATACATGTAAAAAAAAAATAATTCGTTCTGTAGCATAAAATATGCTAAGATGACATAAAAAAAGATAAATTTACCTTGTTAGAGCTGTTAGCATGATATAGAGGGGATATATGTGAAGGGGAGGGGAGACAGGGGTTTTGTTGATCCTTGCTGTGTATTATAATCACCCCCCACATACTCCCCAGTACCTTTTTTAATTCCTCCCATCTTTCCCAGCCAGTGGCGTACAGGCCAGAAGCGCAGAGATCAGGAGCAATTCCTCTGCACGCCTGTGTGGGCCCATGCCGATCTCCGAATGGCTGCAGTTAGTTCTTGTGAGTCCCGCGACAGCTGGCTGCAGTTAGTTCTTGTGAGTCCCGCGAGAGCTGGCTGCAGTTAGTTCTTGTGAGTCCCGCGAGAGCTGACTGCAGCCATTCAGAGATCAGCGCAGGCCCAGGCGGCGGGGGGGGAGGTTTAAACATATGCGGTGGCGGCGGGGGGAGGTTTAAACATATGCGGTGGCGGCGGGGGGAGGTTTAAACATATGCGGTGGCGGCGGGGGGAGGTTTAAAAATATGCGGTGGCGGCGGGGGGAGGTTTAAAATATGTAGCGCCAGTTAAGCGATGCAGCTCGGGCGACTTCGTTGTGTGAAACGAAGTCCGTTGTACGGATCAAGACAAGAAGTTCGTTGTGCGCAGCGTTCGCTGTGCGAGGCGGCCGTTATGCGAGGCACCACTGTACAGTCTTTAGTTAATTTGTGTTAATCAGGAATCTCAAAGTCCCTCCTTGAGGGCCGCAATCCAGTCGGGTTTTCAGGATTTCCCCAATGAGTATGCATTGAAAGCAGTGCATGCACATAGATCTCATGCATTCATTGGGGAAATCCTGAATACCCGACTGGATTGCGGCCCTCAAAGATGGACTTTGAGATCCCTGTGTTAGCTGCATCGAACTTCACGGTGTATCGTGCTAAACAAATACAATTTTTTGTTATGTTATGTAAACCGCAGAGCAAATGCCGGTCACACCATCTGCATTACTGATAGGCTTTGCACTTGTCACAGCTTCAGTTTTGCATTTAAGGTGCTGTAAGTACATAACGTTATCACACTTTAGGAAACAGACCCCAAAACATAAATGTCATTAATTTGCAACCTATTTATTGAACAAGAACAATCAAATTATAAACATATAAAAGAGCATGGATTTTCCTACTTGGAAGAAGTGAGATCTCCTTTGCATTCATCCCTAGTGAAAGAAGTTCATTACAGATAATGTATGAGTAAGCAAACAAAAAATTTCTGAATACACTTCTTTAACTTAAATACAATAATTTTCCCTTTAGATGCCTTTTTTGTGATTTTTTTTTAGCTTGTGTGGAGACTTAACATCCATTCCATAAAATTTCAGGGCACTCAGGATCTCTGATGTGTGACAATATGCAACTATTCCAGCAAAATAAAGAGCACAAGATTTTTTTTTTTAAAGTATATTAAGATGGGAACTGACAAACTGTTCTGCAAGAAAAATTGCTCAGACATAATCTTACCTTTCAGCCCAGTCAAGCATATCTTTATTAAAATTTCATTGCTCTGCTCTCAGTCTGCAGGGAAAGCCCTTACGGTAATGCTGGTTATGATGATGGTCCTCTTTAACTCTTTCCGTGGTTCTGCTATTGTTGGTTTAGATTTACACAAGAAGAAGGTAATTTTATAATAGACTGCCTAGGCACCTATTTGTGGCCTCTTTTACAAAAAGCAAATCAACAAACCTGATTTAAAGGCTGTTCACTAACTGGTTATAATTATACAGTAGACTGAACTGGATAAATTTGTATAAGGAGGTAAAGACTTATAAGGAGGTAAAAACTGGGCACTATTTTACAGAAATACATATCACCCAATATTCAGTGCTATTAAATATGCCGGGAACAGATCCTGGCTGGTTAAATAGTGCTAAAATGGCTAATCACTGATTATATGCCACATAATGTGTATGTGTCACATTAGGATAAAAATTTATACTGATAAATCTTGCACAGTAAATTTAACCTGTAAACTGTATATTATGTATATTGGTATTAGTTCCCTAGTACTGCATATAAACTGAGATTTTGGGGCCAAAAAAAGGGCCCCACAATGGGGATCTCAGTTTATATTCAGATCCCCTCCTGAACCTGTTGCAGACCTCTGTTGGGTCTGCTGTGAGACCTGGTGGTCCAGCGGTGGCCAGGACAAGATGACCCGCGGCAGGAGCGACCTTCCTTCACTCTAGCTCGTGCAGAGCCGCTAACTGATTGGCTGCTGTGAACCCGCAACAGCCAATCAGCTAGCGGCTCTGCACGGGCAAGAGTGAAGGAAGGTCGCTCCTGCCGCGGTTCACAGCTGGACCACCAGGGATATTAAAAGTACGCGGGGAGGCAGGTGGGAGTTAAAAATTCTTAGAATTGGCTGGGACAGGAGACGGGAGGAATCCTTCCTATTCCGGCCACTGCTGGACCACTAGGTCTCAGAGGAGGCCTGGTGGAGGCCTGCAAGTTATCGGGAGGGGGGACAGGGTACAGAGCCTGGCAGGGAGGGAGTGGGGCTGGGACAGAGCAGGACAGGGGAGGGAGGGAATGAGGGGGCTGGATGCAGAGCAGCGAGTGAGGGGGAACAGGGTGCAGAGCCTGGCAGGGCAGGCAAGGCACTGCACTTGAATATTAACCCCCGGTTTATATTTGAGTCAACCTTTTTTACTCCTTTTTTTTGGGGGGGAAAAGGTTACTTCGGTGTTTATTCGGGTTGGTTTATATTTTAGTGTATACAGTATTTGTCAAGTTAGGATAAAACTTGTATTGAAAAACCTTGCACCATAACTTTGGCAAATTGTAGCCTGTAAACTATACTCTGGGACTCGCAATCAAAACTTTAAAACATCCAAAAAAACAGCGTAAGTCAGCAGTTGGATGCCCAAGTGCGAAAAATCAAAAACAACTTTCTGGACATGCAGCAGCACCTCTAAGCTGCTGTGCATCCAGAGATCAAAGGGGCATGTTGGGAGATGTGTTATAGGGGGGAATTGGGCAGGCTTCAACCTGGACATACTGCAGCCATAATCAAAGCTTTCCTAGAGGGAACTCAGACACCGGCAATTAGACCTGTTTGAGTTGCATCTAAGTTTCACAAAGGTGCCCAAACTGATAAGAAGACCACTGGAGGATTTAAGGCATGACTCCCCCCCTTACTCCCCTAGTGGGCAAGACCACCTCCCACCACCCAAAGAGTGAAAAAAAGCAAAAGCCCATAGGTTTCCCATCAGTTGATCATGGCAGAAGAATCCCCATCAGCTGAGTCAGTTTAGAGGATTCCTGGCAGCTCAGCTAAGGATTCCCCCTGCCAGGATCAGCTGAGCTGCAGAGCCCTACACCCCTGCCCCTGACATCCCTGGACCTTCCCTGACATCCCCCTGACATCCTGGACCTCCCATGACATCCCCTGAAATCTGCAACATCCCCCTGACATCTCCGACATCCCCCCTGACATCCTGGACCTCCCACGACATCTCCTGATATCTTTTCCCCCCCATTCCTGGGCCCGCCTCCCACATCCGTGGACACCCCCCCCCCCTCATATCTTCGGATGAGAAAACAACAGGAGGGAAGCCCACTCCTTCCTGCCTACAGGGCCACATGCTATAAATGATGGGGCTTCCTCCCCCCCACCCCCAATACATCTTGGGATGCAGTGGGAGGGACTGAAGGCCCTGATTGGCTCCCTATCCATTTCTGCATTCAATTCAAACTCTTCTTATTGATGTATAAGCGCATTCACTCTGCAGCTCCTCAGTACTTCTCCTCTCTTACCTCTCCTTATACTCCTCCCTGGGAACTCCATTCATCTTTCTTATTTGTACCCTTCTCCTCTACGGCCAACTCCAGACTCTGTCCCTTCTATCTTGCTGCACCATATGCCTGGAACAGACTGCCTGAGCCAGTATGTCAAGCTCTGTTTCTGGCAGTATTCAAATCTAGACTAAAAGACCACTTATTTTGAGGCTGCTTTTAACTCCTAACTCCCACACAGTTCTAAAGTACCCGTGACAGTTTTATCATTTCCTCTGTGAGAAATTTCCTAACCCCTATTTGTCCTGTTTGTCTGTTTTAATTATATTGTAAGCTCTATTGAGCAGGAATTGTCTCTTACATGTTAACGTACAGCGCTGCGTATGTCTAGCAGTCCTATAGAAATGATAAGTAGTAGTAAGGAAGGATACAGATTTCCGCTGATGTGTTCTCCTGGACTTAGGAGAGGACAAAAAACATTACTAGCAATGCGTTAAGAAGCTATCTTTATTGTCAAATTTTATGACTGGGTTTGCCCTATAAATGTGTGTTTAACTGCCACAAAAGAGTGTACTTCTTTAAACCGAACAGCTGCAAGTGTTCCTGGACAATTGGTGATCTCATAATTGTGTTTATTTGATAGAGTTTGCTGGGCTCTGTGTTACTATGGTATAGGGTACCACAATCTTGAAGTTTTCTTTTGTATCAGCTTCCTCTTCCTTCATTTTGTGGCCTGTTAGCTCAGGTTAAGATTAATACTGTGTTTATTATGTTTTTTGCAATTTATTTTATTTCCTTTTTTCTCAGCATTTTTTTTTCTGTACAAAGATGATTTTTTTGTGTTCTATGTATATAAAAATAAAAAAATGCAATACAGAGCAGTAGAGGTATGAGGAGAGCCAATGCAGGGAGCCAATGCACAAATGAACCTAGCAAGCAGGATTAAGAGAGAACAACAGGAGCCAGAGGATCATCCAAACATGGGGAAGTGGGCTGAGGACGACACAGACACACCGCAGGATGGGGAGGAACACAACAATGCTCGGGGGCTGGCAACCCATGAGGAGGTTGGCAGGAGCGCCAAACCCCAAGGAAAACCAGCGAGGAAGGCAAACAACCAGGACTTAAATTGTCTATACACTAATGCTAGGAGCCTAAGAGCCAAAATGGGAGAACTAGAAGTCATAGCCAGTACAAGGGACCTGGACATAATTGGAGTCACAGAAACGTGGTGGACTGATGACAACGAATGGGATGTGGCCATACCAGGGTACAAACTCTACAGGAGAGACAGGACACACAAGAAGGGTGGAGGAATAGCGTTTTATATAAAGGACTACATACCTTCAACCAGGATGGAAACAACAGTAAGGGCAGACGACTTGGAATCACTATGGGTTAAGCTACCTGGAGGAACTGGAGCAGACATAAAATTGGGTCTGTACTATCGCCCACCTGGACAACCGGAAGCACTCGACCAGGACCTGGAGGCTGAGCTGAGGCAGGTATGCAAAAGCGGAAGCGTGATGGTGATGGGGGATTTCAACTACCCTGGGATAGACTGGAGTATTGGACACTCAAACTGCATGAGGGAGACCAAATTCCTGGAAACCACGAGGGACTGTTTCATGGAACAGCTGGTCACGGAACCAACACGGGGAGATGTCACTCTTGACCTAATCCTCAACGGGCTAGGGGGACCTGCAAAGGAGGTGGCGGTGCTAGGACCCCTAGGAAACAGCGATCACAACATGATCCAGTGCAAGCTGGAAATTGGATCATCAAAGGTGAAAAGAACCACAGCGACAGCACTCAACTTCAAAAAAGGAAATTATGATGGCATGAGGAAAATGGTGGGAAAGAAACTCAACGGCAACGCAAGGAAGATGGAGTCTGTTGAAAAAGCCTGGTCCCTACTCAAGGGCACGGTGCATGAGGCACAGAATCTGTACATCCCCAGATTCAGGAAGGGGTGCAAAAAAAATCGAACAAAAAACCCAGCATGGATAACAACTGCAGTGAAAAAGGCGATAAGTGACAAGAAAGCATCGTTCAAAAAAAGGAAAAAGGACCAAACAAAGGACAACCAAAAGGAGCACAAAGAACACCAAAGGGAGTGTCACCGTGTGGTTAGGAAAGCTAAAAGAGAATATGAGGAGAGACTGGCGGGGGAAGCAACCAACTTCAAATCGTTCTTCAGATATGTGAAGGGGAAGCAACCGGCAAGGGAGGAAGTGGGGCCATTGGATGATGGAGACAAAAAGGGAGTGGTAAAGGAGGAAAAAGAGATAGCTGACAGGTTGAATAAGTTCTTCACGTCAGTCTTCACGAGGGAGGACACATCCAATATTCCGGAACCGGAGGACATCATAAATGGGGATCGGGATGAAAAGCTGGTCCAACTAGAGGTAAGCCAAGAGGATGTCCTCAGGCAGATAGACAGACTAAAGAGCGACAAATTGCCAGGTCCAGACGGCATTCACCCAAGGGTACTCAAGGAACTAAAGAACGAAATAGCAGAGCCACTTCGCCAAATATGTAACCTATCTTTAAAAACTGGAGACATCCCGGAGGACTGGAAAATAGCAAATGTCACGCCCATCTTTAAGAAGGGATCAAGGGGTGACCCGAGAAACTACAGGCCAGTGAGCTTGATCTCGGTCCCGGGAAAGATGATGGAAGCACTGATTAAGGACAGCATCTGTGAACACATAGAAAACAATGGACAGCTAAAGTCGAGTCAGCACGGCTTCTGCAAGGGTAGGTCATGTCTCACAAACTTATTGTACTTCTTTGAGGGGGTAAACAGCCAGGTGGATAAAGGGGAATCCATCGACATCATTTACCTTGACTTTCAAAAAGCCTTCGACAAGATACCGCACGAAAGGCTGCTTAAAAAGCTGTGGAAACACGGAGTGCAAGGGGAGGTCCACCGATGGATCAAAAACTGGCTGGCAGGCAGGAAACAGAGGGTTGGAGAAAAGGGCCATTACTCAGACTGGCAATGGGTTACGAGCGGAGTTCCGCAGGGGTCGGTGCTGGGACCGCTCCTGTTCAATATATTTATTAATGACCTGGAGGTGGGAACAAACTGCGAAGTTATTAAATTTGCGGATGACACCAAACTCTACCGCAGGGTACAAACCATGGAAGACTGCGAAGATCTGCAAAGGGACCTAACGACACTAGAAGAATGGGCCAAAAAATGGCAAATGAGCTTTAACGTAGGGAAATGCAAGGTCATGCATGTAGGGAAAAAGAACCCGATGTTCAGCTACAAAATGGGGGGATCACTGCTAGGGGTAAGTAACATTGAAAGAGACCTGGGAGTGATGGTAGACACAACCCTGAAGGCGTCGGCACAGTGCGCCACAGCCTCAAGAAAAGCAAACAAAATGTTGGGTATCATTAAGAAGGGTATCACGACCAGGACGAAGGAGGTCATCCTGCCACTGTATCGTGCAATGGTGCGCCCGCATCTGGAATACTGTGTCCAGGCATGGTCGCCATACCTCAAGAAGGACATGGCGGTACTTGAGGGAGTCCAGAGAAGGGCAACTAAACTGATTAAGGGTATGGAAAACCTCTCATATACTGACAGATTGAAAAAGCTGGGGCTGTTCTCCCTGGAAAAGCGGAGACTTAGAGGAGACATGATAGAAACCTTCAAGATCCTGAAGGGTATAGAAAGGGTAGACAGGGACAGATTTTTCAGATTATGGGGAACCACAAGTACAAGGGGGCACTCGAAGAAATTAAAAGGGGACAGGTTTAGAACAAATGCCAGAAAGTTCTTTTTCACCCAGAGGGTGGTGGATACATGGAATGCACTTCCGGAGGCTGTGATAGGCCGGAGCACGTTACAAGGCTTCAAAGAAGGTTTGGATAGGTTCCTAGAGGATAAAGGAATTGAGGGGTACAGATAGGAGTAGAGTTAGTTTTAGGGATAGTCTGGGACCACTGCTCAGGCAATGGGCCTGATGGGCCGCCGCGGGAGCGGACCGCTGGGCGAGATGGACCTCTGGTCTGCCTCAGCGGAGGCAATTTCTTATGTTCTTATGTTCTTATGAGAGGACCAACAGTCTTGCAGATTGTAGTCAATAATACAGATTTAAAGAGGACTACTCTGGCTGGTGTAACTCTGATTTGATAAAATTTGACCTTGATGCTGAGAGGAATGTGCACTTGTTTACAGCAGAACTGTATGCGAGAGGCCAGCCAGTTTGCAAAAGTTCTTTTGGATCGAATGAAATGAATAATTGAGTTGACTTCCTGAATGAAGCAGTTCTGTTCAAGTAGCAGGCAAAAACCTATTTACAATGTGAATAAGAGGGCTTTCTCTCAAGTATTCAAATGAGGCTCTAACCAATAAGTAGGACGTACTATTTCTTAATTTCTTCATTCAGATGGAAAGGCATAAATAACACTTGGGATGTGTCTGAAGGACTATGTTGTGCTGATGGGATAGTACAGTATATGTAGGATTCCTGAAAAGCTTGTGTCCTCAGTACTGTAGTCACGGGGGAGGGGGGAGGCCGTCCCAGGTGCCATCTCGGTGGGAACACTGGCACTCATCCTCCTCTCCTTGCAAGACCGGGAAGTGACCTCAGGAGAACTGAGGCTGGTATGGGCAGCAGCTTGGAGAAGCTGCTCACGGAGGCAGAGTTAAAGAGGTGCAGGGGGAAGGGAAGGTGTGCATGTGATGGGGGAGAGAAGGGTGGGGAGGATCTCCCTGCTGCTATAAGTATAGCGGCCGCGGCCGCGGTCGCCTGTCCCATCGCCGACAGGAGGATGCCCAATCTTCCTGCCGGAACCCCCCTGGAACCCCCCTCCCCCCCAAACTGGTAATTGCCAACAGGAGGATGCCCAATCCTCCTGCCGGAACCCCCCTCCCCCCAAACTGGTAATTGGCAGGAGGATGCCCAGTCCTCCTGCCGGAAACCCGACGACCCCTCCCTCCCCCAACTAACCTTTACATGTTGGTCGGCTGGACGTGTCTTGCTGCCGTCCAGCCGATGGGCCCGCCTCATAGAAATGAGACGGGCCCGCCTCTTCCCGGCCCATCCCCACTAAATCTAAGGCCTGATTGGCCCAGGCTCTAGAAGCCTGGACCAATCAGGCCTTAGGCTTAGCAGGTCCGCCCATTCCCACTAGGCTAGGCCTGGGCCAATCAGGCCTTAGGATTAGTGGGGATGGGCGGACCCGCTATGCCTAAGGCCTGATTGGTCCAGGCTTCTAGAGCCTGGGCCAATCAGGCCTTAGATTTAGCGGGGATGGGCCGGGAAGGGGCGGGCCCGTCTCATTTCCACGAGGCGGGCCCATCGGCTGGACGACAGCAAGACCCGTCCAGCCGACCAACATGTAAAGGTTAGTTGGGGGAGGGAGGGGTCGTCGGGTTTCCGGCAGGAGGACTGGGCATCCTCCTGCTAATTACCAGTTTTGGGAGGAGGGGGTTCCAGGGGGGTTCCGGCAGGAGGATTGGGCATCCTCCTGTTTGCGATGGGACAGGCGGCCGCTATACATATTGCAGCAGGGAGATCCCTTGCTGCCATAAGTATAGCGGCCGCGTCTAATTTAACCCAATTTTCTAACCGGCGTCTGTACCATGGACGCCGGTTACAGAATCGCGGTTTAGTGTAGGACCGATTCTGTATAGGACACCTCTCCTGGGCGTCCTATACAGAATCAGGGCCTTACTTCCACAAGTTGAATTTCTGCTCCATAATATCCAGATTGCAAAACTACAAAACTACACTGTCTAAAGCAAGAAAAAGCCCAATATACGGACTAAGGGCTCCTTTTACTAAGGTGCGCAAGCGTTTTTAGCGCACACAGGAAATTACCGTGCACTACACCACGAGCTATGCTTCTAGAACTAACGTCTAAACCTCTAGCACAGCTTGATAAAAGCTGGCCTTAATGAGCAACTGTTAATATTAAAGTCTTTGTGATTACCAGAAAACTAGTTTTCAAATTATTTTATTTTATTCTTTTCTTAAGAGATAGAGGGGAAAAAAAAGTGGCAGAATGGACCATATTTCATGCTTTAATTTTTAGGTAATAAATTAAGGTATAACATTACTGTATATTCCTGTTGTTCACTGCTACCTTAATATTCCTTGACTCATAAATCTGTCTGAAGAACAAGGCAATCACATAAGAATCAGTACTGTTAAGGGATCTCTGTGTTCGCTTTCTAAAGCTGGTTTCACTTACAGCTTTTCCATGTTCAGCCATGCAGTATTTTAAAGAAAATGTAAAACTATAAAGTAGCAGGGAACTACTATCCATTATAAAAGTATATCTATATGCAAAGAGCTTCTTTCTTATTTAAATAAACTCTTCTGAATCACTTCCCCATCTGGAATATACAAATGCAAATTGGTCATTTTTTTTTATCATTAAACAAACAAACCAACATGAACATTACATTTGAGTATAAAAACATCTCTGTTAATCAGTAGGGGTGCACATTTGTGTTTCATTTTGTTTTAAATATGTGCAGATAGCTTATGTGCAAATTTATGGACCCTTTAACTAAAGTTTAGTATACGCTAATAGAATTTGCGTGTGCTAAATGCTAGGAAAGCCCATAGGTATAAAATAGTTTTAACACTCAGCGTGCATTAAGCTAGGCTGTATAGAGAGAGATGTAACCAGAATAAGAATGCAGATTTTGATGTTCCTGTACAGCAAAAATATTAGGATATTGTGAAAACCACTGATAGTAAACAACACACTTTCACAAAAATGGAAACAATGGTATAACAGTAATACTGAAGCACAAACAGACAGACCAGTCTTCTTGGAGGAAAAGCCTCAGACAGGGTCCCGCCCACCTCCACAATGGTGGAATAACGGTTTTCGAGCGATCACTTCACTGGCTAAAAACCTCCTATTACAGATGGTCCAAGCAATGTGCTACTTTATAATTGCTTTGAAAATTTGTGTGAAATAGAAGAAAACAACTTATCTTTCTTTCTTCGGGATCGGTACACCAACGGTGGCCAACGTTTCACTATTAAGCTGCCTCAGGGTGTAGACTATCCGATCACACTAAAAAGCACACAAAAACCCAAATCAGAGTTTAAAAAACATATAAAACCGGTATAGATCTTTATAGTCTTCATGAAATTATATTAAGAAACCGGCAACATACCTTTAATGCGGACGCCAACCGCGTCTCAAAGATCCAAAGATGGCAGCATGAGAGGCAAGCCAGATTAAATCCTCCCGGTGTAATGATGTAAACATACATCAGCACCGGAAGTGGCAGTCCAGCTAACAATGCCGGTGATGACATCAGGCTTATAGCACAATTACCTCATCTATATTGGAAACCCACAAAATTCCATGAACTGTTTACAGTGAAAAACAATTACTACAGTCTAAAATCCTAAATTTGTTCTTATTTTTCTATTTATTTTATTTTGTATTTTATTGCACCAGGAGGATTTAATCTGGCTTGTTTCTCATGCTGCCATCTTTGGATCTTTGAGACGCTGTCGGCGTCCGCATTAAAGGTATGTTGCCGGTTTCTTAATATAATTTCATGAAGGCTATAAAGATCTATACCGGTTTTATATGTTTTTAAACTCTGGTTTGGGTTTTTGTGTGCTTTTTAGTGTGATCGGATATTCTACACCCTGAGGCAGCTTAATAGTGAAACGCTGGCCACCGTTGGTGTACCGATCCCGGAGAAAGAAAGATAAGTTGTTTTCTTCTATTTCACACAAATTTTCAAAGCAATTATAAAGTAGCACATTGCTTGGACCATCTGTAATAGGAGGTTTTTAGCCAGTGAAGTGATCACTCGAACACCGTTATTTCACCATTGTGGAGGTGGGCGGGCCCCTGTCTGAGGCTTTTCCTCCAAGAAGACTGGTCTGTCTGTTTGTGCTTCAGTATTACTGTTATACCATTTTTTCCATTTTTGTGAAAGTGTGATGTTCCTGTACAGGTCATAGGTGAGGCACCATTTGGAGTATTGTGTTCAATTTTGGAGGCTGTATCTGTAGCAGGAGCACTGAGCACACCATATTATACTTATTAGTAATTGGTTATATAAAAAAAAGAATAGGATTTATAGTTTATTTACTTTTTGTTGGTTATCATTCTGCGTTAGTGGGTTAACCACAGAAGACAAATGTGAATAGGGATGGAGGAGTAATAGACCCTGATCAATTTTCAGATGTTCATGAGTAGCTAGCTAAAATAAAGGTAGATAAAGCAATGGGGATGGAGGTTTACATCCGAGAGTGCTAAAGGAACTTAGGGAAGTTCTGGTAGCTCCGCTGACTGACCTTTTCAATGAGTCTCTAGAGTCAGGAGTGGTACCGGAGGACTGGAGAAAGGTGGATATGGTCCCTCTCCATAAAAGTGGAAGTAAGGAAGAAGTAGGGAATTACAGGCCGGTAAGTCTGATTTCTGTGGTAAGCAAATTAATGGAAACGTTTTAAAACAGAGAATGGTCAAGTTTCTGGAATCCTGTGGATTACAGGACCGGAAGCAACATGGATTCACTAGAGGGAGGTCTTCTCAGATAAATCTGATCAATTTCTTTGACTGGGTGACCAGATAATTGGATAGAGGATGTGTGCTAGATGTGGTATATTTAGATTTAAGCAAAGCCTTTGACAGTGTTCCACACAGACATCTGATAAATAAACTGAGTGTTCTTGGGATGGGTCCCAAAGTGATGGGCTGGGTCAGGAACTGGTTGAGTAGAAGGCAACAGAGGGGAGTGATCAATGGAGATCGCTCTGAGGAAAGGGATATTACCAGTGGTGTGCCTCAAGGTTCTATTCTTGGGCCTGTTCTTTTTAACATTTTTATAAATGATATTACTAAAGAGTTGTCAGGTAAGATTTGCCTCTTTGCGGATGATACCAAAATCTGCAAAAGAGTAGACATGCTGGATGGTGCGAATAACATGAAGAAAGACCTGGCGAAGCTTGGAGAGTGGTCTGAAATTTGGCAGCTAAAATTGAATCCTAAGAAATGCAAGGTTATGCATTTGGGCTGCAAAAACCAGAGGGAACGGTACAGTTTAGGGGGTGAAGAACTTATGCATGACGGAAGAGCGGGACTTGGGTGTGATTGTATGTGATGATCTTAAGGTGGCCAAACAGGTTGAAAAGGTGACGGCGAAAGCTAGAAGGATGCTAGGTTGCATAGGGAGAGGTATGGCCAGTAGGAAAAGGAGGTATTGATGCCTCTATATAAGACTCTGGTGAGACCTCATTTAGAATATTGTGTACAATTCTAAAGGCCGTACCTTACAAAAGATATAAAAAGGATGGAGTCAGTCCAGAGGAAGGCTACTAAAATGGTGTGTGGTCTTCGTGATAAGGCATATGAGACACACTTAAAGATCTCAATCTGTATACTTTGGAGGAAAGGCAGGAGAGGGGATATATGATAGAGACATTTAAATACCTACGTAATATAAATGCGCACGATTCAAGTCTCTTTCATTTGAAAGGAAACTCTTCAATGAGAGGGATAGGATGAAGTTAAGAGGTGATAGGCTCTGGAGTAATCTAAGGAAATACTTTTTTACAGAAAGGGTGGTTGATGCATGGAACAGTCTCTCAGAAGAGGTGGTAGAGACAGAGACTGTCTATAAATTCAAGAAGGCCTGGGAAAGGCACATGGGATCTCTGAGGGAGAGAAAGAGATAATGGTTACTGTGGATGGGCAGACTAAATGGACCATTTGGCCTTTATCTGCCATCATGTTTCTATATTTAAAAAAAAATAAAAATAAATGTAAGGATCAGACTCAAATCCAACTGTGCGATTTTGCAAAAGTTGCCTTCCTATAATTTTTTTTCTGTGATTTCTTTTTCTTTTTCAAAAATGAGAAATAAAAGCTTTAAATAAAGGATAGATTCCTTAAAATGTCTGCAAGCAAAATAATTTGCATTCTTCTAGCCTTGCTTTTGCCTCAAGCTTAAATCTGTCCACATTTTAAATGCAAATTGAACAGAAGAAACACAAATTTAATCTAATATAAATTTATTATAAAGGTATTGCACAACCAAGCTCTTCCTACCCCAAAAAGTTTTCAGGGTATTCACAATTCATCTTATAGGCGTTAACTCATAAAAAAAATCTGATAATTGTTAACATAATGAAAGGATATATAATAAAATATTTGGAACCTCCAATAGGTCCCTCAAATACAATAAACACCATCAAAATATGCATGTGATATATTTCCATTTGATTTGTATACAGCTCATACCTTTTCATTGGTAGATCATGAATAGTTGCACAAAGGTTCAGTAGATATTCCATAAGAACATAAGAGTTGCCATACTGAGACAGCCTGAAGGTCCATCAAGCCCAATATCCTGTTTCTAATAGTGGCCACCCAGGTTACAAGTACCTGGCAACATCCCAAAAGAGTAAAACAGATTTTGTTCTGCTTATCCTAGAAATAAGCAGTGGATTTCTCCAAATCCATCTTAGTAATGGCTTATGGACTTTTATTTTAGAAAATGATTCACACCTTTTTTTATAAACCCTGCTAAGCTAATTGCTTTCACCATGTTCTCCAGCAACAAATTCCAGAGTTTAATTACACACTGAGGGGCTCATAATCAAAACAAAAATACATCTAAAATCCCGCCCAAGTCGGCACTTGGACAACTTAAAAGACTACTGACAGGAGGGATGCCAAGTTCCTCCTGCCGCCACCCCCGAAAACATTCTCCCAGCAGGAGATATGCCCAGCCCCTCCTGCCAGAACCCCCGAAGTTTCATCCCACCCCTGAATGTCCGCGGAAGTAGAAGTTCCCAATTCCTCCTGCCACCACCTTGCTGAGACATTCATCAGCAGTAGGGATTCCCAGTCCTTCCTGCTGGAACTCCCCCCCCCCCCCCTTAAGATCATCGGCAGGAGGGATGCCCAGCCCCTCCTGCCAGTACACATCCCTACCAGCCCCCACCAAGCCTAGACCTGTTTCAATACTGAAAAAATGCCCAAAGTTGACCAAACTGACCAGATGAACACTAGGGGCATGAAGACAGTGACTATGCTCACTCCCACAGTGGTCTCTAGCCCCCTCTCACAACCCAAATATGTGAATGAAACAATACATACAGTACCAGCCTATATGACAGCTTTAGATGTTATGCCAGTCCTATCAGAGCCATAATCAATCAAATAGTCTTTTGATAGGTAATCTCAAAAGTCATGCACACCAGAGAATCACAGAGTCACAAAGGCAGTCTAATTCAACTATTCATGAAGTATATAATTATTGAGGACCGTATGGGGTATCAGACAACCCGACAAACAGCTTAGTTTGAAGGGAGAAATTCTTCATTTGCCCCACGGAACCTCCTCTTCCGTTTTATCTTTTTTACTTTACTTATTTTCTTATAAATTATTTTTTCTGTCAATGTTAATTATCTTGTCGTTTCATATGAACATATATAAAGTTATTTAGCTTTCAGCATTTAGCTTTAAGATCAATCCCCTGAACGCCAACGCGTTTCGGATGTCTTTGTCAAGGCGACATGGAGAGCTGAAAAACCAAGAAACAAACCATTAGGGTAAAGGCCTCCAACTAAACTTTTAGACAATTTTTTAGGACGACCCAAACCCACCCGTTATTCTATATTACTTACATTTTTAGTAAACATGCACAGCGTACCGCCAACCGGCTTAGAAAGGCAAGCCGTGGCGTACTGACTCTGGGATTTAAATACCCCTCCCAAATGACGACATTTCCGGGGAAACAAACTACATTACCTCATAAATTTTAAAGGGAAAAGAACCTATTTAAACCTGAGCAACATCTTAACCTGTATAGGAGACAATTAAACTGATAAAGAGACCCTAAAGCCAGACTTAAAGGTCAGCTTGGGCTAGCCAGTCTGATGATTCATTTAACCCCTTAGGGGACATCGAGTCTAATATAAACATCCACCGGAGCTCATATCGGTTAAGCCTCCGGACAGTGTTCCCACCCTCCTACCCTACATTAATGCGGTCCATAACACGCCATTTAAGATCTTTTAGAGTATGGCCGCAACTGATCCAATGACGGACCAGCGGAGAAGATTCAGTATGAGTGTGCACTCTGGATTTATGCTCGGTCAAACGGACCCGTATGGGGCGAGTAGTTCTGCCCACATACAACTTGGGACAGGGGCATTGAATAACGTAAATCACGTTATCCGAGTTACAAGTGGTATTATGTTTAGTCTTGTATATAACCCCAGTACTAGGGTGAGCCCAGCATTCCCCCGAGATAGTATACGCACACCACTGGCATTGACCACAAGGGAGGTGATTCCCACTCACAAATAAAGTTCTCTCCTGAAGTTTATGGTGATTTAACATTTCACCCAGATTTCTTCTTCTTTGGTATGAGCATAACGGTTGATCATCGAGAGTGGGAATAACCAACCTAGGGATATGCCAGTGCTTCTTCACAATTTTTGAAACCCGGTGGGCAAGGGTAGAAAACTCCTGAACGAAGGCCACCGTGTCAAGGGAGTTATCGTCCCTACTGATATCCTGCAACAGCCACTCTCTATGAGCATTTTTAGCTCTTTTATAAGCTTGTTTAACAGTGGCATAAGGATAGCCACGTTGGTAAAATCTAGTTTTCATCCATTTTGCTTGAGAACGGAAATCATCTAAAGAGTGGCAAATCCTTCTCAGCCTCAAAAACTGGCTAATAGATAAGCTTCTTTTCAGGTTCTCAGGATGGAAACTATGGAACCGCAAGAGGCTATTGCGGTCAGTCTCTTTTCTGTACAAAGAGGTTTGCAGATGAGTAGTCCCCTTCATAACCAGAATATCCAAAAACGGAATCTCCCGATGTTTTATTGTGGCTGTGAATTTGATGTTATTATCCAACCTATTCAACTCCTCTATGAATATTATCATAGTCTTCCTCAGTTGAAGTCCATATGCAAAATATATCATCGAGGAACCTCCTCCAGATTTTCACATTTTTAAAGCCTGGTAAAGGGTAAATTCGGCTCTCCTCCAAGTCTGCCATAAACAAAGCTGCTAAGGAGGGAGCTAAAGACGCTCCCATGGCAATGCCATGCTTCTGCAAGTAGAAATCATTGTGGAACCAGAAGTAACTTTTGGTTAACACCAAGGTGGCCATTTCCATCAGAATATCTAAAGATAGATGAGGCCTGATAGTTTGTTCCATATAGATACGTCTTATTAGAGCAAGGGCACTGTCCATGGATATCATGGTGTATAAAGCCGTTACGTCTAGTGTAACCAGTATCCAGTAAGGTTCATAAGCATCCATCTCAGCTATTATTCTGAGCATATGGGTCGTATCTTTAATAAAAGATTTGATTGAGGAGACCTGCTTCTTCAAAAAAATATCCAAAAATTTGGACAGAGGCTCTAAAGGAGAATTACGCATCGATACAATGGGGCGTCCAGGGGGGGTTGAGCAAATTTTTGTGTATTTTCGGAAGAAAATAAATGATTGGAGTAACATAGAAACTGGGATTAAGAAAAGCTGCTTCTCTAGACATGATCATTTTCAATTTATATGCTTTAGAGATCAATTTTGAGATAATGCATTTTAGTTCAATAGCTGGATCTTCCGGTAGCCGCTGATAAAAAAGCGGATCATCTAATTGCCGATGGGCCTCTCTTAAGTATTGTTCTTTGGACCATAACACGATGGCTCCACCTTTGTCAGCTCGGGAAAATATGACCGAAGTCTCGTCCCGTAATTCCTGCAAGGCACTCCATTCAGCATAAGTCATATTGAACTGGGGAGGAATATGGGCTACTTGTTCTTCCATTTGTTCCACTTCAGACAACACTAGATCGCGAAAAGTAATCAGATTCGGGTGCAGCGGGGATGCAGGGCACCAATTGGATTTATTAGAAATCAGCGTCCCATCGTTCACTGGCTGATGATCTTGAAAAAATGTCTTCAGATGCAACTTCCGAAGCAAACTATAAATAGATAACCGAGTATTGAACGCCTCATATCGGGCAGTTGGAACGAAGCCCAATCCCAGATTTAAAACTGTTTCCTGTATAGGGCTGAGTTCCGTCCCAGTAAGGTTGACTACGGCTGATTGGTCCGAAACTGAGACCTCGTCTGAGGGCCCTGGACATATCCCTGTTGCTGACCCTGAAATCCCACTCTTCTTGACCCTCGGCCCTTTTGTCTGCCTCTGGGTCTTCGTGGCTGAAAACCCCCCTGGCCACGTTGTCCCCTTATCCCTGAGGGGCCTCCACCACTACTAGTAGAGCTAGAGTCTGTGGACAAGTGGTCATCCGGAGGCTTAACCGATGTGAGCTCCGGTGGATGTTTATATTAGACTCGATGTCCCCTAAGGGGTTAAATGAATCATCAGACTGGCTAGCCCAAGCTGACCTTTAAGTCTGGCTTTAGGGTCTCTTTATCAGTTTAATTGTCTCCTATACAGGTTAAGATGTTGCTCAGGTTTAAATAGGTTCTTTTCCCTTTAAAATTTATGAGGTAATGTAGTTTGTTTCCCCTGAAATGTCGTCATTTGGGAGGGGTATTTAAATCCCAGAGTCAGTACGCCGCGGCTTGCCTTTCTAAGCCGTTGGCGGTACGCTGTGCATGTTTACTAAAAATGTAAGTAATATAGAATAACGGGTGGGTTTGGGTCGTCCTAAAAAATTGTCTAAAAGTTTAGTTGGAGGCCTTTACCCTAATGGTTTGTTTCTTGGTTTTTCAGCTCCCCATGTCGCCTTGACAAAGACATCCGAAACGCGTTGGCGTTCAGGGGATTGATCTTAAAGCTAAATGCTGAAAGCTAAGTAACTTTATATATGTTCATATGAAACGACAAGATAATTAACATTGACAGAAAAAATAATTTATAAGAAAATAAGTAAAGTAAAAAAGTTAAAATGGAGGAGGAGGTTCCGTGGGGCAAATGAAGAATTTCTCCCTTCAAACTAAGCTGTTTGTCAGGTTGTCTGATACCCCATACGGTCCTCAATAATGATATACTTCATGAATAGTTGAATTAGACTGCCTTTGTGACTCTGTGATTCTCTGGAGTCCTATCAGAGCAACAGGTAGATCTCTGGAGTAGCCTAGTAGTTGCTGCAGTGAACAATGAGAAGTTTCAAGTTTATTAAAAATTTGTTTGATCGCTTTACATAAAATTCTAAATGATTTACAATAAAATAAGGGGAACTAATAATCTTTTTAAAAAAACAAGCCCATATCCCATTCTAACTAGTACACTTGTGGTGCAAAGTATGAGCCCTCCAAAACCCACCCAAAATCTACTGTAGTAACATATAGGGGACACCTGTAGGCATAAGGGCAATTGGAGTGGTGTATAGTTGGGTACAGTAGTTTTAGGAGGGTTTTGTGAGTTAGAAACATAGAAACATGATGACAGATAAAGTCCAAATGGCTTATCCATTCTGCCCATCCACAGCATCACTCTCCTTTAGAGATCCCATGTGCCTGTCCCCATCTTTTTTTGAATTGAGACATGGTCTTTGTCTCCACCACCTCTACCAGGATACTATTTCATGCACCTATCACCCTTTCTATAAAAAAAAAGTATTTCCTTAGATTACTTCTGAGCTTATACCCTCTCATTCCAGAGCTTCCTTTCCAATGAAAGAGACTTGCCTCATGCACATTTATGCTACATAGGTATTTAAATATCTCTCTAGAAACAATACTAGCAATAACAATCTAAATACTTTACTTAAATGGTTTACTTAAATGGTTTTTCAAAGGGTATTTCCACCACTTGGCTTATAACATTTTTGAAACATTTTTTGCTGTAATTATTTATCTATTTAAATATCTCTATCATATCTCCCCTCTCCCACCTTTCCTCCAAAGTATACATATTGAGATATTTAAGTCTGTCCCCATATGTCTTTGTACAGAATTCAGGTTCTACGTACTTCTAGAAGTCCCCACAATAGGGATAACCCAATCAACATCTGTCATGTTAAAATCACCTATTAGGAATACTTTCCCTTTTTACAGATATATTCTGAATGTCTATTGTTAAATCACTATTCACTTCTTCTGTCTGTGAAGGAGGCCTGTATATCACACCAATGTAAATACATTTTCCATTTCCTCTTTCTAGATTGACCCATAGTGCCTCTTCCTTACCCTGCAGATCTTGCAATCGTGTGGCTTTGATACGAAAACTGGATGATATTCATCAAGTTGCTAGGACTCAAACACAAATTGATGGCTTCTCACACACAATATGATCTTAACATATAACACCACTTATTTATTTATTCAATTTTCTATACAGTCGACTCCGCTTATGAGCAAGGCCTTGGGACCGGCCAGCGATGTGTGCTTACACGGAGTATGCGCTTAATCAAAGTACCACTTTTTAGTCATGAAAAATCACAGTATGCTGTAGTCAAATGCAACCACACCTTTTTTAGCATAAAACACATGCAAAATAATTCTACAGTTTTAGAAACAGCACTGTAAACCTTTTATTAAACTAACATTCTACTGAAATAATCAGTCATTGTTTTCTGAACGCAGATTGCATTATTCATGCTGTGTATCTGACTACTGATGCTGTAAAACTGGCCATAGTCATGGCATCCATTTATCTCCAGATAAGCACGCAGCATGTGTAGGGACTTCAGCATGTCTGAGAAGGAAACAATCACTGCAGGTGTTTCATTAGTTGTGATGACTGCAGCAGTTATCTCCATCCTCATCAGACTCTTGGTTGTCTGCAGTGTCTGTTATGACTGTACAGATATCGGAATTGGTGCTGTCAGATGATGTGGGCACATCGTTGTTAACGGCGACATACAGCTAAAACTCTTGTGGAGAAAGTCCAACTGGGAGTTCAATGGACGAAGCAATTGGAAATCATAGATGATGAGACACGACTCCAAGCCTCCCATACCATGTGAAGAGTGTCATTTTCCTCACAAGCTCAGCAACTCTGGGGCTAGATTCTGTGCTTACATCAATCATTACCATCACATGTCTTAGGACAAGTGACCTGTAATGGTGTTTGAGGTTGGCGATTATCCCCTGGTCCATTGGTTGGATCAAAGATATCGTGTTTGGTGGCAGAAACACAAGTTTGATGTTGGTTAGTCGAACCTCATTGCTGTGTGCTACACAGTAATCACACAGCATTACAATGGGTCTCCTGCATCTTCTCATCAGATTGTCAAGCTTCTGCAACCATTCAATCCACAGTGTCACCGTCATTCATGCGTTCTTGTTGCTTTCATATTCAACAGGCAGGTGTTTAATGTTTTTGAAGCACTGAGGATTTTGATTCTTCTCAATCACCAGTGGCTCTAGCTTTTCGCTACCATCCATATTGCAACTTAGCAGCAATGGTAATCTCTCCTTTGGCACCTTGAAGCCAACAGTTTCACAGTGCTTGAAAGCCAATGTTCCATCAGGGATGGCATGCCAGTACAGGCTCATCAGTGTTGAAAATGTTGCATGGTTTATATCCACCAATGACTGATGGCAACACTTCCATGACCCATCTTTCTGCACCAAACTCATCAGCGTCTAGTTTTTCGCCATGCTGCTTCTTGGAACTTTATGCCGTTACGAACCTTCCACCTCTCCAGCCATCCATTTGCTGCTTTGAAGTCTTCTACGCCCAGTTCTTTGGATAGCTGTGCTGCTTTCTCCATAAGTAAAAGCCCACTGATAGATAATTGACGACTTCTTGCTTCAGCAAATCATCGCAGCAACACCTTTTCAACATCTCCAGCCTTCCCAATTCTTTCCATTTTCTGGTCAGATTGATGTTGTTTTGCAAGTCTTTCAATATGGCTTGCTTTTTTTTGAGAATCCAAGAAATCTAATCTAATCTAATCTTCCATTTGTGAGTCGCACAAACCTATACAAGCTCAAGGTGACAGATCAAAGAGGAAGAGGGAAAGAAGTAGGGGGGGCATGGAGAAGCAAGGGGAGGGGACTAGAAGTAGGGGCAGCTATACAGAGGCTAAACAGTTAATTGTCAAAGAGGTTGGTCTTCAGGTTTTTCCTGAATGCGGTGTAGTTTGTCTCTTTCCTGATTGCTTTTGGTAGGTCATTCCAGGTTTTTACATCCAGATAAGTTAGCACAGAGTGGAAAATTTGCTTGTAGTGGAGGTATTTTGTGGATCGCAGGTTTAGTTGAATTCTGTTAAGGATTCTACTTGATGTCAACCAAACTGTAGAGAATAGTTGGATGAGGGGGGCTATATAGTTTTGCAAGTCTCTTTAAGACATCGACATATTCAGCCAAAGACAATGACTTATTTCCAGTGTGGTGAACACGTTCAGCCAAGGACAATGACTTTTGATCAGCGTGTTGGACACATTTAGACAAGGGTTGATCTCCTCGAGACACCATGATGTAGTTTCAAAAATTTGAACACCTGACCAGTTCTAGACTGCTGATCTGAAACACATGGATCATCAACATGAGAACGTGTTTGCTTTTAACCGGAGTGAACGTAATGTGAGCTAATAGATGGGGACCCTATAACATCAGTACTGATAAGTGGATTGTGTGCTTATCTGATTTGCGATTATCCAGAGTTTACGTTCATTGACTTTAATGGAAAAAAACAGGACCATGGAGGTAGGCAACTGATAACCGGAGCACACGCTTAACCGACGTGCACTTATGTAGAGTCAACTGTACCGTTCTCCCAGGGGAGCTCAGAACGGTTTACATGAATTTATTCAGGTAATCCAGCATTTTTCCCTGTCTGACCCAGTAGCTATCTAATGTACCTGGGGCAATGGAGGGATTAAGTGACTTGCCCAGGGTCTTTCCTGAATAGATTGTAGCCCATTAAAACTATATCCCAGTCATGGTTCTCCATGAACCACATCTCTGTGATTGCAATTAAATCCAACTCAGCCTCTTCCATCACAGCCTCTAGGTCAAGAACCTTGTTTCCTGTACTTCGAGCATTAGTATATACTGCATTCCAGACATAACCCCCTTTTCCTCTTTGAGAATGCTTTCAGTTCCTAACTCCTCTCACCTCACTCATCCCAACCCTATATGTCTTTCAAGCAGGGGCTGTCTATAAATGTCAAAATGTACAGTGCCTAGTATGCCTTTCAGCGCTATATAAGTGATAAGTAATAGTAAGTTTTCCCATTTGTGTAGAGGTATATAGTGATACACTCACATGGGGTCTTTGATCACCCTGCACCAACAATTTTAGTTTAAAGTCCTCTTCAATAGGTTACTCAATCTGCTGCTGAAGATACACCTTCCCTTTTATTTTTATAGATGCACACCATTCCTGCTCAGCATGATCATGTTAGTCCTTTTTATACCAAGTTGCATTGGTTGCCTTTTGGGGCCAGAGTGCTTTTTAAGCTCAGATGCATTTGTTATAAGGTGCTTTTTGGATTATCTCCCTCATATTTGTCCCCCCTATCTGAAACTTTCTTATTCAACAAAAAGAACTAGAAATTCTGGAAAGTTCATCTTCCCTACTCCAAAGGACTGTCATTTTAAGACCTTTTTAGACAGGACTTTGGAGTATCAAGCTGGGAAGATGAACTCCTGGCTAAGTCCGATGATTGTTCAATCTAATTCTTACTTCACATTTAGGAAATCATTAAAGACCTATTTATTTAACAAATAAGAATATTAATTTAAATATATTTAAATGAGGTCTTTTGTTTCTATTCTTATTGTCATAGTATGTTTTAATTTTTTTATAATTTTTAACATTGTACTTGAATGTTTTTAACAATTGTATTACTTTTATTATATAATTTTAGATTGTACGTAGATAGTGTGTTCTATGAAACTGTACTATGTGTTGAAATGTCTCAGTATTCTCCTGTTTTAAACCACCCAGAACTACTGGTTGGGCGGTATACAAGAAAATAAATTATTATTATTATTATTTGGAAAATCATCCCATGGTCCAGGAAGCCAAAATGCTCTCAAGGACACCATCCATGCAGCCACACATTCATCTCCAGAATGAATCATGATGTGTACCTGGGACCTTTAATGTGAAATTCACTGCAGTGACCCACTGCCCTTATGGGATGTCTATGTGGCCAGTGTGATAAGAAAGTTGGCCCCTCCTATGTCTCAATGGCTAATTTTTTGTGCATTTTTCATTTGGACTTTTTTTTTTTTCAGAAGTGGTTCTAAAACAGATGCAATGAATACAAAACACATCTAGGAAATGGCTATTTTCAGGGAAAAAAATAGACCTTTTTTCTGGTTTGAAAATGATCATTTTCTCTACTGCATTTTTGGACATTTTTCCTAAAACATCCAAAATCATATTGAAAATGACGTTCCACGTCAATTAACAAGAGTTCTAAACTAGTCCATTGAAATTAAATCCCAGGCAGTTTAGAAAGTATAAGGAAAAGGCCTTTTACTTGACTCATTTTTATTCTAAGATACTTTTTGTTTTTAAAAAGCGAATCCTACGTAATAAAGATGTTTTCAATGATTCAGTAGCAATCCATAGTAGAAGTAAGCAAACGTCTTTACAGTAAATTATTTGGTGACTATTGGGAAATTAAGTGTTGGTTTCAATGAAGCTTTCTTGTGGACAGTTGTCTAAAGCACTAAAAAGACACACTTATCACTAGCTCAACCTAATTAGTTAGTTGGCAGTCTCAGCAAAAAACTCAATAGGTAAAAAAGCATAGGAACTGAATGACCAATTTCTCTCCACAGAAGTGGTTAAACATTTTAAAGGAAATTTTCATTGGATTCTCAATTACTTTTCCTACCACCAAATTAGAAACTCAAAAGAGAGAAAACCAAACAACAAAGCTTAAAAACATGGGGAGGGTATAATCAAGGTAGTCCAATATATTTCTCAGGTTTCTTAGATTTAGGATACTAAGGGGCTCATAATCAAAACAAAAATGTGCCTAAAAACCCGCCCAAGTCAGCACTTGGACGACCTAAAAGACAGGTTGCCCAAATGCCGATAATCAAAACCAGTTTTTACATATAGCCAGAGACATTTTAGGCCTCTGAATACCGCGGTGTGCCCAGAGCTGAAAGGGGCGTTTTTGGAGTGTTGAGGGTGGGATTTGTGCAGCACAACAAGGGAGAAGAAGACCCAAAGATCCACAGTGAAATCAATCCAGCGGAGAAAAAAAACCAACAAAGAGAAAAACAAAAAGCTGTGGATTCTGATGTTCTGGAAATGATTTATTATACATTTTTACACATTAAAAACATAAAAATGCAATTGTAATAGTCCAACCGGATGACTTCCTCGATTTTACTGTGGATCTTTGGGTCTTTTTCTCCCTTGTTGTCAACCATTGGACCCCTGAGGATGGCGTTTTCGCCAAAACATGGACCGTGTAGGGTCCAGTTGGACTATTACAATTGCATTTTTATGTTTTTAATGTGTAAAAGTGTATAAAAAATCATTTCCAGAACATCAGTATCCACAGCTTTTTGTTTTATTTTTTTTTCTCCAAGGGCAGGATTTGGGCAGGACATGGGCCGACCTAGACTTAGTCGTACTCTAAGGCTGCTTGGATGGAACTTATACATTGTGACTTAGACGATGTAAAACCAAGTCTAAGGGCCAGATTCTGTATAAGTCGGGTTGCTGCTGAGCTGATCATGGCAAGGGAATCTCCCTGCCGCGATCATTTTAAAAACCACAGCAGGGAACTCATTCCCTCCCAAAGACTACTAGCAGGAGTGATGCTCAGTCCCTCCTGCCAGAACCCACCCCCTCAAAAGGCATACCCCTGACCCCCACCCCCCCCCACCCAAGGCTACCTGGACCCCACCAATACCTTTTTAGTTGGCTGGCTGGAGGGATGTTTCCTCCCTTCAGCTGGAAGGCCCACCTTCACAGAATGGTAGGCCTGCTCCTTCCCGGTGCATTGTGGGATGTACCGAGCGGAGGCTTTATGCACCTGGACCAACCAGAATCTTACCGTGTTTCCCCGAAAATAAGACCTACCCCGAAAATAAGCCCTAGCATGATTTTCAGGGTGGTCTTAATATAAGCCCTACCCCAAAAAATAAGCCCTAGTCACCAGCAGCAGCAGCACTTTGCCCCGCCGCCACCTCACCCCCCCCCCCTCGCTGACTCATCCCTACCTCCCATCTGAACCACGAGAGAGGAATACCTTATAACAAACCGGCAGCGTCGGCACTTGGCAGCAATCTACACAGGCTGCTTTGCGGCCTTCTATCTCCTGGGCATTCCTCTGATGATGATAATGTCATCAGCATGCCAAGTGCCGACGCTGCTGGTTTGTTATAAGGTATTCCTGTCTCACAGTTCAGATGGGAGGGAGAGATGAGTCAGAAGGTGGAGGAGAGGGATGTGCGCTGTGGTGGCGGGGAGATAGAAAGATGCTATACGGGGGATAGGAGGAAGGGAGGGATAGAAGCTGCAAGGGTTTTGTTGCACAAGGGATGGGAGGGAGGGCTAGAAAGATACTGCACAAGGGAATGGGTGAGAAGGGAGGAAAAATGCTGCACATGTGTGGGAGCAAAAGTAAATAGGAAGAATTGGAGTGGAGGAGAGGAAGGGAGAGATGATCATTACATGAAAAAAATAAGACATCCCTGAAAATAAGACTTAGTGCCTTTTTTGGGCCCCAAATTAATATAAGACAGTGTCTTATTTTCGGGGAAACACAGTAGGTGCCTGGGCCAACCGGAAACTTAGGCCTCTTTCCAATTGGTCAGATCCATTAGGTCTAAAAGCAATGCTGTCGGTAGTTTCACTACCAGCAGGACCTCCCAAGGCAGACAAGATTCAGCAGAGACATCAGACTAATGATGTACCACCCATCTGGAAGCAGCAGATGGGCAGTGTTAGAGGCGTTTTCATGCGATAACATCAAATTTATACTGCACAGAAGAAAAGCCCAGCAATCTACTTCTGTATTCTGCCATGAAAACTCAAACATGAGTCAATGACACCTAACAATAGAATTTGGAATAAAAGGAAGTTAGCTCTCTAATTTTACTGGTGCCATGGTGTAGGACCCAAATTCTCTCATTTTCCTCCTCTCTCCCTAATTCTCTCCATCCTTCGATAGCCAAGTCCCATTTTCCTCCCTTCTTTGGCATCTCTATAGCTTTTCTGAGATCTTTCAGCTTCCACTTAGCCCATCCCCTTCATTTCCCTTTCCTAAAATTCATTTCTTTTGTCTTCCATTCTGTCTACCAGTTTATAACATGGCAAGCACACCTAGATGCCGCTAGGCGTGCTTCTATAAAGGACGCATGGCAGTTGATTGGCAAACACGGAGAGTGGTGCATACCAATTAGACACCATTTGTAGAAACGCAAATTGACTGTTTATTCTTTTAAAAAAGCTCAAAGACAAGAGAACACCCCATAAATTTCCATGATAATACTTTCATAATAAATAAGAAAAAACATTTTTTCACTCAATGAATAGTTAAGCTCTGGAACTTATTGCTGGAGGAAGTGGTAAAAAGAGCTAGCATATCCGGGTTTAAAAAATGATTGCTATTAATGTAGACATGGGGAAAGACACTACTTATCCTGGGGTACGTAGCATGGAATCTTTCTATTTGGGATTCTGCTAGTAATTGCAACCTTGATTGGCCACCGTTGGAAGCAAGGTACTGACCTAGACAGACCATCGGTATGACCCAGTATGGCAAAATCTTATGTTATATGAATGAAGCAAGCTCCTATTTTGCGTGTGTTTTTCCATGTCAACCAACAAAAACAAGTGTATTTTCTATTCCTATTCTCATATGTAATTTAGAAAAGACTCCACATTTAGTAGGCCTTCTGGAAAACATCTGGAATACACTGACCGAAGTTATATCCCTGTTCTGACCTAGACACCCTATGCAAAATTGAATGTCAATATGGTAATATTTAGTCATGAACGAAAGACAATTTGTCACTGAAATAAAAACTAATTTTAGGGTTTTCATTTACTTGATACATTACTTTCTTAAGAAAGGAAATTGAATTTCCTGTAACAGAGTGGCTGAAAAAAAACCAACCCTACTATTTAATCAATGACTGATAATACTAGCAAACTCTGAAGAGCTGCATATACAGCAGTAAAATCTCTCACTTTTTATATTAGAATCTATGGATTAAGCTTATCTTAAAGCAGAGATGTTAAAAAGTTTACCTTAAAATTAAAATGACACATGCAGGGTAAATATACAATCAAAAAGATCTAAAAAGGATGGAGTTGGTCCAGAGGAAGGCTACTAAAATGGTGCGTGGTCTTAATCATAAGACCTATGGGGACAGATTTAAAGATCTCATTGCATTTGATAATGCCTTCCAGGAATTTTATGATATAAATTTCAAGAAATTTTTGAAAATTGCATATGGCTGCTAACATCTTCCTTCTCTAATCTTGTTGAAATCTGACCTGCTATTATTTGAGTGTGTGGCGCAGTGGTTGGAGCTAAAGTCTCTGCATCCTGGGGTTGTGGGTTCAAACCCCGCACTTCTCCTTGTGACCCTGGGCAAGTCACTCAGTCCTCCATAGCCCCAGGTATGTTAGATAGATTGTGAACCCCCCAGGACAGATAGGGAAAATGCTTGAGTACCTGATTGTAAAACCGCTTAAATAACCTTGATAGGCGGTATATTAAAAAAACAACCTAAATAAACCTAATACAATTACTTCCTGGAATTATAAGATACAGTGGGGGGGGGGGGGGAGGATGAAGTCCAAGAATATGTTAAAAATACATTGGTTTATTATTGTCTCCCTAGTTACACCTGTTTGTTATTTGTAATTTTTAAACCGCACAGTTAATATGTGGTATATAAATTTTTAAATAAATAAATGTATACTTTGGAAGAAAGGTGGGAGGGGGAGATATGATAGAGATGTTTAAATACCTACATGGCATAAATGCACATGAGTCGAGTCTCTTTCAATTAAAAGGAAGCTTTGGAATGAGAGGGCATAAGATGAAGTTAAGAGGTGATACGCTCAGGAGCATTCTAAGGAAATACTTTTTTTTACAGAAAGGGTGGTAGATGTGTGGAACAGTCTCCCGGAAGAGGTGGTGGAGACAGAGACTGTGTCTGATTTTCAAGAAAGCCTGGGATAGGTACATGGGATCACTTAGAGAAAGGAAGAGATCATGGCTACTGCGGGTGGTCAGACTGGATGAGCCATTTGGCCTTTATCTGCCACCATGTTTCTAAGTTTCTAATTGCCTAAAATGATTGGTCAAGTAGGTGCCTATTTGTTGCCTGTTAAAATGAAATGGTGTGGTGGCCGTGTTAGTCTACTTTTCCAGGTAATATATAGAAATAAAACAACAACAAAAATCAAAGAAAATGAGGTAATACCTTTTTTTTATTAGACTAACTCAATGAATTTTATGATGAACTTTCAAAGGTAATCCTTCATCTTCAGATCAGAACTAAGCAAATGTTGACAAATATCAGTATGTATAAGGAAAACATGAAAGCATTTCAGTGATAGATTCACAAGAAGAGGGAGGTGTAGGTGGTTAAGTAAGAGACAGAGAGATGGCAAGACAGTTTAAAATTTTTTTGTAGTGTGAAAGAAAGCCCAGATCTTTAAGTCCTGTCTGATAGGTGTCAAAATATTTCATCATTTTCATCATTAGATTGTCTTAAAATTTCATTTTAGTATTCTCACCATAAAATCATTGGTGCAGTGGTCAGTTTTTCCAAAGTGTTGTCCGACAGAGATGACATCCTGGTTGGTATTGCACTTTTTAATATGATATCTATGTAAGTTGATTCTAATCTTTAGCATCTGGCCAATTTCACCAATGTAACATCCCTCTTTGCACATTTTTTTTGCACTGAATGATGTACACCACATTAGAAGATGAATATGTGAAGGATCCCCTTATATTGAATGTTTTTCCCATATGAGTGACCATGGTGCCATTATTTGAGATGGGATTCCATGCCATACTATAGCACCAGTAAGGCTTCAAAAGTTGCGATGTTTGTGCGGTTTGAGCGTATGTGACTGGAGGCTGTCTTGTGTAGTATGCACTGTGGATTTTCCTGTTTTATTATCTGTGATTTGGAACATGGCTACATGGGGATTGCTTAGACCCTGATCTCATGAAGAAGCTCAGGGTGAAACGGGCCCTGTAGAGATCAGAGGTTCATTGATTAAAGGCTAAGTTCCGATTTTGATTAAATCTTAACAGTGGAATTAATTGGCTGCATACTTAAGTTTTGATTGGAAGGAAATGGTGGGCCAATGATGGACAAGACAACCAATTGAATGGGATAGTATTTGCTGCCCTATTGTGAGTTTGGAAGGGGAGTCTGAGGTCCTTCCACCTTCCATTAACAAAATTTTCTATGATACATTTTAGCCAGCATGTTTTGTGTCTATGGAAAGTATTTATATAGTTTATGTAAAATAAATCATATTTTTTAATAATAAAAAAACTATATACCTGCTCCACTTTTTGATGTTGATCTTTTGATGACATTATGGTGGAGTAGTTTGTCATTTTTGATATTTGACTATTGACACCATAAAGATTTCTCATCAGTCAAACCTCGGTTTGTGAGTGTTTTACAAGACGAGCAAAACATTCTCACAAATCTTGCCTTGCAAATCGAGCGTTGACTCGAAATGCGAGCCCCCACCCATGAGAATTGGCATCACCCCCCCCCCCCCGCCCAATCTCTTACCGTGATTGGGCACCGGCATGCAGCACCAACACACAGGACGTGCCGGTGCCGAAAGAGCCTACCGCTGATCTCTGCTGGGCCTTGAGCATCTGCGCATCTCCCCCCACCTGCCCAAACCCTTACTGAGATCGGGCACCAGCACACAGCACCAACCCACAGGACGTGCTGGTGCCAAAAGAGACTGCCGCTGATCTCTGCTGGGCCTTGAGCATCTGCGCATCTCCCCCCACCTGCCCAAACCCTTACTGAGATCGGGCACCAGCACACAGCACCAACCCACAGGACGTGCTGGTGCCAAAAGAGACTGCCGCTGATCTCTGCTGGGCCTTGAGCATCTGCGCATCTCCCCCCACCTGCCCAAACCCTTACTGAGATCGGGCACCAGCACACAGCACCAACCCACAGGACGTGCTGGTGCCAAAAGAGACTGCCGCTGATCTCTGCTGGGCCTTGAGCATCTGCGCATGCTCAAGGTCTTCTTGCTCCCGCTCTCTCCAAGATTTCTAAGTGATGAGTGATGCTCCCAAAACTTAGCATGCAAATGAGAACCATGGGAATTCCATCCGATCATTCGGAGAAAGCGACTGACACAGAAGAGTTCATGGAAAAAGGCATAAATGTGCCCATGTACCAGGATAAGCTACATTATAGGCACACATATCATAGGTGTGCCTTATTGTAGCACATTATAGGTGCATATCATAAGCACCATTGAGGGGAGGCAGAGAACTACCAGCAAACCATGAAAATGTATTTTTTTATTGAACTTTCACCTCATGCAATCGGCAACTCCAGACCTGCTGGTATACGTTTTTAACTTTCGCACCTGAGATATACTTTTAACACACGTGTATTGCAAAATATATACAGTGGTGCCTCGCATAACGGACGCCTCGCACAGCGAACGCTGCGCACAACGAACTTCAGGTCTTGCTTCCCACAACGAACTTCGTTTCACACAACGAAGTCGCCCGAGCTGCATCCTTAACTGCCCTCTCTCGGCGCTACATATTTTAAACCCCCTGCCGCCGCCACCGCATATTTTTAAACCTCCCCCCGCCGCCACCGCATATTTTTAAACCTCCCCCCGCCGCCACCGCATATTTTTAAACCTCCCACCGCCGCCACCGCATATTTTTAAACCTCCCCCCGCCGCCACATATTTTTTTTAAAAAGCCACCACTGCTGCAACTTTCTCACCCGCTCACTCGAACTGGTGGTCTAGCAAATTTCCCAGCCAGAAGCGCAGACAGAGATCAAGAGCAAGCCTTCTGTGCTACTGCCTGGGCCTGCGCTGATCTCTGAATGGCTGCAGTCAGCTCTCGCGGGACTCACAAGAACTAACTGCAGCCAGCTCTCGCGGGACTCACAAGAACTAACTGCAGCCATTCGGAGATCGGCATGGGCCCACACAGGCGTGCAGAGGAATTGCTCCTGATCTCTGCGCTTCTGGCCTGTACGCCACTGGCTGGGAAAGATGGGAGGAATTAAAAAAGGTACTGGGGAGTATGTGGGGGGTGATTATAATACACAGCAAGGATCAACAAAACCCCTGTCTCCCCTCCCCTTCACATATATCCCCTCTATATCATGCTAACAGCTCTAACAAGATAAATTTATCTTTTTTTATGTCATCTTAGCATATTTTATGCTACAGAACGAATTATTTTTTTTAACATGTATTGTTATGGGAAAACGCGTTTCACATAACGAACTTTTCGCATAACAAACTTGCTCCTGGAACGAATTAAGTTTGTTGTGTGAGGCACCACTGTATGCTTTTTTTGTGCCCCCAACCCTATAAAAGTATGATGAATGTTTGTTTTGTTTTGTTTTTAACTTCCACCTCTCACACAATTGTCAGCCCTGACCTGCCAATATACATTTTTAACACACGCAGTTCAACGCTACCTACACCTCCGAATCTGCCGGTAATTTTGGAGCATTAAAGGTCAGTGCTTCATTTTGTGAATCACCTGGCAATGTTTTGGCATTGCCCAGAGTGTTAATTTTAATATCAATGAGCTTGTTGTACATTTCTATACCATTCTCAGAGGCTGCTATGGTCTGTATTCAGTGATACTTGTCTCATTACCAAGGACTGAAATGTTATTACATATTTTGTCAAGCTGTTACAGATTTCATATGACCTTTTTTTCAATCCTGGCTTGTATAATATTAATATGGATGAGTACATGAGAATGTCAGCATGTGAACCAGCTTCATAAAACCAGTGGATATGAGAAGATAAAATTCATACAAACCTCCCTCCCCATATGTATTACCATATTATAACATAGGTTATATTTAAGATGTTACAAAATGACTATGATCTTGATTTAAGAAATGTTTTATTACATAAATAAAATTAGGAGTGAGCATAAAATTCATATGCCATTCAGGCCAGACCTACAATCCACTGATCATATTTTATACTATAAAAGATGTTTACCAATAGCTTATACCAATAGCTTTGCTAAAAAAGATATATATTAGAATTACCATGTTGGACCTTCAATATATATAGGGGGGAATACTGAAAACACTTTCCATAGGTAACATGCTGTTTTACTCATAGAAATGGGCTCTATGAATACTGCTTACCTTATAGGCAGGCAAACTTATATGTATTCTACAAACATATACAGTGGTGCCTCACACAACGAACTTAATTGGTTCCAGGAGCAAGTTTGTTATGCGAAACGTTCGTTATGTGAAACGCGTTTTCCCATAAGAATACATGTAAAAAAAAATAATTCGTTCTGCAGCATAAAATATGCTAAGATGACATAAAAAAAGATAAATTTTTGGTTATTATTTTTATTTAGATACATCTAAAAACATAATTGTTTTTTAAAACAACACACATTTTTTAAATTTAAAGACAGACTAAGTAGAGTCTAATTTTACAGTGAGAGGGCAGAGTCTCAGCGGCAAAAACTGGGACTTAACTGTTCATTTTTTTTTTTTTCTACCGTGTTTCCCCGATGATAAGGCAGGGCCATCAAATAAGACAGCCCCCCCTTTTTAGAAAAAAATGTAAAATAAGGCACCCCCCCGCAAATAAGCCACCCACCGATACCTGCGCTTACCCGAATCGGGTGGTACGGTGGGTGACTCCGTGTGGTCCCTGGCACCCCCGACACGATCGGGGCAAGAGGGAGCTCAAGCCCTCTTGCCCCCCCGACTCCCCGACACGATCGGGGCAAGAGGGAGCCCAAGCCCTCTTGCCCCCCCGACTCCCCGACACGATCGGGGCAAGAGGGAGCTCAAGCCCTCTTGCCCCCCCGACTCCCCGACACGATCGGGGCAAGAGGGAGCCCAAGCCCTCTTGCCCCCCCGACTCCCCGACACGATCGGGGCAAGAGGGAGCTCAAGCCCTCTTGCCCCCCCGACTCCCCGACACGATCGGGGCAAGAGGGAGCCCAAGCCCTCTTGCCCCCCCGACTCCCCGACACGATCGGGGCAAGAGGGAGCCCAAGCCCTCTTGCCCCGCCGATTCCCCAACTCCCCGACAATATCGGGCCAGGAGGGAGCCCAAGTCCTCCTGGCCACGGCGACCCCCTAACCCCACCCTGCACTACATTACGGGCAGGAGGGATCCCAGGCCCTCCTGCCCTCGACGCAAACCCCCCCTCCCCCCAACGACCGCCCCCCCCAAGAACCTCCGACCGCCCCCCCAGCCGACCCGCGACCCCCCCTGGCCGACCCCCACGACACCCCCAACCCCCTTCCCCGTACCTTTCTGTAGTTGGCCGGACAGACGGGAGCCAAACCCGCCTGTCCGGCAGGCAGCCAACGACGGAATGAGGCCGGATTGGCCCATCCGTCCCAAAGCTCCGCCTACTGGTGGGGCCTAAGGCGCCTGGGCCAATCAGAATAGGCCCGGGAGCCTTAGGTCCCTCCTGGGGGCAGGGCCTGAGGCACATGGTCGGGTTGGGCCCATGTGCCTCAGGCCCCGCCCCCAGGAGGGACCTAAGGCTCCCGGGCCTATTCTGATTGGCCCAGGCGCCTTAGGCCCCACCAGTAGGCGGAGCTTTGGGACGGATGGGCCAATCCGGCCTCATTCCGTCGATGGCTGCCTGCCGGACAGGCGGGTTTGGCTCCCGTCTGTCCGGCCAACTACAGAAAGGTACGGGGAAGGGGGTTGGGGGTGTCGTGGGGGTCGGCCAGGGGGGTCGCGGGTCGGCTGGGGGGCGGTCGGAGGTTCTTGGGGGGGGCGGTCGTTGGGGGGAGGGGGGTTTGCGTCGAGGGCAGGAGGGCCTGGGATCCCTCCTGCCCGTAATGTAGTGCAGGGTGGGGTTAGGTGGTCGCCGTGGCCAGGAGGACTTGGGCTCCCTCCTGGCCCGATCGTGTCGGGGAGTCGGGGGGGGCAAGAGGGCTTGAGCTCCCTCTTGCCCCGATCGTGTCGGGGAGTCGGGGGGGCAAGAGGGCTTGAGCTCCGTCTTGCCCCGATCGTGTCGGGGAGTCGGGGGGGCAAGAGGGCTTGGGCTCCCTCTTGCCCCGATCGTGTCGGGGAGTCGGGGGGGCAAGAGGGCTTGGGCTCCCTCTTGCCCCGATCGTGTCGGGGAGTCGGGGGGGGGCAAGAGGGAGCCAGGCGGAGAGAGGGCAGTTAAGCGCAGTGCCTGCGCGGAAGGATGCAGCTCGGGCGACTTCGTTGTGTGAAACGAAGTTCGTTGTACGAATCAAGACATAAAGTTCGTTGTGCGCAGCGTTCGCTGTGCGAGGCGTCCGTTATGCGAGGCACCACTGTACTTTTAACAGTGGTGTCTGTATCTCTAGGCAGAAATATTTGGGATAGCAGTGTGAGGCAAAATAAGTTTGAGGGGCATGTAGAGGTATAAGCCCTTGCCACACGCACTAGTGCCGTACACAATGTGACCATACATCCCATTTTGAATGGGACCGTCCCATTTTCAGATCACCTGTCCCATTGTCCCCACACACAGCTTCAGGACCCCATAAAGTCCCGTTTTCAGAAAGAGCGTCCCGAAGCTGTGTGTGGGGACAACGGGACAGGTGATCTAAAGGCAATGCTTCTCCCTGCTTTGCAGTCCCACCAACAGATCAGGTGCGTGCAGCAGCAACTGCACAAGCCTCCCCCCCCCACCCCCTCATCAATTCTGACATCGGAGAGGAAGTTCTGCCTCGCTAGCCCGGAACTTTCTCTCCTTCAGAATTGACATGGGGGGGGGGGGGCTAAGGCTTGTGCAGTCGCTGCTGCATGCACCTTGCATGTTGCTGCATCGGCAGTGGCTTGGAGAAATTGGCATTGGCGGCTTGGGGGGGCAAGAAGGCAGAGAAAAAGAAAGAAAGAAAAGGGGGGCAGGGAGACAAAAAGAAAGAAAAGGGGGGTTAGGGAGACAGAAAGGATCCACAGGGGGTCTGGTCTCTAGAGCTGCGCAACAAGGGTGATTACAGCAATAATCGTTTTCTGTTCAGCTTCATGTGAGGAAAACATGATGGCCAGAAAGATAAGCAGCTCTGTAGTGAGCAAGTGTTTGAGGTGGGCAGTGGAGGGAGCATGTGAGGAGTGTCAGGAAAGAAAGAAAGTGTGGGGGGGGGGCAGGGAGAGAAAAAGAAAGACAGAAAGAAAGGGGAGCAGGGAGTAAGAAAGAAAGGATGCATAGTTAGAAGGAAGTGCAACCAGAGACTCATGAAATCACCAAACAACAAAGGTAGGAAAAATAATTTTATTTTCAATTTAGTGATCAAAATGTGTCAGTTTTGAGAATTTATATCTGCTGTCTATATTTTGCACTATACGTAATGGAATCCTTGGGGTCGGGGGTCTGGGGTGGGGGAAGATGATCTGGGGTCTGGGGAAGGTCTGGGGAGGATCCGGGGGGATGGGGTGGGGTTGTCCTGTCCCATTTTGAGGAAAAAAATAAATGGTCACATTAGCCTTACAGAGCTGGGCCAAATGTAGAGCTAATATACTGAATACAAAGGTGCAGTGCTGAAGGCTTCAACAGCATTGCTTCAACTTTTGCAAATATCTGCATTTTGGAAAGACATTGCCTGTGATTTTATTTTGCTGGGTTACATCTGTAGAGCATCTGAAAGAAATGCAACCAGTACTCTTGGGACAGATCAACCTCAGACTCATTGGAACTTGAATTTGGGGAGAATGCCCCAAAAACAATGTCACAAGACATTCCTTGTCTTTTCAAGTCAAAACAAAGGACACCAAATAATCACTTGTCACAATCTTATCAAAACATCTGAGACAGAAATGATAACAAAATTGTATTAAAGACATCATATCAGTTCATCAAGATCATCTATATCTACAATCTTTCATCTGATATCTACTCATCATTTGTCTTTTTTACATCTTCTCACTGATGGACTGCCATTAGGACATCATCAATACTCCCCTGTTCCTGCTGTTCCCAGGAGACTGGCTCATTGATCTTGGTTATTAACCAAGCTCTGCACACATATGTGAATAACAACAGGTGACACATATTATTGTGGCTAGGCATTTGCATATTTATCTAAATAATATCTAATTAGTGTCTGTTAGAGCAGTTACAAAACTGCCATTTTACTTTTTGTGATATTCTAAATGTTCAGATGTTACTTGTATTATTTTGTTTTCAAACACTTGCTTACACTGCTTCATGTAAATGGCAAATAATCTTACTTTAAATAAAAATATTTATTATTTCCTATGAATTTCATGTTTTAGTTGAGTAGAATAAATATAAATAAAGAACTTTGCTTATTTGGACATAAATAATATATCATTTCCAGGGTATATTATATAACCCCAATGCACATATCTCTGTCACTTTGGCATCATACAGACATGCCAAAGTGACATTTATGGACATCATAACCCTTTTCCCCTACACTTTCAAATGAGCAATATTAACAGCCTTCTGTTAATAAAGACACCCCTCCCCTCTTCCCCTGGTAAAACCACTATTATAACTGATAGCATTATTTGGTTCATAGTCTGTCGCGCGTGAGACACCAGCGCGCCGACAATCCAGCACTGACAATTCGGCACAAGAATGAAGCATGCCGCAGAAAAACTTAATTTTAAAGAGTTTCGAAGCGGGGTGTGAATGGGGAATACCCCCCCTTTACTGCATAGTGTTCGCGCTGCTGTTGGGGGGGTTGGGGGACTGGAACCCTGCAGTATAGAGAAAACGGAACTTTTTCCAATTTTTTGGGGAAAAGTTCCGTTTTCTCTATAATGTGGGAGGTTGCACCCCCCACACACCCCCAACGGCAGCACAAACACGTTGCAGTAAAGTGGGGGGGAACCCCCACACTTCCGTCGGAGCTCTTTAAAACAAAGTTTTCCCGCGGCGCGCTTCTTTTTTGCGCCGAATTGTCAGTGCTGGATTGTCGGTGCGATTATCCCATCACCCATTATTTAACAAATTCTTCTATGTGAGAGTGGAGACTGGAGTCTGGTCAGAATCTAAATATAAACCTTGAAGCTCCAAGTCTCTATCAGTGTATGGAAGAGTGGCCTAATTAGTGCAGTAGCTGAGAATTACCTTATATACTCAAATATAAGATGATCCAAATATAAGTCATGGTCCCCTTTTCCCCATAAAAAGGAGGAAAAAAGGTTGACTCAAATATATACTGAGGGAAGGGGTAGGGTTAATATTCATGTGCCCTGCTCTGCCAGGATCTGCACCCAGCTCCCCTCACTCCCTGCCAGGCTCTCCACCCAGCCCACCTCCCTCCCTGCCAGGCTATCCACCCTGTCCCCCTCCCTCCCTGCCAGGCTCTGCACCCTATCCCACCTCCCTGCTCTGTTCCCTGTCTCCCTTCTCTCCTGTTATTCTGCAGGCCTCCACCGGGCCGCCCATATGACATGGAGGTCCAGTGGTGGTCCAGGACAGGAGGGATCTCTCCTGTCTCCTGTACTGGCAGACTCTGACAATTTTTTAATCTCCCTCCTGCCTTCTCCTGCATACCTTTTTGAATCCCTTGTGGCCCAGCGGTGTACCGGGCAGGAACGAGCTTTCTGCGCCCTGCCCAGCCCTGAGCCGCTCCCTGAATGGCTACCGCAAGTTCTCAAGAGTCCCGTTCAAAACCTAAGAAATTTTCTTTGTTTGAAATAGTCCCGCCTTCTAAGAGAACGTGTTAGCTAAGTATTGGAAGCTCTAGTGACATGTCACCAGTCATTGTAATAGTATATAAGCAACTACACAGCTCTGATTCTGTGGAGATCTTTCTCCACATGTATAGACAATTTGTCTCTTGTGTTGATCTCCCTCACACAAACAATAATTATGGGGTTATGGTTTATGGAAATGAATGAAATGCCTATAATTAATTGGTATTCTAATTTGAATTTTAACCTCAAATTTAATTTTGATATTAATTGAATAAATATTATTTTTTCTTTTTTTTAATCTTTATTCATTTTAAAACCAAAAATAAGTGTAGCATATTTTACAGACATTTTACACTTTAAAAACACTTAAATTCAATCAATTATATTTATGACAAATACATATATCAATCTCCCCCTTTCTATATATCCAGCAATTGCATTCAAATTAAAAGTATCTCCCCATCCCCCTCCCACCCATCGTGGACGTGTATTATCAAAAGGGGAAAATCAACAATCACTTCTTACAAAATTTTGTCAATGGCTCCCAGACATCCATAAACTTCTTATAACGTCCCTGTTGTATGGCCATCGTACGTTCCATTTTAAAAATGTAATACAGAGATTCCTACCAAAAAGTATAATTTAACTTATCCCAGTTCTTCTAATTCCTTAAAATGAGCTGTAAGGCAGCCCCTGTCATTATGAAGAGAAGTTTGTTATTTTGAACAGATATTTGGCTTTTAGCTCTCATCAACGTACCAAATAAAATAGCATCATACGTTAATGCCACTGGATTTTCTAATATATTGTTCACTTGATCCCATATGGACCTCCAAAATTATTTTTTCTGAAAATGCATATCTTTGTGTGAGTTATTGGCGTTAAAAGGTACTCTATGTTGAGCCAACATGCAGTAGTTGTGCTTAATCCCTCCTGCCGCTGAGGAGTGTTTTTCTTGATGGTGGGAGAGATTGAGCATCTTTATCATCGCCGGGGAGGGTGTTGGTGGTGTGTTAATTGGTAGCCGGAGTAGAGGGCATCTCTCCCACTGTCTGGTGGAGGGTTACTAGGCCTAGATTTTTTGTTTTTGTTAGATTTTTTACATTTATTCTGCACATGTGCCCATCGCTATCACCAACGATGGGCACATGCAAACTTAGCAAATTATCATTATTTTCCACCAACCTCACTTTTTTTAAAATCGGTACTATAACGGCTGCAACAGTGGCCCCCCTTTTCTCTCTACCAAATTTGCTGTGCATTAGAGCTCCCTCTCTGGCCACTGGGTGTAAAGTTTCTGTTTGCCCTAGGATATTTCTCTTCCTGGCCCAATGTCCTCCCCTCCCCCCCTTATGTGCCTATGGGAGCTAAAGGGAGAAAGGTCTTCATGCTTGTAAAGATAGTGGGCTTTCCTAAGTGTGTTTGGCTTTACAGCCCTTGCCTGAGTTATATCAGCACTCGGTTTCAGGGCAACAGAGTTGTCTGGCATGGTGAATGGGTGACAATTTTAGTTGCAACCATTAATACATATCAGCAGTTCAGGAAACACTTGAAAACATAATTATTTGCTAAATTTCTAGGTAATTAAATCTTATTCTGACTGTTATTCTTTCTTCTGTAAACCGCATGCAACTTTATAGTTATGCGGTATAGAAGCTGGCTTTTATGTTATGCATTCTCCTAAATTCTTTCCAATTAGCTTTTCTATTTCCTCTCTCTTCTCTCCTCTCCTCTTTTCCATCTTTATATCTGTTTGTCATAGATTGTTTTTGGAGTTTTTTTATGTTTCTTCTTTTCACATTTCTCTTCTCTGTTTTCATATCCATTCATATGTGATTTTACCTCCTATTTCCTTTTCTCTTACCTTCAAGTTCTTTGTCTTCTTCTTTTTACCCCTCATCTTCCTACCAGGTTTTGACATATCCATTTCAAGCCTTTTTCAGCACTCTCATTGCCCCTCTTTCTCCTTCTTCACTCTCCTATCCCCTTCTATTTTTTACCTACTTGCTAGTCATTAGTCCATTTTCATTCTCTGTACTCTCACCCTCTCAGCCCTCAACTACCCTCCATTGCCTCTCATCACCTCATCAGGTCCTGTACCAAGTTCATCTTAATATGGGAGCTAAGAAAATCTGAAATCTTTTATTTTGTAACTTTCTGATATTTTCTTGGCATATTATGATTCTTTTATCTTTTCTTTTATGTTGGATTTACTAGATTGACTTTTTCACGCCAGGGAGAGGGGGTTGTGCAGGCGTCGCACATGCATGCTTTCCCAGGGAACACACCTTGTGGATTGGGGCTTACCTAATAAATAGAACAATAAATATAATAATAAATACTATAAATATACTGGACCCTACAGTGAACATGTATAATAAAACGATGTCTGTATGTGAAGTGCAAAAAACAGGAAATAAATAAATAAATAGATAAATAAGTAAAAAAAAAGTACCTAACAAATAATTCTAAGAGAAATACAAAGTGCAAGGTGCAATTGTTCTATTTGTTGGGTAAGTTTTCATCCACGGGGTGTGTTTTTGGGGGATATGTATGTGTGGTGCCCATGTGGCCCCTTCTCCTTGGTGTGGGGGAGTCTGTTTGGTTTTGGGAGTTTGATTTGGTCTGCATTTTTTCTGGTGTATTGTGGACTGTGTGGTGTGTGGGGCTACTCTCTTTTGGACTGTAGTCTGGTGCTGGTCACCTTTTGGGATGTTGCCTGAGCCGGAGGTTTGCGTTTGTCTGTTGGGGGCTCATGCTGATGTCCATTGTTTGCGGATTTGTGGATTTGCCTCACTCCCTTGGACTTTTGTTCTCCGGGGACCAGGTGTGCTAGCCAATTTTGCATTGCCCTATGCTGTTCAACATTTTCCTCAAACCACCGGGGAAATTTATCAAAGAACAAGGATGGGCATGCTACATCTATGCAGATGCTGTCCAACTGGTCATCCCAGTGAAAAACAGGCTGTGAAGAGCAAGCAGAAGATCAAGACAGGCCTAGAGAAAATCTTTGGTTGTCAACAGGCAAAAAACTGAGCTACTACTAATTAATAAATGGGGAGAAACAACCCAAGTTATCAACTACCTCTGAACGGCAGCACCATAAAATCATCCATGGAAAGAGTGAGAAACCTAGGAGTATGGCTAGACCCAAATTTGGACATGACAATACATAGCCAATGCACTCTGAAAAACACTTTGGGCAAACTACTAAAACCCTACCTAACCCTTCAAGTTTATTAGGTTTTTATATACTGCCTATCAAGGGTATCTAAGCAGTTTTACAATCAGGTAGAAAGAGTGGACAGGGACAGATTTTTTAAATTATGGGGAACCACAAGTACAAGGGGGCACTCGGAGAAATTGAAAGGGGGAAGGTTTAGAACAAACGCCAGGAAGTTCTTTTTCACCCAGAGGGTGGTGGACACATGGAACGCGCTACCGGAGGATGTGATATGCAGGAGCACGCTACAGGGCTTCAAAGAAGGTTTAGATAGGTACCTGGAAGACAAAGGGATAGAGGGGTACAGATAGTAGTAGAGGTAGGTTATAGGGATAGGATTAGAGGATTAGAGGCAGTTACAAAATTAGTCAGGGGCACTGTTCAGGCAATTAAGCCTGATGGGCCGCTGCGAGTGCGGACCGCTGGGCAAGATGGACCTCTGGTCTGCCTCAGCGGAGGCAACTTCTTATGTTCTTATGTAAATTGCTTTTCAATTGTAAGCCACAATGAACTTCTCCACTAATGTGGGATACAAATGTTGATTAATGTAATTTAATGAATTCCATCTGTATAATAGTAAATGCTGACATGAGATCCTGAGCTAAAATAGCCAGAAAAATATTGAAGAGAAAAGGGAAAAAGAACCAAACCCTGAGGCATCCCACAGGACAATTTACACAGTATGATGATGCTAGTGTAAGTGAAAGGAATAACCAGTGACTCTGATATCACCAGGCCTAGTAAATCAAGGTCCCCTCAATATCTCTCTTTACTTCTCTCTCCTTATACACCTCCCAGAGAACTCCGTTCCTCAGATAAGCCACTCTTAGCTGTACCCTTCTCCTCCACTGCCAATTCCAGACTTCATTCCATTCATCTAGCTGCCCCCCTATGCCTGGAATAAATTACCTGTGTTTGTCTGTCAATCCACTTCCCTTCCTGTATTTAAAAGCAGACTGAAAACCCACTTTTTTTTTTTTAATTAATCTTTATTCATTTTTAAAGCTCACAATAAGTGTAACAAATAATACAATCATTTATACTTTAACATCACTTAATAAATCTTCAAATTCTAACTCACATCAATTAACCACCTCCCTTATACCCAACAGTTATTCATAAGCAAAATAAATCATAACATAGTCCCACCCCCCCACCCCATCCTGGACGTGTATGAACAAAAGGGAAAAAATTAATATTTATTCTATACAGTAATTTCAATCTTTACAGTATGTTGTTAATGGCTCCCAAATAACCTGAAATTTTTAAAAATTTTCCTGCTGCATGGCAATTATCCTTTCCATTTTGAATATGTGACACAAAGAGTTCCACCAAAAGCTATAATTCAGCCTCCCCCAATTTTTCCAGTTATTTGTAATCTGCTGTATGGCAACTCTTGTCCTAATGAGTAGAAGCTTATTGTTATTAGAGGATATTTGGCTTTTAGCCCTCATTGACATATCAAACAATACGGTGTCATAGGATAATGCCACCAGATTAACAAATTATTTATTTGACCCCATACTGATTTCCAAAAAGCAAGTATTAATGGACAATAGAATAACAAATGATCTAATGTCCCAGCTTCAAGATGACAGTGCCAGCATCTATCAGATTTAGAGCTATCTAACTTCTGTAACCGAACTGGGGTCCAAAATGCTCTATGTAACAGAAAAAACCAAGTTTGTCTCATAGATGCAGACACTGTACATCTCAACCTCCAAGCCCAAATACGTGGCCATTGAGATGCAGTAATTTGATGCTTGATCTCAATGCTCCAAATGTCCAGAAGACCAATTTTTGGTTTCTTATTTAAAAATCCAGATATTAATTTATACCACTGAGTGGCCTGATGTCCCAGGAAGTCCACCTGAAAGCATAAGGGTTGCAAACTATACTGATTACTGAGATTTTTCCAATCAGGGATCCCAACCTGAATGACCTGCTTCAACTGCAACCATCTATAATTTTATGATTTATTAAGGCAGATGCTGATGGAATTGATGTGCAGAGAAAGGAGAGAGAGACATAAGGGGGAAGAATACTGGATGGAATTGGGTTGGAGGGAAAGAAAGGAGGCAGATGCTGGTGGAATTGGTGTGCAGGGAAAGAGGAGAGAGACATAAGGGGAAAGGATACTGGATGGAATTGGGTTGGAGGGAAAAAAAAGAGGCAGATGCTGATAGAAGTGGGAGGAAGGGAGAGGAGAGAATGAAATGCCAGACCATGGTGTTGTGTGAGAGAGAAAGGAAGAAGAGGAAAGGAGAGAGATGCCATACCATTGTAGGAGAGATGGGAATAAGATGGATGCCAGACCAATGGGGTTGAAGGGAGAGATGGAAGGGGGAGGCATACAGTTTCTGGAAGGGGCAGAGAAGGAGAGAAGATGCCATATAGAAGGGGCAGACAGTGGGTGAAAGGAAGAGAGTGACAAGATGATGAGGAAAGCAGAAACCAGAGAACATAAGAACTGCCGCTGCTGGGTCAAACCGGTGGTTCATCGTGCCCAGCAGTCCACTCACATGGCGGCCCCCTGGTAGAAAAAAAAATTATATTTATTTATTTATTTATTTTGCTTTAGGGGAGATGCATCACTGTTTCTGTGGTGTTGTATTGTATGCAGAGTCCAGCTTCTTGGTGGTTCAATTTAACCTTTGTCTACGTATTTCTATTTTATCCCCCCCCCCCCTTTTACAAAACTGTTTTGTAAAAGGGGGAGGGGTTAGTTTGTGATTACATATTCCATACTAGGGGATGGTGTTTTTTGGCTTGTTTAGTTTTACAATGTGTGTATTGATGTTGTACTGCTCACTGCAGTATGTAAGATGCTGCCTTTTCTATGTACATTCTTGTGTGAAGTGTGGATTGTTACTAAAAATCATGTTTTTCAGACAGATGGGGGGGGGGGGGGTGTCAAAAAATGATGGGTCCCGGGTGTCACATATGCTAGGTATGCCACTGCTAGGTCTTTCTTCATCTTATTCACACCATCCAGGGTACCTACTCTATTGCAGATTTTGGTATCATCCACAAAGAGGCAAATCTTACCTGACAGTCCTTCAGCAATATCGCTTATAAAAATATTTAAAAGAACAGATCCAAGAACAGAACCTTGAAGCACACCATTGATAACATCCATTTCCTCAGAGCAATCTCCATTGGCCACTATGCTTTGTCATCTTCCATTTAACCAGTTCCTGACCCAGCCCGTCACTTTGGGGCCCAACTCAAGAGCGCTCAGTTTATTTATTAGCCATCTGTGTGGTACATTGTCCAAGGCTTTGCTAAAATTTAAATACACCACATCTAGCGCACTCCCTCTATCCAATTCTATGGTCACCCAGTGAAAGAAATTGATCAGAGCTCATGGAACACCTTCCGGGCTGGCTATTTCTAGAATGGAAAATTATGTCCTCTATGTGATTATCTCATGTACTAACTATCAATTTACCTAGATATGCCAAGGACAACATAATTTTATTGGATGCATGGAAAAAAATTAAATTTATTGATAAACTAACAGAGGTTCCTATAATGAAATTTACTTTGCAGTCCTTATGGTTGAACTCAAAGATTCTAATAGGCAGTACTGGGATTGCCTGGAAAAATTGGATGAAGGCGGGTTTTCGGGACATTGGATGACATTATGTCTAATGGAAAAATGCTTGATTTTTCACGGCTGCAACAATCATTTGGCATTTTAAAATCTCAACATTATAGGTGGTTGCAGTTGAAGCAGGCTATTCAGAGTGGGTTCCCTGAATGGAAACATTTAAAAACTTATTATAGTTTGCAGATCTTTTGCTATCAGACAGAGCTAGTAGGACATCAGACCGCCCAGTGGTACAAATTGATTTCGGAATTTTTAAATATGAAACAAAAAAATAGTCTTAGAGATATTTGGAGCATCGAGATAAAACAGTATATTTCTGTGTCTCGTTGGCCACGAATTTGGACTTGGAGGTTAAAATGTACAGCGTTAGCATCTATGAGACAAACATGGTTATTTTTATTGCATACAATTCAAAATCTAATAGATGCTGGCATTGTCATATTAATATAGGGACTTTGGATCATCTGTTATATTTTTGTCCGTTGATACTTAATTTCTAGAAGTCAATATGGGGACAAATTAATCTCATTCTCGAAGCTTCTATTCTTTTATCATGTGAAGCTGTAATTTGTGGTACGTTACTACATTTTAAGCCTACTTTAGATAAGTATAGAAGTTGCCTTTTCCTGATATTGAAGGGAATAGCTGTTCAATTAATCACACATAATTGGAAAAACCATGACAGGATTAATTACACTTTTTGGTGGGTAAATGTGTGTACCACATATAATTATGAAAGAATGAGGGCGGAACGTTTGGGGATTAGTAAGCTCTTTAATGATATATGGAGCCCATTGACTAATTTTGTTACATAATAGTAAGGGACATGTTTCTTTCTTTTTTTCATTGATTTCCTTACACATACAGGGAGGGTGGGTGGGTAGGGGGAAGGAAATGTATTTTTGAAAATATTATACATTTAATTATAATATTATATTCACATTATATGTATTATTATTTTAAAATGAAGATGAGGATGGGAGAAAATAATTTTTTAATGTATAATTATATAGTTAATAGTGTGTGCTCTACAGTATTTCTGATTTTCCATTTGTATTACACTATCAAAGTTTGAAAATCAATAAAGATTTATTTAAAAAAAAAAAAAAAAAAACCCTACCTCTAGAGAATCCATGTTGCCTCTGGTCCTGTAATCCACTGGATTCCATGAACTTCACTATTCTCCGTTTTAAAATTATTTCCATTAATTTGTTTACCACAGAAGTCAAACTTACTGGCCTGTAATTCCCTACATCTTCCTTACTTCCACTTTTGTGGAGTGGAACCACATCCACCCTTCTCCAGTCCTCTGGTACCACTCCCGACTCTAGAGAAGCATTGAAAATGTCAGTCAGCGGAGCTACCAGAACTTCCCTAAGTTCATTCAGTACCCTCGGATGTACATCTGGCTCCATCGCTTTGTCTACCGTTAATTTAGCTAGCTCTCACAAAGACAACCCTCTGAAAATCGATCAGGGTCTACCACTCCACCATCCCTATTCACATTTGTCTTCTCCGGTTCCACTCCCGGATCTTTAGCCGTGAACACAAAACATAAATATTTGTTAAGCAATTCAGAGGGTTAAGCAGTTCAAAATGCCACTTTTGTACTTCTTCTTATCAAGTTTCAAGTTTATTAAAATTTTGATTAAACGCAAATCAAGATTTCTAAGCATTTTACAAGTTATATTAAAAAGAGGGTGACAAAATTGACAAATATCCACTTAACAACACTTGACTGACAAAAACATTACAAAAGTTTGGAGAACTACAAATTAAAAGTAAAGAATACAAAAAAGGTAAACCACAAAAGGGAGGGGAAGCAGTCAGGATTATCGAGCAACTCTGACTATGTTTGAGATCTCTTTAGGAGTCATATGCATCTTGTAAAAGGTAAGTCTTTAAATTTCCTTTAAATTTGGCTAAGTTTTTCTCGGATCTGATATACAGAGGGAAGGAGTTCAATATCATAGGAGCTGTAACTGCGAAGGAAGTAGCCTGACGCGAACCAATAATTTTCAATGATGGTATATGGAGAAGGTACTGTGAGGAGGATCTTAGGACTCATGTTGGTTCATGCAGGATAAGAAGTTTATGGATAAAGGCCGGTTCTTTAGTGTCTAGAAATTTAAAGGAGAGAAGTGCTATTTTATAAATGATACAGTGTGGAATTGCTAGACAGTGAACGGATTTTAGCAGAGGATTATTGCAAATTTTTTTCTTATTTGCAATAATTTTTATGGTAGTATTTTGAATCAATTGTAACCGATGGATATTTTTTTTGACAAATACCCTTGTACAACAATAATCGAGTTTAGATATGATAAGAGAATGAATTAAAATGTTGAGAGATAGAGGGTCCAGAATATTCACCAGTGATCGAATCATCCTTAATCTAATGAAACAATTCTTTATTACAGCACTGATTTGTGTACGATAAGTCAGTTTATTATCTATTATTACATCCAAAATTTTAGTGGAAGATACAGACAAAATAGGGGTATTATTTATTGTAATGGGATGTTTAAGTTGAATGTTATCACTGATATATCTAAAAAATATTATGACTCTCCATTCTACCGTGTCAGCTATTTTTTCTTCCATTTGTATCCTTGCTTTCCTGACTTCTCAACCAGTCTCTCTTAACTTTTCCAGATATTTTTGCCTATCTTCCTCTTTCTGCGATCTTTTGTAGTTTATGAAAGCTAACCTCTTATTCTTTACCTTCTCAGCTACTACTTTTGAGAACCAAAGCAGCCTTCTTTTCCTCTTACTTTTACTTACTTGCCTCAAAAAATGTATGTCCCCCTTACAATAACTCATTTCAGTTTTGCCCACTGCATTTCTACTCCTTCCAGATGTTCCCATTCAGAGAATTCTTTGACGCAATCTCTCAACTGAACAAGTTAGTTTTTTTAAGAAGTCTAGAACCTTTACTTTGAAAGAGCCCTCTCTATACCCGTCTTAATATTAAACCATACCATGCAATGATCACTGGATGCCAGATGATCAACCACTGTAATATCATAAAAACTTTCTCTGTTTGTAAGCACTAAGGCCCTGATTCTGCAAAGTGTGTCCCGATTGTAAGCAGCTGTAGGCATCCTACAATTGTCTAATTAGCCAATCGGGAGGCACATTTTCTAAAAAAATACTCCCCAGGCAAGCCGCCTATATTGAAGGCGCTTCCGGGAGCCTAGGGAGGCCCACAAGCCCGTCTAAGTTCGCCTAAGGCTAGGCAGTAGCCTTAGGCGAACCTAGGTGGCCTACATTGTGTCTCCCTAGCAGAGCGGGAGACACAATGTAGGCTAGCAAAATGCTGGTCTACATGGTAAGTAGACGCAGCTGCTATACTTTATGGCTGCAAGGGATCTCCCTGCTGCAATTAGTATAGCGGCCGCAGCTACAGCTGCCATTCTCCCCAACCCCCCCCCCCGACATTCGCGGCAGGAAGGTGCACATCCCCTCCTGCTGAAAGAACCTGCCCCCCCCCCGAAAGATCTCCGGCAGGAGGGTACCCAACACCTCCTGCCGGATCCCTCATGACACCCCCAAACAAAATACCCTAACCGCCCTCCCTGGACCCCCCCCAAATGGCCTCACCAAAGATCGCCGGCAGAAGGGTGCCCAACCCCTCCTACCGGACCTGTCCAAATGAGGTGGGCCTGCCCCTCCCCTGCCCAACCCACAGGATCCCCACTATAGGAGGGGCCTTTGGCACTTTGGCCAATCAGGCCCTAGGAATCCTGTGGTTTGGGCAGGGGAGGGGGCCCTGCCTCATTTGGACAAAGGCGGGCCTGCTGGCCAGAAGGTGCGAAGACCCGTCCGGCCAACTTGGCGGTAAGCTTGAGGGGGGTTCCGGGGTGGGGGGGGTTCGTTGGGGGGGTCCAGCAGGAGGGATTGGACACCCTCCTGCCAACGATCTTCGGGGGCAAGGAGGGGTCTGAAAGGAGGGTTTGGGCACCCTCGTGCTGGTGATCTTCGGAGAGGCTGTTGGGGGGTCCGTGGAGGGCGGTTAGGGCATTTTGTTTGGGGGAGTCATTGGAGGGGTCCAGTAGGAGGGGTTGGGTACCCTCCTGCCGTGAACTTCAGGGGGGGGGGGTTGGGGAGATTGGCAGGTACGGGCATCCTATACAGAATCCAGGCCTAAGTTTTGTATGACCCCATCCCGCATGGGTTCCATTACCAATTGCTGGAACAGTTTTTCCTGTAAAGAATCCAGGATCTCCCTACTTCTAGAAGACCCCGCAATAGGGATACTCCAATCAACATCCAGCATGTTAAAGTCACCTATTAGTAAAATTTCCTCTTTTTTAGATATATTTGGGCTTCAAGCGACATAGCCAGTTTGATCAAGTTTCAAGTTTATTTAAAATTTCTTATACCAGCCAATCAACCTTCTAGGCGGTGTACAAAACTATAAAAACATAAAACATACTTTAGCTAAAATATGAGTTTAAACTGACAATGCATCACCAAACAATAACAATAATTTTCAAGACTTTTAAAAACAAAGACAAACAGGAACAAAAGGTAAAAAGGCAAGAACTACAATAGTCAAAGTAAAAGAGAACAATTAGGGAAAAAACAATAGGAGGGACTGCTATAAATAATGTAGAACACAATAATGTTGATCTCAATTGTCCTTAAAAGGACAGTTAGGTCTCGAAAGCATCAAGAAAAAGAAATATCTTTAGCTTCATCTTAAAATTATTAAGAATTGATTCTACGTGTAAATAATTTGGGATACTATTCCAAAGAGAAGGGGCAATAACAGAGAAAATAGACCTCATTGTATTTATATACTTCAGTGACGGAATAGAAAAAAGGTTATTGGCTGTTGATCTTAGAGTCCTAAAAGGATTATAAGGAGTAAGAAGATTATTGATCTCTTCCAGAATCGACTTGTTAGTTCTTCTATGGAACACACAAAAATCCTCCAGCACCAAAGCTGTACCAGATCTAAATAGCAATATCAGTCTTTTTTAAAGATACATAGATGTCCTTTCTCTTTCTGAAGTTGAAGTTGATCGTCCATATTTTGGCCCCTCTCCAATCCCACTTAAAACACATCCAGACCACGCCCCCTTGCCATGTGGACATACTGCAGTTTTAAACGTCCATATCCTGCCTATATAAATTAAGATTTGGACTTCCATCAATATGGATGCTTAAATCCCAGTTTTTGAGATATCAAAAACACTAATATTGAGGGGGGCGCTAGTGAGCACATTTAATGGTGGACGCTTAGCAACGCGGCTCCCGCAGAATCTTAGCCGGCATCGACTACCCCTGTGTGCTCCGCAGCTCAAAATTAGAAATCGCGGCACGAAAATCTGCCTGAAGCAGGATGGCTTCCACCAAGCCTGGAAAACGGCAAAATACCGATCCGGTTTCGCCGCAAAAAGCGCTCTCTGCCAAATCCGAGGAGGCCTCAACGCAGACCATACTGGAAGAACTTAGAGCCATGCGGGCTGAAGTAAAGGCTGACAACGACGAAATCAAGGAGGAGATTGCGGCATTCAAAAAAGACCTCGCTCAGCTCCAGATCCAGGTACAAGCTACAGACACTAAGCTGTCTGTAGCTGAGAATAATATTAAAGTGTTACTTAAACAAACCAAGCGTATAGAACAACTAGAGGCTGCGATTGAAGATTATAGTAATCGCTCCAGAAGAAATAATTTTCGGATACTAGGGATCCCTGAATCTCGTGAGGGACGAAATATGATTGAATTTCTACACACTATTCTTCCCAAACTGCTTGATCTTAAATTTGAACTACCTTTTGAAATAGATCGGGCGCACCGGGTTCCCTCTAATTCGCTGCCTAATAGAGCCGGGCAATATCCCAGACCAACGGTAGTACGCCTTTTACGATACACGCAGGTTATGGAGATCATGCAGCAAGCACGTGTTAAGGCACCGATTAAATTTGAAGGGAGCACACTACTATTTGTGCCGGACCTGGGAAAACAAACAGCCAAGCTCAGAAAGCAGCTGCTGGAATATCGCCCCAAACTGAAGCAACTGGGAGCGAGATTTGGAATGATGTACCCGGCCCGCTTGAGGGTCACATATAATAATCACACGAAAGATTTTACTAATCCCACTGAACTTGCAGAGTACCTGGAAACATTAAGCCCGAGTACAATCGATTGTACCTGACTCATTAACTGCTGGTTTAATACCTGTATTCATCACTGCATGCTGACAGCATTCTAATATATCTCATAGAAATACTATAGAATGTCACACAATTGGAATAAGAAGAACACTGACACCATTCTCATACCCACCACTCAACGGCACTCATAGTAAAAAGCTTTACGATAACCTCATAGCAACGCATGCAGCAAAACTCGAACCCTCCATAACCAGATTGTTAACCTCAACATCTGACTTCAAAGTATTCCGCAAAGAACTCAAAACGCTACTTTTCAAAAAGCATATTCAAAACACCTAATCTCCTCTTCCACATACACCGACCAGGTTACCCACTCCCTGACACCACATCCTCAACCGACCAAAAAAATTAAAAAAAAAACAAAAAAAAACAAAAAACCTAATTCTTCCTACCGATTTATTACCTACCAACGCCTGGAAAAAGATTTGATATGTAATGTAATATAACTGCTCTCATCCAATGTTACCAAGTCTATACTCATTCTGTAACTATGTCTTACCCTAAATGTCACGTACCCTCCTGGAAATGTCCAGCTTCTTCTTATGTAATCCGCTTTGAACCGCAAGGTACAAGCGGAATAGAAATCACTAATGTAATGTAATGTAATGTAATATTGTTATAATTTTGTGCCTGTGTTTTACAGGGGTTCATATCTATTGAATGTATGGTTCTGCGGAGGTGTGATGCTTTGGAGTTTCACCTTGCTCACTGACCCGTGGTAAATTGTCTGGTCTATCATATAATATGAGTATTATTAGTTTTTATATTTTTTTCTTTTTTGACTGCTTGGCTATATCTTCACTTGTATCTTGACACCCATAGTTCATATGATCAGATATACATATACACTGTTGTATGCTTGCTATGCTCTAGTTTTCTCTCTAATATATGCCTCTTACATGTGTCACCTTAAATGTTAAAGGTTTAAATAATCCAGTCAAATCCAGAAAAATTCTAAATTACATCTCATCATTATCTACGGATGTAATATTTCTCCAGGAAACCCACTTGGACTCTGCCTCTTCTGCCAAATTATCTCTCCCCTGGGCTCACCCGCCTCAATTTTCCCCTGCAGTTGACAAAAAGAATGGTGTCATTACCTACATTAGAAACACAAACCACATAAAGATTCTCTCACATAGAACTGATAATCAGGGTAGATGGATTTCTACAAAAATATGTATAAATTCCCAAACTTTATATCTCTTAAACTTATATGGTCCCAATGTTGAGGACTGCTCTTTTTTCACCAACATAGCTGAACAACTAAATTCCTATCAAGACATTCCTTTTGTACTAGGGGGTGACTTTAATCTGATCCTCGACCCCCTAAAGGACAGAAAATCTATATATAAACACAAAAAAATCAAAAACCTGGTTATGCCTGCAAGATATTATTGCCCAATTTCAATTAATTGACCCGTGGCGCATAACTCACATGGAAGATAGAGAATACACCTTTTTCTCTGCACCTCACACCTCATATTCAAGGATTGATTACTTCTTGATAAGCCCATCTTTAGTTAAATCCATTGTACACACTGACATCAAAGCAATTAGTGTATCGGACCATGCTGCAGTCCTCTTATCCTTGGATATGCTACCTGTCCCCTCTCCACAGAGAACGTGGAGATTAAATACTTGTCTCCTGCAGGAAAAGCAATTCTGTGATCACATAGCAACAGCAATTCAAGTTTATTTCTCTTTAAACTCACCCCAAGATAATTCCTGGATTTCAGTGTGGGATCCGTTTAAAGCGTATATAAGGGGAGTTATAATCTCTTATAATGCTCACCTTAAGAAAACTAATAAACAGGAAGTGGATACTTATGAAACTGAACTTAAACATCTTGAGATCTTACATCAATCGAACCCTAGTGACATGCAGACACTAAAGAAACTCCAACATATTAGATTTCAATATAATACATGCCTTAGCAAAACAGCTGCATCGCAGATTTTTATGAACACTGCCAAATATTATTCCGATAGTAACAAATGTGGCCAGCATCTTGCTTCATATCTTAAAGGGAAAAGAAATAAAACCACAATTTCAGCTCTAACTACTGATAACGATACTTTGGTCACTAATCCCAAAGAGATTCTTACACAATTTCACTAATTTTATTCTACCTTATACTCAACTGAGACACAACAAGATGGGGATTCCATTCCCTTTCTTGAAGGCCTCACACATAATTACTTGGATAAATCGGATAATGCCGGCTTAGAAACTGCGATAACTATAGAAGAAATAGATGAGGCAATAAGTCTAATGTCTACTAACAAAGCACCCGGCCCTGATGGCCTGCCATCCGAATTTTATCAGGTGTTTAAAAAATGGCTTTCTCCACACTTATTAGAGTTTTTCCAGTATTTACAATCCACTGGAGATATTAGGGGATCCTTCACTGAGGCAACTACGATTGTACTGCCCAAACCAAACAAAGACCCTCTCAAAGTTGGTAATTACAGACCATTATCCCTAATCAACTCAGACGCTAAAATTTATGCAAAAATTTTAGCCGCTAGATTGCAATTGGTATTACCTAAACTGATTAATACAGACCAAACTGGATTCATGCCCAATCGCTTATCTTGTGATAACACCAGAACTTTTGCTCATGTAATCTCTTTAGCCAAAAATATAGATTATCCACTTGTAGCAGTTGGATTAGATGCTGAAAAAGTTTTGATCGTGTAGAATGGTCATATTTGTTTGCTGTTATGTCATGGTTTGGATTGTCTCCTACATTTATTAACATGGTTAAGGTCCTATACTCATCACCGACTAACAAAATATATGCTAACCAACATTTCTCCTTACCCTTTACGCCTAGCAGGGGGACAAGACAGGAGTGTCCCCTGTCCCCATTGCTCTTCAACATAGCATTGGAACCCCTTCTAATTGCGATTCGCACTTCACCATACATACAAGGATTTACCTATGCTGGTGTGGACATCAAACTGTCAGCGTATGCTAATGACATCTTGTTATATATTACATCTTGTTATATCTCCTCTACTACAACTATTGGCAAAATACTCTACTCATTCTGGATACAAATTGAATCTATCCAAATCGGAAGTGATGCCACTAAATTGTCCGGAAATTGGTTCATCCATTAAAGATCTCGGCCTACTGTGGTCGCCCGATAAACTGAAATATCTTGGTTTATACTTCACACCTGACCTAGAAGAAACTTCGGAACATAACGCTACTCACATTCTGGATTCGGCTAGACTCTTAACGTCTTCTTGGTCCCCATTGAAACTATCCTGGTGGGGAAGGCTGGATACAATTAAAATGATGGTTTCTCCGGTAATTAACTACACGTTAAGTATGTTACCTGTCTTGATGAAACCTGCCTTCTATGCTAAATTAGACAAAATTCTTACAGCTTTCCTTTGGAACAACAAACCACCTCGTATTAGTCTGCAAAAGTTCAGGAATGATAAAGAATCTGGTGGTGTGAACTTTTCTAATTATAAAAACTATCACATTGCTTTCCTGCTGAGGCAAGGCTCTAGATGGCTTCATACAATTGAAGATACCTCCGTACCACCCTGGCTACTACTGGAACGCTCTCTTAATACAGCTATTCATCTTGCAGACTTACCTTTTACTGGGCATACAGACTCTCAACACCTTCAACCAATTATGGCATCTACTTGTACAGCTCTAAGACATATAGATGCCATGCTTTCACTGAAATGGAAAGAAACTACGCAACTACCACTCTGGGGAAACTGTAAAATCCACATACAAAATAAACCGACATATAACTCCTTATGGCAATCCAAAGGAATATATCGTCTATGCCATCTCTACTCGAACTCTACATGGATCCCGTTTCAACGATTGGTGGAAAGTAGTAAGATACCACAATCCCATTTCTTCAAATGGATACAACTAAAGTCAACCATAACGGCACACTTGAAGCAACAACTGATTAAAGATGAACTTCCTAACTTGCTGCTCTTGTGCGAACAAATTTCGTATACCAGACATGAAGCATCACAATGGTATAAAATCATGAGAAAACATGATACTTTCTCACTTAATACTCTATACTCGTTATGGCACAAGGATACAGGTTTGGAGCTTGAAGTAACCGACTGGAGTGACATTTGGAAAAAGTCTCACTCAACACTTGCTTCCTCTGCTATAACTCAGTCCCTCTTCTTTCTCATTCATAAGGCATTTTGGACTCCAATAAAACTGGCCAAGATAGCACATAAGGATAATCCACTGGATGGTAAATGCTGGTCCTGCCACTCATCTCTTGGAACCTTGGATCATATGATCTTTCACTGCACCATTATACGGCATTATTGGTCTCAAACTTGGCGCACTATCAATGCCATATTACACATTTCAGAACCTATTACATTGGCGATAGTGACATATGGCCAGCAAGGTCTCCAGACTCCTCTACTTGATCCTCAAGCCAAGTTGCTTAAAGCTTTACTATCCATTACTATAAAACAGATATTATCTAATTGGAAGACTTCATCTATACTATCTTATTCTGCATGGTGGAATCAAGTCTGCCTTATTGCCAAATTCGAATTGGTAGCAGCTGAAAGTAAAGGAACCCTTCAAAAAACAAACCTCATTTGGCAACCGTTTTTAGACTACTGTAAGGACTGATAAGAACTCACTGTTCTGTATAAGTATACACAATAGATGATTTGGATGATATATAGCCAGGCAGTCAACCTTACCCTTTTTCTGTTCATGTTTACTTTTCCTTCCTATTTGATTCAATATTTTTTTAGGTTTCTTATTTAGTTTGGCAGTGCTATGCTGATTTCAGAATGCTTCTCATATAATGATTCGTAATGATGCATTGCCTTAGTTTGGTAGCTTTATCTTGCTGTTGTATGGTTTTGTTTAATTCTTGAAAAACTTAATAAAATTATTTGAACTTAAAAAAAACAACAACACTAATACTGCTTCTAAAATAGGAGCCTTAGTGGTATGGGACCTTCCTGGGAAAAGCATATCATTCTATTTATTTTCAGTAAAAGTTTATCAAATACTGTAACTTTTACTAAATATGAATATACAGTTCTTAAAGCATAGCACATAACAATGAGAAGGACAATAAATAGTTTATTATGGTTTTGTAAAAGTTTTCTTATTGACTTTTTAAAGCATCTATAATATTCTTTCCCCTAAACTAAGAATTCCTAATTCATCTTATAACTGGTATCCCTGCAAGCTTCAATAGTATCCTGTATTACAAGTTCCATTGATTTTAATCTGTGGATAATGATATCTGAAAGAACAATAATAGAGTACTTCTGAATACAAAACTTGATTTTATTCCATTATGAGTATTAGTAATTGTGTCTTCAATGTCATATTCAATTATGTGAGAGAGAGAAAAAAATCCATTTCATTTTATTTCTGTTACATACTGAATATGGCAAAATCAGACTTTCTTCCTCACATACTGGTACTCTATAACAATGCTCAAAGTTCATCAATTAAGGGCATAGCTACTTTATAAATATTAAAATAAAATATATGGATATTTACCATTTCTTTAGCATTATCAATATTACAACTACTATTACTATTTATCACTTATATAGCACTGAAAGGCATAGGTAGCGCTGTACATTTTGACATTTAATAGACAGTCCCTGCTCAGAAGAGCTTACAATCTAACTTGGACAGACAGACAAGATATATAAGGTTAAAGATGTGGAACCAAAGATGAGAGGAGTTAGGAGTTGAAAGCAGTCTCGAAGAGGTGGGCTTTTAACTGGGCCTAGAACACTGCCAAAGATAAGCCCCGCCGTAGGGATTCAGGCAGCTTGTTTCAAGGGACAGAGTCTGGAGTTGGCGGAGGAAGAGAAAGGCACAGACAGGAGGGACTTATAAAGTGTGAAAAAATAGAAGTGAATTACATCAGGCTATACTGTAAGTAATTGATCATCAATCAGATTCAGCACACTACACTATACTATACTGACAACCTCAATAGTAGCATGACAGGGAAGCTGGTATTCAAAATGATGGACAGTAATCACATTGCTCTGATTTAAGGTCCTTCTAAAGCAGGGGTGCCCACACTTTTTTGAATCGCAAGCTACTTTTAAAATGACCAAGTCAAAATGATCTACCAAGAATTAAAATAAAAAAAAAAACACAACGCACACTGTACGCTTAGAATTGTTAATTATCATTCCTATTCCGGGGTTTTTTCAAAGAGGTCAAAGCAGATGACTCTATGCACTGTCACCTCAGTAACAACCATACAAAAATAGACAAATACCCACCCCCTCCCTTTTTACTAAACCACAATAGCAGTTTTTAGTGCGGGGAGCTGCGCTGAATGCCCAGCGCTGCTCTCAATGCTCATAGGCTCCCTGCGCTAAAAACCACTATTGCGGTTTAGTAAAAGGGGACCATATTGTAAAATATAGACAGCAGATATAAATTCAGACACATTTTGATCACTAAATTTAAAATAAAATAATTTTTCCTACCTTGTCTAGTGATTTCATGAGTCTCTGGTTGCACTTTCTTCTTCTGACTGTGCATCCAATCTTTCTTTCAGCCTGTATGCTTCCTCTCCTCCACACCTCATTCCCTCCCCCAACTTTTTCTTCCTCTCTCCCTGACCTTTCTTTCTTTCTCTCTTCATGCCCCCTTTCTTTTTTTTCTGTTTCTCTTCTTTCCTTCTGTCTCCCTGCCTGCCCCCTTTCTTTCTTTCTTTCTCCCTGCCCTTCCCCAAGCCACTGCCACTGCCACTGCCACTGCCATCGGGGAACAGGACCCAAACCGCCACCAATGGATAACAGGCCCCAAAGCCGCCGCCGCCGCCGTCCCATGCTCTCCCTGCTTCGGGCCGACCAGCATTCCTCTCCCCGACATCATTTCTGCCGTCGGAGAGGAAGTTCCGCCCAGCCAGGCAGCAATTGGCTGGCCCGAACTTCCTCTCCGATGGCAGAATTGACGTCGGGGAGAGGAAGACTGATCGGCCCGATAGATCGCCAAGGCAAAGTGAGTCATGGGTGATCGACTCACTTTGCCTTGGCGAGCTACCCGTCGATCGCGATCGACCTATTGGGCACCCCTGTTCTAAAGCCACTGCAGGCCCACAGTGGCACTCCTGCAATTAGGAAGGAGAAGAGTCAATGCCCATTATAACCCATACTAAGTAATTATTTGACAGCTGGAACATGGGACACAATAGGAAACAACTTATGTCACAATACATGGTATTCTACAGCAGCTTCGGACTGTCATAATACCAATTGTCATTTCCATTCCTTGGCTTAGGTATCAGAACATGTATGAACTGCATGCCAATCAAATTCAACCATAAAAACAACTGAGTATGGTTAACCATGGAAACCTAATGAAGTTAAAAACAGAACAACAAAATATAAAAATTTAGGGCATAGAAGACTGAGGGGATGTGTTAAGGGGAATAAAAAGAGTGGGAAAAATGGACCTGAAACAACAATAAGGGAACAATAATTAAGGCATTTGAAGAAACATATCAAGGCTAAAGCAGAAGCAAAAAGAGATTGACTTAAACGGCTGGCTTTGGTTTTGACAGAAACCAAATCTGCACCATATATTTATGTCCTGTCACCCCAGCAGAATACACCCTCACCCTCTGCAAAATATGGGTCCCTTTAGGCCACCACCACCCTCCTCAGCAAAGACCTTGTCCCTGAGCTGCCTGACCACTCCTGGGCCCTCCCTGGATCTATTTTAAGAAGTCTTAGTGATCTAGTAGCTTCTTTGATGACAGGAATGAGCACCACTTAATGGGAGCTTGCTCTTGCCTTAGTCAGTTGCTCTTGCTTAAGCTCAGTTCCAGTCTCAAAATGTCCACTGAGATCTAGTTTATAACAAGCACAGAAAAAACTACTACAATAGTAATTTTTATATTCTATTAACAAAGAGTTGGAAATGTTTAGCATCTGTGAAGTTCTGATGGCATAAAATTCCAGTACCAACACGCACATTAAGGCGGCACATCAGAACTGGGCACCCAAGTTCTCATATATGGGTCCTACCACTCAGCCTCAGAGCATCTAAATGGAGGCTCCCAGCAGAATTGCCCACATGTTAAGGCCATTTTTACTGAAGGGTAAAATGGCTGATTTTCAGATTTTTACATTAACAGTCACATGCTAATTTTCCCATTAGTGTGTAAGTCCTGCCACCACCTCTTTTATAGACATAAGAACAAAGGAATAGCCTTACTGGGTCATACCAATGGTCCATCAAGCCCAATTGCCCATTCTTACGGTGGCCAATCCAGGTCCCTAGTATCGGGTCAAAACCCAATGAGTAGCAACATTCAATGCTACCAATCCAGGGTAACAGCTCCCTCACTCCCTCACTCACTCTATTCCAACTTTTAACTAACACCGTATGAAATATTTCAATCCTCTGAAGCAACCTGCTCTACTCTGTAACACCTCTGGACATGTCCAGAAATCCTCTTCTGTAATCTGCCTTGAACTGCAATGTAATGGAGGAATAAAAATCACTAATGTAATGTAATAAGAGAAGAAAACCACTTAAACCTCTTTAAATATAAAATAAAAACCTTCCTATTCACCGACATGTTGAAAATCCAAAACTTTTCTTCTCTGCTAGCTCAGGAAATAAAAAACTAAAAAAAAAAAAATTCATATACTGCTCAGACAAGATCCTCCATCCCTTTTGTACTTCCCTTAAATGTCTTACTATTCTATGTATTTTATGGATTCCACCCCCCCCATATCCTTTTGTCTCCAAAATGTTTATAATATCTTGTCTGTATAATTTGTATTATTAGTTTGTAATTCCTCTTTTTTTTTTTTTTTTTTTACTATTTTATATTCTGTATACCACTTAGAAATACCATAGGCATCAAAACGGGGGGAACCACAGGGGCCATGGCCTCCCCCAAAATTGTCACTTACTTACTTTTATTCCTGGTGGTCCAAAACTGCAGCGGGCAGGATCCAGTCAAAGAAGCCGCTGAGCACCGAGTAATAGCGTCAAAGTGCGCTCCCGCTCATTGCTGCTCAGCGGCGGAAGAAACCAGCCACAACCGGCCGGGTTAGCAGCGGGCTCCTGCTTACTGCACCTATGGACCACCAGGCCAGAGGAGGTAGGATGATGGAGCAGGGTACAGAGCGAGTGTGTGAGGGAAGGGGGCTGAGTGCAGAGTCTGATAGGGGAGGGGAGCAGAGTCTGACAGGGGGGTGGCTGGGAGCAGAGTCTGGCAGGGGGGTGGCTGCAAGCAGAGTATTACATGGGCGGTTGGCTGGGTGCAGAGGCTGATGGGGTGGCTAGCTGCAGAGTGTGACGGGGGTGGGGGTGGCTGGCTGCAGAGTCTGATGGGGGTAGCTGGGTGCAGAGTCTGATAGGGGTAGCTGGGTGCAGAGTCTGACGGGGGTGGCTGGGTACAGAGTCTGACAGGGATGGCTGCATGCAGAGTCTGACATGGGGGATGGCTGGGTGAAGAATCTGACGAAGGGTGGCTGGCTGCAGAGTCTGACAGGGATGGGGTGGCTGGCTGCAGAATATGACAGGGGTAGCTGGATGCAGAGTGTGACATGGAGGGTGAAGGAGGGAGGGAAGGAATGGGGGCTGGGTGCAGAGTCTGACAGGGATGGGGTGGCTGGGTGCAGAGTGTGACGGGGTGGCTGGGTGCAGAATCTGACACGGATGGTGTGGCTGGGTGTAGAGTCTGATGGGGGTAGTTGGATGCATAGTCTGACAAAGGGGTGGCTGAGTGCAGAGTCTGACAGGAGGGTGAAGGAGGGAGGGAAGGAATGGGGGCTGGATGCAGAGTCTGAGAAGGATGGGGTGGCTGGGTGCAGAGTCTGATAGGGGTAGCTGGATGCAGAGTCTGACATGGGAAGTGGCTGGGTGCAGAGTCTGACAGGGGTGAAGGAGGGAAGGAAGGAATGGGGCTGGGTGCAGAGTCTGACAGGGGAGGTGAGCAGAGTCTGACAGAGGGGTGGCTGGGTGCAGTCTGACAGGAATGGGGTGGCTGTGTGCAGAGTCTGACGGGGGTGGTTGGATGCAGAGTCTGATGGGGTGGGGGTGGATGGGTGCAGAGTCTGACAGGGGGTGAGGGAAGGAAGGGGGTTGGGTGCAGAGTCTGACAGGGGAGGTGAGCAGAGTCTGACAGGGTGGGTGCATAGTATGGGGGAAGGGAGGGAGTGGCTGTGGCTGGGTGCAGAGTCTGGGAGGGGAGGGGGGCTGGGTGCAGAGCCTGGCAGGAAGAGGCTGGGTTCAAGGGGTTCAGAAAGACAGATACTGCACATACTGGGAGAGGGTTGGGAAGGACAAATGCATGGGCTGGGGGTAGGAAAAGAAAGAAGCTGCATAGGTGAAGTAGTGGGAAAGGAGAGAAAGAAATACTGCTGGTGGGGAAGGGAAAAGGAATGGAGAATTGTCAGACATAGGTGTATGGCATGAGGGGGAAAGAGGAATGATGTACATAGGGAAAGGAAGAAAGAGGGAGAATTGTTGGACATGATGGTGGTGGAGAAGAGGGAGTGGGAAATGTTACACTGGGAGGGAAGAGAGATGTCAGACCACTGGAATGAGAAGGAGAGAGAGAGACAGAGATATGCCAGACCACAGACTGGAAGGGAAGAAGGGGAGAGAGATGCCAGACTACAGAAAGGAGAGATAAGAGATGTTAGACCTTGGGAAGAAGGAGGGAAGGAGAGAGAGATGCCAGACCATGGGAGAGATTCCAGGCTATGGGAAGGAGAGGAGAAAGATGCCAGACCATATGAGGGGGGAAGGGGGAAGAAGGAGATGTCTGACCATGGGAGAGGGATGAGATGGTGCATAGGGGTGGAGATGAAGGGGAAACAGAGGCAGGAGATAGTGCACAGTGATGGGTGTGCCAGGGAAGAGATAAGAAGACATGCTTCTTAAGGATAGATGGGAGTAGGAGAGAAGAAAAGGGAGGAGATGGTACATATGGATAGATGGGAAGGGAAGGCATAGAAACATAGATTTTGAGAAGAAAGTTGAATGTTAAAAGTTAATGCTAAAAACGGATGTATGTTTGATCCAAACAGACCGGGGATTTAAAATTACAGTCCTCTTGAGGGGGCAATACTTTCAAAATAGAACAAAACACAAAAATAAACCCTCTCAACAATACTGGGCAAGTTTCTGAAATAATATCTTCATATAACATTTAAAGGCTTTTAAATATTTAAATATGCTCATAAGCTCTTCAGCAAGGCGCCACAGCAGCGGTACAATGTCGCTGGAAAGGTGCTTGAATTTTAATCATAACACATTGCATGGAGCAAGGATTCTTGCTTCTACTGGAGTGGCAAATGTTATGGCTCTACAAAAGTTGTTTAACAGTAGCCCACTTATCTGAAAAGGTCAGTTCACGGCTCCAACACAGTCTGTGTTTCACTACGCTACATCAGGAAACCGGAAGGATAAGCTTTTTATATAGATTTTATTTGCAGTGTGCAGTACCTGAGTCCTTTGGTCTACACACTTGATGTTGAAAAAAGGCATTTTTTTTTCAACATCAAGTGTGTAGACCAAAGGACTCAGGCACTGCACACTGCAAATAAAATCAATATAAAAAGCTTATCCTTCCAGCTTCCTGATGTAGCATAGCGAAACACAGACTGTGTTGGAGCCGTGAACTGACCTTTTCAGATAAGATAAACAACTTTTGTAGAGCCATAACATTTGCCACTTGAGTAATCATAACACATTGCTCCTTGCAATGTGTTATGATTAAAATTCAAGCACCTTTCCAGCGACATTGTACCACTGCTGTGGCACCTTGCTGAAGAGCTTATGAGCACATTTAAATATTTAAAAGCCTTTAAATGTTATATGAAGATATTATTTGAGAAACTTGCCCAGTATTGATGAGAGGGTTTTTTTGTGTTTTGTTCTATAAAGACGGATATAAGGCAGAAAGTGAAGGAGAGAAAAACAGCAAATGGATAAGGTGGCCCTGGATACACAGTTAAGAGCACAGACAGAAGGACGTGCAGCCAGAGACTGGGAAAGATGGTTTGAAAACCAAAATCACCAGGCAACAGAGGTAGGGGGAAATTATTTTATTTTCAATTTAGTGATTGAATTGTGTCAGTTTTGAGAAATTACATCTGCTGTCTATATTTTGCACTGTTCAGGAAGAAATGCATTTGTTTCTATTTCTCTGGAGTTGTACTGCATCTTAGGGCTTTGTTTGTATATATTAGTATTTTTAGTTTGTGGTCCTCTATTTACATAGGGGTTATCTGTGTTCTGCATGCGTGACCAAGGCCAGGTGTTCTGGTAGGAATGAATGTTGAGAAACACACAGTGTGCTTTGCGTAGTTTAATTTTGTGGTTAACCATTATGTATTATTAATAAGATTATATTGTGTGCATATATGAAAAATGAATGGAAAAAATGGTATTACAATTAGTACTATTATGGGGGTGGGATCTGGGGTGGAGCTTGCGGGTCCTCCAAACAAAGAAGCGTTCCACTGTCTATGAATACGATAAGCGGTATAACAAATTTTAAATAAACTATAAATTATTCCCCCATGTCTTTCTCAATAACAGACTATGGACTTTTCCTCCAGGAAATTGTCCAAACCTTTCTTAAAACCAGCTATGTTATGCGTAGGCAGTAGGGATTCATGCACTAAAACTGCACTAATTGATTAGCATGCAGCAATGGCATGCACTAACCTATTTGAATAGACGTATTCACTATCTGCCTCCAGACATATCCCTTTGCACCAAAAAATATTTTTATTTTTTAGTATGTGGGTAGCATGCACACATGGCAAAATTACCATAGGATGCCTCAGTGTGCCCCACAGTATGCCATTTTTATTCTGTGGAAAGTTCTCACAGTGGTGTAGGAAGAGGGCGAGGGGTGCAGACCACCTTGGACGTCATTTTTGCAGGGGTGTTGTCTCATTTCCTTTTCACTACTACTACTACTTATCACTTATATAGCACTGAAAGGCATATGCAGCACTGTACATTCTGCCATTTATAGGCAGTCCCTGCTCAGAAGAGCTTACAATCTAACTTGGACAGACAGACAAGACATATGGGGCTCCTTTTACGAAGCCGCGTTAGCGGTTTAACGCGCGTAATAGCGTGTGCTAATTTGCCGGCCGCGCTAGCTGCTACCGCCTTCTCTTGAGCAGGCGGTAGTTTTTCGGCTAGCGTGGGGGTTAGCGCACGCTAAAAAGCTGCTTGCAATAAAGCCGCTAACGCGGCTTCATAAAAGAAGCCTATAGGGTCGGGGAAGCAGAACCCAAGGTGAGAGGAGTTAGAAGTTGAAAGCACTATCAAAGAGGTAGGCTTTTAACTGGGCCTCAAACTGTCAGAGACGGAGCCCAGCATAGGGATTCACTCACCCAGCTCTTTAAAACTTTGCTGGCATGAGCAGTATCTCCTACCTGCTACTCATGCTAGCTTCAGCTCTGCGTCTGACAGCACTTTCTGGAAGTGACATCACAGGGAGAGCTGAAGCCGTCATGAGCAGCAGGTATAGGGTTACCAGGCGTCCGACTTTCCCCGAACATGTCCTCCTTTTCGAGGACATGTCTGGGGGTCCGGACGTTTTTTCAAAACCTGGCACTTTGTCCGTGTTTTAGAAAAGCTTCAAGCTAGCAGCAATGGCAGGACGGCATCTGCGCATACGCAAATGCAACGCGGTGATGTCATGAGCATGCCACTGAGCATGTTAAAGGGCCCCTTAATGATTTGCCACCTCTTCCGATATGCATGTTTCAGGAAAAAAACTTTCATCAGGGTCGAGAGGTAATATCCAAATGAGCTCAGAAAAGTTGTAGGCACAATAATATAACCTCTCGACCCTGATGAGAGTTGGCGACATTATAAGAATCAATCTGTGAACACACAAGATAAGTAGTGGTTTACTTTTTTTTTTTTTAAATATATTGCACAGTTATATGGATATGAATTAAAAAGAGATCACATTAGAATAAATTTTTCTAGGCACTGTAACTGGATCGATGAAGACCAAAGCTTTTGGGAACGATTTATCCCTGACGGCGTTCTGAAGATCCATACAAAAACTTTTTTTAAAGTACAGTACTCCCGTGAATCTTGAAAAACCGCGAATACGTTTTTTCATGGGGGAGACTGGCGAGGGCAGCGGGAGACGCAGGAGAGAGCAACCAGAGCGCCAGCGAGTGAAGGAAATCACTCGCTGTATGCTCCGACCGCCTGTACTAAAGTCGGGCCTTACCAATCAGAAGCTGCGTGTGGTAGATTTTGAATTAGTAGTTAGCACAATTTATTGGGAGGTTTGGATGTCCAGCATATCATCTGCATTTCCCAAAGTGGAATGTGCAAGTAGTGTAGATCCATTTTACACCTTCTCTTGAGGATTTGGTTAATTGCACCTAGCTGCACAATATGTACTGTACAATCGATGCATTACACATTCCATATCCATTCTCTGCCCCATACCCTGCCCAGTTCCCATCCCTTGTCATGCCATTGTGGTAACAGTTACAGCATACTAATTCATGCATTAACTGTTTAATGCACTTTAATACATGGACCCCATAATAATAATTACTGAATGTTGATCCAGAAATTTGTGAACAAATAAAATGAAAATATTCCAAATGAAAACTGAAGTTCCAGTGTGGTCATATATCAACATAAAACAACTGCTTTAAGACAATAATTACAATAATAAACCAGAATGAATGATTGTTCTATCACTGTTGCTACATTTCAATTAAAGGGTGATGATGTGATGTTGATGAATGTAGAAATTCAACTGTCCAATAAAAAAGAAAACCCTTGGATTGAGCAGTCCAAAACTGTCCCAGGAAATGTTCCAAAGTAGGAACACGTTATATCACAGACTTGGAAATCCACATCTCCTTCTGGATAAAAAACAAGTTTTTTCAACATTCACTACTGCTTGTCAATTTAAGAAATACCTTTGCACATTGATATAAGTCTGAACCTGAGACAGATCTAAAAAGATGAACAATTAAACTGCTCGTCATTATTTTTTTGTTCTGAAAACTGGTGAAAAATGCAGCTTAACTCATCAGCATATGCATGCATTCAAAATAGAATTTGTGTCTTCAGATCTGATGCTGCTATGTAACACTAAGAATATATTATTTTAAGAAAACTGAATAATAAAAATAGAATATCAATAATGACTTGGGGAAAAAAAGAAGTGTCAATCTCTCTGCATGTTCCAGTTTTATTCTTGTCTGCTGGAGATCATAGCTGACTAACTTTCTATAAAATGAAGATCAGAATGAATAATTATGCTCCTTCAATTCACTGAGGACCAAATAAATAATCTGTCTTTCACCCATATTTTAATTATGAATAGAGAATGCACATTTTCTCTGCAGGATAATGATTTATCAAGTGATTCATCAAGAAAATGAGTGCTTAATGTTTATGCCTCCGGAATGGCTATTTGTGAAAGAAACTCGAGGGTCAAAGCGAGCATTAATCATTCAAAAAAGCTGTATTACTGATAGCAGGTGGTGGCAGGGTCCCTGCAGTAAAGGTTATAGTGACAGACTAGACTGGAGACATTGTTTTTTGTTTGTGTTCTACTGACAATCATTATGAGGGGTCGCTGAAAATTTCTCAGCCCAAACAAGAAGAGAATGATGTGGAGCCATGAAATTTAAAAGTTATACTTTTCTTGACACTTTACGTCTGAATGACATGAAATGAAATGAAAAGTGTCAAGAAAAGTATGGAATAACTTGTAAGTTTCATGGCTCCACATCATTCTTTCCTGAGTTGGGATGAGAAATTTTCAGCGGCCTCTCATATGACCCATCCAAGTCACAAATAAATAGTAACAGTGGCATACCTAGTGTTTTTGACACCCTGAGCCGATCATTTTTTTAACACCCCCTCCATTATATAAAAATATATATTTTTAGTAATAATCCACAAGTCACACAAGAGGCACCTAGGAAAAGGTAGCATTTAGTGTTCACTACAATATTTAAAAAACATCAATACACCTATTGTAAAAAATAAGGAAGCCAGATTAATACTGATCGACCTACACAGTCAATTCTAATAGAAAAGCATGTCTTTTTCATACACACAGAGCACAGATATACCATCACCCAATATGGAATAAATAATCACAAATTAAAAGCAGACATATGTACAAAGTAGTTAAACTGAACCGCCAAGAAGCCAGACTCTGCATTCAATGTACAACAGAAACTGTGATATGTTCCCTAATACTGTGCTAAATATAAAGATAGCAGATGCAAATTAAAAAAAAAAAAAACCTAAAAATTACCAATCACCACTTTACAAATTAACAAATACTGTAGAAATAAAATGAAAAATAAGAAAATGCCATTTTATTGTACTAATCCATTTTTCAACTAGCTTTCAGAGGCCAAAACCTCCTTCCTCAGGTCAGTACAGTAAACTGCTGTTATGGTATCTTGTTCTGACCTGAGGAAGGGGGTTTTAGTCTCTAAAAGTTAGTAGTCCAATAAAAAGATTACCTTATTACCATTTTCTATTTATAAATGTTTGTCAATACAGCTACAATATTACTTTATTCTAAAAAAACCAAAAAAATTATTTTTCTAACTTTTATCTCTGGTTTCTGTTTTCCTCCTCTTCACTCACGTTCCATCCACTGCCCACCTTCTTTGTTTGCCCTTCCATCCACTGTCCACCCTCTCCCTCTTCTGTATGGCATTGTCCCTCTTTCTATGCCCCTGCAATAAACTGTCTATCCCATATTCCTTCTCTCCTTTATAAATGATTCATTTCAGCTTCACCCCTCTCTATTTTTCTTTTTCTGTCTCTATTCCTTCCCCCATCTCTCTGTTCTCCTTCTCCTTTCTTCCCCACCGACTTCATGGTCTGGCATATCTGTCTGCTTCCCTTCCCCCAATGCCTGGCATCTTTCTTCTCTTCTCTACTCTTTCATCTCAACCTATTCCTTTCCCTCCATGCTATTGCCTTTCCTTCCTTTCCCTCCCTCCTTCCCTTCCTTCCTGATGGTCTGGCATCTCTGTCTCCTTCCCTCCCCCCATGTTCTAGCATCTCTTTCCTCACCTTCTCTCCTATCTCTACCTCTCCCTCCCTCTCCATGCTCTGCTATCTTCTCTCCTTCCTTTCCCTCCCTCCCTTCCCAATGTTCTGTGCATCTCCCCTCTCCCTCCATCTCTCTCTCCCCGTCCATGCTCTGGCATTTGCTCTCTTTCCTTTTCCATGGTCTTGCATCACTCCCTCCTCTCCTCTTTCTTCCCTTCCTTCTACCTCTTTCCCCCGGTTGGATGGATTTTTTTCCTTACCCTTTCCTCCCTCCAATTGGGTACAGCATTTCTCTACCCCTGCTCCGCAATGGGTACCTCTCTCTCTCTCTCTCTCATCATTGGCAGTCTTCACAATTTGCTGCTCTGCCAGCATTGGGCCTTCCTCTCTGCCGATCCTGCCTACTTCTTGTTTCCGCAAAGGCAGGACCCGGCAGAGAGGAAAGCCCGACACTGGCAGAACAGCAAGTTGTAAAGATTAGTGTTGCCAGAAAACACCACGACGCCAACCCTAGGAGCACTACCTTAAGGTTTCTTCCTGGGGTGGACCGCTTCCCCGCTTCCCCCTTGGTACACCACTACCTAGCTGATCTAAAAAACTATTTCTCAAAGTACATTTTCAGGGATGAAGTGTGGATCTCCCAGTTCTACCTGGGTAATAATTAGAATAGCCTTACTGGGTCAGACCAATGGTCCATCAAGCCCAGTAGCTCATTCTCACGGTGGCCAATCCAGGTCGCTAGTACCTAGCCAATAATGTTTATGCACTTTTTTCTCAGTAAGTTGTCTAAATCTCTTTAGAACCTCACTATATTGGTTGGCTTGACCACATACTCTGGCAACAGATTCCACAATTGTGCAGAGCATTAAAAAATACTATGATTAGTTTTAATTCTGCCAATCATTAGTTTCATGAAGTTCTCTCTTTTGTGTGTGTATGTGTGTTATTTAAAAGATTACACAAACAATCCCTGTTTAACCATTGCACCCCACTCATGATTTCTTAAAAGGCTATTATATCCCCTCTCTGCTGTATTTTCTCAAAGTTGAAAAGTCCTAATCTGTCTAGCCTCTATCAGTATTCGCCCTACTCTAAACCATTTCTAAAGTTACTATGTCAGTGCCTTGCAAACTTTGTCGAGTCGCGGCACACTAAACGTAGTGGCCACGGCTTGAGGCATCCGGAAGTGCATGGATGTCGACACGATGACATCACGTGCATGTGTGACATTGTTGCATCGCGGTCCGCGCATGCGTGAAGGCCCTCCAGATAGGTCCTGAGCCACCAGTGGGGGGTGCTGGCAGGGAAGACGCGTGGCGAGAAAGAGAGGTGCTGGCATTGGCACGTCCTCTAGGCAGTCAGCTGGCCCTCTTCTCCTCCCCAGCATCTCGCGGCACACCTGAAATCTCAGGAGTCACACTAGCGTGCCGTGGCACACAGTTTGCAATACACTGTACTATATCCTTGTTTGGATGGGGGCAAAAGAACTGCACACAATACTCAAGTTTCAGTTGCGCAATGAACCTATGCAGAGTCATAATGATATTTGTTCACAGCCCCTTTTTCTTGAGTAGTGACTCCTAACTCAGAATACAGCATTTTGTATCTAGGGTGGGAGAAATTATTTATTCTTTCTTTTTATTATTATATTTGTACAGGTATTGAATAGGTGTAAGATACTACGGAACAATAATCAAATATAAGTGAAATGATGCAATTGATATTAATGCAATTTGTGATGCCTGTAAAATAAAATAATAAAAAAGAAACAATGAATAAATACTGTATACCTACAGCTTGGCCCATCCTGTAATAGAATATTTTCTCCCTTTGTGCACCACTTTGCATTTGTCATCAGCTATTTAGATGCCCAGTCTTCTAATAAGAACATAAGAAATGCCTGCACCGGATCAGACCTTGGGTCCATCTAGTCCGGCAATCCGCACATGCGGAGGCCCAGCCAGGCCTACCCTGGTGAATACCTTAGTTATTCGTATCCCTCAATGTGTCTTTCAAGAAGATGTGCATCCAACTTGCCCTTAAATCCTTGAATGGTGGTTTCCTCCACAACCTGTTCCGGGAGAGCGTTCCAGGCGTTCACTACTCGCTGTGTGAAGCAGAACTTTCTGACATTTGTCCTGGCCCTGTCCCCCCACAGCTTCAGTCCATGACCTCTTGTCCGAGTCACCTTTGACAATGTGAATAAAGTTGTTTCCTGTTCTATTTTGTCGAATCCTTTCAGTATTTTAAAAGTCTCTATCAGATCCCCTCGCAGTCTCCTCTTCTCGAGGGTGAATAATCCTAGTTTTCGGAGGTGATCTTTGTAGCTCAAGTTCTCCATACCTTTTACAAGCTTCGTCGCTCGCCTCTGCACCCTTTCCAGTAGTATTATATCCTTCTTTAGGTAGGGAGACCAATGTTGGACACAGTATTCCAAGTGTGGTCTTACCATCGCTCTGTAAAGCGGCATTATGACATCCTCAGATCTACTCGTGATACCCTTCTTTATCATGCCCAACATCCTGTTTGCTTTTTTTGCCGCCATTGTGCATTGAGCCGACGGCTTCAGGGTCCTGTCTATCATTACCCCCAGGTCCTTTTCTTGTTTGCTTTTGCCCAAAGTTACATCAAACAAGGTATACTGGTGCTCCTTGTTTTTCCTGCCCAGGTGCATCACTTTGCATTTTTCTACATTAAACTTCATTTGCCACTTCTCTGCCCATTTCTCTAGGTGTCTTAAATCTCTCTGGAGTTCCTCGCTGTCCGTCTGTGACCTGATTGCCCGACACAGCTTTGTGTCATCAGCAAACATGATGATTTCACTGGTTGTTTCTTCTTCCAGGTCATTTATGAAAATATTGAATAAGATGGGCCCAAGAACCGAACCCTGAGGCACTCTGCTAGTTTCTTTCTCCCAGTCCGAGAACTTCCCATTTACGCTCACCCTCTGTCTTCTGTCTTCCAGCCATTTTCCTATCCATCTTAGTATGTCCCCTTCTATTCCATGACTAATCTCACAAGTTCCTTCTGCAAATCTTTGTAATTCTCTGCCATTGAAAACAAACTGATCACCTTACTTGTGACTACTATCTCCAGATCATTTATGATATGTTTAATAACAAAGGTCCCAGTATAGACCCTTGGAGCACTCCACTACAGACCCTTTTCCATGTGGATAACCAATCATTTAGTACTACTCTGTTTCCTGTATTTTACGCAGCTAGCTTGTTAGGTGCAATTGACTCGTGCTCAAGTCCTAGCGACTTGATGAATTACAGATCTAAAAAGAAACCGGTTTTGTTCTAGTCCAGTAAGGCTCTCCAGTGTCATCCGCAGGGTTGTTTTCAACATGTCCAGCCATCTGATTGCCACCCTTTTTGCCTTGTTCCTTCGATCTTCCCAAACATGATGTCCTTCTCTAGTGATCTCTCTCTTCTGACAGTGTGACCAAAATACGACAGTCATAACTTCATCATTGCAATCCATAAAAAGGCATGGCCTCTTATCCCATGGCTCCTAAAGAGTCTCTTGTGAGACACTTTCAAATTCCTTCTGAATATCCACACACCTTGAGCCATATTTTTTTTTTTCAGAATGTAGCGATGTTCAGGTTAGGACATGTTTGATTCAGTTGCTATTTTAGGAAAGGCTCTGCAGGGTGTTTTCTAAAATGCTTGTAGGATCGCACATGTATTTGCAGACATGTGAAGTAGGAGCAGACATTTTGCAAACATACATGTTGAAAAAATGAACAGCACAAAGTAGGCAGCTTCCACATGGAGGTGTCAGTACTTACATATGAAAATGTCAACTTTGCAGCCTCCATCTGTAAGTGGCACCACTTCCACATTTAGCTCACACCCCCCCCCTCCCCCTCATTTTCAAACCTACATGTTTAAGTGCCATCAATTAAGTTGTGGAACATCAGTTTTAACTTAGAAGGTGAAGAAGAATGAACCCCTTAATCTGTCTAGCCAAAGCAATCACTTTTTGAAATCCTATGTACAATGGCATACCTAGCATATGCCAGAGAAGACTTGGATATCGTGAAAATCAATAGTATTAAAGAAAACACTTTCACAAAATACTACACTATGTCTGATGGAACCATCAGACATAGTACAGTATTTTGTGAAAGTGTTTTCTTTAATACCTAGCATATACGACATACAGGGCTGATCTTTTTTTTTATCACCCAATATTTGAAAACCATAATTTTTGATAATAATCCACAACTTGCCTAGGAAAAGGCAGCATCTTACAGACCTCATCTGGAATATTGTGTACAATTCTGGAGGCCACATTACCAAAAAGATGTGCTGAGAGTTGAGTCAGTTCAACGAATGGCCATCAAGGTGGTCTCGGGGCTCAGGGATCTTCCATATGAGGAAAGGCTGAATAAATTGCAGCTGTACTCACTCGAGGAACGTAGAGAGAGAGAGGAGACATGATTGAGACGTTTAAATATATCACGGGCCATATCAAGGTGAAAGATGATATCTTCTTTCTTAAAGGATCCTCGGTCACAAGAGGACATCCGCTAAAAATCAGGGGGGGGGGAAATTTCATGGCAACACCAGGAAGTATTTCTTCACCGAAAAGGTGGTTGATCATTGGAATGAACTTCCACTGCAGGTGATTGAGGCCAGCAGCGTGCCAGATTTTAAAACTAAATGGGACACGCATGTGAGATCTCTAGGGGGGTAAAGTCGAGGGGGGTGGGTCATTAGAGTGGGCAGACTTGATGGGCTATGGCCCTTTTCTGCCGTCATTTTCTATGTTTCTATGTAATACACCCATTGTAAAACTAAACAAGCTAGATTAGTACAGATCGGTCCTGCAGTGCAGTGCTAACAGAAAACCACGCCTTTCATACACACAGAACACAGAAACACTCCCACCCAGTATGGAATAAGTAATTACAAAATAAAAATAGAAATATGTGGACAAAAGTTAAAATGAATCACTAAGGCCTCCTTCTACTAAGCCGCGTTAGCGGTTTAATGCGCATAACAGCGCACACTAATTTGCCGGCCGTGTTAGCCAATACCGCCTCCTTTTGAGCAGGCGGTAGTTTTTCAGATAGCGCAGGGGTTAGCGCGTGCTAAAAATGTGCGTGCAATAAAGCCGCTAACGCGACTTCGTAAAAGGAGCCCTAAGAAGCCAGACTCTGCATGCAATGCAATACCACAGAAACAGAAACAGTGATGCATGTCCCCTAATACTGTGCAAAATATAAAGATAGCAGATGAAATTTGAAAAACATAACTGAGAAATAACAATCACCACTTTATAAATTAACAACAACAAAAAAAAACAAAAATCTAAATTAAGATAATACCATTTTATTGGACTAATACATTTTCCAACTATGTTTATGTTTATTAAAATCTTTCTATATCTTGGGAGAACAGTACAGAAAATTAAATAAATAAATAAAAACCAACGAGTTGAGTTGGTGTGCTTGCATAATTTTGAAGCAGAACACGATTTGACCAAAATGAAATTTTTTTGTAACTTAAAGAAGGAAAAACAAAAATACCCTGAAAAAAACTGCATGAACAATTTGTGCAAAAAGCACTGTGACCTTTTGTTAGATGACTTAAATATAGAGAGGGGCATAATAAAAAAAAGCGTCTAAGTCCCCTTTTGGCCTAAGTCCCTAAACGTTCAACCCAGAAGCAAGGAAAGTGTCCATAACCAAAACAAACGTTCATGTTTTGATTATGGCCTTCCCCTGCCTAAACGCCCAATCTCCACTACGTCTAAAAGTACCCCCACAGCACATCTACACTTTTAAGCCATAATGAAACAAAAAAAACGCCTAAGCCAAAAATGTCCAATAGAAGGGCTTTTAGGCGAAGGAGGAGCCTTGCCTAAAAGCTTGCCTAAAAAGCTGGATTCTGTTACCGGTGTCTGTCAAAAACAACACCGGTTACAGAATCCCCCCTCCCAACAACCATCCAGGCAGGAGGGTGCCAAGCCCTCCTGCCATGGAAAACCGCGACCCCCCCCCCAACAACATCGGGGCAAGAGGGAGCCCAAGCCCTCTTGCCCCGTTGAAGCCGCGACCCCCCGACTCGATTGGGCCAGGAGGGAGCCCAACCCCTCCTGGCCCAGGCGACCCCCCTACACGTTCGGGCCAGGAGGGAGCCCAAGCCCTCCTGGCCCAGGCGACCCTCTTACCCCAACCCCCCACTACATTACGGGCAGGAGGGATCCCAGGCCCTCCTGCCCTTGACGAACCCCCCTCCCCCCAACATCCGCCCCCCCAGAACCCCTGATCGGCCCCCCCAGCTGACCCGCGACCCCCAGACGACCCCACGACCCCCCACCCCCACCCACCTTCCCCGTACCTTTTCGTCGTTGGCCGGACAGACAGGTGCCAAACCCGTCTGTCCGGCATGCAGGCCACCGAAGAATGGGGCCGGATTGGCCCAGCGGTACCAAAGCCCCACCTACTGGTGGGGCCTAAGGTGCTGGGCCAATCAGAATAGGCCCAGGAGCCTTAGGCCCCTCCTGTGGGCGGAGCCTTAGCACATATGTGGTCCTTTTAATAAAGCCACGGAAAAAGTGGCTTTAGAACATCCCTTACCTGGGTCTTTCCCTCCGCACTAAGGACACTAATGCTGCACCCAGAAATTGACCGATTTTCCTATTTATGTAATTAATGTAATTGTTCAATTAGTGCATGGACATTAAAAAGATTACTGCGTGAGCCCTTAACACCATCCATTTTGTAAGTAGTAAAGACCTATGCTCTACCCCCATGTTAGTTAGTGCGTGACAATGCACTGTATACTGGAAAGCTCTTTCAAGCCAGCTCTCCTTGCCCAGACATGCCCCTTTCCACAAAAAATATAAAATATTTATTTAGAACATGATTTATGCAAGCAAATTGGCAAATTTACAATGGGATGCCTCAGCGCATCCTGCGGTAGCTATTTCTAGCTCACGATAAGTATGTGTTAGTGCATACTGCAGTGTAGCAAAAGGATCCCATAATACTGTAACCTTCAGATTTTTTTTTTTTTAAATCATTGCTCCTATCTTTAATCCAGATTTGCATTCAGTGTATTTATACATTTATTACTATTAAAGACTAAGGGCCAGATTCTGTAAGAAGCACCTAAATTAGTGACTGCATTAGTTACCTAAATGAGTTTTAACAAGCTCATTATTGGAAAAAAAATAATAGCCAATAGGTGCCTACCTGATTCTATAACAGGTAGGCACCTATCGCATGATGCCTATTGGCACCTAACACTTACAGTAATTGGGTGTGTTTATGAGCAGAGAGAAATGCACCAGTAGATGCGATTCTCAAAAGGCACCTGCAATGTAGGCCAGGTGCCATTAAAAACAATTCTGTAAATGGCACCTAAGTGTGATTGACACCCGACTGGCACCTTTTTTTTTTTCAAGGCGCCGTTTACAAAATCTGGACATTGCTGTTATAAAGACTCATATTAGACAAAATGACAGTAGTCTCTCTTGCTTAATAACTCCCCTAAATATTAATTCTTGAAATAGCAATATTCTACAAGGTATTCTTGCTTTTCTTCACATCCTGACCCCTTACATATCATGCCTCTTATTGAGGCTTGACTACTGCAATGCCCTGTTTCTTGGAGTGATTAAGACAAGGTACAGGGCCTTGCAAATGATTAAAAAAAAATGTTGCAGCCAGATTGATTACAGGAGCATCAAAATATGTTCACATTACACCTTGTCTTCAACAACTACACTGTCATCAATTTTTTTTTTATGGTACAATTCCAGAGTATTTCAAGAGTAAGATGACCATTTATCAGCCCAAAAGATTGTTGTGTTCTGAAAATTCTGCTCTGTTAAAGGCCAATGTTAATCTGAAATATATAGAAACTAGTGCAATGACTTTTTGTCGTGCTGGGGTGAACGTAAAATTCCTTAAAACACAATTGTTCATCGATGCTTTTTTTTTTATAGGGTCCGGCTTGTTCTGATCGAAGATTAACTGTGAATTTCAATTCTGATGTTTTGTCTTTCTTTTTGTACTGCTTTCAAGTACAGTATTATGTATGTGGGTATACTGTAAACCGCCTAGGACTTAGACGGTATAGAAAATTTAAAAATAAATAAATCTACTATCACTTTGCAAAACTGCAAAGCATACCTTATAGACCAAAGTTCTTTTAATGGCATTGTCTGGCATTTGTCTTATTCTATATTGCCATTTTTCACTGAGTGCTAATAAGTGCTTGCATTTGAAGAGGTTTACATTAAACATCTGTCACTCGCATCCAATATTAGCACCTACAGGGAGTTGTCAGAGAGATTGTTATTCTCTACTGTAACACTAGCAAATCTGTCTGTGTTCATTTACATAAAAACAGTTATAGACATTTATCATTTTATTCTGCTGACTGCTTCCCTCTTCTGATTTATAATGTTTCTTTAATTGGCCTAAAAATACAATATGCCTTGATTTATGATGGATTAAGTGAAAGATTTCATGAAACCACCCCCATGGAAAAAAAAAATAAAATAAAATCTCCTGAAAACATTTTGGGTTTTTGTTTTTTTCTTCTTCTGTCTCTACCACAGTTTAATTTAACAGTAAGGATAGTACAGATCAGGGATCTTTTCCAGATAAGCCCCACCAAAAAGTTAACCCCCGCCACCCAAAATAAATTATAAAAAAGAGGCACGATCTGTAGAAAGTAAAGTGGGGGGGTTCCCCCCACGCCCCCCCCTTCGGAGCCCTTAAAAAAATGGTCGACAGTTTATCCTATTTTTTTATAATGTTAAGTTTCATATCCTCTTTTTTATAATCTTTTTTGGGTGCTCCGACGGGGGTGCGTGGGGGGGGAACCCCCCCACACACTTTACTTTATACACATCGCACCGCGTTGTGGGGCCGTTGTGCTGAGAACTTCACTGGTTAAGGTTGCGTGCTCTGGCAAAAGGTGGCGGGGCTTAACTTTCGGCGCGTCCACTTTTTCCATTAGTGGCAGGGCTTATCTGGAAAAGATCCAAAGATTTCATGAAACCACCCCCATGGAAAAAAAATAAAATAAAATCTCCTGAAAACATTTTGGTTTTTGTTTTTTTTTTCTTCTGTCTCTACCACACTTTAATTTAACAGTAAGGATAGTACAGATCAGGGCTTAGAAATACTGTAACAATCCTGAATTGCTAACAAGTAAACCAAAATATGATTACTGTTTGTCAGAGAAATAAATCTGTTGAACAGCCTCTTTCAGAACACAGCAATAGAGCTTTCAGTTGTAAGACAGAATGCTCCCCTGCTATTCTTATATAAATGTCTGCTTTGAAACCAACATTCTCTCCTCTAACAAATCAATACACACCGCAGTGAATGAATTTCACTTACTTCACACACTGCAATCATTAACATAAAAAACCCTCTCTCCTAATACATTTTAATGACAGGATAGCAATCTTCTTTTAAAAGTGATTAACCCCTTATGCTACACTTGTCTAACAATAATCATAAAACTTCCCCAAATCAAACGTATACATCACGACTAACATTTAGAAGAATCACTGCATGACTTCATCAGTTTTAAAATCTAAAAACATAAGAATAGCCTTACTGGGTCAGACCAATGGTCCATTTAACCCAGTTGCCCATCCTCACAGTAACCAATCCAGGTCACTAGTACCTGGCAAAAATCCAAAGAGTAGCAACATGCTATCGATCCAGGGCAAGCAGTGGCTTCCCCCATGTCTTTTTCAATAACAGACTATGGACTTTTCCTCCAGGAACTTGTCCAAACCTTTCTTAAAACCAGCTATGCTATCTGCTCTTACCACCACCTCTGGCAACGCGTCCAGAGCTTAACTATTCTCTGAGTGAAAAAAACGATTTCCTCCTATTTCCCTGTAACTTCATCGAGTGTTCCCTAGTCTTTGTCATTTTTGATGGAGAAAAAAAATATGATTCACTTGTACCCATTCTACACCACTCAGGATGTTGTAGACTTCAATAATATCTTCCCTTTTACTAAGCCGTGGTAGAGGCTTCTTCTGCGGCCTGGGGCGCTAAATGTTCCGATGCTCATAGCAATTCTATGAGCATCGGAGCAGCATCAGAGCATTTAGTGCTCTGGGCCATGGTAGAAACCTCTATCGCAGCTTAGTAAAAAGGAGAGTAAGATAGATACCTAGATAGATATTTTGGCCTTACTCAGTTTGTAATCAGTAACCACAGAACTTCATTTAGAGAGATTTGGCCTGATATTTAGACCATGGTCCGCAGTGATCCCAGATATTCACTGCTGGGACCATATCAGGCCACCAGCACTGAATAGCCAGGTGAAAGTTTGCTGCCTCAGACTTAGCCAGCCAAGTCAATAATCAGTAGCTAGTCAGCTAAGGCAAAGTGGTGAAAGAGAGACCTGCATTTTAGATGGGTCTATCTAGCTCAGCGGTCTCAAACTCGCCACCCTCCAGGGACTATTTTGCGGCCCGCAGTCTGTCCTCTCCACAAGTTTTCCGATTGTGGAGAGGACAATCGCATACAGACCGCGACTGCTGTAATTGGACTTGCGTCTCTCTGGAGGGAATGTTGGCAAATGGCTCGCGGCTCGCCTAAAGCAGGGGTCCCCAATCTGCTTCCCTTCCCTTCTCACTGCCCTCCCCCCAAGCCACCGCAATCGGGGAACAGGCCAGCGCCAAGGTCTTAGCTCTCCCTGCTTATCTTCCCCAGCACGGAGCCGACCAATTCTTGCCACCCAACATCAATTCTAACGTCGGAGAGGAAGTTCCGGGCCAGCTAATCACTGCCTGGCTGGCCCAGAACTTCCTCTCGGATGGCAGAATTGACGTCGGGTGGTGAAAATTTGTCGGCCCCGTGCTGGGGAAGATAAGTAGGGAGAGCTAAGAACTCGGCACCGGCCTGTTCCCCTAAGGCAGCGGTGGCGGTCTGTTCCCCAATGGTGGTGGCTTGGGGGAGGGCAGGGAGAAATAAAGAAAGAAAGGGGGGACAGGGAGACATAAAGAAAGAAGAGAGATGGGACACAGACAGAAAGGGACATGGTGAGAGAAAGATAGAAAGAAAGAAAGGGCATGGAGAAAGAAAAAAAAGAAAGAAAGGGGGCACGGAGAGAGAAAGACAGACATATAGAAATAAAGGGGCATGGAGAGAGAGAGAGAGAGGAAGAAAGAAGGGGGCAGGGTGAAAGAAATAAAAAGTTGGGGGAGGGAAGGAGACAGATGCCAGACCACGGGAAAGGAAGGAAGGAATGAAGGAGGGAGGGAGAGAAAGGAAAGAAAGAGATGTCAGACCATGGAAATAGGGACGGAAGAAGAGAGAGATAGAAGGGAAAGGAAGACATGGAAACATAGATTTTGAAAAGAAAGCAGAAAAATTGAATATTAAGTTAATACCAAAGATGGATGCAAGGCAGAAAGTGAAGACGGAGAGAAAAACAGTCAAAGGACAAGAAGGCCCTGGAAACATAGTTAAAAGCACAGAAAAATAAAGTCACCAGCCAACGAAGGTAGGGAAAATGATTTTATTTTCAATATAGTGATTGAAATGTGTCAGTTTTGAGAAAGGAAAGATATTAAACTTTAAATGTGAGAGCTGCAGAAAAAATAGAGTACTTGGAGGGCCGCAGAAAAAATAGTTAATGACAATTTTGCATAAGGTAAAACTCTTTATAGTTTATAAATCTTTCCTTTAACTTTATAAATCTTTCCTTTAACTGTTAAAGGAAAGATTTATAGACTATAAAAGAGTTTTACCTCATGCAAAGTTGTCATTTCTTTAATAAGTCATTAACTATTTTTTCTGCAGCCCTCCAAGTACCTACAAATCCAAAATGTGGCCCCACTAAGGGTTTGAGTTTGAGACCACTGATCTAGCTGATAGCCTTAGCTGGACAGCCACTGAATATTGAGGGTAATTGGCTATGTCACTCTACATAGCCAGTCACTGCCAATCCAACAAACCAGATATTCAGCGGGACATAGCATGCTTTCTCATGCTGAATATTGGAGGATAGGTAGCTAAATGGTACTTAGCTGACTAGAAGTCATTCCCAACCAGCTAAGTTCCATTGGGAGAGTGGCGTAGTAAGGGGGAGGGGGCAGACTGCCCCAGGCGCTGTCTTGATGGGGGCACCAGCACATTTGTGCCCCCACACCATATTCGTGACCTCCCTCCCCCCATACCTATTTAAAAATTCACCAGCACGAGCAACTTCCCCGGCCTGCTGCTCACGCCACCTGGTTCCCATCTGAAATCACTTCCTGGTCATGGGGCCAGGAAGTGACATGAAAGGGAAAGCCAACGCTGACACAAGCAGCAGGCTGGAGAAGCTGATCACGTTGGTGAAAATTTCAAGATGTACAGGGGGAAGGGAGGGCACAAGTGTGGCATGGGGACAGTGAAGGGGCAGGGGGGTGCCACTGCTCCAAGTGGAAAGTGTGGCGCAGTGGTTAAAGCTACAGCCTCAGCACCCTGAGGTTGTGGGTTCAAACCCACGCTGTTCCTTGTGACCCTGGGCAATTCACCTAATCCCCCCATTGCCCCAAGTACGTTAGATAGATTGTGAGCCCACCGGGACAGACAGGGGAAAATGCTTGAGTACCTGAATAAGTTCATGTAAACCGTTCTGAGCTCCCCTGGGAGAACGGTATAGAAAATTGAATAAATAAGTACCGCCTACCCTCACTACGCCACTGCACTGGGATTCAGTTTCAACTCATAAACCTGGGGCAAACTATTATTCTTAAAAAAAAAAATTCAAATAATTTTAAAGTATTAATAGAATCTAAATCATTATTAAAAAAACATAGGAATAGTTTTACTGGGTCAGACCGATGGTCCATCAAGCCCAGTAGTCCATTCTCCAGGTGGCCAATCCAGGTCACTAGTACATGGCCAAAGCCCAAGGAGTAGCAATATTCCATGCTACCGATCCAGGGCAAGCAGTGGCTTCCCCCATGTCTTTCTCAATAACAGACTATGGACTTTTCCACCAGGTTGACACAATTTCCAATCATGCTTGAAGATTTGCAGGCCCTTTTACTACAATGCATTACATGTGGGATTTAATGCACTATAACATTAAAATTTAACGTGTAGCAACCCAAAACTAATGCTATGTCAAGAAGGGGCATTTCCACAATTTTTAATTGCAGGTTGTACGTTAACATTTGGATTAATGCATGGTATCTGCTCTGAGTAAGCAAGAGAGCACTTAGGCCCTGAGGGGCTGATTCTGTATAGGATGCCAGTCTCAGCAGACGCCTAAGAAGTGGCTGAGAATCACACACTGGCATCCTTATAGAATCTCTTTTGTCTTTAAAAACAGATGCCTTACCCCACGATTCTGTAACCGGCGCCCATTATAGAACTGTGCCTGCCTGATCAAGAGATCCCTTGCCATCAGCTGATTGCAGCATGGGAATCCTAGATCAGCTGAGCCGGCAGGCCTCCCTGAAGCAGCACCTTTGGGGAGTCCTGCTAGCTCAGAGCGGCTAACCAGGCACAGGATCACCATTAGAATTAATCAATAAGAGTTCAACAATACTTGGCATAATAAGAAATGAAATAATTGTCAGAATAATTTTAGCTGAAAACTGTTATTTTATTCTGGTTTAAATCACTAATTATCATAGAGCACCACCCGGGCTTTCAGGTGTAGGCTGTATCAGAACAATGGCCCAGCAATGTAGCTTAATTCAAAACAAAACAAAAAGAGTCCATAAATAAGTACAGTTCATGGCACACAAAATGCTACTGCTTGCTCAGTGCCCCAGAACTGCAGTAAAATGAAAGGAAGAAAAAAATAAAAAACATGCCCCAAAACAAAAGTTACTGGCAAGTCTTTGCTTTTCAGGCCCACTTAGGTTACCTCAAAAGGGTTAATCACCAGTTCTCAGCGTTTCACTCAAAAGAAAGCTTTATCTTCTTAATCAGTAAACATAGTAACAACTCCTTTTATCATGGGGCTTCACTACAGCCTCTTCACTGTATTTGTTTGTTCATAACCTTCACTAGTGTTCTGAAGACTAATAGACCCAGGTGTAGGAGAGAGGTGGAAAGAGACCAGATTATTTGCCCCGCCCAGACTGAATCCTTTCAGCTTGCTCACCCTCATTTTCCCTTCCCCCCCCACTAGGTTTAGGTGAGATAGTAGACGGCATTTAGCTGCCAGTGGAAAAAGAGAGAAGAAACAAAACTACAACTGGAAAGGCTTCACAATTTACTGTTCCTGACCTGTTTACTATTCCAGCAAATGTCCAATGGAACTTCACTTTTCTGTATGTTTGGAACCTGGCTTCCCTATTTCATTGGGTTTCCAGGGGAGACACTTCCTTGGGCAGGGACTCTCTGTGATCCCCTTCTGCCTCTAGCATTTCCATGTCCCCACTGGCTGTGGAACTGATGCTCCCTTCAGCAAAGTTTACTCAGCCTTTTATGTTCCTCTTTCTGGGTGTTGCATGGCTACTGCTAGTAAAGCCTGCATCTCTCAGACATAGGGCTGCCGGACATCAGGACGGCATCCGCATATGTGTGGATGCAACATCATGCTTGCAACATCATCACATCACACTAGCGCATATGCAGATGCCCTCCCTACAAGCAACCAGATTGAAGGGGGCAGGGCTGGGGGCAGAATGGGTCATGATTCGGGCAGAACGGGGCATGATTCGGTTGGGACGGGACGGGGCCATGGGTCCAGATTTTAATTCCCGAAAACCTGGTAACCCTACTCAGACAGGGTGTCAGGTGACTGCCTTTTACATTGTGACCAGCCAGGTATTCTCCCTGCCAAGGTCCCAGTTAGGGCAGGGAAAAAAGTAAAAATGAAATCCCGGGGTGGAATCAGGAAGGTACAGGTAGTTCCTGAGACTGACAATATCTCCTTTGACCACCAGATGGAGCCTGAATTGCCTGAGGAAGAATTAGGTGATCCATACCCTAGTCACCACCGGGGGAGCCCAAGAGGCCCCTGGAACACTGTTGACTCAACTAGAGTAGGGCGTTGCCCCAGAGTATTTAAACCAGCAGTGGAGAACAGACAGGCAGGCCAGCTAGGGAGAAGGTTTAAACCTTTTTTCCCTAGGGAGTCCCCTGGGCCAAGCAGGAGCAACAGACCAATTCCCATGGAACTGTTAGAAGCTTGGCAAGCTGAGGAGCTGCCGGTTCCAGAGGAGGAACAGCCCATGGATTGTGAAGAAAGTCTTGCAGAGTGTGCTCCTGGCTTTCCTGAGGCCATGCAGATGGACTGGGCCTTAACCTGCAAACAGTGAGTTTTGATTTTTCACTTGACTGTTTGGGACTATTTTTGTTTTTGTAAGCTAGGAGTGTGAATTGTTGGGAGAGGTTTTGCTAACACCCAGGGAGGGGGGGGCGCTAGAGAGCCCAATCGGTATGGAAGCTTAAGTCACGAGCTTCCTTCCACAGCCCCGCTGTTTTGAACTTTTCGCTCATTTATCCGCTCTGTCATCGAGAAATTTTTCGTTGCAAAGATGCCTCAACCCAAGCAGGGCAAGATTGAGGCTGCCTTTGCTGGCACCTCCGGCGCCAAACGTCCGAAACAGGATCCCCCGACGCCAACTAAGGGGGAAGCGAGCAGACCACGTGGTGACTCGGAGGCTACGATATCAGAACAACTACAATTCATATCAAACATGATATCCGAAAGCAAGGACGATATTAAGGACATTAAACACAAAATTATGAACCTCACAGAAAAAATCTCGACAATGGACGCGAAAATGCAGGTGTTGGAACGGAAATACTCACGTGTTGCTGAACTCGACTCGAATCAGAAAATGGATCGCAAGGCGCTGCATGCGTTGGAGATGCAGCTGGAAGATCTGGGCAATCGTGGACGCCGTCACAATCTGCGCCTGAACGGCCTCCATGAGGGGGCCGAGGGAACTGATCCCTGCAAGTTTTTGAAGATTGGTTATCTAAGGTCCTATCTATGTCTTTCGACAGAACACTGGAAATTGAAAGGGCCCACCGGGTGCCGACTAAGGCCCCGACCGGCTCTCAACAGGCGAGACCGGTGGTCATGAAAATTCTGCGTTTTCCTCATGTCGCCCTAATCCTGGAAAAAATGAAAACCATGCACAAAATTGAATGGCAAGGTCAAACCATATATATATCAGCTGATTACATGAATGTGTTTTTTCCCTGTTCTCTCTTCCTGAATGGTTCGGAGACGGCTTTACAATTGATCAGCATTGTTGTTTTGAACTTTAAACTGTTATGAGTGATTGGTTCTTAAGTCATATCTTTCTGTATTTCAATAATTTGATGTACCAAGGGGCTGATGGAGGGGAGGCTGCTGACTCTTAGCCTTCCTGCCGAGAGTCTCTCTTCCCCTCCATAGGCCTTTGGGTCGCCTTTTGGGCGGGATGGTTACAAGGCCTTTGCCTTGTGGGTGGGGGGGGCATTCATGTGACTCTGGGAGGGAGGGGGGGTAGTGTGACTGTGTGTATGTATGGGGTTTTTCTTTTTTGTTTTAGTCCAAGGCAGCATGTTTCTCATAAGACTCTTGCATGGCATGGGGGTTTTTGCACTGGTACTGTACTGCTCCTTGTCCAGATATTGATGTTATCTTTTTATGATGGGAATATGTAAAGTGTTATCTTTAAATATTAGAGGTTTAAACTATCCTATCAAAAGAAAGAAAATGCTATTGTTTTGTAAGCACCATTCTGCACAGGTAGTTTTTTTGCAGGAAACCAAGTTGAATGTTATTGAATCTGCCAAACTGAAAAGGGATTGGGTCTCACATTGTTTTTTCTCACCAGCAGATTCCACTAGGGGAGGGGTTGCTATTCTACTATCTAAACGCCTTCAATATGCTATAGTTGGCTCCTCCCACGACTCTCGGGGCCGCTGGGTTTCAGTCACCCTTGACATAGCCTCCAGCAGGTATACATTCCTCTCGGTCTATGGACCTAATACTGCAGATTCAAATTTTTTTCACGAGATATCTAAGGAGTTGGCTTCCCTTTCCACTGACTATATTATTGTGGAGACTGGAATTTGGTTCTTGATTCGCACCTTGACCGTAAATCTCAATCATCTTACCGTCCACCGTCGACACATCCTCTTCTGGTTAATATTTTACAGTCCTATGATCTCGTGGATGTGTGGCGCCTCTTTCATCCCAAAGACCAAGAATATACATTTTGGTCAATGCCTCACGCGTCGGCTATGCGACTAGATTACTTTTTACTATCTAACTCACTCATACACTCTGTACAATCATCGTCTATCATATCCTGTCCTCTCTCGGACCACTCTGCTATATCGATAACATATATCTTATCAGCTCCCTCACCTAATACTTCCTCATGGCGTCTGAATACTGCTCTATTGACGGATCAGGTGTTCTTATCTCAGGTAGAGCAGTGGATAGATGAATATTTTCTTCATAACGATACCCCGCTTGTTTCCTTTCAGACTATATGGGATGCCTATAAGGCGTACTTAAGGGGTCGAATAATAGCATATTCGGCTCACCTAGCTAAAATACGTAAAAGCTCTCTCATAGAACTCGATACTAAGATAAAATCCTTAGAGGTCCGCTATCATATCTCACCAGATGTCTCGGATTTATTACAAATCCGCAAACTGAAATTCCAATATAATACCATTTTGTCCGAGCAAGCAGGAGTAATGTTGCTTCATGAAGGGGCTCTATATTATGAACATCGAAATAAAGCGGGTACTTTATTAGCTAACTATCTCAAAAAGAAGCAGAGGGCTCGCCATATTACTGCCCTTAAAAAGGGGGACTCTTTAGTCACTGATCCGGTTGCCATTACTGACCAGTTTCGCTCCTTTTATGAGAAATTATATACCTCGGAGGTAACCCCCCTCTGAGAGTGACTTTGATGAATTCTTCCGGGACTTGCTGCCTCCTTCTTTTCTGACTAAACTTCATATGGAGCTTAATCAGCCCTTGTCTGCTTCTGATGTGAGTGAGGCCATTGGTGGTCTGCGATCGGCTAAGGCCCGAGGAGGAGATGGTCTCCCCCTGGGTTTCTACAAAACTTTTCAAACCATTATGATTCCATTACTCCTTCGACTCTATAATGATTTTCTGGATAAAGGTTCGAGTGGGGGAACTTTTACTGAAGCGGATATTGTGGTTTTTCCTAAACCCGGACGAGATCCCTTGCTCCCTAAAAATTACAGACCAATTTCTTTACTCAATTATGATTGCAAGATTTACGCCAAAATACTTGCAGATCGGCTTGCCAAAGTTTTACCATTACTCATACATCCTACTCAATGTGGTTTTGTCAAGGGCCGACTTACGGCTGATAACTCAAGAGTCCTTTGCCACGTGCTGCAGGCCGCCCGTAATATCTCCATTCCACAATGTGTGATGCCTTTAGACGCCGAAAAGGCTTTCGACTATGTGGAATGGAGATATCTATTTTACACCTTGCATTGGTTTCACTTGGGTGATGTTTTCATCGATATGGTGCGCCTTTTGTACTTTAATCCTAGGGCCAGGTTGAACGTGGATGGTCATTTTTCATCTTATTTTTCTCTTTCTAGGGGCACTCGTCAGGGGTATCCTTTATCGCCCCTCCTGTTCAACCTGGCTCTAGAGCCCCTACTCAGACGATTGGATTCCACACCTACTATTCAAGGGATAAAGGTGGGACCTCGAGAGGTCCATCTTTCCGCTTTCGCGGATGATGTACTTCTCTATGTCTCCAATCCGGAGTCCACTCTGCCAGTGGTGTTTACACTGCTTTCAGACTTTGGCTCTCTATCAGGTTATACCATTAATTGGGATAAAACTGAGGTGCTTCCTTTGAATTCCCATTGTACCCAAGTGATGATATCTCCCTTTGGCCTCAAGTGGTGTCCACAAGATATTAAATACCTTGGTATACGCTTCTGCAGCACCTGGCAGGACACGATAGATTTAAATGTCAAACTTCTATTAACAAAGATTCAGACACTGTGTTCTCAATGGTCCCCCTTGCATTTGACATGGTGGGATAGACTTGAGTCCATACGCATGATGATGTCTCCTCAAATATTATACGTTCTACAAATGCTCCCTCTTCCGTTTCCCCCTATTTTCTTCAAAAAGTTGGATAGGATACTTGTCCAGTTTCTTTGGAATGGGAAGCCATCTCTCATTGCATTATCGACCCTTAAAAAGCCCTGGCATCAGGGTGGAGTAAATTTCCCACATTTTCCCATATATGCCTTTGCGGCGCTCTTACGAGGTGTCAGTAAATGGTTCCTGCCCCCGGAAAGTGCTGACCTACCCTACTGGGGGGAACTTGAGAGGGACTTGGTATATCCCCACTCGCTTGATAAGATTTGTTTTTCCTCAGGGTTCCCATCTCTCAGGGAGTGGGTGATTTTCTCTGTATCCCAAAAGGCACTTCTGAGTCTTGGTCAAACTTTGCGATTTCCTATCTATCTATCTTATCACTCTCCTATTTGGGGAAATCCACAAATAACTATTGGTTCCCGAATGATCTATTGGTCCAACTGGAGTACCTGTGGGATCTGGTGTATGCGAGACTTATTAAGGGAAAACACTTTGATGACATTCTCCCAGTTGCATTCCACTTATGGGTTACCTCTTAATCAAGCTTACAGATACATACAGCTTAGACACAGTCTGATTACTTCTTTTGGGATTGATCTGCACCGCTTACACTGTGTCCATTCCTCCCCCATTGTCTCCTTGATATCCATGTGGAGTAACAAGCCTCATGTCATGTCGGTGATATATAATCTTTTTCGAAATGAGACTTCGTATACCCCTTTACCTGTGCAGAGAACATGGGAACGAGATCTTTCTCTTCCCATTTCTGAGATTCAGTGGAATCAGGTATGGAGGAGATGTAACAGACCCCTGCACTCGGCCTCTATTAGACAATCTCTGCTTTTTGTTCTTCATAAATCATTATGGACTCCGGTCAAACAACAACGAGCCGTACCCACCTCATCTGCTGGATGCTGGAGATGTCTCACGTCTGCTGGAACTTTTCAACATATGCTTTTCGACTGCTCCTTTGTTTCTGACTTTTGGTCGGAGGTAGGTGACATTGTGAGTCATATTATTCCATCTCCTGCAGTTTTATCTTATGGACTAGTGATATTGCGATCTGCTGCACTTGATCCTCCTCTCCCTCGTCCTATGGAAACCTTGTTTGACATTCTCTGTGGATTGGCCATTAAGACTGTGCTGCTTAATTGGAAGACGCAGCGACAGATATCTACCTCTCAATGGTGGTCTATGGTGCTCTCAGCTTATAAGTAGGAGTCCAGAGTGGCCGAATGCAGGGGTACTTACACTTCTTTTCGCAGTATTTGGTCTCCATTGATTTCCTATTGTGGGTGTACAACCTGACATGTTTCCCTATAATATATTGTTTCTCCGCACTGTGATGTGTACAGTACTGTATTTCTGATATCATTATATTTATGGTATCATTATATCCCTGATACTAATTGCATATATCGTGCTTTTGTATCTTACGCAAGATTGCCATCTCTGCTTTTACTAGTGTATTTTTTTTTTGTTTATTTTGCTGCCTTGAGATGTTGTATTTTGTTTTATTATTATGTTATTATGTTATTTGTGTTTCTTTCGATAATAAAAAGATTGACTTTAAAAAACACCCAGGGAGGGAATTTTGAAAGCCTGTCTTGAGGCCTTTCTTTGCAAAACCTGTCACACTCTCCTTTCCTGGCAGTGGACTGAATCTGCCAGAGGCTTGAATGGAACTTTGGGCACTGTGGTTTGGTGAACAAGTGCCATGAACTTTATTTTTGTTTATTGAAACTACCTGCTTGGGAGCAGACTGGGATAGCTCTGAGGAGAGCTGAATCCTCAGGTGCAGCTGGGACTAAATTATACTGAGAGCAAGTTTGGACTTTATTTTGTGCTGTTTATTTTCTTGCTTCTTTTGGTATTTTTGTTTGCTGCTGTTTGGAGTTCTGACAATTTTTCAGCTGCATTGATGAACTACTTACCTTTGTGAAGGAAGGAATAAAATTGAATTATTCTCCTATGAACTACAATTGTTGTAGCTTTGATTTGTGGTTCCTGTCTAAAGTCCAGTCCTGCAGGGTGACTCCATTTCGGGTCACACGCTGGTGTGCTATTTTGAGGTAACCACTTGGAGCGCTGTAGAGCCCTGGTCTGGGCTACAGTGTGGGTTACAACATCTGTCTTATTCTTTAAGCAAAGGTGTCTCCTTTTTCCTCCTCCCCTGGGAAACTGCTAGTCCTGGCTTGATCTGGGGGAAAAGGCTGTCTTTTAACAGACAGTGGTTCAGTGTTCTCACCTTATTTAAACTTCCCTTTTGGGGCTAGGGGAAACTCAAATCATCTGGGCAAGGAATATAGGTCATCTGTCGGGGATTCTCTGAGTAGACTAGAGTCACAGGATTCCCAGTGCTACCCCTCTTGTGACAAAACATACCACAAAATCGGCAAGAGGGATGCTCACTCCCTCCTGCTGCCAAACCCCCCTGAAGCGGCGACACCGCTCAAATGAAGAGTGACAGGAGGGATGCCCATTCCCTCCTGCCGCCAACCCCGCATTGTAATTGGCAGGAGGGATGCCAACTCCCTCCAGCCGACACCCCCCCAAGTGGTGACACCCCCTGGATCCCCGCCCCCTCTCCATTGAAGATTGGCAGTAGGGATGCCCACTCCCTCCTGCTAATACCCCCTTAAATTGGTGATACACCCCTGCAACTCCCATTGAAGACTGGCAGGAGGAATGCTTAACTGCCTATATGGTTAGCATGGTAGAGATTTGACAACCAGTGCTTTAGTGTGGAGTTCATACAGAATGGTTGGCGTGGCTTTAACCACCTTGTTGGAAAGACTGAATAGACTGTGTGGGCATTTATTTCCCATCATTTACTGTGTTACTACAACGGCACACAGATGTTGATATGCAAATTTACATCTGCTCTAAATAAAGTGTAAACATATACATCTACTCAATGCGTATACATGCATATTCTATAAAATACATGCACACATCACAATCCCACTTTGACCGAAACTGTACCTCTTGAAACACCTATTCACCTGTACCTCTTGAAACACCTGTACCTCTTGAAACACCTATTCACATAAAAAGTGACTGCACACTTTCATATGTCCTTTTTTATACAGATATGTAGTAGTCCAATTTTATAAACCTCTTTTCTGCAGATAAAACAGGCTTTATACCAAAAAAAATAATAATAATTTTAAAAACATTAAAAACTACTCCCTAACTAAAATCCCTACATAAGGTATATACAATACATAGAAACTTCATCTCTCTCATTGAATCATGTCAGGGCTTGCTAAATATAGGAACGTGAATAGTAGGAAAAGGAATGGAGGAAAGGTAATTGATCTTCCAGAGAAGCCTAGGGCTTGTGGCAGCACTACTGGGGATGATCATATGCTTTGATCAAGGAAACTTATTAATGACACAGGAAACACAGAGATATATATTTTTTCTTGTCATTTCGGGTTAAAAATGATATGAAATAACACGGGAAAGTAGCAGCCCGAGTATGTAGCAGCTACAGATGCAGGCTCCAGTGAAAATCTGAAATCCCACAGTATCTGCACATTGAAGCAAAATAAGGCAAAGGACATACCCGAGGCCAGTGAAGCTCACTGGCCAAGTATGTCCACCAGAGCAGTACAGCAAAGCGATTAAAGCAGCAAAGTGTTACAGCAGATGTAATAATTTATAGAGAATTACAATCCTCCCAAAAAAGAGAAATGGAGGGATAAATAATCAAACTAACAAATCACTCCATTGCAAACAAACCACTAAGTGCCAAGAATAATTATACTAAGTGAAAGAAAAAGCCTCAAACTAACAGAGAGGTGTATCTACTAGTGCTGCCTGATTCACGATTCTAATCGGTTCACTGAATTACTTCGGGTGAATCAATTTGAATCGATTCAAAATAAAAAAAAATTGGCTTCCCGATTCGGCTGACCCTCCCTAAAGCAGGAGCAGCAGCGCTGCTCTTGCTGGCCGGCCGCTACCGCACCTGCTTTAGAGGGCAAGGGGGGAGGGTCAGTCAGAAAGTGCTGCTGTTGGCTTACCCCTGGCGTCCGGTTTCCCCTCCTCATGTCCGGCTTCCCCCCCCCCCTCGGCCTCCCTGCACTGTTTCCCGTTGAGGAGCAGCCTGCAGATAAGATCGCGATGGTAGTGATCTTTGCACTGCTTCGGAGCTGTTTCCTCCGCCGCGATCCTGCCTTTGACGTCAGAGGAGGGGCAGGACCACGGCGGAGGAAACAGCTCCGAAGCAGTGCAAAGATCGCTAGCATCACGATCTTATCTGCAGGCTGCTCCTCAACAGTAAATGGTGCGGGGAGGCCAGGGGGGAAGCCGGACACCAGTGGGAGGCCAGGGGGAACACGCAGGCCTTCTGTAGGGTGGGGGGGTGAGCAGTCCTTCGGGATAGGGGGTGGGACAGGCCTTCAGGGGTAACAGGCAGGCAGGCCTTCAGGGGTGGGATGCAGGCTTTTAAGGGGTGGACAGGCCATCGTGGGGACAGGCCTTCAAGGGGGACAGACCATGAATGGGCGCGGGGACAGGCAGGCAGGCCTTCGGGGGAGACGCAGGCCTTCAGGGGTGGGATGCAGACCTATAAGGGGGGACAGGCCTTTAAGGGGGGGACAAGTCTTCAAGGGGGAAACAGGCCTTCAGGGATGGTGGCACAAGCCTTCAGGGGGAGGCAGACCTTCAGGGAAGGGGGGCCCTGATGTAGAAGTACATGGAGGGAGGGAGAGAAGGGGGGTTCAAAGAGACGTGCATATGTTGGACTTTGGGGGGGGAAGAAATAATCGGTCTGAAAATAGAGGAGAGGGAGAGAGATGATGGATAATGGGATTTAGGGAGGGAAGGAACAGAAAGGGAGAGGTTGGACACAAGGGATGGTGTGGAAGGGGGGATAGAGATACTGGATAGGAGGGTAGTTGGGAAACAAAAGGGAGAGATAGTGGACACTGGGGTGGTGGGGAAGGAGGGAGAGATGCTGGATGAAAGGGTAGTTAAGAAATGGTGGATCTGTGGAGGGAGACAAAAAAAGGGAAAGAAGCCAGACCTCCTGGGGAGGGAAGGGAAACGGAAGGGGAGGACAAAGATGGCAAATGGATGGTTAGCACGGAGAAAGAAGAAAGAAGGAGACCCTAGCAAGCAAGTTATCAGAAGACAGCCAGAGCCTGGGACCAACAAGATTTGAATAATGACCAGACAACAAAAGGTAGAAAAGAATCATTTTATTTTCCATTTTGTGATTACAATATGTCAGATTTGAAACATGTATCCTGCCAGAGCTGGTGTTAGATCGCAAACATGAGCTAGGATTTAACAGAGAGAGGAAAAGTCTTTTTTGTTTGTTTATACCACAGCACCAGAGTGGTTAGGAGAAGGCAAAGGGGTGAAGAGGCTATAAAATAAACCCAGCAGGATGTTTAAAAAAAAACACCCAATTGGGCAGGAAAATCGAATCAAATTGAAAAACCAATTCAATAGGCTGAATCAAATCGAATTGAAATTTTTTTTCCTGAATCGGGTAGCACTCGTATCTACACTCTTCCACCCAAGCATCACAGGCAAAAAACGTTTGCATAAAGTAAGTTATGGAAGGTAGGAGCATAAAAATAGACAAAAATAAATACTGTTGTGAAAAAAACATTATGAGCAAGGAACCACAGCCTGGCTGATGATCGTGTCAAGGCCCTTAGGCAGTGGCTGTTTGCCACAAAATGATCATTGGCCTGGCTGTGCTTCCTTGCTCATAGTGGTTTTTCCATAACAGTATTTATTTTTGGCTATTTTTATGCTCCTACTTGCCATTACTTACTTTATGCGAAAGATTTTTGCCTATGATGCTTTGGTGGAAGAGTGTGGATACATCTCCCTGTTACTCTAAGACGTTTTCTTTCGCTTAGTATAATTATTCTTGGCACTTAGTGGCTTGTTTTCAATGGAGTGATTTCTGTTGTTTGTTTGATAATTTTTAGAGATAAATCAATAAATATATTTTAAAGGGCTGCTTCTTTCAAAATGGTTTCAGATCCTCTCATTATGTCTGCATTTTCCCTGTAGAGATTGCATAAAATGGGAGGTAAGAAGAATTCCCAACAAGTTAGCTTCCTTATGTCTTTATATGTTGGGTTTGGTCTTACAATGTTAAAAATATTTTAAAGCAGAGGCTCTGAATAAAGCAAATTGTGTTGGGAATTCTCTGTCTTAAGCCAAATAGATATGGCACAGATGGAGTGCTTGTGTGGGGCAGAGGATGTAATATTTCCCCTAAAGTTAACGTTTCTCTATTGATTTACTGTGTACAATATCATTTTGAGCTATTAAGCTGTCCGAGCAACGTGGAACTGAAAGGTATTCTTTGGCACTGAGAAGTGTTGAGCCACTCGTATGTGCAGGAGCACTGTTCAGCACAATAAAATGGAAGCGATTGGATGAGAGGGAAAGGGGACTTTTTGGAGTATCCATCATGGTTTGTTTTTTTTATTCTTCCAAAAAGTGTGTTTTATTTTTTTGAACATAAATTGCCCCCTCCCCTTTTATGAAGCAGTGTTATGGTTTTTTTATTGCCAGCTGTGGCAGTAAAAGCTCCGATGCTCATAGAATTCCTTTGAGCACCGTTGCTTTTACCACAGTGGCCAGTGATTAAAAACCTAATGCAGCTTCATAGAAGGTGGAAGGGGTGTTGTATGTATATCTTTCATATGTGTAAAGATTCTACAAATATATCCCCTACAATAATTCCCTTAGCGCGCATGTGCACTTCAAATCTGGTGGCTCCATGCATCCGTAGCTCTGTGGCCGGCTGACATCGGGGAGAGAAGGAGGCGGTGGCAACCAAGCTACAGAGCTAGGAGAGGGACAGCCACAACCACTGCCACTCCCTGGTCGCATGGCCTTCTCCTCTGCCTCCACTCTCCCCTCTGGGTCAGAGCACCGTTGCAGCTCGCAGGAGCCGCACTCTTTGTCCGCCCGGCGGTGAACCAACACCCCTTACCTCAGAATTTGAGTTTGTTGGGCAGGTAGAGGATAAGGATTTGTTTATTTGCTGCCATGGTGCTGGTGGCGCTGCCACAGAGAGGGGGGTGGTGTGGGGGTGGCCAAAGGAAGGGATGCGGGTCGCAGGCGGAGAACGGGAGGGAGGGAAAGAGACAGACAGACAGCGGCCAAGGAGAGAGAGAGAGAGAAAGAGACAGAAAGAGGCAGACACACAGACAGCAGCCAAGGAGAGAGAGACAGAAAGACAGACAGTAGACAAACGAGAGAGAGAGAAAGAGACAGAAAGACACACAGACAGTGGCCAAGGAGAGAGAGAGAGAGAGAGAGAGAAAGACACATGGACAGCGGCCAAGGAGAGAGAGAAAGACAGAGGCAAACGAGAGAGAGAGAGAAAAAGACAGAAAGACACACAGACAGCAGCCAAGGAGAGAAAGAGACAGACAGCAGCCAACGAGAGAGAGAGAGAAAAAGACAGAAATACACACAGACAGCGGCCAATGAGATAGAGAGCGAGAGAGACAGAAAGACAGATAGCAGCCAAGGAGAGAGAGAGACAGAAAGACAGACACACAGAGAGCGACAGAGGGAGACAGAAAAACAGCAGCCAAAGAGAGAGACAGAAAGAAAGACAGACAGCGGCCAAGGAGAGAGAGAGAGACGGACAGAGAGATGGACAGACACATCTGTTTTAGCACCCATTAATGTAACAGGCTTAAAGACTAGTATATATATAATTTACCAAGGTGCCCTTTTACCAAGCCACACTAAAAAGTGGTCTGTTCTATTTTTAGCATATAGGTTTCCTGTATACTGAAACCACTTTTTAACACGGCTCTAATGGCCTCAGTTTAGTTTTGCCTATTAATATCCATGTGCTAATTTCTAAATTAGCACTTGGCTGTTAGCTTGTGGGCCCTTACCGCCACCTACTTTGTAGGAAGTAAAGGCTCCTGCATCAATCCGGAACTAATTGGTTAATGCAAACCAATACCCACATACCAACTAATTATCACAGGGCATACCTACTCTCTGTCATCAAACACACTATTACTACTACTACTATTAATTATTTCTATAGCGCTACCAGACGCACGCAATGATGTACAGAGTCACAAAGAATAAGAAAACAGTCCATGCTCGAAAGAGCTTACAATCTAAACAGGCTAGACAGACAAACAAGATGTCATGGATACAGTTAAGGGGAATGGTTAATTAGCTGGCTGGGTTGGAGGGCAGAGGAATAGGGTTAAGGATTGAAAGCTATATCAAAAAGGTGGGGGTTTCAGTCTGCTTTTAAACAAGGGAAGGGAAGGGGCTTGACGGATAAACTCAGGTAATTTATTCCAGGCATAGGGGGCAGCTAGATGAAAGGAACATAGAAACATAGAATATGACGGCAGAAAAGGGCCACTGGCCCAAGTCTGCCCACTCTAAGGACCCTCCCCCCCTAAGCACTTCCACGAAGTGAACCCACATGCTTATCCCATTTTTTCTTAAAATCGAGCATGTTGCTTGTCTTAATTACCTGAAGTGGAAGATCATTCCGACGATCAACCACCCTTTTAGTCTGGAATTGGCAGTGGAGGAGAAGGGTAACGTTAAGAAAGACTTATCTGAGGAACGGAGTTCTCTGGGAGGTGTATAAGGAGAGAGAAGTGAAGCGAGATATTGAGGGGCAGCAGAATGAACACACTTGTAGGTCAGCAATATGATCTTGAACTTTATGCGATGGCAGATAGGGAGCCAATGAAGTGACTTAAGGAGAGGGGTGACATGAGCGTAACAAGGTTGATAGAAGATGAGTCATGCAGCAACACACCTCCACCGCTAAAAAAATATAAAGTATTTTTAACTTGTGGTTGGCCTGCAGTGAGCCCCAAATTAGCATATGATGCCTGAGCATACCCTACGCCTGCGGATTCTAAGCTGTGGTAAGCATATATTAGTGCTTTCTGCTATTTGGTAAAAAGGGCCCCTAAGATTATAATAAACATCCTAAAATTATTTCACAAATTAATGATCAAATAGATTGACAAAATGAAGGATAAGAAAGAGAGAGAGCACGAAATAGAGAAAATCAAACCAGTAGTAAGCCTACAAGCCAAAGTCAAAATAATTCAAGGGAAGATCAAACAAGCATAATATAGAATGCAAGAAGTGAAAAGGAAAAACAAAAAAAACCCCACAATCATATTGCTTATCTATAGAAACTGGTCTGGTAGAAATGCAGCATTTAACCAAAGTAAATCTTAGACATCAGCGATGCCATCCATCTCAGCTCCAAACAGTTCACTGCCAATTAGGGATTTACATATCTAATCATCGATCTCTATGAATTGTAATCTTCAAAATAATTTTTTTACCACTAACTTCATGTAAACTCTCTTCTATAAGAAGTTAATCACAGTTGGGTCAGGAATAACACACTGGAATGAATGAGCATAGGATGAAGTTAAGAGGTGACAGGCTCAGGAGTAATCTAAGGAAATACTTTTTTTACAGAAAGGGTGGTAGATGTGTGGAACAGTCTCCCGGAAGAGGTGATGAAGATAGAGACTATGTCTGAATTCAAGAAAGCCTGGGATAGGCATGTGGGATCTCTTAGAAAGAGGAAGAGATAATGGTTACTGCGGATGGGCAGACTGGATGAGCCATTTGGCCTTTATCTGCCATCATGTTTCTATGTTAATCATGTTTCGCATTCACTGCTGTAATCAAGGCATATCCCCTTTAAGAAATGCCACTGGCATCTTCAGCGGTACTTCACTGCTGCTCATAAGCTGGGTCAAGCACCAATTTCTCGTCTTCTTCTCCCCTCCCCAGTCCATTAAACCTACTTTATTTGACAGTCCTTACATCATTAACTGGCATTGAATTTTTCCCTTTGCTGCGTCCCGTCCTTCACAACTTCTAGTTTGTGCAAGGGCTGACCATTGCAGAGGGAAGGATGCAGCGCAGGCCCAGGCAATATATTAAGGCTGCAAGTGCAAGAAAACAAAGCAGGTTTTATGGACCGGGAGGAGTTTAAGAGAGGGAGAAAAGTGCAAAGTGGTGCTGGAATCAGGGGGCTTTATGGAAGTAACAGTGCTAGTCTTCACAATAGGAGTAGAGAGGAGAAATGAGACATGCCACAAAATTTAGAAAGTATCTCCTGCAGTCAAATGTAAGACATTGAAAACATAACTAATCCAAAACCATCTCAATGTCCTTGATGTTCCTTTAATTTTCTTTTAAACTTTTTTTAGGCCTCAGACTAGCCATTAGGTGCCATGCATTTATATGGTCACCAAACAAACTTATGGCAATGGCATCCTCATTAGCCCCATTATATATTTTTTTTCACATTTTTCTTATTTAAAGTGCTCAGTGCTATTTTTCTTTAGTGTCTCATATAACTTAATTCTTAAAATTATTATAACTTAATTGACTTATCTTAAGTCAGTCTTGTCTCGTACTATCATCAGGAAGGGACCTGTTATTCAGACATGTTTCGCCTTCTGGCTGTTTCAAGAAAAGTCCCTCGTTTTCAAACTTGTTCGCACCATCCCGATCTGTATAATGCTTATCTCAATGCTATAATGCTTACCTTTTGAATGCTTGCAACATTCCAATTGAGAAGTGTTGCTCTACTTAGATGAATTCAAATCTTGGCTTTTCAACCAGGCTTTTAATGGAAGAAGTAACTAACTGGAATGACACTGGCTGCACATAATATAGCAGGACACATTTATCCACTCCTACTCTAGCTAAGACAATTTTTAAGCACCATTCTGATCTCATGTGCAACTTTGCACAGTTTTTAATGCTTTTTATAGAATTCAGGGAGTGAGCCTTTGCTACCATCTGATGATGAATTATATATGTGGATGAATTCCTTTTCATTTAACCCTCATTGATTAATTTTCCTTCTAATAGAATTTTACATTCTAAACTTTGCTTGACTTTGTATTTTCTTGAAGTCAAAAGTATTAAATCTATCTACTTTCCGACACCAAGAAGTGCATATCACTAATAATAAAACCCTAAGCGCACATGCACACTCCTACCTCCGTGATCTGTAGCCCTGTGGCCCTGCATGTGCAGTAGAAGGAACCTGTGGCATTTTGTGTGCAGCGGTTTTCTGGCTCCTTCTACAGCGCATGCGGAGGTACGGAGTTTGAAGTGGCAAACACCACAGCGCCGACTCCGTAGAGGAAGCCGCTGAGCAGGGAAGCCGCCGAGCAGGGAGGAATCGCCGACCAGGGAAGCAGCCAACCAGGGAACCCATCAAGCAGAGAGGAACCACCGACTAGGGAAGCGTCAGCACAGTGGCAGCAGTCCTGACCTGCCAATCTCCCATTCCTTACCCAAAGCAGCAGTGGCAGCGCTGTAAACAGACTGTTCGCGGCAAGTCCTTTAGGGCCTTTCCTCTGCCGCATCACTTTGGATACGGTAGAAGAAAGGCCCTGTCGGGGCTGGCTGTGAACGCCTGTTTACAGCGCTACCACAGGGAGAGAGAGAAAAAGAAAGAAAGAAAAAAAGATAAATGGGGCAGGAAGAGAGAGAGAAAAAAAGATAGACAGACATCTATTCTAGCACCCATTAATGTAACGGGTTTAAACATCAGGCGGCGATCCAGCACCAAGAGTGAGCGAACGGGGTTCGGAGGGGAGATGGGCCACGTTTGCCCGTTGTGTAGCTGGGCAGGTGTGTGTGAGCAGCTGGCCACTGCTGGATTGATGAAAGGGCAAGGGATCCCTTAGCTGGCACAGCTGGAAAGCGGCTTCAGTAAGGGTCTGGACAGGGAGAGAGACAGAAAGAAAGAAAGACAGCGGGAGAGAGAGAAAAAGAAAGAAATAAAGATAGACAGGGCAGGGAGAGAGAAAAGTAGAAAAGATAGACGGGGCAGGGAGAGAGAGAAAAAGAAAGAAAGGAAAAAAGATAGACGGGGCAGGGAGAGAGACAGAAAAAAAGAAAGACAGACAGACATCTACTCTAGCACCCGTTAATGTAACGGGCTTAAACACTAGTATGGAATATATTTCCTATTTCTTTAAGAAATCCTGTTAATTACTTATCCTGAATTTAAAGGCATTTTTTTAAAGTAAATTCCTATCAGTATTGTGTATAGTTCACTTATTGTTACATCACAGGAATGCCCAATTTTACTTTTATAAATCCATAGTAATGAGTGGGTAATAAATCATTATATTAGTATTAATATTAGCATTATTTTCTTGTCAAAGTGCATTTAAGCTCTAAGCTGTGCTTGAGGCATGAAAGAGTGAAATGGCCTGCCCAACCCAATGTTACAAGGTGATATGTCTACTAAGGCTTTAAGCCCTAAAGAGCACAAAGAGGGGATTCCATCAAGCAGCATTATGGTCTTAATGCAACTTAACGCTTGTTAAGGGAATTAGAATGAGCTAAAAGTTAAAAGCCCATAAGTATAGAATGGTCTTTTAGCATTTAATGCATACTAATTCCTTTAATGAGAGTTAAGGCCATAATACTGCTTGATAAATTGCCCCCACTCCTCCATGCAAGTAAAAATGCTCACTGCAAAGCATGTTAAAGTTTTTTGGTAACTTTTTCCATACACTAAACTTGCATTATTTATATTTTTGCAATTATTTGGGGGAATGCAGGTGTCAGAGGTGGAGAATGTGCATGGACAAGCTATTCAAAAACCACACTGATATTTTCATGCGCATTCTTAACATAGGAACCCTTACCACATCCTAAATGGGAGGGAGTTTGGCCCTGATTCTATAACCAGGTCCATTGTTGGCGACCGTCTTATAAGCTGACTAAAGAGCTCTTATAGATTTTCAGAAGTTTAAGAAACTTCTGGAAACTACATTATTTGTAGAAAGCATTTCAATAAATGTTTTTTTTCCAGGATTATGAATGTTTCTGTATTGATACGCTGTTGAGTGCAGCCAATCGTTGTTGAGTGCTGTAAAATATGGCTGATATGAAGGGCCTGTTGTTATTTGTATAATATGTGTTGTATTTTTTATTTTATATGATTGTCTTTTGTAAAACCACCTAGTTATAGGCGGTTAAAGAAATCTTTTAAATAAATAAATAAGTGGCTGCCAATCGTGTATCAATCATACAAGGGTGCCAGATTCCTCTGGCACCTCTGGCAAAGATAGGTGCCAGAAATATAGGCCAGAGTTTTCCAGGCCTACATTTCTGGCACCTATCTTTGACATGAATCGCACCTCCGGAGACACCTTCTGACGCTTAATGCCATTTCCGGTGTCAGCCACACCTATAGTGATGTTAGACACTGGTAGGCGCCTCCGAAGGTGTGATTCCAGTGCCTTTTATTTAGGTTCTATTTTACTAAGGTGCGCTAACCGATTAGCCCACGCTAAACACTAATGCATTCATGTTAGTCTAAGGACGTGTTAGCGTTTAGCGTGCGCTGATTTGATTAGCACACCTTAGTAAAAGAGGGGGTTAGGCATCGGTAGGCACTTTAAATTTACGCTTCAAATGGTGTTTCCCAATTAACTTATGTGCCGATAGGGCGCCAGTTAGAGAATTTCCCTCTGTGCTCCCATATCAATTTTTTTAGGTTATGTGCATTAATGTGATAATTACTGCTTGGACTGAAAAATAAATACTGTACATAAAAATGCCCTATTTCCTAGGTGTACCAGAAATGGGCTTATCCCATTTACTAGTGGAGTTTAGTAGACATACCTGAAGGATTTTGATTCTCTCTTTGTTCAGCTAGGCTGCTGCTTTATCTCCTCTTTTATCAAGCCGAGCTAGAGGTTTTTAGCACGGGCTAGTGAGGTAAGTGCTCTGACGCTCATAGGAATTCTATGAGCGTTGGAACATTTATTGCGCTGGCCCACACTAAACATTTCTAGCACAGCTTGATAAAAGGGGCTGTTAATTACTAACTGGAAAGACGGAAAGGAAAATTTTTAAAGCCATTTCCTCAAGTAACATGGCTTGTCTGAAAACAGCCTGTATGAAACTCTTCATATTTGGCTTTTTGCATTGCAAGCATGTTTAGGCAGGAGGAAAGCAGGATATGTGCATGGAATTTTCAAATGTATGTTCACTGCTTTGTGTTTTCTCTCCCCTGTCACTGCTACTACACTTTCAGCATGACAATTTTGCATTCTAGCTTTGAAAGGAAAGCATTTATGATTTCCCTTTTGAAAACTGCTGCAGTCTACATTGGCTAAAATTGTTCAAGTACAGTATATTGCAAAGAGCACACATACTTTCCAAAAACTACCCCCATGGCAGCGAAAATGGCAGGAGGGATGTCTACTCCTACTTGCCTGGCTGAATACCCCCCGCACCATGCCCTCACTGGTCCTGGACCCCTGCACCCCCGACCTCCCCAAACCATCCCCTCCCATCCCCCTTCCTCCCCCCCCCAAAAAAAAAGGCAGGAGGGATGCCCACTCTCACCTGCCTCCAGATGCTCCCCCCAACCTCCCCCCGTACCATCGCTAAACATTGGGAGCTGGAGGGAAGCATGTCCCTCCAGCTCCAAGCCCCGCCCATGGAAAATGATGGGCCTTCTCCTCCCTGGTGTATCATGTGATGCACGGGGAGGGCTCACATGGTAATGACCATATGCTAATTGGGAAATTAGAGCATGACCATTAATAGGAAATATGGTCATTTTATAGCTGAGCTAAAAGTGGCCTCAGCTTGTGGGAAACCCATATGCTAAAAACAGCTCATGCTACCTTTTAGTGCAGCTTTGTAAAAGGGCCCCACAGTTTGGCCAAGGAAGGCCAAGACAGGTACTATTAGAGCCAGAACTCTAAAGCCTTCAGATTAATGAAAGAATGGGTTTTGGACGGGCAAAGCTGTTGCTGCCTTCCTGGACTAAATACATTGTCTTGCTAGTCATCACATGTGACAATCCTCAGTGAAAGCTAGATATGACCCACTACAAAAATTACATTTATCTATGCTGAAAATGGCTTTATCTATGCTCATAATGACTTCCATTAAATTGAAAGCCTCCTTTCTACTATGTTGAAAATATTAAATGCTAATATTCAGTTCTTAAGAGCTTTTCTGTCTTTGCTGGTTATGGTGCTCTTTATTATCCTCTCCTTTTTCATCTCCAAATTCTTTATCCCCAGCCAGTGAAAAAAACAAAAAAACAATCCATATATTTTCTTCTTAAAATCTTGCATCTCAACTTCATAGGAACTTAACTATCCAAAATAGCTATCACACTAAAAGTGTGTGATTACCATAACCTTGGCACTTCAATATCCTGATCCACAGCCAGCTACCTCTCTCACCTCATCATTATCCCAACCCTCTCCTGGAGGACACCTAACCAGTTGGGTGTTCAGGATTAATACAATGAATATATTTGAGATACAGTTTTTATATTGTAAAAACCCATTATATGTAAAACTATCTCATGCATATCCACTGACTAATAAACTGTACCAACAGGAAAGGGTTGAGAAGCATTGCCCTAGATTCTCAACCCAACTTATTCTATTATTCTGAATCTAAAGGGGATAAAAAGTCAGAAGAATCTCCAGAATCTGATGATTTCCGAACTTAAGAACTAAGGGGCTCATAATCTAAAGAGAAAAACGTCCAAAAACCGGCCTAAGTCGGCACTTGGACAATCATCAGTCAAAAACGTCCAAGTGCCAATAATAACACCGAGTTTTGGACGTATTTATAAACGACTTAGGCCTTCATAGTGCCGATGAACGACCATAGCTAAACGGGGCGTGTCAGGAGGAGTGTCGAGGGCGGGATTTGGGTGGGACGTGGGCAGATTTAGACTTAGTCGTACTGCATGTATAACCAAAAGTTATACAGCACAGGATCGATGGAACTTGGACATTGTGAATTAGAACATTTAAAACCCGGTCTAAGTCACAAAAAACCACCTAAAGTGACAAGATAAGCACTACAAACACATAATACATACCCCCACACACTACCCCAATGATCACTAATCCCCCCCCCACCCCTACCCCCATAAAAATATTAATCACAACTTGAAAATTGTGCCTCCAGAATATCATCACCTGACAGCCTGGCATAGGAAAGCCTAGTTGTGCTGCACAAAGGCATCTTAAGCCATTTTGGGGGTGGGTTGGAGACCCATGGAGAGGAAGACCCATGTCCATAAGCCCCTGTAATCACTGCATTGATATTGAAACATGTGCACTCCCCTATACACCCCCAAAACCCTTTTTTACTAGCATATAAGTGGCTCCTGCAGCCATAAGGGCTATTGGGGAGGTAGATAAGTGGGTCTAGGGGATTCTGGAGGTGGTTTGGGGGGCTCAACATGACCTATAATGGAGCTGTAGTGAGATGAAAACTATTTAGGTGCCATGTCTGGGTGTTCAGCACATCACTTTGCAGATCCCTCCCATGTCCAACAGGACTTGTTCTAGGCGTTTCTGACTTGGATGAAAAGTTGGATGAAAATGTGGTATAAAGATGGACGATTTAGCGACTTGGACGATCAGCTCGGTAGGACGTATACTTGGATGATTTTCAAAACAAAAAAATATTTGGACGTATTTTTCGAAAATGTGTACTAAGTTGTTTTTTACTTTGGACGACATGCGACTTGGACGAAAACGAATTTAGATGTTCCTTTTGATTATGCCCCTCCACACTTTCAACCTATGCTATTGCTTTCCTCTATTTAAACTTAGCTCTCCTCGTGTCCTATAAAATTTTTTTTTATCACACCAGCAATTCAGCATTTACCACCTCCTTTCCCAGAAGACTTATTCTGTATCCCAAGCTCGTCATACTTTTTCAGTATACTGAACCTCAGCTGTGAAATCTTCTAACTCATTCTGTTCAACTACATTCTCAAGTGCCTCGCGTCTCTTGAAAACTAGAATCCATGCCAGTTTTGGTTAAGCTTTTTGATTAGAAAAAAAAAAATGCTAAATGTGAAAAATAGGAAAAGGATCACTGCTATATTCTGTAAGTAAAGTTAGATAGTGTCATACCTCCAGTATTCAGTCAAAGTCTCTTAAATACTCTATAAGTGGCACCCATATTTAGGCACTGATAAAAATTAGTGCCAAGTTCTACTCTACAAACAGAGCTCCGAGTTGAACAATGTTTACAGAGTACAAAACAAAGAAGAATCCAACAGTCCTGCAGTGAAGGTCATGTCTCGCCTACTGTTTTTCAAGGGTTTTTTGAAATCTATCAGCCTAAAAAAAGTTTGAGATCAGAAAATAGGATGAGATTGTGTTCAGAGAGTAAGCTGCCAATCTCCCATATTAAGGTTGGTGCGGCCATGTTGTCGGTAGTGGGTGTAAAGCTTTGGAATGCACTGTCAGGAATTTTGCGTTTCTGATCTGCTAGGATGAATTTTAAGAAAATGTTAAAAATATAATTGTTAATGCTTTCTTGTGTTGAGATTATATGTTTAGGATGAGCTGAAAATGTCTTCTGTGCCTGCTGACTGCTTTTTAATGTATGGTGATTTGTAATATTTGAAATATGTATGTTTTATTTAACATTTTTTGTCTGTTATTATGTAAACCTTAAACGTAATATATGGTATATACATTTTTAAATAAATAAATAAGTAGCAAAATCAAAGAAGAAAAAACTGCTGTGTTTGTCAAGAATTTGATGTGTTATGGTTTCAATTTCCATATGGTTCTTCTAACACCTGGCACGATTTACATCAAGGACCCCTGAGGAAAGAGCACTTGAGGTTTCTATATCCCCAGCAGAGTCATAATCAGGCATATATGAATAATGCAATGTATGCAATTTGTGGTGCACAAAGGATATTCAGCATAAGATGATAGTAAATGTGAATTAGAAATTAAGAAAACAGCATAAAAGAAGAAAAGTAAAATAAGAGGAAAGTATTTCTCTAATTCATCAAAAATTTTCTATATAAGGGAAGTTTTTTTTTAATTTACAAGAGCCATTCTTTGGAAAAGCACATTTGTTTATCTTCAATAAAGCTGCTGTATCCAGTACATCTTTTCTGCATTTTTTTGCTCTTTGTTTTCACTGTTTACAGAGTGGCATTTGGTACTGGGATCCAGGCGTGAGGATTTGCACCAAGTGAAAACTGGTGTAAATTCTCTCACCTAAATTAAACACAGATCTCTGTTAATTCTGTAAGACTGTGTGTAAATCCCAGGAAAGTCCCTGATCCACCCATGCCCCTCATATGACTACACCCCCTTTTCTGATCCACATATAAAGGATTGGATTCTGCAAATGGAAGAATCGGTGGTTGTCTACTAAATGGCCGATTGCGTATCAATGACAAAACAGCACTGTTTGGAGAACTGCGGCTACATGAATGATAAGTGGCAGACTGTAGGCAAGGGTTTTAAAAGCCTATATTTTCGGTGTCTACCTTCCAAGAGAATCGCATCTAAAGAGGTGCCTAAGACCAGTTCTGCTGTTAACCACACCAATAGTGTGGTTAACTCTTTAGTCAGGACAGCGATGCCATTTTTGAAGGCACCTAAGGGCACCTCCATTTTTTAAATGATGTTTTGTTTTTTTTAAATTATTTATTTATAGAATTTTACAATATTACCAAGCATATACATCTTGTACAGTAAAGTGAGATCAAACAACATACTGAACTAAGTTTCCAAAATTAAGATATACCACAATCATAATTCAGTTGAAAATAAAAATAGATAAATAAAGTAATAATAATCTAGCTGATCACACACTAGTCCTCCATATATTGGATCCAAGATTTAAAGAGTAGGACAAATATAAATCAAATTAATTAAAAGAAAATCCATGTCTTACTACAGTGCGGGGAGCTAACCTTCCATGGACGCTGTTATTCCTTTTTCAAGACGTTTCGCTGAGAGAAAACTAATCAGTTGAGACGGTTCTGTAAAAATATACTTCAATGATAAATATCTAACCACACATTTACATGGATATCTCAGAAAGAAAATACCCCCTATTTGAGTCACTCCAGGTTTTAGAAGTAGAAATTCTTTCCTTCTTTTTTGAGTCTCTCTGGAGACATCGGGGAAAATCTGAATATGATGTCCCAGTAAATGATGTTTTAATTGGCTTTCAATTGGTGCAATCAATTACTGCGCTGGTTGAACCAATTAAAATGATTTAGGCGACAGTAGGGTACCTACCGCCGACTAGCAGGATAGTTTTGAGAGTTTGCATATCATTTTTAGTAAATGTAGCACTTGCTTGCTCAATATCCAATCCTTGCCCGTCATCTTGTTGAGAATCTGTAACTCTCCCATTTGCTTATAGTTTACTGTCTACCTTATCGTGCTGGGGAGGGGCAGATCTGGCTGAATCCATTTTATTTCGAGTCTCCATGATATTGGACAAGTGTTCAGAAAAAATCACTAAGGTATTGAGGGAGGGATGCTGCAAAATACAGCAAGCCTCAATCCCGAGCTACCATCGCTAGACTGATGTAACTTCCTCCCCTTTCCCCAGTTTTTATTTGTGCACAGTTTTAGACTTTTAGGAACAAATTTATTAAATAATTTGGGAGTGAGAGAGTGCTTTAAACGACCTACTACTTGATGTAGTGATACACACAGGTTTGGGTTTTTTTTAATACAGATTTTTTTCCATACTTCAAGTGGTTGGAGTTTTTGGCCCTGCATCTTTATTTTCTGTGATTTCAAACCAATGATATTAATGGTGTTTCCATGTATAGGATTAATGCGATTTAAAGGCATATCATATGAGGCTTCGAAGTCTTGGTTGCTTAAGCTGTAAACTGAGTGGTAGTGCTTTAATACTCGCTCCTGAAGTCAGCAAACACATTTTTATAAAGTTTATGTATATGAGTTTTGCTTCCTTGACTATTATTTTATATTCCTGTAGGAGTCAGAATATTGCATTATAGTTAGGGTTACCATTTTTCAGGTCGTAAAAGCCTGGACACATGGCCCCACCCTGTTCTGTCCTGGCCCCACCCAGTTCCGTCCCGCACTGCTCCAGGCTGTCCCAGTTCAGCCTCCAGCCCCACCCCCACAAACCTCCTCTCTTCTTCCCCGACAAGCTCCGGCCGCGCCTGCCGTCATCCGTGCATGCTCAGATGCCCTCCAGATTTGGCTAGAGCTTGTTGGAGCTTTCCAAAACCCAGACAAACTGCCAGGTTTTGGATAGTCCATCCGGGAACCCAGACAGTCCTTTCAAAAGAGGACGTGTCTGGGTTTTCCTAGACGTCTGGTAATCTTTATTATAGTGCCACAGATGAACAGTTTATTATAATTTATAAACTATGCAAGTAACTGGGTGATATACCCATCAGCTACTCATGTCCCACCGTAGTGTAAGCTCCCCTTGCAGTTAGGCACAATGACATTGTGACACTACCTTAAAGAATAGGGCAATGTCTCTCAAATTTTTCTAGCTCTGGCACACTAAACAGAGCAGATGTTTTTCACGGCACATTATAATTTAAATTATAAAATTGCCAAACCACCAAAAATGTAATTTGAGAGTTATTTATTTAAAGTTCCTTAAGTTATGTATGAGTAATTGTAACAGCGATGAAACTAAAGTAGACAGAATAGAATTGCTAATCAATGCGATGGATAAGCTTGTTTTTGAGTGCAAATTAACTCAAAACATGGTTCGATAGTTGACAAGCAAACACACATTTCATTTATTTATTTATTCAATTTCTATACCATTCTCCCAGAAAAGCTCAGAATGGTTTACATGAGTTTATTCAGGTTTATTCAGCATTATCCACCATCTGCAGTTCTCTTTTTTTCTCTTTAATTTCTGTCAGAGCTTAAAATCCAAGATTGCAGAGATAAGAAGATCCAAATGGTAACAAAGCCTTGACTGCTTCGTTGTCAAGTTAGGATAACTACTGCATTAATATAAAAATAAAACTAAAATTACTTGCCTTTAGTTTTCAAGGACCAATCATGTCAAAGAATGATGCTTGTCAGGGCAATTGTATCCTTTTGTACACAGACACTCAATATTGACAGACTCTTTTGTTTGCAACGTATATGTCACCTATTCTAGTATATACTTATGAAAGGAATTTTTAAAAATAAAGTAAAGTTCTGGAATCTCTCATGGCATACCCGGAATCTCTTTGGGGCACACCACTGTGCCATGGCACACAGCTTGAGAGACTGAAATACGGCCTGGTATACATAGGTGCTTAGCTGATGATCAATAGCATCTTTGATGCACATAATCGGTGCATACCTCTAGTGCACCAATATATAGAGTTGTCCCATATGAGCTTTTCAATATTGACCCCTATAGTATTCCATTTTTGGAAACAGTAAAAAAAGTAAGGCAACAATGATAGCGACTTTTTAAGAGAATTATTGTCTGGTATAATTTTGTATATATACTTAGAAAACTGCTTATTTTTTAAGAGACAATGATCATAATGCTTGTGTTTGCTCCAACTGAGCCAAGAATGTTAATGTGCGTTCCCCATAGCTGTCTCCAAGATATATTATTGTTCAAAGCAGCAATGTGGACCATGATTTAGCACTCAGATACAATTATTCTCTTGTAAATATTTCTAGCGCAAACTAATTATAGATGAGAAACCAGACACATAAATAACATGGAGCCTCTAAATTTCACTAGAACTGCAATTATTTAATTTTTATTACCAAAGGTCTTCACATAGCACCTGCTATATATTATGAATTAGACTACCATCAGTGACAGACCACTAGTTGTAACTTGACATGGTGTCACTATACAGGAGTATTGACTTATTCTGAAGTCCTTTAAAACCTTCAAAATCATACAATTATTCATTAAAGAATGACAGCATTTTTAATCTTTGTATTATCTGGAAAAAATGCGTAGTGATCATGATTTGTATATATAATGACACTTCTTCACTGCATCTCAAGAAAAATCAAGTTCACTTTCAACATTATGGTGAATTTGAACTTTGGAAAAGTTCATCTTCATCCACTCTTTTATCATGACTTTGCTGCAAGTCACTGTCTAAAAGGAGCAGAAGAATTCATAGGCTCATAGAAATCTGACAGGATCCACAGGGTGAACACGTCTGCTAGGGTACTTGAAACTGACCTAAGATCACCATTTCAGCTCACATAAGTCGGCTCACCTGGGACTTATAAACTGGTGGCCTAGAAGTGAAAGGCTCTGTAATGCTGACCATTTCCCTGAGTCACTGTTTGAAAAGCTGTCACATAGGCTTTGTGGATGACACAGAGTGTAAAATATGATACAAAACATGTCTGGAGGTTAGGCAAATTTAATCCCAAAGCGACTGAGGTCACCAATTTGATGAAATAATTATGTTAGAAACCTAAGAGACAGAGGGATGAGTGCCTAGCATTCTGACAGGCTGTTTCTGCTTACTTTATTTTTGAAATCTGTTCTTTATTGTGCTGATAAGGTCTGAAAAAGCAGGTAGAGGCCTCATCACATATTGCAGATAAAAATCTACCCCTTGACAGTTGGGAAAGGATATTCATATTCTTGGCTTCAGTCCATTTGCAAAACCATGTCTAATCTATTTTATTCCACATATATTTCTACAATAGTGGTGCAGACATCATACAGAAAAGACTGGAAAAAATAAGTTTTATTTGTTCATAAAATGACAATCTGATAAGGGCCTCTTCGGGGAAGAGTGAATTATACAGCACCAAACATTGCCACGTGTTTTGATCTTAAGCCAAATGTAGCTATCACAGATCACTCTTATTAAGTCATTTGCACCATTTGATTAGTCTGTGACAACAGGGCCAGAATAGGAAAGCACTCCCTCATATTTAACAACGAGAATACCAATGAGGTATGCAAAATAAATCAGCCCTACAAAGGCTAATCTGGGAGATTGGCTTAGAAAGGTCACAATTTAACTCAAGATGATGTAGAGCTGAAGGTCACAACCTGACCGAGGCCCAGATTCTAAAAAATTTAACTCGGTCGCTAAACTGGTTTCAGACGGTTTAGCCTGCATGCATTTTAGTGGTGGATTATCAAAACAGATTATCTCAACCTTTAGTAAGTTTTCTAGCAGTCTCCAACACTGTCATGCAAATGGGCTCTTTAACATTGAAATGAGCACTCTGGTGGATTTTTAAAAATCGCCGAGCCATTCTCTATGAGTAGCATTGGCTTTTGATGACAAAAATCAGCGTCTGCTCCAGGGCTGCCGGTACAGTGACAGCACTGTTAAAAGTGCATCTTGTGGTATGTGTTTTGACTGTGCATTATAGCCCCCTTTGGCACTGGGAGAGATGCTGTCTCTCCTGCCGCCAACTGACACTCCCTCCTCCCTGGCAGCGGGAGAGATATCCAATATTTCCTGCCTCCAACCAATACTCCCCTCAAAATTGGGAGAGATATCAAATCTCTCCTGCCCAACCGACTCCCTCCAGCAGAGGGAGAGATGTCCAATCTCTCCTGTCTAACTGACACCCCTCTAACTCCCCTTGGCAGTGACCTTCCCATCCCTGGTGCATCCCACAGTGAGAGAGATGCCCAATCTCTCACACCCAACCGACAGCCCCCAACTCCCCTCGGCAATGGGAGAGTTTTCCACACTGTCCTGCTGCCATTCAACCCCCTCCCCATGCCTCTGATGAACCCCCTTACCTTATTTTTAGATGGGTGGCTGGAGGGATGCCTACACCCTTTGGCAAGCTGATCTGCCTCTTCAAAATAGTGGCCTTCCCCTCCCTGGTGCATCCTAGGATGCACCAGAGAAGGGCCTGAAGCTCTGATTGGCCTAGGTTGCTTAACACCCCTCCTAGGGCTGGGGCCTTATGCATCTGGGCCAATTAGAGCTTCAGGCCACTCCCCGGTGCATCCCAGGATGCACCAGGGAGGGGAAGGCCACCATTTTGAAGAGGCGGGCCAGCTGGCCGGAGGAAGTAGGCATCCCTCTGGCCATCCATCTACAAATAAAGTAAGGGGAGGGTGTTGCATGGCAGCAGGAGAGTGTGGGAAACTCTCCCACTGCCAAGGGGAGTTAGGGGGGTGTTGGTTGGGCGAGAGAGATTGGGCATCTCTCCCACTGTGTGTGTGGGGGGGTGCGGTTGGGCAGGAAAGATTGGACATCTCTCCCACTGCCGAGGGGAGCGGAAGAGATTGAGCATCTCTCCTGCTGTTGTGTTTTTGCTGTTGTGTTTTTGTTGTTGTTGTTGTTTATTCTGTAACCAGCAATGGGCACATGCAAATTTAGCGAGTCTTAGTTATTCTCTGCCAACCTCATTTGTAAAAGCGTTTTTTGAAGAATAACTTGCTTTTTTACAATGGCTAATATAATGGCTGTGATAGCAGTCCTTCAGTTTTTTACACGTATTTTTGAAAGTCTAGCCCTGAATCCAGCCTAGAAGCAGCCATAGATTGACTGTCATAGCTGCTTTACTGATGGTGAGTGATACATCAAGTACCACCCCAAGTTGATACCTAGAAATTAGCCTATATGGAAGAAAAGATCTCAGATACACCACTTAGGGAACTTATATTGTTCTCCCTAAAACTGTGTTTTTGTGGTGATAGGTTTCTTTCATCGATCAAAACCCTCCACCCTATCCTAAGTTACTAATATTTATATTTTTTACTTTTATATTTTGTTGTTTATTTTTTCATTTTTTTGTTATTAGCAATGTTTATTTAAACTTATTTTTAGAATAATATCAGTGATTGAATAAATATGATTATTAGGCAGGGACCATTTGATTTGTAAGCTGTATGGTGCTAGAATAGCTCCCTTGCAAATATCAAACAAGTATTGAAAAGAAAACTGTAATAGCTCCAGCCACAGAAACTTAGGTAGCACAAAAAGGTGTCATGCCCCCGCCCTGCCTGAGGCTAAAGCAGTGCTGGAGGTTCATGCAACAAAGAGAAAAAAAAAAAAAAAAAACCCACAGTTTTAAAATCAGTAGGTCTTGCAGGCAACACCTATTTCCATAGCTTCAAGTTCTGGAAATACCTGCTCAGTGATTTTCTGAAGTCAGCGTATGATGTGGCCTCGAGTATTGGAAGTATAGGAAGATCACTCCTGCCCCGCGTCACCGCTAGACCACCAGGTAAGATCCAGGGATGCAGGAGGGAGGCGGGGGTGAGTCAGATCCGCCCAAAAACTTATTTGCGATTTTTTGCAATTCTCTGGCCGGCTCTGCACCCAACCCCCCGCAAATGCGGAGGGAGAGCTATACTCCTTCTTTATGAGCAAAAAATATACTCCTTCTTTGTGAGCACACAATAAACACATAAACAATGCTCTCAGTTCAACTGTTGTTCATAGCTGGACAGTTCCGTTATCATAGTCACAGGAATATTGCAAACACACACTCCCCCAAAAGGTTCACCAAAATAATTCAAAAGGCTTAGCTCAGAAGTGTCTTCAATTTTCTTCACACAACCCCCAATCACTGAAGGATTTCCAAAAGGCCTTTCCTTGTCATGGCAGCCCTGCCAACTGTTCATCAATCGTACTTCCAGCAACTTTTAGAACATGCTGCACTACAGTCATCACGTTCTATGCCAAACTCCTTCTTCCAAAGCAGCCAAAACTTCTCCTGCACACAACTCCCATGGCATCTGGATTATAGAAAGTTGCTTGTTTTAGCCAAGGCCCCACTGGAGGGGATAAGGATTCAGCATTGCAATCCAGAAAGCAATACCGACATTGTAACAGCTCACGGAGATACAGTATTAGGTTGTTGTTTTTTTTACATGTCAGAAATATGTGTATAGGCCTGGATTCTGTAAACAGTGTTGTTGATAGTGGCTGCTAAAAAAATGGATGCTGATTGCACGTCAGTCACGTGACTGTACCATTTACTGAATCGCAGTTTCGGTAAACGTAGGAACCGGAAATGTAGACCATGCTTTTGAAGGCCTACATTTTTGGCACCTACTTTTTACGTGAATCATGCCTACAGAGACACTTTATGAAGCCTAAAGCCACTTCCGGCATTAGTCATGCCATAGTGGCATTAGGCATTGTAAAGCACCTCCATAGGCGTGATGCAGGCACCGTTTATTAAGGGGCCTGTAGGTGCCTATATATTTTTTAGGTCACTTTTAATTATTTTTAAATGACATTTTTAACTTGTTAGGCGCCAGTGCATCAGCTACATGCACACAAATTTAGGTGCATTATATAGAATTTAGGGGATACTATATATGTATTTATTTAATTTTTTATACCATTCTCCCAAGGGAGCTCAGAACAGTTTACATGAATTTATTCAGGTACTCAAGCATTTTCCCTCTCTGTCCAAGCAGGCTCACACTCTATCTAATGTACCTGGAGCAATGGGGGATTAAGTGACTTGCCCAGGGTCACAAGGAGCAGCATGGGTTTGAACCCACAACCTCAGGGTGCTGAGGCTGTAACTTTAACCACTGTGCCACACTCTCCCCCTGTATATGTGCTGGTACTTACATATATTCCGAAATATCAACATAAACATATATGAGGGGGCTGATGAAAAGTTCTCAACCCAACCATAAAGAGAATGATGTGGAGCCATTCCACACTTTTCTTGGTGCTTTTCATATCTTTTCATATCATTGAAATGAAAAGTGTCAAGAAAAGTGTGGAATAACTTGTAAGTGTCATGGCTCCACATCATTCTCTTCTTGGTTGGGCTGAGAATTTTCACCGGCCCCTCAAATATGTTTATGTTGATATTTCAGAATACGTATAAGTATTTCGGCCACAATGTCCTGCTTCAATAATGGGTTCAAGAATGGGTACAAGTGGATAGATTTTTTTTTTTTACTGCATCAAGATTTACAAAGGCTAGGGGGACACACGATGAAATTACAGAGTAATACTTTTAAAACCAATAGGAGGAAATATTTTTTCACTCAGAGAATAGTTAAGCTCTGGAATGCATCGCCAGAGGATGTGGTAAGAGCAGTTAATTTAGCTGGTTTTAAAAAAGATTTGGACAAGTTCCTGGAGGAAAAGTCCATAAACTGTTGTTTAGACAGACATGGGAGAACCCACTGGTTTTCCTGGATCAGTAACATGGAATGCTGCTACTATTTGGTTTTTTGCCAGATACTTGTGACTCGGATTGGCCTCCGTGAAGAATATTGGGCTAGATGGACCTTTGGTCTGATCTTATGTTTTTGTTTTCATTCAGCATCTCTTTCTAAACTAGTATGAGCTTTTTAGTGATTTATGCTCATCTTAGTAGCATATGATTAATTTTGGCTGGATTTAACAATTATAGAATCATAAAATTATTGCTTGAAATAAAGTGTGTTTCTGATTTGAACTCTGTAAGTTAAACATCTATTCAGTGGAGAACAAAGGAATGGCCAGGTGTGTGCCCAGTATCTCCTCAGACCAATCAATAAAGCAACAGTGTAAACTGCCCCAGTCTGCATGGACAATGTGTAGTAATGAGAGGATGGGACTCTGTAATTTAAGCCATTTAGACTGAGATAAAACAGCTACTAAAATTTCTAGACAAAATACACTATTATAATTCAATTAACCACTGCCCTGCTCAGCAATCAAGTACAAAGAAAGCCAGATAACCTCAATTAAAATTAAATTGGATGACCTCATACGGCCAGGAACAGGAAACAAAGTTTTGAATTGAAATTCCTCTCTGGGACTGGACAATACTACGGTAGCCTCAGGGATTGGATACTGCTTTTGAGTTCCTGCCTATCAGACTTCAATTCCCCAGAATCCATAAAAGAGGAAAATTCAATCATGCTCTCTCTCTTCCTTTGAACTATCGCTGGAAACACATGCTGTGCTCTCTCTGTTGGACAATCAACAGGCCATGCAATCCAAGGCCATGTGCTGCAACTAAAAAACTTTTGTTTCCAGCAAGGACACCATCTCCAGGGTCTGTATCATAGTGCGTAACTTTTCACTCCAGCTTCAATTAATCATTCAGCTTCTCTAGCAATATTTTATCTTGTGGCATATTTTCCTTATGTAAGATCTTAATTGTAACTGCATTTACTGCTTGTCTGCCTGATCTTATAAATTTGCTCTGTAAAAATAAAATTATAACTCCTCTCAAATGCTTTAAGTTCTGTTTTTTTAATATCATACAGAGCTAAGCTTTAAAACAGGCAGGGCTTTTCCCAAATTAATATCTCTTTATAAAATATATTCCTCTCTTTAAGAGTAATATATTTTATTGGTAGAGAATTATTCTTATAAGAACATAAGAATGGCCTTAGTGGGTCAGACCAGTGGACCATCTAGCCAAGTATTCCGTCCTCACGGAGGCCAATCCAAGTCACAAGTACCTGGCAAAAACCTATAATAAGCTGTTTTCTGATATTTTCAAATGAATTGCACACAGAAATTGGCAGTGTCTCTCACCTCTGAGGTTTACTTCATAGTTTTTTGTGTGTTCTTGTATTTGCATCTTGGCTGTAGGCATGATGATATCTTGCATTCTGATGTGGCCCCTGGTGCATTTCTAGTCTTTAAGTAAATCCCGTCTGTAGCCTTTGTCATTTGCTGTTCATTGTGATCTTCGCTAGTATAAAGAAAGTAATAATATTCTCCATAGATATCTAAAGGCTTTTCTGGCAACAAACCTTTCTCCTCCACATGTTTACTTTCACTGTCACTGTCATTCACTGGCAGTAGGGTACAGATGTCTGCTTTACTATCAAGATAATAGGGAGCCAACACCATCTTTGCTGCTTGTTGCAATGACATGAGGTGACTTCATCAGAAATGATTTTGAAACAGAAATCCAACACAGAACTGTCAGCTTTTGAAATGTTACACTACATAAGACATAGCTAGAAAATGGTAGAACAGATTGTTTAGGATGAGAAGTTTCAGACAAATCTGAGAAATGTACCAAAATCTGTGAAGAGAAAGTAGCATTGCCTAATAAAGCCTACAACAAGCCGAGTCTTTGGCAAGTTACATAGTAGATGATGCCAGATAGATGATGGTCCTTCCAGTCTGCCTCACGTGATAAGGTATGGTGATGCCATACTAGGGAAGGGTCATATGGGGCCATGGGTTTAATACACCACCTTTCTGTAAGTACAATCAAAATGGCTTTCATACTACATATGCACACATCTTGATTTGTGTTTGCCATTTTCAGGTCACAGACCATAGAAGTCTGCCTGGCTCTAGCCTTTTTCTCCAATTATTTTTATTTATTTATTATTTTTATTAAAAAAAAAAAAAAAAAAAATTTGAACCCACTTAAACCTAAATGGTTTGCATAAAACATACATAATCAGCATAGAACTAACACATGCATAGCCAAACAAATAAATACTTCTAAACCATTTACAATCAGAATCTCAATTCAATCAAGAGAATGCCTCCACAAACAAAAGCTGTCTTCTGTAGTTACCCAAGTTCTCAAATATCAGAAAACAGCCTTGACTGCCCTATTAATATACTCCACATTAAAACATATGTTACTGATATTATAGATGATCTCATAATAGCACCTATAACTACATCTGAAGCACTTACAATCAGAATCATAATTTGCTCAAGAGAATGCCTCCACAAACAATGTTGTCTTCAGCAATTTCTTGAATTTTTGAATATCAAGAAGCAGCCTCAACTGCCCTGTCAACTTGTTGCACAATAATGCACCTGCAACTGTTATTATAGGTGCTCTCATATTTGCATAATGTACTTTTGCTAATTCATCTATAACATTCCATCTAATCTTAATGATCTAAAACAGTGCTCTTCAACCTTTTTATGCCTATGGAACGACGGAAATAAAAGAATTATTTTGTGGACCGACAAACTACTAAGACTGAGATTTTAAAAAACCATCTCCGCCTCATCCCTGCTGCTTGGTCCCCGTCCTGTCCCTGTGAACTTAGTTCTTGTCTCCATCCCATATACAGGGAGTGGGGAAAGAGAGAGAGAGAGAGATCCATGGTGCATCTCTCCCACTCCCTCTACTGCCATATCCAACATTTTTTCCTCTCTCATCCCCAAATCATGTGCAGCATTTTTCACTATTGCCCACCAGCCCCATGCCCAACATTTCTCCTTCTATCACCCCTCTCCAGCACTATGTCACACCTCTCCCTCCATCACTATGTCCAACATTTCTCCCCCTTTCATCCCCTTCAATCTGTCCCTTTGTTCCCTCTCCACAACCATATAAGAACATAAGAACATAAGCAGTGCCTCCGCCGGGTCAGACCATAGGTCCATCCTGCCCAGCAGTCCGCTCCCGCGGCGGCCCAACAGGTCACGACCTGTCTGAATCACCAGAAGGGGTCCCCTTGCCACCTTGGTTTCTCATTGAAGTCCTATCTTTCCATCAAAGTCCTAACCCTCCAGTCTTGCACATGCACAACCTGGTTGGCTTTCTATATTTATTACCTGGTTAGCTTTCTATACTTGTGTTACATCCCAGCACCTCTCTCAGTATCCCACGATCCCTTTATCCCTCAGGAATCCGTCCAATCCCTGTTTGAATCCCTGTACCGTACTCTGCCTGATCATTTCCTCCAGTAGCGCATTCCAAGTGTCCACGACCCTTTGGGTGAAGAAAAACTTCCTTGCATTTGTTTTGAACCTATCTCCCTTCAGTTTCTCCGAATGCCCCCTCGTACCTGTTGTCCCCCTCAGTCTGAAGAATCTGTCCCTATCTACCCTCTCTATGCCCCTCATGATCTTGAAGGTCTCTATCATATCTCCCCTGAGCCTCCTTTTTTCCAGAGAGAAGAGCCCCAGCCTATCCAACCTCTCGGCGTATGGGCAGTGTTCCAGCCCTCTTACCAGTTTCGTTGCTCTCCTTTGGACTCTCTCAAGTACCGCCATGTCCTTCTTGAGGTGCGGCGACCAATACTGAACGCAGTATTCCAGATGTGGACGCACCATTGCTCGATACAATGGCTTGATGACTTCCCATGTCCTGGTTGTTAAGCCCCTCTTTATGATGCCCAGCATCCTGTTGGCTTTTTTCGAGGCTGCTGCGCACTGTGCAGATGGCTTCAGTGATGCATCCACCAGCACACCCAAGTCTCTCTCAAGTCTGCTGTCTCCCAACAATGCCCCCCCCCCAATTTGTAGTTGAACGGGTTCTTTTTCCCTATATGCATGACCTTTCATTTTTCTACGTTAAAGCGCATTTGCCATTTGTTTGCCCAGTCTTCCAGCTTGTCCAGGTCCCTTTGCAGGTCCTCACACTCCTCCCTGGACCTAACTCTGCCGCACAGTTTGGTATCGTCTGCAAATTTTATAACCTCGCACTTTGCCTCCTTTTCCAGGTCATTGATAAATATGTTGAAGAGTAACGGCCCCAGCACCGATCCCTGTGGCACACCGCTCGTGACTCCCCGCCAGTCAGAATATTGGCCCTTTACTCCGACCCTCTGCAGTCTACCCGACAACATTTCTCCCTCTCATCCTTCTCTTCCTCATGTATCTCTTCCTCATTCCTCTCTCTCTCTATGCCCAACAATTTTCCTCTTTCTTCCTTTCCTTTGGGCGGGCGGGAGGGCTTCTAACAATTGGGACAACTCACCCAGTCCAGGCTGGTGGTACAATAGACTCGGAGCCTACCAGCTTAGCAAAAGCCTAGCGCATGGAAAGAGAATTATCTGTGAAAAGAAAAGGAAAAGTTTTAGTTTTGTTTTTCTTCTCTGTTTCGTGTAAGGGAGACACCGAGGGGGAAGGGCAGAAGCTGCCCAGCTCCCGTGAAAGCCTGAACGGCTAAGGACTGTGATTATGAGGAACATTTATTTTTTTCTGTTTTGTTTCATGTTGAAGACAAATCCCATAGAGGGGAAAAGTTTGTGAACTAATCGGATTCACCGGATGTACAAAAGTTTGGTCTATCATCCTGACTCAAATCAAGTGTTGACTATAGTGCAGCCTGAATAAACAAAGAAAGCTTGTTTTTTCAGAAAGATTGTTTTTGTGGATTGTTGTTTTTTTTCATTTGAGCCTTATGGAATGTCCAGCAGTGTGCATGGGAGGCACTGAACATTACAGGAACTAAGGTCACACGTGGAATTGCTCGGCCAGACAAGGACCTACCCTGGCTCATGAGGGTCCAGCTAGGCGTCCCTGCCACAATATTTAGCAGTTACCACAGGACACCTGAGTGCCTAACGCAGGCTCAGTAAAAGCGTCCCACAGCACTTATTTTTAATGGGACCATGCTTATAGGTAGAATGTGGAACCCCCCTCCCATGCCCAAAAAAACCCCAAAAAACCAACAAACAAAACAAAAAAAAATCAGAAGCCCAAGGTTTCCACAGTAAGAAACAGGAAGACAACAACAAAAAGAGGAAAAACTGTAGAAAACAATGTTCTTGAGATATTGTTTTATTATCAGTTCAAAACAAAACGTTCAAGGTAATTACATCCACTTGAGAGCGAAATGACCCTGTTGTAACGAGAGTGTGGGCAGGGCTCCCACTTATGTGTGTACCCACATTTAGATGCCTGGGCCTGTACTTACTCCAGCTCTATGGCTGCTTTAATTGCAAACAGGCTAGTATTCAAAAACGCAGGAGCGGACATACCTTGGTCCTCAGTGGCTGCAACCAATTTCGGGGTTTTTTTCAGAGCTTCCCCGATGAATATGTAGGAGATCTATTTGAATGCACTGTCTCCATTGTACGCAAATAGATCTCATGCATATTCATTGCAAAAATCCTGAAAATGCAACTGGGTTGTAGCCCTTGAGGACTGAGGCTGCTGTTATAGGATAGGTTTCTAATGTACAGACTTGGGATGCCAAAACCGAGGTGCTCAGTTGTAGAATTGCACCTATTCTGTGTTTAAGACACGGGAATACACAGGCCTCATGTGTGGATTTCATGCTCTATATGAATTTGTATTCAGCACGTACGACAGTGTAAAACAAAGACATTGATCTGTAGCTGTGAGTTCTCTAATGTTTAAAGGGAAACCAAGCTGGCATTGTTTGATTATTGCATAAACCCATCTTTTCCTACATAAGAACTACATAGGGCAATGTTCCTAATGTTGTCATCTTATGTAATATGAACAATTAGTTTTTGTGCTCTTCACTGTTGTTGTTTTTTAAAATTATTTTAAAAGAAATACAGACTAAATAGAACTGCTACTGGGCAGGACTGGGAGAGAAACTGGGAAGCAGTCCAAGTCAATGAATTGCAATTTTCTCTAATCAACGAGATAATAATAAACTATTATTACTGTTCCTTTACAAAAATGTATCTCCGTTATTCAAAAAAGAACTAAACTAAGTTACTAGATACAAAGTTAAGGCATAAAGGCAAAGGATTGTATTAAATCTGAACTAAAAAAAAAGAAAGGAATGGTTAATTGGAATAACAACCAATAACTAAAAGAAAAAGGAAAGACATTGAATGCAGAAGCCAAAGAAAGACCTGATTTAATCTGCCAGACGCAGCGATGGCTATTCCATGAAATGCTGGACATTGTCAGGTGGACCTGTGGATCATATTATCAGCTGAGTTCTTTAATATAAGGTTTAAAAAATATTTAAAGATTGGAAAATTAATTCAGTATTATTTGCAAGTGGTCACTGAAGAATCACCTTGAGAGAGTTCATCAGTGAATAGAATTAATATTTCATTAGGTTTAAAAGGAAGGGGTTTTTTTTGTGTTTTTTTTTAAGCCTGTGACCAAACAAATGACAGCACCAGAAATGTGTGTAGATGAGAGATTCTGAGGCTTTTCCTTCTTTTGATGTGCAACTTCCTAGAGTAGTTATAAATTATTATTTAAACTGGAGGTTTATATATATATATATATGCACATATTATTTAGTTACTAGTTGTAGTAAATCTCTGAATACAACACTGGCTGACAACATAATCATAAACCAGGAGAACAGAATGGCAAGTCTTATGCATTCAAATAACTATTGATTATTCCAGATATGTTGTATTCAAATATTAATCTGAGTTTATTATTGGTTAAACACAATTTATCTTTGAAAAAATATTGTCAAAATACAGTAAAACCTTGGATTGCAAGTAACTTGGTTTGCAAGTATTTTGCAAGAGAAGCATAACATTTTATTAATTTTTAACTAGATATACAAGTAATGTCTTGCAATACAAGTACATACAGTATACACACATCACAACTGAGCCGATGGTTTTTCTCTCTCTGACGCTGCAGGAGTGTAATGACTGTTCTAAATGCAAGGTTTTGCAATCCAAGTACGTATAGTATTTTGTATTAAAGTTTTGGGGTTGAGGAACAAATTGTGAGTTTCCATTATTTCTTATGGGGAAATTTGCTTTGATATACAAGTGCTTTGGATTACAAGCATGCTTCTGGAACAAATTATGCTCGCAAACCAAGGTTTGACTGTATATTGTAACACTGTGTATGTAAACTGTAACCCGTTCTGAGCTCTTTGGGGAGGAAGGGATAATACATCTAAATAAATAAATAAAAGGGCTCCAGGGGAGATCGTATGAGGAAAGACTAAAATGGCTAGGGCTCTTCAGCTTGGAAAAGCGACGGCTGAGGGGAGATATGATTGAAGTCTACAAAATCCTGAGTGGATCGATTTTTCACTCCGTCAAAAATTACAAAGACTAGGGGACACTCGATGAAGTTACAGAGAAATACTTTTAAAACTGATAGGAGGAATTTTTTTTTCACTCGGAGAATAGTTAAGCTCTGGAACGTGTTGCCAGAGCTTGTGGTAAAAGCGGATAGCGTAGCTTGTATTAAGAAAGGTTTGGACAAGTTCCTGGAGGAAAAGTCCATAGTTTGTTATTGAGAAAGACATGAGCGAAGCCACTGCTTGCCCTGGATTAGTAGCATGGAATATTGCTACTCCTTGGGTTTTGTCCAGGTACTAGTGACCTGGATTGGCTACCATGAGAACGCACTACTGGGCTTGATGGACCATTGGGCTGACCCAGTAAGGCTATTCTTATGTTTTTGTGCCCCTTCTCTGCACATGACCTCTGAGGCTATTTTATTCAATGCCTTTGTTATTTTCTCTTTAAATTCAGATGATTCCCTAGACTCCAGCAGTGTTAGCTCCTGACGAAGGAGGCGGTGTTCTCCGAAACGGAGCTCTGTTGAGTGAACATATTGAGCAAACTGCTATATGGCACGCTATGGAATTGGGCTAGTTTCAAGATCAGTACACTTCATTACCAATTTTGGGATGTTGTACTAGACAAACCTTTCTTTCAGATTTCAGAGGTTATTTATTAGAGACTGTGGGACATACTTTTGATTTTCCATATGTCACCATTTTCCATATGTCACCTCACCATGCCATGAAGTCCAGGAATGCTTCACACTAACCCCCTCTTTTACTAAGGTGCGCCAACTGATTAGCGTGCGCTAATTGAATTAGCACGTGCTAAACGCTAGTGGTCCATAGACTAACATGCACGCATCAGTGCGTGCTAATCGGTTAGCGCATCTTAGTAAAAGAGGGCCTAAGTTACCCGTTTGGGTAAATGAAAATTAACAACTCTTCTTACACAGGGGTTCTTGTGCAGAGTTGTGAAAACTGAGGACTCTCGGTAACTACACTTATAATTAATTATTCTTTATATATAAAAACATTTTTGTATAGAGGGTTCAGTTAAATCGAGTATCTCCCTCTATATCTTTGCAGCGAAAGAATTATTTTGTGACCATCGTTTACTGTATAATCTGCTATTTTCCAAAAGGCATGAAATTGTCATATACAGTCTTCTGGTCAGCATTGTTTTTTTTTGTTTTTTTTTACCACTAACCACAGCATTTAAACAAAATTTATTTATTCAGAATCACCTTACAGATGACAGCATCACGATATAAAAAGATTCACTACTGACTAGCAGTAAATTATTAGGTGTAAAGGCCTTTTTGCAGGTATGAAAGGGTTTTTATGAAATTGCTTCAGCAGTCATGTGCAGAGAAGGGGCCCACTTTACACAGCTCAGCACGGGTTACAGTTTGCATTCACAGTGTTACAATATAGGGTTTACATACAGTGAAGGGTTGAGGAAGTGACTAGGAAAAATGTGGGTTTGTACAGCTTTTCTAAAGTTAAAAAGACCTTTAAGGGCTCTGATATGAGGCGGTAGACTGTACCAGAGGTTTGGTAAGAAACGGGAATAGGATCATTTCTAGGCTGTCTGGAGTTGGAGGGAGTGTCCTGATGGTGTATGTAGGTGTATTTCTCCTTGGGAGCAAAGTGTTCTCTTTGGGGTATAGAGAGGAAGTTTGTCTGAGAAGTATTTGGGTGTCATGTTGTAAAGGTTTTTTTTTTTTCCTTGTCTTTCAATAAATATTTTTATTAGATTGATTAAATAAATACATAGAGGGGCATAATCAAAAGAAATGTCTAAATCTATTATGAGCCTAAGTCGCTAGTCACCCAAACTTGGCAGTGTCTAAAGTCCATTTTCAAAATATCCGTTTGATCGTCCAGACTGCTGTCGTCTATCTTTATACATCATTCTCACCCAAAAATGTGTCCAAGTCAAAAACGCCTAGAACAAGACCTTTTAGACGTGGAAGGGGCCAGCAAAGTGATGGACTGGACACCCACACATGGTAACACTGCAAGTGGGGCACCTTGCAGGGCACTGCTGCGAGCTTCACAAAAAGGGTGCCACATAAACATCTCTCCACAACTCCTTCATAGGTCATGATGAGCCCCTCATAACACTCCTAAAACCTATTAGACCTACCTGTCTACAATCCCATTAGCCCTTATGGCTGCAGGTGCCACCTATGTGGCAGTACAGTAGGGTTTAGGTGGGTTTGGGTGGATTCACATTTTTCACCATGAATGCAGTGGTTAGAGTGGCTTACGGGCTTGTGTCCTCTTCTCTATGGTTCAGTAGCCCACCCCCTTGACTACTTAAGCCACCTCCGTGCAGCTCTACTAGGCTTTCAATGCCAGGTGCTGATGTTCTGAAGGCAGAAATGTAAAGTTTTTATTTAAATTTTTATGGTAATGTGTGTGTGTTGGGGGGGGGGGGGTCAGTGATCACTGGAGGAGTAGGGGGTCTGTACTTTGTCTCTACAGTGGTTATCTGGTCACTTTGAATATCTTCTGGACACTTAGGGCTCCTTTAGCTAAGCTGCGTTAGGGCATTAACGCACGGAACAGCGTGCGCTACAATGCCGCGCATGCTAGACGCTAACACCAGCATTGAGCTTGCGTTAGTTCTAGCCACGTAGCACAGGGTTAGCACGTGCTAATAGTAACATAGTAGATGACAGCAGATAAAGACCTGAATGGTCCATCCAGTCTGCCCAACCTGATTCAATTTAAATTTTTAAATTTTTTTTCTTAGCTATTTCTGGGCAAGAATCCAAAGCTCTGCTGTGTGTGCTAAAAACACTAGCGCACCTTAGTAAAAGGAGTCCTTAGACCTATTGTTACATTGCCTAAGTTCCATCTAGGCAGCCTCGTTGAACTTTCAGTTATACTTGCAGTACGACTAAGTATAGGTCGGCCCACTTCCCACCCAAATCCCGTCCTCACCACTCCTCCTAAAACACCCCTTTTAGCTCTGGTTGTACAGCAGCACTGAAAAGGCCTAAGTCATTTTTAGATATCTCTAAAACCTGGTTTGATTATTGGCACTTGGACGACTTGTCTTACTGATCATCCAAGTGCTAATTTAGGCCGGTTTTTAGACATATTTCCATTTCAATTATGTGCTCTTTAATATATATATATATATATATATAAAACAAAACAACAAGAGGGCAATACAAATGCAATAAATACATGAGAAGTTGTAAGAGTATCATAATAATTACCATAAGTATATTAATTACAGAATTTAAGCAAAGGTTCCCATATTTGGTCAAATCTCCTCAAATTGCTCTGGAATACGTTGCTAGAGGATGTGGTAAGAGCGGAAAGCATAGCTGGTTTTAAGAAAGGTTTGGACAATTTCCTGGAGGAAAAGTCCATAGTCTGTTATTGAGAAAGACATGGGGGAAGCCACTGCCTGCCCTGGATCGGTAGCATGGAATGTTGCTACTGTTTAAGTTTTTGCCAGATACTAGTGACCTTGATTGGCCACCATGAGAACGGGCTACTGGGCTTGATGGACCATTGGTCTGACCAAGTAAAGTTATTGTTATGTTCTTATGTTCTCAGAAAAACATTTACTCGCATACATGAGAAGCTACTTTTTAATTGTTCAATTTAAAAAGATTGTACAATCTTATGTATTAAGTCAGCTATTGTAATGGTCTACACATGGGATACTCTTGTAAATTGCTATGTTAGCTTGCAGACACTCCAAAATACACTGACAGGTTAATATGTAGTACAAGTAAATATGAGTGAGCTATCCCCTTGTTGCAAAAATTACATCAACTTCCAATCAAGGGCCATAGTTATCTACATGGGATACCATTAAAATGTGTTATTTTAATGTTAACCCCAGTTATTATAAACTAGGTTTCATTACATAAAATGGACATGTGGTAAAATGGCATAATTTATCTTAACAGCAGCCCTCGTTGATAAGTACATCCCTGAGGGCTCCTTTTATCAAGGTGCGGTAGGTGGTTAACGCACGGAATACCGTGCGTTCAACCGCCTGCTGCGCTAGTCGCTAACGCCTCTATTGATGAGGCATTAGTTTTTAGGCTTGCCGCGGGGGTTAGCGTGTGATGAAATGTCCGACGCGCTAACCCCCCATAGCGCGCCTTGATAAAAGGAGCTCTAAATCTTACGCATTTAAATTTTGTTGTTTAATTTTTTAAAATACTTCAATGACAAACACTCACTTATATGAGTCCTATAGCATTTCCAACTGAGTCTAGAAATAAGAGGCAAACAGAGCAATTATTGTTACATTTTCTGGATGCTCAAGGGGTACAATATAAAAAGATTCTGGCACAGCTATTTGCATATCAAGAAGCATTAGTATGAAATGAACTGCTGTTTAATGCAAGATTTCAATATGATTACTTGACATTGCAAAGAAAACTGAAAACTTTACTCTTTACGAAGTTTGAACATACTTAAAATGAATTATAGAATTGGTTGTGCTATGATTTATGGAAATTATACATCCCAAAAATTGCTACTTGACTGTTTTATCAACTGCATCGAACTGAAATGTTAACGTGTAGAATATCAGTTCTATTAGTATTATTATAAGCCCTTTTTATCGAGCCACGTTAGGGTTTTGTATCGCCGGCCTCTGCGGTAAAAGTTTGATAAAAGGGGGGGCTGTAGTTATTTCTAATAATAATTATAACTGATATGCTGGCTATATGATATACTGTAGCTATGTGAAATCTTTTATGGTGCTTATTTTTCAGGTGAGTGTTCACATGTGCACCATCTGGGCTGAGTGCGACAGAACACAAATTTATGTAACTAACTTATAAGTTACACACAAGGCAAGGAAAGAAAAATTAACCCCTAGGGTATTTTTCCATTTTCTCAGCAATCACTTTGAATTTCAATAAGACATTTTATGTACTTATTTAGGGCCCCTTTTATCAAGCTGTGCTAGCAGTTTTTAACACGAGCCAGCATAGTAAAGGTTCCAATGTTCATAGATTTCCTATGAGCATTAAAGCACTTACCTCGCCGATCCATGCTAATGCAGCTTGATAGAAGGGGGGAAGGGGTAGTCATCATCACTGTTCCCTCTACGCTGAGCAGGGGTCCTCTAACTGCTTTGCTGCCAGTAGGGGGTGGTGCTTCCATATTATATTTTTAATCACTAGGGACAGGTAGGCTCCTTGAAATCTGACAGAGCTTGCCTGTCTCTCACTATGGAAAATGTGACAGTGAAACAGCACCGCCCACTGGCAGAACTGGAGGGGGAGGATGCCTGCTCAGCTTAGAGGGAACGGTGGTCATCATACTTGCATATTATTATTAAACAACATTTAATCGTAAACTGACATTTTAGCATTACTACCTAGTGATTTTTACACATTAAAAATGTTCAAGTTAAAATAATGACATTCAAATGATACCATGTGTCAGAATTTTGCAGTCACTGCGAATGCTTAGTGTGTCCACAGAACACTATGGCTAAGCTGATTTTTGCTAAACGCAAATATGACCACGTCTCCCCTCTACTTACCAATCTTCACTGGCTCCCAGTACTTTCCAGAATTCATTTCAAATGCTCCTGCCTGGCTTTCAAGATCATTCACGGCATCCTTCCGCCCCTAATCCCTCTATCCTTCCTCGCCCCGACACCAACTACCACCAGATCTGCCCACAGAAATAAACTATCCTTCCCCTCTCTACACGGCATCCTCTACACAGGTAAACTGGGTAGATCCCTCCTCTCCAAAATCACCGGCCTCTGGAACGACCTCACTGTCCCGCTGCGGAACCTGGACTCCCTCCAACTATTCCGAAAACAACTGAAAACCTGGCTTTTCTCTAGCATATAACAATCTCTTCTCCTGATTACATCCCCTCTTTTTATGCTTTGTAAACTCTTTCTCTTCTCTCTTCCCATATTTTTTAAACTCTGTAAACCGTGTCGAGCTCCACTTCAGTGGAGAAGATGCGGTATATAAACCTAAGGCTTAGTTTAGTTTAGTTTAGAATGTGGTGAAATCAGTTAGCTTAGCAGGGTTTAAAAAGGTTTGGACAATTTCCTAAAAGAGAAGTCCATAGTTCATTATTGAGATGGCTTGGGGAAATCCATTGCTTATTCCTAGGATAAGCAGAATAAAATCTGTTTTACTACTTGGGGGTCTAGTTAGGTACTTGGGACCTGGGTTGGCCAAGGTTGTTAAACAGGATACTGGGCTTGATGGACCTTTAGTCTGCCCCAGTATGGTAATTCCCATGTTCTCAGGTCTCTTGGTTGAGCCTACCTATGCTCTTACCTCCTCCGCCCACATCATCGGCATAAAACTTTTGTCAGAAGTAACTTATTGCCACACAAGTTATGTTGTTGGGACTTGGATTCTTAACAATTTTACAGAAAACGGTGTTAGGAACTATTGTTTTATAGGAGTCCTTCGTATAGCCAATGTTTCACGGAATCAAGTCATTTCCTCAGGGCTTGTGGACTTCCAATTTTCTGTTTAAATCTACTATTAAACCCAAATATTTAACGTTACTCACCGAACAGTTGTTTCATGATCTCTTCAGCGTCCTACTGCAACTGTAGCTTCTCAGCTGTTTGTAAAAGAAAATAGCCAATCCCTCCCTGCCACGTCAGCTCACAGGGAAGAGATAGACCTATCTAATTTGATGTCCAGCTCAACCACAGTCATTCTGGAGTTGCTCTCTAGGTTAGCAGAATATTGAACGATTTGGAAATATGAGAGACTATAGATTAGTAAAAATTATACCAATCTATGCAAGAGTTTAAACCATTCGGAGTTATAGTTCCCAGTTCATAGATCCATCACTGTTCTCTTTGCTGAAGACACAGTTGTCTATTTCCTCCGCAGATATTATGTTCAATGTGATCGAGCACACAGCACCTTAATTGAAAAAAATCATGCTTGTGGTCTAAACCAGTGATTCCCAACCCTGTCCTGGAGGAACACCAGGCCAATCGGGTTTTCAGGCTAGCCCTAATGAATATGCATGAGAGAGATTTGCATATGATGGAAGTGATAGGCATGCAAATTTGCTTCATGCATATTCATTAGGGCTAGCCTGAAAACCCAATTGGCCTGGTGTTCCTCCAGGACAGGGTTGGGAACCACTGGTCTAAACAATGTTGTACTATTGGTGCCTATGTGTTTTTCTACCTAAGGCGCTTCTGTGTTCATTAAGGCGCACGTTTAATTGTCTAGAAGTTTGCCCTACATATAATTTCAAACATGTACACAACTCAGTACACTACAAAATCTGTTTCACATTTGATAATGGAAGAACATAAAGCCCTACAGAAAATAAAAGCGGATCCAGAAACTATAATTAAGAGAGCTGCAAAGGGGGGGGGGGAGCTATAGTTTTGCAATCAAGAGAAGACTATACACAAGAAGTACTTAGACAGTTAAATGATGTTGGAGATTATAAATGTTTAGAAGAAGATTCCACACCAAGATTAAAGTCACAAATTGGGGAGTTAAGAAAAGAGGGGCTTGATAAAGGGTATTCAACAAATATTTGATCATGGCAACCCCTAAATGCCCAGTATTTTATACTCTCCAAAAATACACAAGCAATTAAATAGACCCGCAGGCAGACTCATAGTTTCTAGATCACTGTTAGAGCATTGTCAAACTTCATAGATCATTTTCAACAGCCATTTGTGAAACAAACATTTACCTACATACAGGACTCTACAGATTTTTTGAAAAATATTGATAACACAGGTCAACACATCATTTTCATCAGAGATAATGGGTGAGTTTTGTAGTATTTTCATGCTGATTTCAATTCTGTGTTTAATTTTCACTAACAAGTCTCATTTTTGTAATGAGGCTCATTATATATAATTATAAATGTTAATTGGGTGATATATTATGCGTTTATATGATAAACGTATAAGGAGGGTTAACAACAGTTGTCTTTGTTTTTTTTATGCTACAGATGGTGATTAATATCTGTCTTTATCATGCCAAGACATTGTACTAATCATCCATATAGTTTCTGTTACGTCTGTGGTTCATTCACAAGAAAAGCACAACGTTGCCCAATTACCGTAGATCTGAAGAAGGTATACAAAGTGTACTTTGGCTGTCCACTGGGTGACCAGGATAAGTCTTGGGCTCCACATATCATCTGTATCAGTTGTTCCAATGAATTTCGTGACTGGCTCAATTGACGAAAGGCAGTGATGTCATTTGCAATCCCAATGATATGGAGGGAACCGCAAGATCATATTAAAGATTGCTCCTTTTGCCTTGTGAACACAAGTGGATTCTCAGCTAAACTGAGCACAACTGAGAACAAAATGATATATCCTACTCTGGATTCTTCTATTAGGCCTGTTCCTCATGATGACTCATTTCCTGTCTCTGTACCTCCACAAAATGGACTTGCTTCTGTGGAATATGATGAGAAATGTGATGATGATGCAGCAGCTGGTCACAATCCATTATCTGATCCTGATAATGTGAATGATGAGACCTTTACACAAGCTGAGCTCAATGATCTTATTTGTGATTGAAATATTTCAAAAGAACAAGCAGAACTTCTTGCTTCAAGGCTTAAGCACTTGCTTGCAAAAGATGCTAATATAATTCAATACAGAAAACGGAATCATAACTTAGCAACATTCTTCACTGTAAATGGTTCATTGTGCTTTTGTCATGACATCAACGAGCTCTTCAACAGTTTGTCACAAGTGCATTGTCTAGATCAGTGGTTCCCAAACCTGTCCTGGGGGACCCCCAGCCAGTCAGGTTTTCAAGATATCCCTAATGAATATGCATGAGAGAGATTTACATACCTGCCACTTCCATTATATGCAAATCTCTCTCATGCATATTCATTAGGGATATCTTGAAAACCTGACAGGTTTGGGAACCACTGGTCTAGATGAATGGGGTCTCTTCATTGATTCTTCACAGAGAAGCTTGAAGGCAGTGTTACTGCACAACGGAAATTCTAAAACAAGTATACCAATTGCCCATTCTGCTCATTTAAAGGAGTCTTATGAGAATATGAAGAATTTACTAGAAGCAATCAGTTATAAAACACACCAATGAAACATCTATGGTGATCAGAAGGTCACTGGCAAGCTAATGGGAATGCAAGGAGGATTCACTATATACTGCTGTTTCCTGTGCTTGTGAGATAGCAAAACTAAAGCTGAATATTATGTCAAGCTTGTCTAGCAGCTGAGGGATACCTATAACCCAGGGACAAGCAGTGTGAAATTTGTGCCATTAGTGGAACCTCATAAAATATTTCTTTTACCTCTTCATATCAAGCTGGGATTGTTGAAGAACCTGGTAAAGGCCATGGATAAAGCAGACTCATCAAGTTTTCAATATCTTGTTAAGAAATTTCCAAAAATCAGCACTGCAAAACTGAAGGAAGGGATATTTATAGGCCCACAGATCAAGTCTGTTATGCAGGATGAAGAATTTAAACAATCACTCTCAGCAGCTGAGCTTGAAGCTTGGGAGACATTCCAAGTGGTTAGTGTGCTAAATGCTAATGCGCCCATTATAGTCTATGGACACTTTAGCGTTTAGCGCGTGCTAAATCAGTTTGTGCTCGCTAAATCGGTTAGCGCACCTTAGTAAAAGAACCTATAAATTACACCCTAAACATACTGCTTGTGGACACTGTAAGAATTGTGCAATTATGCTGACAATATCAGAATTTATTAATCCGGCCAGTCAGAAAAAAATATCCCTTTAAATATGTAACGTCATGTGAAATAGACTTTGTAGTATACTACAGTATGTGTCCATGCTTGAAGTTATATGTAGGGCAAACTTCTAGACAATTAAGAGTGTGCTTTAATGAACATAGAAGCGCCTTAGGTAGAAAAAAACACACAGGCACCAATGATACAACATTGTTTAGACCACAAGCATGATTTTTTCCAATTAAAGTGCTGTGTGTTAGATCACATTGAACATATCTGCGGAGGAAATAGACAACAAGAACAGCAATGGATCTATGAACTGGGAACTATTACTCCAAATGGTTTAAACTCTTGCAAAGATTGGTATTATTTTTACTAATCTATAGTCTTCTCACATTTCCAAAAGATTTTCCCCACACACATTTTGCTCACCAGTGCAGGTCCCTGGCCATAAAGCCTCAGCTGGAGACATATTAGAATTTAGGATCCCACTGGATGACAATGAAAGGGAGAGTAAACAAAAAAAAGAGATTACACTTTTCAATCTTAAATTTCCTGTCATTGAATGATGGACTTTCCACTGGTCACAGGGAGGGAAGTTTTCAAGAGCATTTCCAAGAGTTAAAATACTGCATTAAATACACTAAATCAGTTTTATAAATTTGCTCCCTTAATACGTGGATAAAATATTCATATACAAATTCTATGCACACATGATAATCTGGGCTGAAGCAACCTTCAGGACAAAATTGGAAAGGCAGCAAGGGGTTTTCATAATTCACATACTTTTCAAAATTCAAGTAAATAAATATAAATTAAGTCTGAAATTTTTTGCATGTCAAAAAGCAAGTGAAAATGTAGGTGCATAATTTCCCTTGTGTAATTTTCAAAGGATAAATATGCATGTATATTTGCTTTCAAAATCCAGCCAAACCTGCATAAAGAGAACGTTTCACATATTTACATTTGTAAAACTGCCTCACTAATATTTACTTTTGACACCAGAATATAGGCAGCAAGACTATTTTTGCAGATGACATTATCATTCTTGTATAGTAGGGAGGCATGGAAGAACTGAATACAATTATTGCACGACAGAAGAAAGTTGCAGGATGGTCTATGGACCAGCTCCCTGGTATTCAGCCCATGACAGTCAGTGTTTTGGTTTTTTTTTTAAGTTGCTGACTGCTGTAGGCTTAATCTAACCCAGATATTAAATATTGGGGCCATGTCTAAGCACCAGCATTGAATATTTAGGTCAGCTGCCAGCCAATATTCAGTCTGAGCACCTGCATAGCTAAGCAGACAAAGGCACAACTGTCTTTTGTGCAGTTCTATCTGCCCACTTAGCGATGCAATCACCAGCACTAAAAATGGCTTGTGCCCTTATAACTGTCATGGACTACCCTGGTTCCAACCACAAAGTGCTATAACAGTCAGAGAGGATAATCAAAAGAACAAGTGCTGCTGAATATCTGGGAATCACCTACTGAGCATGGGTTTATCAGGCAGGAGCTTCTCTGGCCTGCTTAAATCCTGTTGAAATCTTAACTTTTCATCCTACACACACAAACATTTTCAGATGATACCAGACATTAGTCTCTAGGTCCATCGCTTAGTGCATGCAGATTGCAAAACTAACATGAAATGGACTAGTATTTTCTGGCAACACCAGCCAGTGAGTTTTATGTGCTCCAGAAAAGCATTGGTCAGTTAGGCAGTTCTCATGCTCTCTATGCTTGTTCAGTCTTTAAGCCTGGTTTTTATATTATAAATATAGCAGGAAAGGAAAATAATATACTCTAGCTGCTTTATATAAATGCTTTATTATGTCCCATGTTAGGCTACTTTCGCTTTGTCAGGCATATGTCAATATATCACACTTTCTCGAAAATGTTGCAAATTCCACTATTATCTCAAAATGATGAAAATGAGAAATGGTAATTTTTTTAATTTCTTTTTTACTTTCTTGTCTTTTTTCTTTGTTACTTGCTTTATGATTTCTCTTGTTTCATAGCAAATAGTCAATTGGCTATTAAATATTTTCTTCAATCTTCCTGAAATTATGTGAATGCATTTATTCAAATGAATATATCCATGAAGTTCTAGAGACCACTCCTTTTCAACAACCAGAAACTCACAAAGCAATTTATCATTTAGAGCTAGGTCTTAGTCAAAACTGCCCAACAGCGAGCTAGCATTGGTTTCAACAATCTCCCTATGGGCTAATGGAACTCTTTTTTTTTTTTTTTTTTTTATAAATCTTTATTGATTTTCAAGTAGTAACAGTGCAATGGAACTCTTATTAAACTTTATTTTATGTAAAAATTAAGAGTGCTTAGCTTATATCAATCTACAATGTTCCTTGTTCCAGTTGGAGTGGCTGTTGTACTATTATCTCAAGTGCTTAGTAAAAGGACCTTTAAATTTTGTTACTGGGGCAATGAGGTTTTAAATAACTTACCCAAGGTCATAAGAGCTACAATGGGAACCAAACACAGTTCTTCCTGGTTCTTAGTCCACTGCATTAATCGTTAGGTGATTTCTCTACTCCCAAGTAGATGGGGTGATATACATTCAGACACACTAAGTATTTCTCTGTTCCCAGAGTGCTTATAATCTAACAGGTCCTTTTATTAAGCTGTGCTAAGAAATAGGCTTAGCGCACCCTTACACAGGCTCTTCCCAGTTCTAGTGCACTCATCAATAGGGCTCTTTTTCTATTTGTTGCATTTTTGGACAAGCACTAATGGCTTATCCCCAGGAAGTTTAAGATCAGTAATAGGAATTGATGGTCTACCACAGGTGTGTCAAAGTCCCTCCAGTCGGGCTTTCAGGATTTCCCCAATGAATATGCATGAGATCTATTTGCATGCACTGCTTTCATTGTATGCTAATAGATCTCATGCATATTCATGGAGGAAATCCTGAAAACCCGACTGGATTGCGGCCCTCGAGGAGGGACTTTGACACCCCTGGTCTACCACATCAAATGCACTAGCTAAGTCGAATGTTCTAATCTAGGATGTCAAGGCACTGAGGAGAGTTTCAATGCTATAATGTTTTCTGAAGCTCAATTGCGTGCTGTGTAGTAGTTTATGATGCTCCAGGCACCGTATTTTCACGCATATAACGCGCGCGTTATACGCGTTTTTACCTACCGCGCATACCCCTCGCGCGTTATATGCGTGAGCGCGGTATACAAAAGTTTTAAAACATAGTTCCCACCCCGCCCGACGCCCGATTCACCCCCCCAGCAGGACCGCTCGCACCCCCACCCCGAACGACCGCTCGCACGCGCTCCCACCCGCACCCGCATCCACAATCGGAGCAAGAGGGAGCCCAAGCCCTCTTGCCCGGCCGACTCCCCGACGTCCGATACATCCCCCCCCCCCCGGCAGGACCACTCGCACCCCCACCCCGAAGGACCGCCGACTTCCCGACAATATCGGGCCAGAAGGGAGCCCAAACCCTCCTGGCCAGACCGCTCGCACCCCCACCCCGAATGACCGCTCGCACGCGCTCCCACCCGCACCCGCATCCACGATCGGAGCAAGAGGGAGCCCAAGCCCTCTTGCCCGGCCGCCTCCCCGACGTCCGATACATCCCCCCCCCGGCAGGACCACTCGCACCCCCACCCCGAAGGACCGCCGACTTCCCGACAATATCGGGCCAGAAGGGAGCCCAAACCCTCCTGGCCACGGCGACCCCCTAACCCCACCCCGCACCACATTACGGGCAGGAGGGATCCCAGGCCCTCCCGCCCTCGACGCAAACCCCCCTCCCCCCCAACGACTGCCCCCCCCAAGAACCTCCGACCGCCCCCCAGCCGACCCGCGATCCCCCTGGCGACCCCCACGACCCCCCCACCCCCCTTCCCCGTACCTTTGGTAGTTGGCCGGACAGACGGGAGCCAAACCCGCCTGTCCGGCAGGCAGCCAACGAAGGAATGAGGCCGGATTGGCCCATCCATCCTAAAGCTCCGCCTACTGGTGGGGCCTAAGGCGCGTGGGCCAATCAGAATAGGCCCTGGAGCCTTAGGTCCCACCTGGGGGCGCGGCCTGAGGCACATGGGCCCAACCCGACCATGTGCCTCAGGCCGCGCCCCCAGGTGGGACCTAAGGCTCCAGGGCCTATTCTGATTGGCCCACGCGCCTTAGGCCCCACCAGTAGGCGGAGCTTTAGGATGGATGGGCCAATCCGGCCTCATTCCTTCGTTGGCTGCCTGCCGGACAGGCGGGTTTGGCTCCCGTCTGTCCGGCCAACTACCAAAGGTACGGGGAAGGGGGGTGGGGGGGTCGTGGGGGTCGCCAGGGGGGTCGCGGGTCGGCTGGGGGGGCGGTCGGAGGTTCTTGGGGGGGGCGGTCGTTGGGGGGGAGGGGGGTTTGCGTCGAGGGCAGGAGGGCCTGGGATCCCTCCTGCCCGTAATGTAGTGCGGGGTGGGGTTAGGGGGTCGCCGTGGCCAGGAGGGTTTGGGCTCCCTTCTGGCCCAACTACCAAAGGTACGGGGAAGGGGGGTGGGGGGGTCGTGGGGGTCGCCAGGGGGGTCGCGGGTCGGCTGGGGGGCGGTCGGAGGTTCTTGGGGGGGGGCGGTCGTTGGGGGGAGGGGGGTTTGCGTCGAGGGCAGGAGGGCCTGGGATCCCTCCTGCCCATAATGTAGTGTGGGGTGGGGTTAGGGGTTCGCCGTGGCCAGGAGGATTTGGGCTCCCTCCTGGCCCGATATTGTTGGGGAGTCGGCGGTCCTTCGGGGGGGGGAGGGATGTATCGGACGTCGGGGGGGGCATCAGGCTTTCAGGATGGGGACAGACCTTCAAGGGGGGACAGTGCACGGAAGTCAGGGGGGGTGAACGGAGAGTCGGGACAGCGCATGGAAAGTCAGGGCGGGCGAAAGGAGCGTCGGGCAGCATGCGCGGTATACCCGTGAGCGCGGTATACCAAAGTTTTTGTACATATCATCGTGATTTCTGCGCGCTATACCCGTGTGCGCGTTTTATACAGGTGCGCGTTATTTGCGTGAAAATACGGTACTTGGTGATTTGATTTGTTATCGCACTTTCTAATCGGTTGGCATGAAGTGGGATTAAAGCTACTGGCCTATAATTCTTGACATCGTTCATGTCTTCTTTTTGAATTTTTGGGGATGATTTTTCCTTGGTGTTTGTGGACTCTTTTTTTCTAGTGAGTCATCATTCATCCAGTCTACTAGTTGTGGTATATTTTTGCTATATATATTATTTGTTGGGGGTAGGAAAATTGGATAGACATATAATGAGATTTGGACCCTCTTTTACTAAGGTGCGCTAACCGATCCAACTCCCAATGGCCCCTGCTCTGAAATAGCACTAAAATATCAGGGTTTCTTAAGACATAGGCTACCATTAAGAGGGGTTAATTTACTTTTAATTAGGGTTATTAGAAACTAGCTCTCATTGAATAAAATGTGACCTGTGCTAAAATAACACAAGTTAGTATTAAAATAAGATCATTTTGGGGTCCTTTTACTAAGGCGCGCTAACTGATTTAGCACACCCTAAATGTTCAGGCACCCATTATATTCTATGCGCGCCTTAACATTTAGCGAACGTTAATCTTTAGCACATTCTAAATCAATTAGCACGCGCTAAATCAGTTAGCACATGTTAAATCGGTTAACACACTGTAGTAAAAGGACCCCTTTAATAGTAGTCTACACTGATAACTATGCTTCAAAATATATTGAAATTTTAGTTCTCACTATTACATGGGATCATGGAAATTCTAACCTTGTGTCACCTGTTCAGGAAACAAATGCTCCTTTTACAGTTCTTTTACTGACCCAATAAATTAAAAAAATAATTAGTTTAAAGTTTCCACTGTAGTCAGCATACCAATGGAATAAATGATTATGTAAACAAAAAATCTTGGCATTTTAAATCCATTATACACTAATACAGAGATGTGGTTTGGTCTTATGACTAAATCTCCCAAAATATGCAAGAACAATATTAAAAAGGACTGTACGTAAAAAGCTAGATTTAGGCATGCATATTTATATTAAAGTAAAACAAGTACTTCAAATTAATTCTGAATGAGCTTCAATGTGTTTTCATCATCTGGTAAAAACTGGACAAGGGTAATCACTTCATTTCATTTAACACATTTTTAACTCATTTGGTGCTATATTACCAGGTGTGTTCCAACAAAGCATGTAAACAGTCCTTCTAGGCAGTTTCTCATTTCTCCAGCAAATATGCACAAGTATTAGGACTGCTAGTTAATCACAGTTAGCTCTGTGTTTAATGCATTAATTAATTGTGATTAAAAAAACTGTAATTGCTATTAAGAAAATTTATCACACTGCAGCATCTCTTCTGCTCTCTTCCACTCCCAACCTCTGTCCTTCGTGTGATCCAACATTTTTCCCCCACCTGCAATTCAACACCACCAGCCACCCACCCCAGTGTTAGCCTATCTTAAAGACGGTTTTCTGTTGCTTAATGGAAATGACTGCATTGCACACTTGGGGCCACATTCTATAAATGGCACCAAGCAGGGCCAACATTGTAGGCACTGCTCGGCTCAGCTGTCAATCAACTGCAAGGCACAGTTTATAGAATTATGCCTAGAGATACATAAGCAAACGTAGGCATTGCTAGACATCCTAGACATAGGCGCTGATCCATTAGGCCAGCTTTTCACTTGCCTAATTTGGCGTCGCCTATGTCAGACGCCTAATAGTGCCTAACTCAAACATGCCTATTCTCTGCCCATAACCATACCTACTGTTTGAGATAGGTATCCTAACAGTTCAGTACCAAACTCTTACATTGTTTAATTTTATTTTCGATTGACAGAGCATAGGATGAAGTTAAGAGGAGATAGGCTTAGAAGTATTCTAAGGAAATACTTTTTTACAGAAAGGGTGGTAGATGTGTGGAATTGTCTCCTGGTAGAGGTGATGGAGACAAAGAATTCCACATATCTACCAAATATGTGACTGCTTTTTTTTGTAGTGAATTGTACCTTCCAAGCATTTGATCGCTCCTTGAATGTTTTAATTCACTTCTCAGTCTGTATATTCTCTTAAAAGGTGTTTACACTGTTACAGATATTAGTGCCATTTGCAAAAAGGCAAATCTTCACTTACAATTCTCTACAATATTGCTCACAAAGATATCGAACAGAACTGGCCCAAGGACTGATCCCCCAAGGCTCTCTACTAATCAGTTCTGTCTCTTCAGAGTGATTTCCATTTACTGCTACCCTCTATCTGTCACACAAACAATTTGTAATCCAATCTATCACCGTGGGATTTATCCTTAGGCTACTTAATTTGTTCATGAGTCTCCTATGCAGGACGGCATCAAATGCTTAGCTGAAATCTATTGAAACATTGAAGGGGCAATTATATAAATTGTGCCAAAATATAAGTGCCAAATGCAAATTCTAGAACAGCATCTGTACCCACAGATTCTATTATAGAATACTTGCATAAGTGAGCATTAAAGTGCCCACATTTATGCTCCATGGGTCCGATATTCAGCTGGCACCGGACAGCATGCTGTCTGCCCAAAGCCAAAGGAGGAAATAGCGGAACTACTACAGCAAATCTGTAATCTATCCCTGAAAACAGACATGATCCCGGAGGATTGGAAGATAGCCAATGTCACGCCCATCTTTTAAACGAAATCAAGACGTGACCCGGGGAATTACAGACCGGTAAGTCTGACCTCGTTTCTGGGGAAAGTGGCGGAAGCACTGATATAAGATAGCATCGAGGAGCATCTACAAAGGAATACACTTAAGATAACAAGCCAACATGGCTTCTGCAAGGGAAGATCGTGCCTGACAAACTTATTGCACTTCTTTGAAGGAATTAACAAATGGATGGACAAAGGGGACCCCATAGACATTGTATACTTAGACTTCCAAAAAGCCTTTGTCAAGGTACCCCATGAACGCTTACTTCGGAAACTGAAGAACCATGGGGTGGAAGGAGATGTACACAGATGGATCAGGAATTGGTTGGCGGGTAGGAGTGAAGGGCCACTACTGGGACTGGAGAAGGGTCACGAGTGGTGTTCTACAGGGGTCGGTGCTTGGACCGCTGCTATTCAATGTATTTATAAATGATCTAGAAACAGGGACGAAGTGCGAAGTAATAAAATTTGCAGATGACACCAAACTATTTAATGGGGCTAGGACTAAAGAGGACTGTGAAGATTTACAAAGGGACCTGAACAAACTAGGGGAGTGGGCGATGAGATGGCAGATGAAGTTCAATGTAGAGAAATGTAAAGTCTTGCACATAGGAAACAGAAACCCGAGGTACAGCTACACGATGGGAGGGCAGTTATTGAGTGAGAGTACCCAAGAAAGGGACTTGGGGGTTATAGTGGACAAGACAATGAAGCCGTTGAAACAGTGCACAGTGGCCTCTAAGAAAGCGAATAGAATACTAGGTATAATCAAGAAGGGTATTACAACCAGAACGAAAGAAGTTATCCATTGTATCAGGTGATGGTGCACCTGCATCTGGAGTACTGTGTCCAATATTGGTCGCCGTACCTAAAGAAGGATATGGCAATACTTAAGAGGGTTCAGAAGAGAGCGACACATTTGATAAAAGGTATAGAAAACCTTTCATATGCTGAAAGACTGGAGAAACTGGGGGTCTTTTCCCTGGAGAAGCGGAGACTTAGAGGGGATATGATAGAGATTTACAAGATCATGAAGGGCATAGAGAAAGTGGAGAGGGACAGATTCTTTAAACTTTCAAAAACTACAAGAATGAAAGAGCATTCGGAAAAATTAAAATGGGAAAGATTCAGAACCATTGCTAAGAAGTTCTTCTTCACTCAATGGGTGGTGGACACCTGGAATGCACTTCCAGAGGGCATGATAGGACAGGGTACAGTATTGGAGTTCAAGAACGGTTTGGACAATTTTCTGAAGGAAAAGGGCATAGAAGGGGATAGAGGGTTAAATACAGGTTTCTGGACCTGATGGGCCGCCACGTGAACAGACTGCTGGGCATGATGGACCTCTGGTCTGACCCAGTAGAGGCACTGCTTATGTTCTTATGTTAACCCAGAAATTCAAAGTTGGGCTGTTTCTGGCAACTGGCATTAAATATCCATTTTTTTAAAATCAGCTCTAACTTAACCAGCTCAATGAATATTCAGCACTGGTGAGTTATGTTAGTAGTGGACAAAGGACTATGCCGTATGATTTGCCTACTACACTTAGCCAGCAAGTACGTACTTGAGTAGTCACAGCTAGCCGGCTAAGTCACATGACAGCTGGTTAGTGACTAGCTGATAACCAAGAATATACAGCAGAGATAACCAGCTATCTTTCACTGAATATGAGTGGTTAGCCAGCCAACCGCTATTTAATCAGCCAGGAGCCATTACTGGACAATTAAATAGTTTCAAGTTTCAAGTTTATTAGGATTTGATATACCACTTATCAAGGTTATCTAAGTGGTTTTTTACAATCAGGTACTCAAGCATTTTCCCTATCTGTCCCGGTGGGCTCACAATCTATCTAACGTACCTGGGGCTATGGAGGACTGAGTGACTTGCCCAGGGTCACAAGGAGCAGCGCGGGGTTTGAACCCACAACCCCAGGGTGCTGAGGCTGTAGATCCAACCACTGCACCACACACTCCTCCACTGAATATCTGGAGGCTGTCAATAGCACATGTAAATACCTATATGTAATATATTAGAATGTACGAGGGGAAGCTGAAAAATTCTCTGCCAACGAACAATGTTGGGGCAGTCTCCATCGAGGGCTATGCACTTAGTCCAGCTATTTTTCCACTTTTTTTGTTACAGAATGAAAAATGTGGAAAATCCCTGGACTTACCCCCTGTTTTACTAAGGTGTGCTAAGCATTTTTTTAGCGCACGCTAAATCTACGCACGCTAAACGCTAATGCGTCCATAGACTAACATGCCCTCGTTAGCGTTTATCGCATGGTTAGCGCATTCTAAAACGCTTAGCGCACCTGTGTTAAAGGAGCCCAAGTCTACAGTATACATGTATAAACTTGAAACATCCTGTTCCTCCCATGTGCCTCCTTCTATGAATACCTCCTTGCATTTATGTGCTATTGGACTTGATCACTTATATTGCAGTATACCGCTGAGCAAATACATAGCACTTTGCTACTACTATCATTTATATAGCACTGAAAGGCATACGCAGCGCTTTACATATTGACATTTAGGCCCTCTTTTATTAAGGTATGCTAAGCGTTTTAGCGCATGTTTATTCAATGCTAAATCAACATGCATGCTAACCGCTAATGCGTCCCTAGGATAACATGCATGCATTAGCGTTTAGCGCATGTTTAGCACATGCTAATATTTAGCGCACGCTAAAAAGCATAGCACACCTTAGTAAAAGAGGGGGTTAGTGCGATAATATTATATTCACACATGTGTTTACTAGTATTCAATGATGTCAGCATGCAAATAGCACCTGCATATAGGTGCTAAGGTTATAGAATAGAATTAGGGAGTTAGTATATGCCCTTTTTCCAATTCTCTCATCATTCAATCAAAAAAATAAACACCAATGTGATTCATGTAACATATGCTGTCACTGATAAAATCATACTTCCTTGCATTCTACAACCCGGCTTGTAACAACCCTTTATTTTTATTTTTAGTGCCCCCATTCATTTTTCTACTACAGAGGTATGGGTGTCCACAGTATCTCTATTTTTTTCCCCAATCCCACATCTCCATCTCCCATGTTTTGAATATTTTTGATGAGACTTCTCTTCAGTTTCTCCATCTGAGTTGGAAGTCTGTACTACGGATTTTGTGTCTTTTCCATATCATTCTGAAAATATTCATTTGTTCAGGTTTCTTGGCCATTATAGGAGTCACTAGTGTTTAAGACCGTTACATTAATGGGTGCTAGAATAGATGTGTGTGTCTGTCTTTCTTTCTTTTTTTCTTTCTCTCTCTTTCCTCGGCTGTCCACCACCACCCCTTGCCTGCTCCCCCTGTCCAGCAGTAGCCCATCTCCCTTCCTTTTATCTCCCCTCTGTCCAGCAGCACCTCTTCCCTGCTCCCCCTGTCCAGCAGCACTCCTTACCTGCTTCTCCTGTCCCTCTTCCCTGCTCCCCCTGCAGCCGGCTTCCTGGTGTCTTTGAACCGCTGATGCTCCTCTTCAAAGCAGCCTGCTGAGGATCACGGCCAGCTGTAGTGAGCCTTGCAGGCCACTCTGCACCTCGGTACGTGATCACGTCAGATGGAACGTGTTACCAAGGTGAAGAGCGGCCTGCGAGGTTCCCTACAGCCGGCCGCAATTCTTAGAAGGCTGCTTTGAAGAGGAGCAGCGTCGTCGGCAGCGGTTGGTGAGTGAGGGTGGGAGGGGAGAGTCGCCGGCGTGTTCCCAGCCTCCGTGTTCCAAAATGGAATTCGGCACGGAGGGACACAGCACGGCATCAGCTATCACAATACCCTAAGTGCGCATGCGCGCTTAGGGTTTTATTATTGAGGATGTTGTTAATAGTGCAACCTCTGAAAATAATACATACGGAATTATAAGAAGCTGCGCTCTTTCCAAAACAATGCACTCTGTTGGTAAATAGTGTTCACTGATGTTGTCAACCCCCCCAAAAAAAATAAAAAGTGATTTCTCTGCTTGTTTTTGTTTGTTCCAACATGCAATGTCATAGGATGTCACTATGATTTCCCATGTCATTGCAAATGATAGTCCATCCCTAGTCTGTGGACAATATTCTCATCACTTTTTTCACAGACAATCCACAGTCTCTCTCTTCTCCACAGCTCTTGAATATGAGTTTCTTTGGCATAAAAAAAACTATCCCCCCTGTATTACTATTTTAAAAAGGCAATAAAAGGCCTTCAGTCACTTTCCTCACTGGACAGAATGCCAGGAAATCAAAATAGTATACAAATTAAGTTTTATTACATATATACAATATTTCTAGCCATTTTATTACATATATACAATATTTCTAGCCATAATCATTGATTAAGTACAGAGTTTGAATTAATACGTTACCGGATATTACATCATTATTCTTGTCCACGATCAGGAGGCTTACTCACAAAATGTCATCACACAGCGTATCAGTGGTGGAAATGTCCTCCCCCTTACAGGTAACTTTCCTTTCTGGGAAGGCAATATTTATACATATCCCCTCCTTGTAACTGAATGCCGGGAGGATGTTTACCAATCAATATACTCCTAGCCTGCCTCGTGAGCTAATTTCCCATCCCAATGTCGGGAGGATGTTTACCAATCAGTATGTGTTAATTTCCCATCCCCTTCCTTGTGGAGGATATTTACCAATCTGATTACACATCCCCCCTTTATGGATTGAGCTAACTGAATGCTTGTGGATTGAGCTAGAAACTCCTAGCCTGCCTACCAATCAGTATGTGTTAGAAATTCCTAGCCTGCCTGAGCTGACAATGACCTGCTCTCATAATTATCAGTAGGTGCTGAAAAATTTCTGGCCTTGCTCGTTCTAATAATACTTGTGTTTCCCTGTAACAGCTATCATGGATCCTAGGCAGTGTCATTCAATATTAATAATCCTTTCATATCATACGTTTCACGTTCGTGTCACACCCCCCCCATACACACACACACATTTTTCTGACATCTCCATCCTACTACATATTACACAGAAGCCAATGTCAGTCTGCCTCCAACGTTAGAGCTTGTAGATCTGGAACTTCATTGCTTGGACAATGAGCATTCATACCTAGGATTTCCAAATTTCCTCTATAAAAAAAAGGACACCTGGTCCCACCCCATTCTGCCCCCAGCCATGCCTCATTCTGCTTCCATCTCTTCCATTAGCCCTGCCCCCACATGAATCTCCCTGAGCTCAGGACTGCGTTTGTGCATGTATGGATGTCAACATGATAACATCATCAAATTGATATCCTCCACATAGGGCCCTGAGATCGAGGACTTCCAAAACCATCATTATTCTGATATTTATGCCTCTCTATATGCAGAGTAGTATTCCTCTACCTCTAGCCATTACTTTCTCTCTTACCACCTTCAAAACATCAGATACTTACTGCCTGATATTCAGCACTATTTAACCGGCCAGGTATGGCTGCTTGCCAGTTAAATACTTTTTGGCCAGCTAAGCAACACCATTCCACCGAACATTCCCTAATAGGTATGACATCATCTATACTATACCACCTGGATCACCACTCTTCTGTCCTTCTGATTTCACTAGACCTTTCAGCAGCATTCGACAAAGTTGATCATAATCTTTTATTAAATAGATTACAATCTATTGGCATTTCCGAGCAAGTTCTTCTTTGGTTTAGGTCCTATTTTGATAATCGAACTTCTATAGTCTCTTTTAATGATTCTATTTCTTCGAGTTTCTCTAGCTCCTATGGCATTCCTCAAGGTTCTATTCTATCTCCTCTCCTGTTCAATATTTTCCTCTCTCCCCTTATGACTCTCTGTCAATCTATTGGTTTCTCAGTATTCGCTTATGCTGATGATGTACAACTCTTACACCCCCTTGACCCTAATAATCCGTCAGAAATTGCCACCATTAATGAAAAACTTAAACAGATTCATTTATGGCTGGACCAAAACAGATTGTCCTTAAACATTAATAAAACCAACACTTTACTCTTTCCCTGGAAAGAAAATCATAAAATAGCGGTTTCTATTAATATACAAGGAGTTACGCTCAAACAAGTAAATAAAATCCGGATACTAGGTATCATTTTAGATGAAAATCTTACTTATCATGACCACATTAGCTATGTGGTCAAGAATACTTTCTACAGGTTACGTCAAATCCGCTCTATTTCAAAATTCCTTTGTCCCAAATCTTTAAATACATTAATTCATTCATTGATTATTTCAAAAATTGACTACTGTAATGCTTTATTCAAAGGAATGGCCCAAAAAGAAATTAGAAGATTACAAATTATCCAAAACACTTCCATCAAATTAATTATGGGGGCCAAAAAGTTTGATCATGTCACCCCGTTACTTCAAAAGGCACATTGGCTCCCTGTGGCACACCACATTCTTTATAAATTATCTTTACTCACCTTTAAATCATTGCTATACAAAACTCCATCATTTATTTACAAAGTTTTAATTCCATATTCTTCTCAAAAAACTGTAAGATCGAATGAACAACTTTTATTGGTTATTCCCACCCTTAAAATGATTAATACACGAAGGCAATATATTTTTACCGTCACAGCACCACAAACTTGGAACTCTCTCCCACTTTACTTAAGACAGGAGAAAAATTTTGATAAATTTAAAAGCCAACTTAAGAGCTTTCTTTTTAAAGACGCTTTCAATATCTAATTGAAATGCCAATTGCTCTTTATAACTGCCGTTCATTTTGTTCAATTGTGTATTATACTCCCAATAAACTATTTCGTTTTCCCTTTCCCTTTGTATATTACCCTTAAATGTTCTTCCTTTCCTATCATAAAATGTATTTCGTTACCTTCTATCCTAATGTTTCCTGTTGTAATCGGTCTATTTTTAAAAGATTTTTATATTTTTTCTATATATTCTTGTTATTGTTTACCTTATATTTATAATTTATGTACATCGCTTAGTAACTGTGATAGGCGATCAATCAAATAACGAATAAACTTGAAACTTGAAACTAATATTCAGTGGAAGATAGCCATATCACAAAATGCTAGGTTTTGGAAATCCCTCCGGGCACCCAGACAGTCCTCTAAAAGAAGGACATATTCAGATTTTCCCAGACGTCTGGTAACCCTATTCATACCTATAGCCATTCAGCTATTCTTCCTTGACTTTCTTATCTTTGGTAAAGTATCATACTTCAGAGAAGATGTGATGGTCTCAGTCTTGATTTAAGAGTACAGATCAAAAGGAATTCATAAATGTAAGCAGACAGAAAGAACATAAAATTAACCAATTTAATTCTAGAAAACAAATAGGGGCCCTTTAACTAAAGGGCTTTAAACCATTACCCCCAAATTCTATACATGGTGTTTTAAGTTGCATTTGTAAATTTGGGTGCGCATTCAATTTGCATACATAACCTAATTCAATAATGAGCCAATTAGCACCGATAATGGGCTTCCTTATAAGCAATTATCAACTTTAATTGGTCTGATTTTAAATTTATGTACTAAATATAGGTGCCTAAGTTTATGAGTAGTGCCAAAAAGGGGGTACAGATATGGAAGGGAGTGAGTATCCCTCCTGCCATTTATTTTAGGATTGCCACATTTGTCCAGGAGGGGGGGGGTGTAATTGCCAAGGGTCATTGGGGGAGGGCCAGCAGCAGTGGGGGATTTTTTTTTTTCATGGGCAGATATTTTTCTTGTGTAGTACATGCAAAATCGGGTTTTACGATCGGTAAAACCTGATGCTAAATAGCCAAGCAATGTAAGTGAATCAATCGCTTTGCTATTTTCCATGGCGTGTTACTAATTTGCATGTCCGGATCAGAAAATGGGCGGTCGAGGGGAAAAACACGCAGTGGGCTGTTTAATGAATTGGGTCGGTTAACAGCGAACGTTGCTAAACCTGTGAAAACAGTTTTAGTGACGATCGCTGACTTTAGTGAATCTAGGCCCAGATTCACTAAGCAAACTGATCGTGTACCGATTGGTTTGTGACCCCTTTGTGACCAGATTTCCCTCCTGCACTATTCACTAACCTCTCCTGCGATCCGATTCAAATCAATGCATGCAAATGAGGAAAAATGCATGCAAATTGGACAGCGATACAATTCATCAGCCAAAAATTTAAAACCGACTGGGCTGGCCGATCAACCCAAGAAGCGACTACTGGAAACCAGTCGAAAACGTCTTTCCGACTCTCCAGCTCCATAGAAGCCCTGCTCGCCCTGCACTGCGGGCCTGTGGTTTTAACCTGTTGGTTTAAAGCAGGTTAAAACCACGGGCTTGCTGGGCTACAAAAGGTGCCTCCGCCAATCAAAGCCTTAGGCCCCTCCCCATGCATCAGATGATGTGCTGGGGCATGGCCTAAGGCTGCTATTGCGCAGCGGCCGGCAAGGGGTGCAGAAGCAGGAGGACTTTGTGCTTCCTCCTGCTCCTGAAGATGAAGCCTAGGAGTAGGAGGGACCGGGCACCCCCTCCTGCTCCCGAAGATAAGCCTTTCCCTAAGGAGCAGGAGGGCCTGGGCACCCCTCCTGCTCCCAACAATTTAAAAGGTACATGGAGCAGGTGGGCTGGTCGTGGGTGAGGCAGTGAGGTCGGTCTGGGTTAATTCAGGGGGGTGTCAGGCCACTGCAGACTCTCCTGCCTGCTCGCCTCAACTCTCCTGCTCTCTGCCGCCATTGCTCCGCAGTGCAGGCCTGCTTTAAAACCACGGGCTTGCACTGCAGGGAACTGCGGCAGAGTCCGGAGAGCAGGCAAGAGAGATCACAGCAGGCAGGCAGGAGAGATCGGGGCCTGGGCGGGGTGTTGAGCCCGGGCCGGTGTGTGGGGCTAGTGTAGGCTCTCCTGCCGGCCCTGCTATGCCCCAATCTCTCTTCTCTGCTTACCAGACTCTCCTGCTCTCTGCCGCCATTCCCCGCAGTGCAGGCCCACTTTAAAACCACAGGCTTGCACTGCAGGGAACAGCGGCAGAGAGCAGGAGAGTCCGGGAGCAGGCAAGAGAGATCTGGGCAGAGCAGGGCAGGCAGGAGAGATCGGGGCTGAGCCCTGACAGCAGTGACAGGAGGCTGCTTCTCCTGTCACTATTGTCAGGGTGTGTGCATGAGTGGGGATCACTCTTTACTGATCCTGGCTGTGGGTAGGGGGGCGTGTTTATGATCGTCCCCATTTGCATGCTGGCCTTTACTGAATTAGTTGGCCAGCATGCAAATGGAAACAGATCGTGCATGGTTTGGAGGCTTAGTGAATTTAGGCCCTAGACTCTATTTGTTTTTGGGTGTTTGTTTTTCTCCTTGCTGGTAAGCCCCTGTAGGGAAAAGCTTAATGGCTTCTAGAAGCCAGAACTGTTGAAAGTTCACGGCCTACTTGGAAAGGATTGAGCACAGTGTTTGTGTTTACTGCTGAAGTGCTGTAAACTAAAGTGGTGCAGGAGAGCCCACAGACTGATAACTCTGAAAGACTGCTTAAAGGGGTGGTTTGTTTGTTTTTTTGTATGCTGTGCCTGCTGAAGGACTTGTATTATTGTGGAGCATTCTGACCCTTATGAATTTTACTTTTGCCTGTTTCCACTTGTTTCATGGACTGCTTATGTTTGTAACCAAGCTGAACATTTTTGTTTTTTCATGAACAAATTTTGTCCTTATCAAATCAGGCAAAGTCTCTGGTTGTTCAGTGTTGTCTCTCTAGTCTCCCGAAAATCCCTGTGTGGCTCACAGTGGCCCACAGGAGCAAAATTCCTGTCACAGGTTGCTCCGAGCCCATTGCTCTGAAGTTGCCTATGACAACAGCGAAGAATCTTATCTGTGCTTTAGGGCTGCGCTGAAGACCCATTTATTTCCATGGCCTTCCCAGTTTCTGGGAACTAAGGTCATCCAGTGGTGGCCAAGAATTTTGGAATACCAGTTAATTCTCATTTGTATTCCTTCTCTTTTTCTCAATCATGCAAATGTTATGTAATTCCTTTCTTTTTTCATGATTATATTGTATACCATTTTGATTATTTTCAAAGGCAGTATATCAAATGGCAAATAAATTAAACTAAATTAAACAACCATTGAGGGATTAAGGACGTGTCATGCCTTAATCCCTCCAGTGGACAGCACCTTTTTTGTAGCCTGCCAAGTTCCAGATCTCAATAACAAAGTCTATCTTTTTAGACATGGATGTTTCCATCCCTTCTATGATTAGAGTTGAAAATTTTAATTTTTACCCCTTCGTAATCCTTTAGAAACACAGCCAGATCATGCCCCCTTGCCATATGGATTTACTGCAGTATTAGATTTTCTTATCCTGGTTTTATATAGTCAAACCTTAGACATCCATGGAAGATGGAAGTCTAGATGCCAGTTTTTAGGCATCCAGAATAAGAAAAAGGCTTCTTAAAATAGCCACCATAAGCATCCATGTGTGTTTACAAAATTTCAGCACTAAAGTAGGCCGTGTTGCAGAGTGGAGGCATAAGAACATAAGAATAGCTTTACTGGCTCAGACCAATGGTCCATCAAGCCCAGTATCCTATATTCACAGAAACTAGTGCAAGTCACAAGTACCTGGCAAAACCCCAAATAGTAGCAGCAGTCCATGCCACTGATCCAGGGCAAGCAGTGGCTTCTCCCATGTCTGTCTCAACAGCAGTTTATGGACTTTTCCTCCAGGAACTTATCCAAACCCTTTTTTTTTTTTTAATCAGCTACATTAACTGCTCTTACCACATCCTCTGGCAGTGTCTAATGCAGAGGTGTCCAGCCTTTTGGCTTCCCTGGGCCGCCTGGGCCCAAAACATATTTTCTGGGGCCGCCCAAACACTCAAATGGTGCAGCAGGACAGAGGAGGGAGCCAGCAAGATGGTAAACACCCGGGGGCAGCAGAGGAACAGACTGCATCGCCCTCGACTGGGGCCACACAAAATACTTCACGGGGCCGCAGGTTGGACACCCCAGGTCTAATGGTTAGAACAGCGGGTTAAAAATCTGGGAACCTGGGTTCAATTCCTAATGTAGCTTCTTGTGACACAGAATAAGTCGCATAACCCTCCATTTTCCCAGGTACCAAACTTAGGGCTCCTTTTACAAAGCTGCAGTAGAGGTGTCTACCATGAGCCAGCAAGGTAAATTCTGCAATGCTTATAGGAATTATATGAGCATCATAGCGTTTACTTCAATGGCCCACAGTACAAACCTCTATTGCAGCTTTGTATAAGCCAGCGTTCGATTGTGAGAAAGTACATGTACATAATATATGTAAACTACGCATGCCTCTTAAGGCAGTTACATTTATCTGCCACCAGTTTATCATCTGCAGTGCTCGTCCTTCTAGCTAGATGATGACATCCTAGCCATAATGAGTGTACCAATTAGTATAGCTAGATCATCTGAAACTCCTGCTGTGATGCTAGATTGTTCAGATAAAAGAGTTTCAGATACAATTAGGGAAACCCATTTAAATCCACAATGATAACACTAGAAATCTGTAGATCTTACTAAGCTAATATTTGAATGTACATATCTTCCTTGGGCTGAATCTAGTGGGACTCACATATTCAACCCTTCCACAAGCAAGACAGTGGCTCACTTGTCTTCCACTCTCCCAGTTCAGCAGTTATCCTGAATTTCTAAAATAACTTTAAAAGAACTAATGAAAATATCCAAATTTGGGGCTAGATTCACTAAGCTTTCCGAACCTTTACTGAACAGTTTGCTAGCCTTCTCCAACCCCGACCCGATTCACTAACCTCCTAGCCAATCAACCTCCCATCCAATCCGATCCGCGCATGCAAATGAGGGGAAATGGCATGCAAAGTAGGAAGGCTGCGATTCACTAAACAGAAGAAGGAACACCGATTGGGCTGGCTGATCCAAAAAAGAAGCGATTGCTGAGGACTAGTCGCTCACGTCCTTGCCGACTGTCCTGCTCTCTGCTGCCCTGAAATCCCAGCCCTGCAGCCCTGAAATCCCAATATCAAAACAAAAATAAAACATTTTAAACACATCTCTCTTGTGCAAACAGCACAAGAAGGCAAGCTCTGCTGCCCTGTCCCTGCCGACTCTCTTGCTCTCTGCCGCCCTTCCCTGTAGTGCGAGCCCATGGTTTTAACCCGCGGTTTTAACCCACGGGTTAAAAGCATGTTCTGTTCCTGGCTGCAACATGTTCTGATCCATATAGCTCTGGCTAAAGCGTGTTCTGTTCCATTAAAGGCCCCCACCCCCACCCCTTGTGCGGAGAGCAAGCGCGTGCACGGACCGCATCTATAGGCAAAGAAGATGGTCTGCGCATGCGTCTAGTTTACTCTGTGGGGTCGCTGTGGGGCATGCCTCCGATCACATTAATTTGCATGAGGACTCGTAGTGAATCGGTCATCTGGGAAGACTCAGCCACGGATCGCCCAACAAAGGTTAATTTAGTGAATCTAGGCCTATTATCTGAAAGATGGACTCTTTCAGGCTGATAATCACACAAACAATCTAGAGTTAACAATTTATGACTCAAAGCCAAACTTCCTAAACTAAACTAAACTAAACCTTAGGTTTGTATACCGCACCATCTCCGCATGCGCAGAGCTCGGCACGGTTTACAGAGGTTGAGAGGAAAGGAACTACAAAGAAAGGGTATAGGAGAGGGACTGAGAAGATAGAGAGGGGCAGGGAACTAGAGAACGGGAGGTGATTAGATTTTTGAGAAGAGCCAAGTTTTCAAGCGTTTACGGAAGGATTGGAAGGAGCTAGAATTTCTGAGCGGGGATGAGAGGTTGTTCCAGAGTTCCGTAGTTCTAAAGGGGAGGGATGTTCCGAGTTTTCCTGCGCGGGCTATACCTTTTATAGATGGGAAAGATAGTTTCAGTTTTTGGGAGGGTCTAGAAGAGAGCGGGTTTGAGGAATTCCAGAAGAGTGGGATAACGGGAGGAAGGACGCCATGTAGAATCTTGAAGGCTAAGCAGGCACATTTATAGAGGACTCTGGAGTATACTGGGAGCCAGTGGAGCTTGGAGAGGAGTGGGGAAACGTGATCGAACTTGCCTTTAGCGAAAATAAGCTTGGCCGCGGCGTTCTGAATTAGCTGAAGTCTAAGGAGGTTTTTCTTAGTTAGGCTTATATAGATGGAGTTGCAGTAGTCTAGTCTAGAGAGGATGGTGGATTGAACGAGGATGGCGAAATGAGAATGATGAAAGCAAGATCTTACTTTCCTCAACATATGGAGGCTGAAGAAGCATTTTTTTACCAGGGAGTTGAGGTTTATTTAGAGTTTATTCTCTTCTGCAAATTATCTACTACTTTTACTTACAAAGTTCTGTGCCACACTTTTCTGGAAATATGGTGCAACTAAACTGAGCAGACAGTAGGAAAATGACTAAGACATCCTGGTAAATCTTTCTTTAACTGCCTGAAGAAATCCACCCCATTAACAAAGCACAACGTGTTGATCCCCTCCCCCCCCCCAAAAAAAAAAAATAATAATAATACACAATAAATGTGGAGCAGTTACAATACAATGCAGCATCATGCCACAAGAGAGGAAGACACCAATTACCCACTGTGACGCATCTACTATTAGTCACAATTACCTCTAAACCCCAACTGCAACATTGCAAAGTTATAGTGGAAATTTATACAAATTACCTAAAGTATGGGAATATGCTTCTAAAATATTTATATATTTATAAGCACCCAGAAAAAAAAAAGTTTTCACATAATAAAACTTAACAGGGTGGCTTAACAAAAAAGAAAATAAAATCCCAAAACACTTTTTTTTCAAAGAAAGTGATGTGTGCTCAGAAACCAAGGGCTGGATTCTGTATAGGATGCCCAGTATCAGCAGCCACCTAAGCGGTTTTTGAGAATCGCAGACAGGTGTCCTATATAGAATTCTGTCTGTCCAAACGGACAGACGGCTAACCCCCTTATAACTATTCCGATTCTCTAACCAGCGTGCATATCACAGACGCTGGTTAGAGAATCAAGTTACCGCTGAGTTGATCAGAATCTCCTTGTGGCAATCAGTTTACTGGCTGCGGCTGAAAACCCATTCATCCGTGAAGTTGGCCAACAGGAGGGATGCCCACTCCCTCCTGCTGCCACCCCCTCCACCACTGCATACACTGACCGCAGCAGGAGGAATGCCCACGGTCCTGCCGGCTCAGCTGATTGGGGGGAAATACCCCTGCCATGATCAGCTTGGCGAGTTGTGGCAGGGGACCTCAGCACCTACCCCTGAAATCAGCAGAAGGGATACCACTCCCTACTGCTGTCAGCCCGTGATCACCTGACACTCCCCCCCCCCCCCCTATAGCACCATCAGCTGATGGCAAGGGATCCCTCAATCAAGCAGGCACGATTCTGTAACTGGCACCAGAGACATGGTTAGAGAAAAGGGGGGGAGGGGTAAGGCATCTGTTTTTTATTTTTTTAAGACAGATGCAATTCTGTATTGGACATTGGTATGCAGTTCTCAGCCACTTCTTAGGTGGCCGCTGAGACCAGAGTCCTATACGGAATCAGCCCCTAAATGTGGTAGAGAAATAAATGAATAAACTGAAACATTGTGGACATTCATGGGGCAGAATCAACACTTAGCTGGTTAAGTGTCAATATTTAGCCCTTAACTGACTATAACATTAGCATTCGCATTCCTGTCACCTGCAACTGAAAGCTAATCACCCTCAATCAATAATCACACAACTCAGTTTTATTGAAAGAAATATTTGGCCGCAGCTTTATTATGTGTCTGAATATTATCTCCACTTAAAATACAATCTGTGTCCAAAAACCAACAAACCCCCAATGCATATTTCATACACCCCCCAGGGAGCTATTCGGTGTCGAAACTAGCTCCTGTTAAGTCTTTAAATTTATAACATTCCCCCAAACATGACCCACGGTGACGCAAGGCCATGCTTCCCCTCCTCCCAAACGTGATCCACGGTGACTCAAGGCCATGCTTCCCCTTGCAGCGGTATCGCCTACGAGTGTTACATTTATTTATTTATTTATTAACTGCTCATCTCCCAGATACAACTGGGCCAAACCCCATTTTCTGCCCCACCCAAAGCTGCGACCACCTCCCCCCCAACCCCATAAGTTCCACCCAAGTCGATATATAACATGTATACCCCCCACCCCACCCCACAACACTGACACAAAACATAACACTAGCACAAATGGGAGGGAGGGAGGGATAATCTTTTCCTGAAGAGACTACTCTACTGTTCCCCTTTCCTCACAGAATTCACTCCAGCCTGCCACAACATCCAACCAATCACTTGACTGCTCCACCCCATCACCTTAGCAACCTCCCTAATCATTTTTCTTTCTTACAAGCTCTATTAACCCTTTTTTACCCCCTCTTATAAACTTGTCAATCCTTATTCTACAGACCCTTGACAACACCTCATATATTCCCCTCACCCTCTGCCCCCCCCTCCCATTTTACCCACACCATCATTTAATAAATATTACCAGCCGGTGACATCAGCTCAGCTAATGTTATATCACACCAGATGAATCTTGTGTTCTTCTTAACTGCATTAATAGAACTGCACAGTCCCATTTTAATGCCGTTCTTAGTAGCCAGTTAAATGCTAAATATCTCATTTGAACAGCTATGTTTTAGCCAGCCGCATATATCCGGATATTCACTGTCGGTGCCCATACAAGGCTGACATTGAACATCTGAGTATAAAGCTGGTGGTGGTCAGCAAAATGTTGACCCTTGCAGCTGAATATTGCCCCCTGGATGTCCTTGAGGTCAGATATTTAGCAGATTCTAAAGCATGTGCATGGATTTTACCCCATTAAATGAATATCTCTTTCATTAATAGCCTGGCAATTTTACTCGACTGTTTCCCTTGAAGACTGGAAGTGAAATAACTGCTGAAGCCACAATTCTTCCAGTATAATTTTTTTTTTTTTTTTTTTTAATTAAAACCACGTGAGCAAATTATTGCTGTTTCATTTACTAATTTCAGTGCTGCCACTGATTTCACTTAAGTGGCATTTTTCAGTTCAAAGCACGTACAACGCAAGGCACACTGGGGTCCTTTTACTAAGGCGTGCTGGCCTTTTTAGTGCACGCTAAATATTAGCACACACTATATGCTAACACATCCATTATGCGTTAGCTTTTAGCGCACCTTAGTAAAAGTGGGGAATAATGACTGGTTGTAGCACGCCTACAGTAGGGGGCTTCAGTGGAAAATCTTCCGGTGCTTCATAAATTATCAAAAAAGCAAGCCTGAACTTCAGAAATCAATCTGGAGCATTTTTTTTTTAAATACAATACGAACAAAAAGAGCATTTCCATATGCTGCCTCTGTAAACAACCATGTGAGCAGCCAAAAAATCTGGCAGCCTCCTTGGTACATCCTCAATTAGTGTGTGCATTATGCATAATCATAAGCGTACATGACAGACGCACACACAGATCACCAGCGATAGCTGAATATCTTCCAAAACGTCAAGTGAGGCAGATGACAGTGCTAACGACGAAGATGGTGGTATAGTCCCTCCACTTCACACTTCTACGCCAATCACTTCTCAGTTGGAACAGTGATGACAGTGTCACAGCTGCCGGTGTTCCTAGAACCACCAGCAGCAGAAAAACCTAGGAGAGAAATAATGCAAGTGTACAAGTCTGTCCTATACACAGCAGTTCAGGAAACCCTTGAATATGGCAATACACAAACATGATCAGGTGTGGCGTCTGAACATCAGACTTAAATGCTGGCAGTGAGCTTGCTACGTTTCTCGATTGTAGAAGGAAAAGGAAGCCATGAACTAATGAAGCGTGCTGTTACCTATCGGTTAGTTGTTAGCCATTTTCATTCCTCTACTACGGTGCATTCAAAATTGTAATGCCAGATAATGATAGCAGAAGGCAAGGCATTATAGAATTCAAAACACAGAGAGTTTAGGGCTCCTTTTACGAAACTGCGTTAGGGCATTAACGCGTGGAATAGCGTGCGCTACATTGCCGCGCGCTGGACGCTAACGCCAGCATTGAGCTGGCGTTAGTTCTAGCCAAGTAGCACGCGGTGTAGTGCGCGGTAATATCCTGCGTGCGCTAAAAACGCTAGCGCACCTTAGTAAAAGGAGCCCTTAGTGCCAAAAAAGCTAATTACTCTGTGTATCTTGTTCACTGAGTATGTTTGGTTCTTCATTAGCATGTCAAGTCAACCCATCTGGGAAATACCTTGATATTTGTCTCAGAATATGACAATGTATCATCCACAGCGTTCTTTGAGGTCAGAGGTAGCAATGTGTCTTTCATTAAACAGTTTACAGAAAGTAAAACATGCTGACACAAGAGTAAAAGCTGTCTCTGTGGCTGGAGTGAAACTATGGAATAAGTTAGTTGGACAATTACGGATGATCCCTACATTAAAACAGTTTAAAAAGGTCTTTGAAAACTTCTTTACTTATTGAAGCTTTCTCCAGAACAGAGGTTGGTTTAATATATGCACTATCCTATGCCGGTTTAAAATCATATGATTAGTGAAGTTTTTTTATTTTTTTTTTCTTGAGGGGAAAAGTATGCTTATTTTTTGTTTAATATTGGAGGAAGATGTAAGAGTAATATGTTACTGGTGTTATTTTTCTCTTAATGATGTTTATTATGCATTTTATATGTTATTTGTATTTTATGTATGTGATTTTATAACCCGCTTAGGATTTAAGCAGGCTGGAAGCTTTTTAAATAAATAATTAAAATGTATTTGTTGGGTACAAAGTAAGACAGAGAAAAGCAAAATAGGTATGTGTAAGTGTGGAATATGTGAATACCGTAGCAATACTAAGGGCTCCTTTTATCAAGGCGCGCTACGGGGGTTAGCGCGTCGGACATTTCATCACGCGCTAACCCCCGCAGCAGCCTAAAATCCAAACGCCTCATCAATGGAAGCGTTAGGTAGTAACGCGGCAGGCAGTTTAACGAGCGGTATTCCGCACGTTAAACCGCTACTGCGCCTTTGTAAAAGGACCCCTAAGCTTCGAGGGTTGAAAAATTGAAATTGTGTCATGGTTCACAGGTTCCTAGGTTTATGCTGGTTGTATTTAACTTATGCATGGAGCAGGGACACTAAAGGGGCCTCTGAAAAATCACCTGCACTAAATAGGAGGATCCTTGGCTTGGAACTTTAAATAGGAAGTGGTAAGTAGTCCTGTGCTAATTCTCAGCGTGTACCACGCTCTAATGAGAACATTAGTGCATGACCTGCAATAGAAATAGTGGGAATTCACCTAAATATTGCCGCATAAAATTTGCAATTACAACGCAGTAAAATCCTGTATTAAGCCAAGATAACGGCAAATTGTAGCTACAGGGCTGCCCAAGTCCGGTCCTCGAGATCTACTGGCAGGCCAGGTTTTCAGGATATCCACAATGAACATGCATGAGAGAAATTTTGCATACCAAGAAGGCAGTGCAGCAAATCTCTCTCATGCAAATTAATTGTGGATATCCTGCCAGTAGATCTCGAGGACCGGACTTGGGCAGCCCATCTAGCACATTGTAGTAAACGGGCCCTTCTAGCTACTCGTACTTGGGTTAACAGTAAAATAACAGTAGCCCAAGTTGATAACTTCCCCCTCCCCTAATGAGTTTAATATTCTTCATAATGTTTCCAGACATGATTTTCGTCAACTGAATTCTAGGCATTAAACAAACGTAGAGGGAGAAAATGAAAGTGATCGACTTTCTTGTTCTAGAACAGGATGCCTACATTTAAGCTCCACCCCAACCCCTCAAATTCTATAAGAAGTGCTAAAAAAAATTGTGCACACAAATTTGGGCATGTTCCCAATTTGTGTGCAAAAATTTAATTGAATAATGAGCCAATTCGCACTGTAGTAGTACCATAGATAGGATTAGTAGTAGCAGTAGAAGTAAATAAATGTATGTGCGTAAATCTAGACACAGGATCGGCCCATTCATTTTACTTGTAGTTCACAAAGGGGAGACAGTCACAGGGAGGGCTATGGATTGATCAAGGGTGTTCCTTCAACTTACGCATGTGGCTATAGGGCCTCTTCTATTAAACTGCGCTAGCAGTTTCTAGCGCGGGGAGCTGCGCTGAATGGCCTGCACTGCTCCCGACGCTCATAGGGCTCCTTTTACTAAGGTGTGTTAGGGCATTAACGCGCAGAATAGCGCGCGCTGAATTGACACGCGTGCTAGACCTTAACGCCAGCTTTGAGCTGCCGTTAGTTCTAACCATGTAGCGCGCAGTAATATCCTGCGTGTGCTAAAAATGCTAGCGCACCTTAGTAAAAGGAGCCCATAGAGTTCCTATGAGCATCGGGAGCAGCGCGGGCCATTCAACGTGGCTCTCTGCACTAAAAACTGCTAGCGCAGTTTAATAGAAGAGGAGGGATAGATTTAAGAGATTAGGTGGGGATCTGCACCTAATTTAGGTGCACAGAGTTATACCATGTTTCAGATTATGTAATTGGCTACATCTAAAGTTAGGCGCGGTTATAGCACTAAGCACTATTCTATAAACCAGTGTATCGCAAACTAAGATTCCAAGTGTGCCGCAACTCACAGAGGAGGAAGAGAAGCGCCGGCCAGCTGACTTGCCTCTCGCTGCGTATCTCCCTGGACGCCTTTCTTCCGCGTTTTCTCTGCACCCCTGGAACAGCAGTGGCATCGCAGTGTGCATTTAACTTGGCCACAGAGCTGCCGCGAGGGTTAATTTAGACGTGGTTTTCATCAACAGCCTCGGGGCCTTTGCTAGGTCAGCCCATTACAGTGATGCGGCTTCCTCTTTCGAAAGTGAAGACGGAGAGAAAAACAGTCAATGGATAAGAAGGCACTGGAAACATAGTTAAAAGCACAGGAAAAAAAAAGTCATCAGTCAACAAAGGTAGGGAAAATTATTTTATTTTCAATGGAAATGTATCAGTTTTGAGAATTTATTTCTGCTGTGTACAATATATTGTATGTATATGAAAAATGAATGGAAAAATTTGCATTACAATTAGTAAAAGGGGGTGGGATCTGGGGAAGATCTTGGGTGGAGCTTGGGAGGTCTGTGGTTGGGGGTACTCAATTGATATTTGTTAGACTTCCCTACTGGCGCGCCCTACTGGCATTTTAGCACCTATCTGGAGGGCCTCTGCGCATGCGTTGATGTCAACGTGATGATGTCACGCATGTGCATGATGTCATCACGGTGACGTCCGTGCACTTCTGGGTGCTTCGAGCCGTGGCCACTACCTTTAGTGTGCTCCAGCTCGAGAAATTTTGAGAGACACTGCTATAAACAGTACCTAATTTACCCCCCCCCCCCTTCCCCTTTTACAAAACTGCAGTGTGTTTTTTTAGCACCGGCTGTGGGGGTAACAGCTCCGACGCTCATAGCAATTCTATGAGCATCGGAGCTGATACTATCTCGGCCGGCGCTAAAAAATGAGCTACAAATCCCCCCCCCTTGTAAAAGGGGTGGGGGAGTTGAACACTATCTATAGATTAGTGCTAAGTGCTATTTTTTTTAATACTATTTTTTTAGGCACTATTTATAGAAACTAGTCCCAAATGTTTGCTTAAATGCATAGAATACTAGCACTTACTCAGGTGAATATGCTAGTTCTGCTAGTTGAACATTCAGTGATATGCTGTAGAATATGCATGAAAATGCTCTGGTGCATATTGCATACATTAAAACAGTGATTCTTAAACTTTTTTGAGTCACAGACCCCTTTAAGAATGGTTGTATGTTCCCTTTGCAATTGCTAATAAAGACATTAAAAAAAAAAAAAAAAGAATCTGATGAAAGCTATGGACCCCCTTCCCCAGAAATATTCGCATAAACACAACTTTGCATGCAATGAATATATTGTACTTTATTTATGGAGATTGATTGTCTCTCATACAGTAGCGTACTAAGGGGGGGCGGGGAGGAAGGTCTGCCCCGGGTGCCAGCCCTGAGAGGGGTGCTCCCGGCCTTGCCGTTCAGTCCCCCCACCCCCGAAGGACCGCTCGCCCCCCTGGCCTCCCTGCACCACCTTTGAAGCAGCCTGCAGCGGGATCGTGATGTCGGCGATCCATGAGCTGCTTCGGCGCTGCTTCCTGCGCCCCGGGCCCGCCCCTCCCCTCCTTTGACGTCAGAGAAGGGGCGGGACCACGGCGGAGGAAACAGCTCCGAAGCAGCGAAGGGATCGCTGACATCGCGATCCCGCTGCGGGCTGATTCAGGTGGTGCAGGGAGGCCAGAGGGGCGAGCGGTCCTTCGGGGGGGGGGACTGAACTCAAGGCCGGGAGCACCCCCTCAGGGCCTGATTCAGGTGGTGCAGGGAGGCCAGGGGGGGTGAGCGGTCCTTCGGGGTGGAGCGGGCAGACAGGCCGGCAGGCAGGCCTTCAAGGGGGAGGGAGGGGTGACAGGCAGGCAGGCCTTCAAGGGGGGGGACAGGCAGGCCTTCAAAGGGGAGACAGGCAGGCAGGCCTTCAAAGGGGGGACAGGCCTTCAAGGGGGGGTCAGGCAGGCAGGCAGGCTTTCAAGGGAGGGACAGGCCTTCAAGGGGGGGATAAGCAGGCCTTCAAGGGGGGGACAGGCCTTCAAGGGGGGGATAGGCCTTCAAGGAGGGGATCAGGCAGGCAGGCCTTCAGGGGGGAGGACAGGCAGGCAGGCCTTCAAGGGGGGTGCAGGCCTTCAAAGGGGGTGCAGGCCTTCGGAGGGGGAGTGCAGGCCTTCAGGGGGAGTGCAGGCCTTCGGGGGGAGTGCAGGCCTTCGGGGGGGGGGAGTGCAGGCCTTCAGGGGTGGGATGCAGACCTTTAAGGGGGGGATAGGCCTTCAGGGAGGGGGGCCCTGGTGTAGAAATACATGGAGGGAATGAGGGGGTTCAAAGAGACGGGCATGTGCCGGACTTTGGGTGGGAAGAAATAATGGGTCTGAAAATAGAGAAGAGGGAGAGATGATGGACCATAGTTTTTAGAGAGGGAAGGAACAGAAAGGGAGAGAAGTTGGACACAAGGGATGGTGTGGAGGGGGGGATAGAGATACTGGATAGGAGGGTAGTTGGGAAAAGAAAGGGAGAGATGGTGGACCCTGGGGTGGTGGGGAAGGAGGGAGAGATGCTGGATGAAAGGGTAGTTAAGAAAAGATAGATCTGTGGAGGGAGACAAAAAAAGGATAGATGCCAGACCTCCTGGGGAGGGAAGAGAAACAGGGAGGACAGAGATGGCAGATGGATGGTTAGCATGCAGAAAGAAGGAAGAAGGAGACCCTGGCAAGCAAGTTATCAGAAGACAACCAGAGCCTTGGACCAACAAGATTTGAAAAATAACCAGACAACAAAAGGTAGAAAAACTAATTTTATTTTCTGTTTTGTGATTACAATATGTCAGATTTGAAATGTGTATCCTGCCAGAGCTGGTGTTAGACCGCAAACATGAGCTAGGATTTAACAGAGAGGAAAATCCTTTTTGTTTCTTTATTTTATTTACACCACAGCGCCAGTATGGTTAGGAGAAGCCAAAGGGGGGGTGAAAAAGCTATAAAATAAACCCACCAGGATGTTTATAAAAAAACAAACACCCAATTGGGCAGGAAAGTTGAATCGAAAAACCAATTCAATAGGCTGAATTGAATCGAAAATTTTTTTTTTTTTTAATTGGGCAGCACTAGTTTGCACTACTGTCTTAGACTTTAGGACCTGGGATTGGAGAGAGATGGCATCCTCAGTACTTTATAATGCAAGTGAAAAGAGGATTTGGTCAGACTTTTGAAGGGTCTGCAGAAGAAAAATATTGTATAGGCCTGGGACATGAGACAGCAGGAAACGGGAACTTTTCTTCCTTCTATTTTTGTGAATGGCAAGGCTGAGGATGTCAGAGAGTTCAATTAAAACATGTGCTTTATAAGAAAATATAATAATGTGTTTTATAAAGTTTATAAGCATTGCTGGCCTACCCGTTGAGGTGTTCCTAATGGTGGTGGTAGTGGCGACAGCGTGTCAATGTGTTGAGAGGAAATTCTGCTGAGCAAACTCTGGGCCCATTTCCACCCCCCAGTTAGTCCACTCCACTCAACTGGTTCACACACTGAGTGGGTCTTTGGGTGTTGTGCCTGGGTAGTTGTTTTGGGATCTCTTCTAGTGGTTTGTCAGTATCTCCTTGTGGTCCAAGGAAGGAAACTTTGTTAACCTTAGCATTGACCTTCAGAATATGTTTGTTTAGCATTGACCTTCAGAATATGTTTGTAACAGCGCTGCTTGTGTGGCATTAGACTATGTAGTGATCGAAAGAAAAAAACAGATCTTGCACATTTTTGCACTATATGGTGGGTGTATGAGGAGATTCACATTTCCTGCACAGCTAAGCCCTTGTGAAGTTACCTTGTTCTTTCTGTATTTGACATCTAGCAAGGTCTTTGTTTGGAAGGAAAGAACTAAGCTTAAAAATGAAGTGGCCAGAAGTTATGGTAAAAGCAGATAGCATTGCTGATTTTAAGAAAGGTTTGGACAAATTCCTGGAGGAAAAGTCCATAGTCTGTTATTAAGACATGGGGAAAGTGTCTGCTTGCCCTGGATCGGTGCATGGAATGTTGCTACTCTTTGGGTTTTGACCAGGTACTAATGACCTGGATTGGTTACCATGAGAATGGGCTACTGGGCATGATGGACCATTGGTCTGACCCAGTTAGGCTATTCTTATGTTATGTTCTCATCTGTAGGGGCCTTTGTTTTCACTTCTTATTTTAATGTATTTTTTTTCTGGGAACTTATCAGTGTTTTTTAGAATGGGAACAAAAATGGAAGAGAATTAATGTGTGTGGAATGGGGGGGGTTACTAATTTCTTCAGCTAAATAATTAAATCCACTGCAACCAGACATAGGAGAACTCATGCACCATTCACACACCCTCCAACCAAAATCGTCAAAAGAAAAAAAACTGTTCGACAACCTCCTAACACTCGACCCCCAACTCTACAACCTATTGACCTCGACCACAGACTACAAAACCTTCAAAAAAGAAATAAAAACCATTCTATTCAAAAACACATAAAACCGAACTAACACAATCAGAACTGTCCCAAGCATCACCTGCAACTACTCCATATATACTTCTGATTTCATGACAATTCAGACATAATTTATGTTATGTTTGGATTAATGGTTACATATATGAGGTTCAATAAAAGAAAATTTTCAGTGCCTGTTTCTATTATGACCATTTATTTTTCATGGTTATTACAAAAAATATTTTTTTAAATGGCGGGTGTCAAAAAATGATGGGCCCCGGGTTCCACATACCCTAGGTACACCACTGCTCTCATACATATATGACATACACAAAGGAAGGGCTGTGGCTCACCGGTAGAGTTGTTGCCTCAGCACCAAGAGGTTGTGAGATCAAATCACACAGCTTCTCCTTGTGACCCTGGGCAAATCACTTAGGCCTTGAAATATCAAAGTGACAAAAAGGCAGTATATGAGTCCCCATTCCCTTATTAAACTTTAAAGTATACAATCTTAAAAAAAAACAACATTCTTTTTTTTATGCAAAAAGTAATGGCCACTCATTATAATTATGAAATACAATCCTCTTGTGTAAATTAAAATAGATTTACAACTACTACATTTTCTACTACCATTACTACTACTACATCCACTCTCTTGTTATCTGTGAGAAAAATCAACATTATCTGGCTGTATAGTGAATATAAATATTAATTTTTATCTGACCCACACGGATCCCCTGAAACCCATTCATGGATCCCAGGTTAAGAACCCCTGTACTAAAGTGAGGGTGTTCACTGAGGGAGGAGCAAGGCCAGTGCATAGGCAATGTTCACACTTACATGTGCAATTTACAAAATACATTTATGCATGTGTACTTGTGCCAACCAGACTTGGTATAAGTAGGTATAAGTTGCCATCAGGCAACTGCCACTGTAATAATCAAGATGCCAGATGTAGAAGCCTAAGAGACCTGTGACCAGCCCATGTCCCACCCCTGACCAAACTTTCTTTGGAGTTAGGCGCTAAACAAGTTATGGAATGGAAGCATAGGGCAGATCCGTATATAACTACTAATGACTGTGATAGTATCCAACACCCTCTTCATGTTTGCTGCTATCAGAATCTGAAATGACCTTTTAGCACCCTTAAGAACAGAACTGAATGACCTCGCTTTCAGAAAACAACTAAAAACTTACCTATTTGGTAAATACCTATCTGTTCAATATATTTAGGCCCTCTTTTACTAAGGGGTCCTTTTACGAAGCTGCGTTAGCGGCTTTATCGCCCGCACTTTTTTAATGCGCGCTAACCCCCGCGCTAGCCAAAAAACTACCGCCTGCTCAAGAGGAGGCGGTAGCGGCTAGCATGGCTGGCAAATTAGCGTGCGCTATTACGCGCGTTAAACCGCTAACGCGGCTTCATAAAAGGAGCCCTAAGGTGCGTTAAGCGTTTTAGCGCGTGTTAAATCACTCATGCGTTAACCACTAATGCGTCCATAGAATAGCATGCACGCATTAGCGTTTAGTGTGTGTTTAGCGTGCGTTAAAAAGCATAGCGCACCTTAGTAAAAGAGGGGGTTAGAGTTTTTATATTCTGTTGTGCTTTTTTTTATTGAATTACTGTATTATACTCCCCTCATCCTTCCTTTATCTGTTCCTGATATGTATGATAATAATTATTTTTTATTCCTTTTTATAGGTACTATAGTTAGATTGTGAGCCCATTGCGACAGAGAGGGAAATTATTTGAAGTATCTGATTAAACTTTTGGCCATTGTATAAGTCAAATTTTATTTGTTTTTTGTAAACCACTTCGAAGCCAGTGTAATGATTTAGCGGTATGTAAACACTGCATTAAATTAAATTAATGATAATGAGCTCAATTCAAATTGAGTGCGACGTTCAGGTAGAGTAGATATTTTGTCACTGGATGGCTTACTTATAGCCTGTTTGTGTCACATTGAATTTTTCAGTGTACTTTCCTCTTAAGGAGAAGAGGAGATAGTGGATACTGCGGATAGGCAGACTAGATGAACCATTTTGCCTTTATCTGCCGTCATGTTTCTATGCTGAAACCAATAATTAATTATCACATATTTAGTCAATTAGTTTATATAAGGATCAGTGATCAATGCGTAAGACTCAACATTGGGCGACCTATACAGATTTTATAGGCCGAAACCTCCTTTCTCAAGACAGGGCAGTACTGACCTGAGGAAGGATGCTTTGGCTTCTAAAAGCTAGTCAAAAAGATATATTATTAGTCCAATAAAATGTATTAACTAATGTTCCATTGTTTGTTTTATTTTTATTTATTAACTTTTACAGTGGACTAGTACTACAGCTACACTACTTTAGCCAAGATTTATTTGTGTTATTGTGGTCAGTATATATCACTTGTCCAATTATTTTGCAATATTGCTACCAGTCTATTAAGAAAAGTTGGATAATTTTGAGTACAAAACATATTGGATTTATGCTTGCAGTGTGCATATAACTGATAAAGTACAGGGTAAGAAGGAAAGAATGTAAGTGGAGTTTTATAGTGAATAAATCCTTACAAAATAGATATCTACATTTCTCAAACATTATGTACGGGAAGAAACATTAAAAGTTGTCTAAGAACATGAAAGGCTTCATTAATCTGGTTAAGGAGATAGCTTGTTGACCCTCTGGCAGTATTGTGTGCTGTCACACAGGATACCTGTGTTCTATTTTTCATAGCCACTGATAAAAATAGAGAATCCTTTTTTTAAAGCACAGATTAAAGATTGAACCTTCTCAATTTATTAGGAAAGTGATCGTCTGAAACTGGAATCATTCTTTGAGGGGCTGCTGAAAAGTTCTCAGCCCAACCAAGAAAAAAATGATGTGAAACCATGAAATTTACAAGTTATTCCACACTTTTCTTGACATTTTTTTTTTTTTAATTTCATTTCATATCATTGAAATGATAATGATAAGTAAGCCAAGTATTCCATAACTCCCAAGACAGCAGAGCCAGTCTGTGACAGAACACCCTCGCCATGGGAATCATCTGTACAGCCCATCAAGAGATTATATTTCCTTCAAACTCAATTTGTCCTTAGCATCATTATCTATCAGCAATCCCTGCACTTTCTCCAAAGGCAGCTGGAATTCCATCCAATCAGTCCAACTCTATACCCAAGAAGATCATAGTAATACATGGGCCTTGTGACTTATTTACTGCCAGTGGAATCCTCAACTTCTGAGACACACCATGGAATGCTAAAAACAACTACAACACAATACAAATTATTTGTGGGGGCCCCTAAATAAAAAAAAACCCCAAACATCTAAATAATGAACAATTGAGGCAGACCCCGCTACTTGCTGGACCACCCAATCCATACAAATTGAAAATATTTCAAAATACACATAAGACATTGAACAGCCCATAAGTAAACATTTGTCATAGTAAAAATGATCTTCAAAATGGAAATCTGATATATGAAACATATTGGTTGGACAGGCACAAGTCTCTATGTCCATCATAGCCATTAAAGATCATTTTGCCATTACCAATATCATCTCCACAGTCAAATCAAAAGATGAAAAATGCACAGTGCATGAACTGAGATCAGTAAAGGAGTTGACACTGCTTCCAATTGGGTAAGACAAATTAAGGATTATGCAAAACTTTTCATTACTACTGCTACTATTAATTATTTATATAGTGCTACCATAGGAGAGTGCAGAGAGGAGAGGGGTTCATAGACAGTGGAGCACAAGACGTCAGCGCGCTGACAATCCAGCGCCGACAATTTGGCGCAAGACAGAAGCACGCAGGGGAAAAAGTAATTTTTAAAGAGCTCCGACGGGGGGGTTTGGAGTGGCAACCTCCCCCCCACTTTATAGGTTAGTGTTCGCGCTGCTGTTGGATGGGGGTCCGGGGGGTTGGAAACCTCCATTATAGTGAAAACGGAACTTTTTCTGATTTTTTCGGGAAAAGTTCCTCTATAATGTGGGGGGGTTTCACCCCCCCTCCCGCAACGGCAGCGCGAACACTAACCAATAAAGTGGGGGGGGGTGCCACCCCAAACCCCCAGTAGGAGCTCTTTAAAAATTATTTTTTCCCCCGCGCGCTTCTGTCTTCCGCCGAATTGTCGGCGCTGGATTGTCAGCACGCTGGCGTCTGGCGCGCGATTATCCCGTCACCGAGGAGAGGGGATCAGAGCTCCCATCCTTAATTTCTGCCCTGGGCACCAACATGTCTAAAACCGGCACATGACATTAACTACAGTGTGATTAAACTGACATATCTGCTGGTCACATCTACCGGCATTGAATTGAAAACATACCCTGGTGTCTGATACTTCACACTGCCTAAAAGAGTTCCCAACAGGCCTAACTCCCTCAGTGAATCCCTCTGTACCATGGCAGCTCGCCAAAGCAGCCACGGGAAAACTGATGGACCAGCCTCCCACAGCGACTACACTGAGGGAAGACCCCACAAAAAAAAGCTCGATGCATCTGACTTGTACTTAGCTATACATTTTTGCACAGCTCATTGTAATTTAACCATGCCCACCTACCAAATATCCTATAAGACATCAAAATCATATCTCAGTAATGCAACAAGCTAACATAAAGGACCAGTTTAACCACAGTGGTTAAAGTTACAGCCTCAGCACCCCGGGGTTGTGGGTTCAAACCCACGCTGCTCCTTGTGACTCTGGGCAAGTCACATAATCCCCCGATTGCCCCAGGTATGTTAGATAGATTGTGAGCCCGCCAGGACAGAGAGGGAAAACTGCTTGAGTACCTGAATAAATGCCTGTAAACCGTTCTGAGCTCCTCTGGGAGAACGGTATAGAAAATGGAATACATAAATAAAATAAACAAACATGAAAATTCAATAGCCAGCTAAAAATGCCCCTGGATACCCTAACCTTTTCCCTCTGCTGGTCACCCTTCCTTCCTCTTTCACCACCATCTTGCTCCCATCCCAGCATTGAAAAAAAATATCAACATGCTTTTCCTTCAAAATGTTTAAACATAATTTTTATGAAATCTGAGCATCCAATGGCGCAATTTTGCAATATGTATGATGCTGCCTAGAAATCATGCTGCCACTTAGAAAGTCTGTGAAGGTGAAGGTTGAGCCTTCCCTCCAGCTGACTAATCCAAGTTCCAACTGCAGATGAAGAAGAAAAATCAGAGAAATGCCAATTAGACTTCTCCCAAACCATGTTGCCACATCTCCATCTCAAGGGACCACAGAAAACAAAAGCAAATAGGGCTGGAGGTGTGGCGGACCCTGATCGATTTTCAGAGAATTATGTTCATGAGGAGCTCGTTAAACTAAAGGTGGGTAAAACGATGGGGCTAGATGGTGTAATGAGGGCAATGAAGGAACTTGGGGAAGATCTGTTAGCTCTGCTGGCTGACTTTTTCAGTGTTTCACTAGAGTCGGGAGTGTTACCAGAGGACTGCAGAAGGGCAGATATGGTCCCTCTCCACAAAAGTGGAAGTAAGGAAGAAGTAGGGAACTTCAGACTGGTAAATCTGACTTCTGTGGTAAATAAATTACTGGAAACCCTTTTAAACAGAGTATAGTTCAATTTCTGGAATCCAGTGGATTAGAGGACCCGAGGCTAGGGTTACCATATGGCTCCAGAAAAAGGAGAAGCCAACAACAAAAGGTGGAAAGAGCTTACATTAAATAATAATAAACATTCACTTGTAAAAATTCAATAATAATATTATATTTTTATATTCATTTTTTTTTTAAATATATGTTGTTGTTTTTTGTAGCTGCTGACTTCAACAGTTCTCTCTTGTAACATTCATAGCAAGGACCCTTCAGTTAAGTTATGCTATTCTATTATGTAAATCTTTTTGATGATTATTGATAAGAGGAAGGTTTTTTATTTGACCGATGATTGACGTTACCCTGTATAGAGGCATGTGTAGTTACGCCAACTACTAGAGGGAATCTGAGGTATTTTTCCTCCTTGCTATGAATGTTACAAGAGAGAACTGTTAAAGTCAGCAGATACAAAAAGACAACATATATTTAAAAAAAACAAACATTAATATAAAAAAATATATTATTATTGAATTTTTACAAGTAAATGTTTATTATTATTTATTACACATAAAATTTAAGGGACCTTGTTTCTTCAAAGGTGATAATCTTATAACAATTCAAAAAATAATTACCTTATTTCCACATAAATAAACAACCAAATAACTGACTCCGTAACTTTTCACTAGAGTTTGGTTATTGGTCTGAGCGTTCTAGAGTCACTGTGTGACCATGAAAGTATTTGGTTATTTATGTATGTGGAAATAAGGTGATTATTTTTTTTTTTTGTATTATTATTTAGTGTAAGTTTTTTCCAGCTTTTGTTGTTGGCTTTTGACAAGTGTGGGTGGTGGAATTTTTGTCTTTTTATTTGGTTCCAGAAAAAGGAGTATAGATTCTCTGTCTATCCTCCTTGCTTTCATTTCCTTCAGTGGAAGTAAAACCCAGATGTATCAATCCTTCCTCCTTTTTCTGGAGCCATACGGTAACCCTAAGTAGACCACAAGCAGACACATTAGTTCCTTATCTCCCAGCTGGATTAGGAGGCATGAGATGGAGATTCAGCGCAGTTTGACTGTCTCTCGGATCAGGACTGCTACTCCTCAACCCCACTTCCTTTGTTTTGGTTGGAGCAGGATAGTGAATCCTGTGAGGCATAGTTCTACCAATGGTGCTTCTCTGCTTTCATCCATGCAGGTCTCAGTTATTCCCAAGATGTCTAAGTGGTATTCACTAATGACATCATGGATCATAGGAGATTTTGCATTGGCTGATCTAGCATTTACTAGAAACAAAATGCGTGAAGAAATATTTTCTCTGGTTTGTTCTAAATCTAGTATCTTCAACCTCCAAAACCACAGGGTTGGAAGCTGCAGGATGTGCCTGAAGTAAGATCAGGACTCAGTACACACTATCCCCCTTTTTTACAAAGGTGCACTAAGCTTTTTAGTGCGTGCTAAATATTAGCGTACGCTAAACACACAGCACATTTAAGACAAACCCTCCCCTATTTTTGTAATTTTGTTAATCATCACCTGCTACTCTTTATTCTCCTAGCAACTGGTCCTCACCTCTTCCACTCATACCTTATACATCACCCACCCCTATCCCCCATATGCTCAGATGCAGGTTCTACCAAAGAGATGAGTGCCCTTATCTATTTGTATGTTTCATCTTTGCTTATACTCTAAACAGTCTATTAAAGTGTTTTATTGCATATTGTGTTGACAATACAATTACATGCATTGTGTTATTTGAATAGTTTTACTGAAGTAATTGTCTATTTCTTATAATTAACTGATTCTTGCTATATACTGCCTTGAGTGAATTTCTTCAAAAAGGCAGTAAATAAATCCTAATAAACAAATAACTGTCTAAAACATATAATTTTCCTTACTAGAAAGTGGGTTTTTAAAATTGTGAGGCTATGCAACATTGAAACATAAATATTGTTCAGGTTTACAATAGAGAGAAACATGCTAGAAATGAGGTCTGTACCTGATGAAAATGAGGCACATTTTAAATAGAAAATAAAAATCTGAATTGAGATAGTATGATCTGGAAGTGTCAAATTTTACTAGTGTTTCAGACTGGATTTGCATCAGAGTCTGGATTAAAATACACCCTGGAACAGATATCTATATACCAGTTGTGTACCGCCTTTGGTGAAACTGTTTACAAAGGTGGTTAATAAATCTCTTAGTTCAAACATTTAATTAAATTTTATAACAGGCAAAATACAACTGAGAACTATATAAAATATAACATACAAAGTAAACATAGTGATATTGTCATTGTCGGATAGGAAGAAATACTACAGTTATTATTATCGGTTTAAAATTAACAGAAACACAATCATAATATCCATTGAGGAGATAGGATACTAAGGACTCCTTTTAAAAAGGTGCGTTAGGGCCTTAAGGCGCGGAATAGCGTGCACTAAAACGCCATGTGCACTAGCCGCTACCGCCTCCTCTTGAGCAGACGGTAGTTTTTCGGGTAATCCAGTGCGTGCACTAAAAACGCTAGCGTACCTTTGTAACAGGAGCCCTAAATCAATGAAAGATAAGTTTCAAGAGGTTTCAAAATCTTACATATTTTAGGGTATTTTTTTTTTTGGGGGGGGGTTCTAAAGCCTTAAGTTCATATTTATAGATGTCAGTTATTAAATCTCAATAAATAAATAATAATGTGCAGTGAGAGCATCCATTTATTTATTTATTTATTTTCTACATTTCAATTCTGCACTATCCAAAGTTCTAGGCGGATTACAACAGATATACACAGCATTCAATGAAATAATAGACAATGAACGGTTAATGATGATTAACAAAAACACTGAACAAAGATGGTTACACAGTGGGTACACTCATGAAGACAACTCCTATAACTTTCTCACTTATATTCAAGCAATGATTTACTGATACCACAATTTCATTGAAAGTTTCATGCACATCACATCTGAATGAGGGGAGAGCCTCAGAACCCCGTGCATAATAATGTCAATTACTGCACTAGAAAGGGAAAAGATCTTCACCGGCTATTGACCCCCCCCCCCCCTCCTACCTACAGCAGACACTGTAAATGTTTCAAAATGGTGTCAGAAAAGTCAAAACTACTTAGCTTGTAGGTAAAATGTTCAATGGTGTTGAAAATGTGTTTTGTCTCTGCCAGTCCTAGCCGGTCTCTGTCTGAGCAAGCGTGTGAATCAGTACGCTGCTATGCTGTCCGGAGCCCTGACGCAGCTTGTCTAGCGAAACGGCAGCTAGCCTAACTTCCGTCGGCTAGGACTGGCAGAGACAAAACACATTTTCAACACCATTGAACATTCTACCTACAAGCTAAGTAGTTTTGACTTTTCTGACACCATTTTGAAACATTTACTGTGTCTGCTCTAGGTAGGAAGGGGGTCAAGAGCCGGTGAAGATCTTTTCCCTTTCTAGTGCAGTAATTGACATTATTATGCACGGGATTCTGAGGCTCTCCCCTCATTCAGATGTGATGTGCATGAAACTTTCAATGAAATTGTGGCATCAGGAAATCATTGCTTGAATATAAGTGAGAAAGTTATAGGAGTTGGATTTGATTTTTTTTCTCATTCCTGTATAGAATATTTTTTTGGGTACACTCATGAAGACCCCATAGGCACAAAGTAAAAGAATAGTTGAGCTTTTCTTGAAAGTAATGCACGGAGAATTGAAGAGATAGCGTTCCAAAGTTCAGGTCCCATAACACTGAAGAGAGATCTTCTATAAATTTCCAGCTGGTCTAACTGGAACTATCAGAGGAACATAACGTCCTAGTAGGCTGGTAATGCTGCAGCAATGCAGAAATTGGTAGGGAGGGGAGGGGGGAGCTAAGTTATGAAGAGCTTTGTAAGTTAGGCAGAGAAGCTTAAATATAATTCTCTATTCAATTGGAAGCCAGTGAAGTGAGATTAAAAAAAATGTCAGAGGTCAACATAACGCTATAAACATGTATGTACATACATGTGTATGATGATATTTCAGAATAATACACCCAAACAAGAGATTCTACCTCACCATAGTAGAACAAAAGGAAACAGAAAATGCAACGTGTGGTTCTTAATATCTTTATTCACAATCAAGACCAGACGCGTACATGTTTTGGCCGTAAGACCTGTCTCAGAGGTCTGATTTTCAATGTAAAGCTGCTAGATCATTGTACTACTCCACAGAACAGTCAAGCTCTTATGAGTGATTACGATCATCCATTTGGCCTATTGTGATAATTGGCTTGAACACTTCAATCATAAGAAAACTGTTGTGATAAGGTGTTCTACATTGAAAATCAGACCCTTGAGACGGGCCTTACTGCCTAAACACATACGTGTTGGGTCTTGATTGTAAATAAAGACATTGCCTTTTCTGTTTCCTTTTGATATTTCAGAATATAGATGTGTATGTGTTGGCATATACAAGTGGATGCCTATGCGTTCTCAAGATGTTACAGTGCCCAATAAAATTTTCCAGTATTGCTTTTGGAGGGAGGGGCAAAAGTACAGGGGGTAAAAAACAAGACCGCCCTAATGTCTCCAGTGCAGTGCTGCACATAATGAGACATTTTGTATAACCTGGAGGGCTCTTTTTCAAAGCACTTAGACACAGAAAGTACCATAGGGTTCTATGGTACTTTGTGTGTCAAAGTATTTTTGAAAATGAGCCTCTAGATGTCCCTGGGATGGATATAAATTATGATGTTGATGTCAGCAGATATAAACATGTATTCCCTTTTTCAAGTAGAAATTTAAGACATAGCTTTGGCCCTTCCCTAGTCCCACTGAAAACATGTTCTTTGCAAAATATACGTATTTGTGATTTATATGTGTATATCCTGGCTTTAAATATGTAGGTTGTAGACACTTGCTAATATATTTTTATGCACTTTCTATACAGTACACAAATTGGACTTCAAAAATGATTGTCAATGCATAGTACAATACATATAGAGATCTTGAGTTCAATTTAAAATCCTCTAAATGGCCAGCCTACACTTTCCATAAGATGAGTATTTTATCAATGTATCACTTTCAAAGGCCAATCAGCGCATATTAGATAGCCCAGTTTTCAGGTAAACATCTCAACCTATCCAGCCTACATGAAATTACTCTGTAAAAGTAGTGAGTATTCATTTTCAGGATTACATCTGCTGATGTACCACAGGTATAACATAAAGACAAAATAGTGTGTTCATTTATTTCAAGTGTCCACAGGGTGTTTAGCATGATAAAATATTATGATGCTGGTTATTCAAATGGCAAATGTTACAAAATGTTTTATGAAGTTCACATTAGCTCAGATTATTCCCTGGTGTGCCTCCAAGTTAAAATGAATATTAAAAATCCAGACAATCCTTATGATAGATGATATAACATTTATGGCTAAACAATTTTGTTTTAGTCATAAGAACATAAGAATAGCCTTACTGGGTCAGACCACTGGTCCATCAAGCCCAGTAGCCCGTTCTCACAGTGGCCAATCCAGGTCACTAGTACCTGGCCAAAACCCAAAGAGTAGCAACATTCCAGCATATTAAAGAATAGCAACATTCTGGAACCCCAATGAGAGCAACATTCCAGAGCTGAGATTATGATGTCATAATGCCTCATTCCACAGTGCCTCAGAGCCAACCTCATCAGTGATGTTATTATGGATTAATTGTCCTATTACTTGAATCATGTAAGAACATAAGAATAGCCATACTGGGTCAGACCAACGGTCCATCAAGCCCAGTAGTCCTTTCTCACGGTGGGCAATCCAGGTCAGTAGTTCCTGGCCAAAACCCAAGGAGTGGCAATATTCCATGCTACCGATCCAGGGCAAGTAGTGGCTTCCCCCATGTCTTTCTCAATAACAGATTATGGACTTTTCCTCCAGATAACAGCAGTCAAGGAAATTTGCAACTATATGGTAGGAGGTGACTACAATTACTAGCAAGGGTTGTATCATTATCATTTGCCAATAATAGTGTGCACTTTTATTAATGAGTGTGCACTATCACTCTAATTCTATAAACTTGCACGCCCTACATAACTATTAGCACATAAAATAGTATGTGCAAGCTATAGAATGAGGTCAATTGTGCACTTAACCTGAATTATCAGTTCAAGATTACATTAAGCTAACTTGCAATATTTGCCACTAAATAATGTTAATTGGCACCAATTAGGAGTTATATGTGCATCTGCCTTAGCAGATATTCTATAAAATATGCACACAAATGGGGAAATTCAATAAATGATACCTAAAGTTAGGTGCCAAGATAGACACGGCTAGCCAATGTAGGCACCTAATTTACCCCCCTTTTACTAAACCATGGTAGAGGTTTCTATTGTGGCCCTGATAAATGCTCCAATGCTCATATAATTCCTATGAGTGTTGGAGCAGTGTCTGAGTATTTAGCGCTCTGGGCCTTGGTAGAAATCTCTACTGTGGCTTAGTAAAAAAAATCTGACTAATGTACCTGGGGCAGTAGAGTTTTAAGTGATTTGCCCAGCAGTGCCCAGCACTGCTGGGTTTGAATCTGCAACCTCAGGGTAGTGAGATTGCAGCTCTGACCACTCCTCCACTCTTACGATTCAAGGTTACAGTTATAATTATAATTGGTATTACTTTCAGGGGATGCTTGTTATATTCCTAATGTGTATTATTTGGTTCTTATTTGGCAAAAGTCCCTTATAAAGCTGGCTGAACACTAATGGCAGGGGCTATAACATTATAGTACCACTGGTATAGAACTGGTATCTTTTTGAACCCAGTGCTGGAAAAGAACAGGCAAGACTGTATATTGTGTTTGCTCTGACCCCTCTAGACACTAGATAGGCCGAGGGGGAGGGGAATTAGTGAGGATTATTGAGGAAACAGAGGTAGTGCAACATTGGGAGGGGAACTTCTGTTTCATGAAACCATCATGAGGGAGCTTCCTGGGGGCCATCAGGAGGGATGGTCTTCATGGCACACGGATGTGATTAGAGGTATGAGGGGCATCCTCTTCAGTAGATCATTGGCTTATTTTAATAAGCTTCTGTCAGCATTGGGATGCAGCTTTGTGACCTGATGGTTCCAGACAATATGAATAGCAATGCTTATGAGGTTGATGATCACTCTTCTACATATTCTTTTCAGTATTGTTTTATGGCTGAAAGGACTACGATTTTTAATCTAGGTGGCTTATTCTCCATCCTGTCACTATTGATAGGAAAAGAAGCAATTATTTTTCTCAAAGTTTATAAATCATTTAAGTAGATAAAATAGAATTATTAGAGTTATGGATGGCTGACCTCTAGCAGTAATACTGCAAGATTATCACTGAAGTGGAAAACACCATTTTAAAGCAGCAGTCACTAGTGCAGGAGTGACTGGGAGTTTGCTCCTGCCCTGATGACCCACTGGCCAGGGACCTTAAAGTAGGCCCAAGGGCCTACTTATATATGAATGTGTCTTTAAAATTGGAGGGGGTAAGACTCAGAATAGGGATGGAGGAATTTATGTTATACTGTCAGGATCATGGGGGTGCAGAATCTGGGAGGGGGGATCAAAATGGAAAGGTGAACATTTTTTTGTTATGCTATTGGGGTTCTGGAGGGCGCATGGAATCAGGGGAGAGAGGAAAATCGATCCCTGCATCTGGGTCCCAGACGATTGCATGTCCCAGTTGAATGATCTGGATAAATATCTTGTACATATCCCGGCTAAACGTCAGCCAGGTCTAACATAAATCTAGGCAATAAACTTGGCAGGTCAGCCCCAGATATTCAATGCCTTTGGCCCAACACTGAATATCCATGGCTAATTTAGCTAGCAGCAGTCAGCATTAAAAAAAAAAACAAAAAACGCTGACTGCTGCTAACTGAATATTAACCACATTGGATTTAAGTTTGCCTTATGCAAATAAATGTTTTAAGGATTAGTGAAATGAAATTCTGTGTATATCCTCCTTGCTAAGAAGATGTGCTAATAAAGGCTACACCCTACCACACTTCAAAATGTCCACATATCTTTATTTCAAACTGGGGAGAGCAAGTACAGTATTGAATAAAGACTGAATGTCTTTTACTATATTGTGTTATGCAGTTAAATGATAATTAATGTGCACTGACAGTGCACACCCACATGAATAGCTAATGCAGCACATTAGGCATTCCAGCTTCAGACAGTCATTCACCTTAAATGAACCAATAATCCAGATAACACCTCTTAGTGACAAAGCAAGGCTGCAGTTTTATTAACAACAATAACTTCAAAGTTAACACAAATTTGGTTAATTATAATACCTCCGCTATTTCTTAGATTGGTCTTTGGACTTTTCTCTGCACTATGCTTTCTTAGCTTCTGTGCCCTTCACGCTTTTTCCACAATTAATCCCTTAGGCACTTCTTTACAGAATCCTTCCTCATTCACTTCATTTATTTTCATTTTGCACCCATGGTATTGGTCACCATTATCAAAATTTTTACACTTAAGCTTATGCTTCACATTTTTAATTCCACACTCCCCTCTCCACCTCCCCAGGACCCCTGAATAAGGCTTTTTTGCTGAATCATGGACCATGTAGGGTCCACATCACACCACACATCAGTCATTCATTTAGTGCACATTATTTTTTTGGATTTGTACTTTTTTTGTCATAATAAACGCCTCATCAAGATCATTGCTTTCCATAGTCTGTTTTTCTTTTGTTTTTTTAAATACCTCATGTCTAACAGCTTGGCATATATACTTCCATTAGACAGTGTCATCCTAGTCAAATGTGCACCCAGCTCTCCTAATATCCAGCCTGTAGAGTCATAAGCAAGGACATAACAAGAAGTCTGTTTTGGGAGGTTTCCAAAAATGGATGGGGGCTGGGTTCTTAATATTCTTATCACCACCCCAACAGCTGCAGCCACACACTGCAATAAAATGTTACCTTTGCTGGTAGGGATGCTAAGCTCCAGTGGCGTACCTAGAGTATGTGACACCTGGGGTCCATTGTTTTTTGACACCCCAGCCATCATTTTTGACCCCCCATGTAAAAAAATACTTTTAGTAATGTTCCCCCAGGTGCAAGCCATGAGGGGGGTGTTCCTGGCCTGGGAGTCATGGTCAGAGAACTTCCCTTCTCACGGCCCGGTGCCAAGGCTCTGGATAGTCCCCGTGGCCCAGCATGTTCCCAGCCTTCTCTCCTGTCTGATGGCCCTTTACCTTCCATGAAGCTGAAAAAATCTGCCAGCCTCAGCAGTGATTCAGCTATGTCGACCGCGGCTCCCCTTCCTGCTCTCTGTGTCTGCCTCTGCTGCAATCCACCCAGGCAGAAACAGGAAGTTGTGTCATTGGCAGACCCGGAAAGCAGGAAGGGGAACCACGGGCAACGTAGCTGAATCACTGCCGAGAGCTAGGTGGGAGTCTATTCAAAATAAAGCGTTCAACTTTGCAGTTCCAAATTTATGGAACCATATGCCACGAGAGTTGAGATTAGAGGCAAATTTAAAATCTTTCAAAATTATGTTAAGGAACAGTTTTTTTTCAAAGAAGCATTCGGGCAAGATTTAAATCAATCCGATATTACTCACATATTCTAAATGTTCTAGATCTTCAGTCAGCAGTCTGGTGAAATTTTATGGCTTAATTGTATTTTTATGATTTTATTTAGGAGTGAATACTTTTTGGTATGTTTGTTGTTTGTATGGTTAGATTTATCCAGCTCAACAATGGAGGGTTCTTTTTAGAAATGAATGTCTCTTAGTTTGTTTGCTGTTTGTATGAGTCAGGTCTTTCTTATTTAATAATGAGTTGTTTTTTTATATTTATTTATTATTTTATTGTATTCCGTAAACTGCTTGGACCAGTGAAATGAACGCGCGGTATAACAAGATTAATAAACCATAAACCATATGCCCCTTGTATTTTCCTCTTACAAACATGAGTTACATAATTTAAGTGGGTATTTCCATAATAGAAGTTAGGTAAATATTGGTATTTACATCTATATGTGCATAGACACACATGTAAATGTGAGCACCTAATTTACAGACTTACCTTAATTGTTTAGTTCATTGAACCTGATTTATTGCTTCTAAAACACATAACACAATGAATTATATTGTAATCAACAGGTTAAAATAAAGACAGAAAAATATATGTGGAAAGGCAGAAGAAGAAGAAGAAAATAGAAATTACAACCAGGAGATTGCAAAAAACAGAAGATAATGGAGTCAGAAGGAGAAGGTCAACATACATACCAACAATCCCCTCGACCAAGAGTATCACTATGTCCCAAAAACTGGGGGAGGGGGGATATGTCTTTAAGATATTTATGTTATCTTTTGAAGAACTAAGGCCGATACTGGGCAGACTTGTATGGTCTGAGTCCCGTTTATGGCAACTAGGGGGTCCTTTTATCAAGCTGCGGTAGGGATTTAACTCGCGTAATACCAAGCATTAAACCGCCTGCCAAGCTAGTCGCTAATGCTTGCATTGAGCAGGCGTTATTTTTTAGCCGGCCGTGGGGGTTTAGCGCGTGATGAAATGTCCGACGCGCTAACCCCGCTAGCGCGTCTTGATAAAAGGAGCCCTAGGTTTAGGATGGACTAGAAAGGCTTTGATGAAAACTAATTATTTGAGGAAGGGCTGTGGCTCACTGGTTGAGCTGCTGCCTCTGCACCCAGAGGTTGTGAGATCAAATCCCAGTGCTGCTCCTTGTGACCATGAATAAGTCACTTAATCCTCCAGTGCCCACTGCTTTGAAAGTCAGATTTGAAATTCCAAAGCCACAAAAAGGCAGTCCAGGTCTACCCAAATCAACCATGTCACATGCAAACATAAGAACATAAGAACTGCCATCTCCGGATCAGACCTTAGCTTACCCATACCCGTATTACTCTGTGCCACTCTTAAGGAGATGTGCATCTAGTTTACCCTTAAATCCTAGAATGGTGGATTCCTCAATTACTTCCTCTGGGAGAGCATTCCAGGTGTCCACCACTCGCTGCGTGAAACAGAACTTCCTGATATTTGTCCTAGACTTGTCCCCCCTCAACTTCAGTCTGTGTCCTCTTGTCTGTGTCACATTAGATTATGGAAGCTCAGATCCATCAGAAAGTACTTTGACCAGGCACCTTTCATTCTCCTTGTCCAATCACTAGTCCTAAGCACCCTGAATAACTGTAACATCATTCACTTGGCAGGACTACGCAAACACTTCCAGAAACTAAGCATTATTCAAAACAGTGCTATAAGGCTCATATTCAACCTGAAAAAATTTGACCATATAACACCTTTCTATCATAAACATCATTGGTTGAAAATTGAAAAACGAGTACTTTTCAAACTCAGTTGTCTCTTCTCTAAAGCTCTAAACGGTTTATTGCCCATCTATCTCACCAATCAGTTTTCATTTTCCAGACCCAGACGATCCACTCAACCTCAATCATTCTTTGCCTTCCCCTCAATTAAAGGTTATACCAATCAAAGATTAATCACTAGACTCCTATCCTACCAAGCAGCTTCCAAAGATCCCAAATAGAGTCAACTGGTTCAATCTTCTACTTCTACATTTCTACCTCCCTTTAGTTTTTCTTCTTGTAAATCGCCTCGAACCTAAATTGTAACTTTACCTACTTCCCTATTTGTCAAGTTTGTTAAAATTAGGATTTATTGTTATTATGTTTAAAGTTTCTTTACTATATTTTATTTTATAATATGTACATTGCTTAGAAATTTGGAATAGGCGATTTATCAAAAAATGAAATAAACTTGAAATAAACTTCAGAAAGCTCTTAAAAACGCTCTTCTTCCTCAAACAGGACATTCCAGTCTAAACTGATTCCCTGTTCCATATTGTTGTTTTAAGACTATGATCATCCTTACTTATTATTTATCCCTTCCCCCCATACAACTCTGCTAAATCTTTCTCTATATGTTCTATGTGATCCATATAATTTTAATATTCCCTCATATGTTGTAGTTCGCTACCTCCCTTTAGTTTTTCTTCTTGTAAACCGCCTCGAACCTAAAGGCTTTTGCGGTATATAACTAAAGATTTATGTTATGTTATGTTATGTTTTATAAGTCCCCATTTATAATATGAGGATAGTGCTTGGCAGACTTCTACAGTCTATGTCCCAGAAATGCCAAAGAAAGATACTCGGCAGTGAGTGTGACTATTGGGCAGACAGGGTGTTCTCTTTCAGGTCTTTATTTGCTGTCATTTATTATGTTTCTAAGGGGTTAGAAACTAGTCTAAATGAAAATCAAGGATAGTCAAAACTTTCCTCAGGGAAATAGGGACCCTTTTAATAGAAAGAGCTACATTAAAAAGAGGAAACCCCTCCCAACCGATGTTGCTTTGGATGTAATGCAGCAGACTCATAACACACAGCAGTTAATATAACCTCAGTAGGTGGTGTTAAGTACATCTTCATTATCTGCCATCAGTTCAAAAACTGCTAGGTGCATTTTCTGAATTTTAGCTGCATAGACAGATGCTGCTGGGAATTAACACGTACTAACATATGAATTAACACATATACAGACAATGTGCCTTAAAAAGTTCTAACTTGAATTAATAAAATGAATGTGTGAAAAAATGTCTACAAAATTCAGGTGTAAAAGCCATTTTGTCAAACAATAAACCAAAAATGTTTTCCCCGTGTGCATCTCTAATGGAGTTTAATACCGATGTCTTTGACTTCAGGGTAATTATAAATGAAGTTTTTAAGGTAGCAAAAGCATGCTTCAAAGCAATCAGTCAGGAGAGAGATAACTGATAGAAAAAAGCAGGTGATTGGGATTGGGGTTTTTTAAAATATATTTTTCAGTGGGCGTGTGTCATGGGCAGGGAATGGGTATGGAAGCAATACTCAGTTACTGCATTCACATTACTACTACTACCATTAATCATTTCTATAGCGTGACGAGCTATATGCAACACTGTATTCGTATTATACGCAGGTACTTTGTCTCTAGTGCATTCACAATCTAAGTTTTTTTGTATTTGGGGAAGTGACTTTCCTAGAATAACAAGGAGTTAGTGAACTTTAACTAGCATAAAACAGACTGAATGCAGGAACAATGAGGGCCTGATTCTCTTTAGGATGCTGATCACGTGTCAATTAGGCATCGGTGTCCCAAAGAGAATCACGTCTGCATCACTGAACAGATGCCTTAAATGTAGGTCTTATCAAAACATCAGCTGGAAAGTCCAAAATAGTTTACAATATAAGTTCTATTACTTTCTCACAGACCTCAGTGGTACCGTCTGCATGCCGCTAAACTTATAGATCATGCAGAACACTGAACTTTAAGGAGCAAAAATGGATTTACTTTTTGAATTCAGTGACTCCTATGGGTTTAAATGCCGAAATAGAATGGACTACCTTAATATGAGGCAAAAAAAAAAAAGGGGGGGGGGGGGGGTTTTACGTTAAGATCGATGTCATCACGCTCTAAAGGGAGTTATGCTATTTAAAAGTGTGAACGCGGCGGCCATGTTTCCTGGCTTGAATTTCTAACGCGGGGAGCATGAGCAGGTTGATCTGAGGTAACTTAGAAAATAATAAGACTGTTCATTAATGATCTATGTTATTTTTGCTAAAGCTACTGCTTAAATTCGATATTACTATTTATTATTTGTTGCAGGGGGATTTCCTTGACACAGCCCTAGGGGGCGAAACGTAGCCTACGTCGGAGTGCTTACCCCCACCCGCGTAGCATAAGATAGGTACCGATTAATTGAAAGTATTTTAAAAAGAATTCAAAATATTTAAAAATTATGAATAGAAAAAAATTGAACTACAAGGGACCGATGACGATTAGGGGTGCCAGTGTTCTGCATGATCTAAAAGTTTAGCGGCATGCAGACGGTACCACTGAGGTCCGTGAGAAAGTAATAGAACTTATATTGTAAACTATTTTGGACTTTCCAGCTGATGTTTTGATAAGGCTTTATTTGGTGGAGGTCTGAAGATTGATTATAGCCATTATTAGTTTTTTTGTATTAAATGTAGGTCAGCATTTTGCAGGCCTCCATATAGGGCATTTGTCTCATGCCTACGGAGTTGCATAGGAATGCTTAAGCACGCACAAAGCCACTTTCAGGTGAAATTACGCCAATGCCCCACCTTCAGCAAGCTTAAGCGTCCCTATGTCTATAATATAGTCATCTTTATCCTTTAAAAAAAAAAGTGTGTCCCAATTGGCTGAGAGACAGTGGTAGGACGCCTACCACCACCTACCATTGGAACGTCCATTTGCAGAATCATGCCTTTAGGCCAGGATTCTGTTTGCAGTGCCCAAGTTGGTGACCGCCTTAAAAGTGGCCGCCAATCGCCTGTCAATCAGTCCAGGGCGCCAGTTACAGAATCACTTCAACATAGGTGTCCGAAATGTAGGCCAGGGTTACATTTCAGCAAGTTATCTTTGCCGCTAGACCGCAGCAGGTCTTTATTTGCTGTCATTTATTATGTTTCTAAGGGGTTAGAAACTAGTCTAAATCCTGAATCCTTTCGTGTTTGAATGTGTGCAGTTTGAGTACTTCAACAGCCATTTCAGTTGCTGGTGCAGTAGGCTGAGATCGTTCCCCTGACGCAGCTCAGCGAAACGGAGAGTTCCCTGTTGGGTAGGAGTGGCTGTGGGGCCTGAGTGGGCTGACACCGTTTGGGTGTGTGGAAGACAGCTTGGTGACCGTCTGCAGCTAAGTTATTTGGTTTATCCTGCTTGCCACTGACTGTGATTAATACTGTTTTATGTGATATTTGCTACACTCATACTTTTGAAAGTTTTTGCAGTTGTGGCGTGCTAATGTTTTTTAGTGGTTCCCACGTGGGCTACTATTGTGTTTTTCACTGCTGTGTCTTGATTGACACTAATTTGGACCTTACTTGCTTATGTTTTTTGAAGTGGAGTTTTTGCCAGATGAAGTTGAACTGAGGCTTTTTCTCCACAATTTTTGTTATTTTTTTTTGGATTGTGTGTGAGAGTGGGTCTTTGTGAGAGTGCAGTGAATGGACCTTGAAGTGTCATAGTGGGTTCCTGGGTTTATTCCAATAGGGCATACTTTTGAGTTAAGATTGGATTCCCCCCCTCCCCCATCAGCTGAGTGGCAGGGATTCCCCAAAGCCAAGATTCTGTAACTAGCGCCTAAGTTCTGGGCACCGGTTACAGATTTGCAGCTTTAGGGAGTTTCTGCTGCTCAGCTGATATTGGAGGGGGAATTTTCCCACTGTGATTGGCTGAGATCGGCCACGGCAATAAACCCCCGTACCCAATCTCAAATCAGCCAGCAGAAGAGATGCCTACTCCCTCCTGCTGGTGCCCCAACCCTCCGCTAACATCCACGGCTGGCAGGCGGTAACCTTACGGGGTGGGGTGGGTGGGGTGGTTCTAGCAGGAGGGACTGGGCATTCCTCCTGCCGGGGATGTTCGAGGGGGCTACTGTCAGGAGGGATGTTTGTTGGAGGGGATGCACCAGCATGAGGAAGTGGACATCTCACCTGCCATCTGATTTGAGGTTGGGTATGGGGTTACCAGGGTATGGGGGTTACCCGGGCCTACATTTCAGCCGCCTATCTTGGTGTGATTCAAAGCTGGGTAGCGTTAGGCGATCTAAAGCACCAACCTAGCCGCGATTTCAGTAGCCATTTTAGCTGCCTTTTATTTAGGCATCGGTAGGCGTTTCAACCCTGCCATTTCTGACCATTGGCAGGTTCCTACCGATGCCTAAATTTAGGCACTGGTTTTAGAATCAGGGCCTTAATGCCTCTTAAATAGAAGACAGAAAGGTCTGGATTTTGTAAATGGCGTTATTATCAGCGGCAGCCTTAAAAATGGCCACAGATTGCATGTCAATCATCCAATGGTGCCATTTACAGAATTGCGGTTATATGTAAAATTAGGCGCTGAAAATGCACTATTTTTTAAAGATTTAAATGCAAATCTTAGTGTGCAAATTAAAAGGGGGCATAGCCATGGGAGAAGCATAGGTATGTCAGGGTTGTACATGGGAAAAGTTAAGCACCAAATTATAGACTAGCTTGCAGGAAAGCTCCATACACAACTTCAATCAAGCACCAATTAAGTGACCAATTGATACCCATTTCTTCATTAAGTTGGTCTCAGATCCATATGCAAATTCCAGCACCCGACTATTTAGAATTTGGGGCTGTTTCCACATAATAGGGCCCGCTTTTAGTGGTAAATGATAAAACATGAAATGTCATGCTTTTTTTCTGTTCATTTTTGTTTGGTAATGACACGACATAACGTAGGATATGATGACATGTCCTATATTATTGAAAACAACAGAATATTCCTAGTTTCTTTTATAAAATAGGCTGCAGATAGGCTCCTCTCTATAGAATTGCCCTCCACTTGTATTCGAGAGGCTGCTGAAAAGTTCTCAGCCCAACCAAGAAGACAACAATGTGGAGCCATGAAACTTATAAGTTATTTACTCATGCTATTTGAGCAAAGGTCCCATTTTATATAATGAAACCTAGCTACTAATATCTATGTTTAATAAGTATTAATGGTAGCCCACATTGATAACGTCTCCCTTAGTGAGTTAAATGGCTTGACTATATATGTTTAAAAGCTGATAATATTTGAATACATGAGTTACACATTTATTACCTGCCAACAAATGGTGTTTTGTTCTGAATATCTATCACACTGTTTTACCAGTAATTGCATTTCACTCTTTACTAAATCTACCACCCATCGTAAAAAAACCACATGAGAGCTTAAGAATAATAAAAATAAATACACTGTACAATAATGACAAGCAAAAAGAAAACATAAGACTAATACACACTACCTCATAATAAAACCACCTCAGCTCTTTGTTTAATGCCACTATTTATTCCAGCAGTGTTTCTGGGGTGCAGACCAATTTTTTTTATTGTCATCTGCACTGAAGTTTTACAAAACATTCTTCTATTCAAGGTCATCTTTGATGGTATTATATTTGGCACCCATTCTCTTATTCTTATTTTTGGCAGCTTTCTGGAAAAGTGCAAATTTGACTATGGCAGAACACGCCTGACCTTGCTTGTCAATAAAAACATATTCATCAAAGTGATCTCTGAGGAAAATGGTGTTGATTCTTAAAGTTGATATATGCTCTCAAAAAGATGTAAGGAAATAAGCTTGAATTACTGGGGGGAAAAAATCAAAGTAATCATGCTTTGGTGAGGGCTAGAGTTGTACTTTAAGCTGTTCTCCAGTCAGGCAATGGGTAGGAGCTGCATCATCATTTCGGTCAAGGTTTTCTTATTATTATGTGCCCTATTTGGGTTTTTCTGTGTCCTCACCCTGCACCTCCATTTTTCTCTTCTTGAATTTTGTGTTCTCCTTGCCCTCTTTCTTGGCTGATGACTGAATAATGTGCACCAGAGGAAAAGTAATCACACAAGAGTCCACAACACAAGGGAGTATAAGACATGCTCATGAGCTTGGCCATGCACATGTTAACTTCGCCGAGCACGCATGAATGGCTAGAGAAGGGATAGGAGGTAGAGTGGGAAGGGGTTAACTATGAAGGGGTTAGCCGGTGGATGGAAGACTTGGGGAAGATTTGATTGGTTGGTAATGGAGGAAAAGTTAGGTGTTAGTGTTGAGTGTGAGGATTTTGGCGAGGCTTTGCTGTGAGGGAAGGCTAGTGGGAGGAAACATGTTTTTGGGGAAGGGTAGCGGGAGGAAAGGTCCCGCCCATCCCTTCATGTATTAGTGGGGAGGTAGAATTTGGGGTTGGGGGCTCTGTATTATGGAGTCACAGCTTTGGCGAAATGGGAAGGGGTTTGAGGTTGATGAGGGTCAGTAAATTGGATGAAAGATTATGGTTTGCTTGAGTGCGTCACTGCCTTGAGCGATTTGGGTTTTCAGGCTCTGGGTAACACGAGCCTTTTGGAAGGAGAGGACCAGAACAGCTAGTACAACACCATCTAGCTATGGGAATGGCAAAGGGATATGATATTGTTTGCAATATGTTAATTGAACTAATTTTGATGTATTGACATGCTCTTCAGTATGTTTAAATTGTTAATAAAACTGTAATCATGTTCTTGCACCATATTATTGTATTGGGTGATCCTGTGGAACAGGATGCCAGTGAGATTGTGAACGAGTGCATGTGAGTGCCTAAGTTAAAAAGCCGCAGATGGAACAACAAAGAGTGATGCACCTTTGCAGGAAAGCAACCATTATTGAAAGACCCAAACACAGCCCATGTTTCGGCAAATGCCTGCATCAGGGGTCATAACCTTACAAATCAGTGCACAAATCCTCCCACAGAAAATGTCAAATTCATATAGTCACAACTGTGAGTTTCAAGAAATAGCTTCCCATATTATGCAGATTGAAGCAAAAAAAAAAATCAGGGCATGAACAACAGTTAATATTTAAATATATGCAGCACAACAGAGAGGTAGTTTTACATTGCTGCAGTAAGTTCCGCGGCTGGCTCAGGCCCCAAGTTCACTCTTCTGAACTACCATCACACTAGAGAGCAGGCAGATTGGGTTTACAAAGTTTAAAAAACATATTACTACTACTACTATTTATCATTTCTATATCGCTACAAGGCGTATGCAGCGCTGTACATTTAAACATACAATATGCAGTCCTTGCTCAGAAGAGCTAATTTTGCCAGGATATCAGGGTTGGGGAGATTATGGTAGAGGAAATGATACAGTGGTTATAGGTATCTGACTACAGTGAGTAGGAGTTAAGAGTTGAAAGCAGTTTTAAAAAAGTGGGCCTTTAGCTTAGATTTGAACACTGCCAGGGAGGGAGCATAACTAGTGTGACCATATGGCTCCAGAAAAAAGGGGACGGATTGAGACATCCGGGTTTTACTTCCATTGAAAGCAACCAAGATGTCTCAATCTGTTCTCCTTACTTCCATTGCTTTCAATGGAAGTAAAACCCGGATGCCTCAATCCGTCCCCTTTTTTCTGGAGCCATATGGTCACACTAAGCATAACGTATTGATTCTAGCAGCCTGTTCCAGGCATACGGTGCGGCATGAAATAAGTGGCTGAGTCTGGAGTTGGCAGTGGAGGAGAAGGGTATAGGTAAAAGGGGCTTGCCTGATGAATGGAGTTCACGGGGAGGAGCATAAGGAGAGATAAGTGAAGAGAGATATTGTGGGAGGGGCTTATGAGTGAATGCACTTGTAAGTCAGTAAGAGGAGTTTCAACTATATTCAGAAATGGATGGGTAGCCAATGAAGTGACTTGAGGAGAGGGATATTGTGAGAATTGCAGCTCTCACGGAATATGAGTCATGTAGCAGCATTTTGAATGGATTGAAGAGGTGAGAGATGGGTGCTTGGGAGGCCTGAGAGAAGTACGTTGCAGTAGTTTAAGCGTGAGGTGATGAAAGCGTGGATAACGGTTTTGGTAGTGTGCTCAGAAAGGAGAGGATGGATCTTAGTAATATTATAGAGGAGGAAGTGACAGGTTTTGGCAGTTTGTTAAATCTGAGCAGAGAAGGAAAGAGAGGAGTCAAAGATCACCCCAAGATTGCGAGCTGACGAGACAGGGAGGAGGATAGTGTTATCCACAGAAATAGAGAATGGTGAGAGGGGGAAGGTGAGTTTAGGCAATATCTCGTACTGTATTTAAAAAAAATATTGTGTAACCTTTGCATAAAAAATATTGACAACACAATATTAAATGGATATAGGTCACAAAATTTCCATAGGCTAGATGGAAAGTTGTATGTGGTAGCATAAAAATGGCAGTAAGTCCAAAATATAATAATTTACAATATTTTTATTAGCTGCATATCATATTTTGCTGAAAGATTGCTCAGTATGGAGACATATTCAAGGACTATGTCAACAATGTAATATGCAAAATTAAGATTTTTTAGAGATGATGAAATTGTACAAAATTTACAGATTATACTGGGAAGAGATAATAAAACAGCTGTCACTTATCCTGAAAATTAATAATGACTATACATTTGATTTTTTTCATTTTTGAGCACATGGATGTGGAAAATGTTCATACCAGGTCAGAGGAAATGTAATACCAACATACATTCTGTATTGCATTACCATGGAAACAGAAGAAAATGCCAAGAACAAATCATTAGAAAAGTGATATGATGATTTTTTTTTTCTTTTTCAAAATAGAAAAAGACTGAAATACAACAACAAAATAAAAGTTCTCCCATTTTGCAGCCATAGAAACATAACATGGAGAAGTCTTGATTCTTGACCCAGAAGGTGAATGCCAATCTGGAAATTTACCATCACAATTCATTTGCAGTGCAAGCAAAAAAGAATGTGAAGGAAAAAAACAACAACCAACAAACAAGTATCATTGAACAGTTATGCTGACAACTGAAAGTATCTGTTTCAAAGGGAGTTGCAAATGTTCAGATTATCCATTTTGTGTTATACTATGGGCCTGACATTCAACCACTGCATTCAATGTGTTTTAAGCACCGACTGGGGTGGTTAAATAAAATCTGGATATTCAGCTCTGTATCCAGACTGCGGCCAGTGCTGAATGTTTGAATAGAGAAGCAAGAGGTATTCAAATCTGCAGTATTCAAATCACTATCTGGGCAAAGTTATTGCAATTATTTTTCTGTCTTAACTTTATCTCATAGATAATTAACTTGTTACTGTTCTGGATATCATTGCTAATGCTCCACCTACACATTGCACCAGCATTATCTAAAGTCCATGGTTCAAATTTGCTTCATATACGTAAAACACAATATAATCGTACCACTGTATATCTTTAGACAGCTGTGGCTAAGAGAAATATCCAAGTAACAGTGGCAGTTATTTGAATATTTCCCTCTGAGTACTGACATACCCATATTCTTTCCAGAATATTTTTCCAATTTGAGGGTACTGAGAAGCATCTCTAAGCTGTTTAAGTTGCTTTGAATAGCAGACAAATAGTTTTTAACTGTTGGTTTTCTTTCTGGTTTTTTTGTTTTGTTTTTAACAACAAAGCAATCCTGAAAAGGCTGCAAGCCAGTGAGGTGTTCAGGACATCCCTAATGAATATTCATGAGATATATTTCCATGCACTGACTCCACTGTTATATAAATATGTCTCATGCATATTTATTATAGAGTGGCCTAGTGATTAAAGCTGCTGCCTCAGCACCCTGAGGTTGCGAGTTCAATTCCCACCGCAGCTTCATTGCTCCAGGTACAAAATAAGTGCCTGTCCAAAATATGTAAACTGCTTTGATTGTGTAACCACATTAAAAAAAAGTTGTATACTACTACTACTAATTATTTCTATAGTGCTACCGGACGCACACAGCGCTGCACAGAGTCACAAAGAAGAAGAAAACAGTCCCTGCTCGAAAGAGCTTACAATTTAAACAGCTAAGACAGACAAACAGGATGTCATGGATATAGTTAAGGGGAACGGTTAATCAGCTGGCTGGGTTGGAGGGCAGAGGAGTAAGGTTAAGGATTGAAGGCTATATCAAAAAGGTGGGTTTTCAGTCTGGTTTTAAACAAAGGAAGGGGCTTGACGAACAAACTCAGGTAATTTATTCCAGGCATAGAGGACATCCTGAAAATATAACTGGTTTGTCCTCTTCCAAGCTGCAGTATACAGGAAGTGATAGACATTTGAAATAATCCAGAATGTTTGGGAATTTTTTTTTTTTCAAGAATTTATAGATCTCACTCTGCTAAAACATGAAAAGAGATTACACATGTAATTTTGTGAATACATTTTCATCAGTATGTTGGCTTTGGAATCATTCTAATATATGCCATGATCAGAGGTACTCATTACTGCAGCTATAAGGGCCTGAAAATCATTTCGATAGTACTACTCGCTATACCCAGTTAAATGCAACATTTAGCCCTTAACTGCATAAGATGAATTGCATAAAGAGAGGACTGATTTTTATGTAGTTATCTTATGTGATTTAAGGGCAGAATATCAGCACTTAACTGCTAAAGTACCATCTCTTTCTCTGGAATGCCCATAAGTTAGCTCGTTAGCTGTTTACAACTTAAGACGCTAACCATGGATATTCAGCTGCACTAACTAGTTATGTGGCACTGAGTACATGCAGTTATCTCCTGATGTCATTTAAAAGGCCAGGAGCTACAGATATGAAAGAATGAACGCGGAATGTGTGGGATTTAGTAGTGCATTTAATAAAGTATGGAGCCCATTGACTAAATTTATGAAATTATAATAATGTTTATCTTTTCTTTTCTTCTGCTTCTGTTTATCTTTTCTGCTTTCTGCTTTCTGCTTTCTTTTCTTCCGGATGTGTAAAGGTAAATACCTTTACACATCCGGGGGAGGGGGACGGGGAGGGGGGTTGGAGGGAGGGAAATAAATATTGATGGTTACACTTGGGTAATTTAATTTTATCATTACATATTATGTCCTATGTTATGTTATGTTATTAATAAAAGTAGGAAAAGTGGGAAAATTTTGAATGATATATATGTTACCTGTACAGTTAATAGTGAAATGTATATAGTAATTATTGTTCTGTTATTTGTATTGCACTGTTATAGTATGAAAATCAATAAAGAATTACAAAAAAAAAAAAAAAAGGCCAGGAGCATCTCTGATCAGTTTACATCGCTTTGAATATCAGGCAAATTGTTTTTATCATAAGAAAATGAAGCCTCATGTGTTTCACACAAGAGATAAAACTTTTTATCACACACACTAAGGGCCTGATTCTCAAAACTGCATCCAGATTGTAGGTGGTGGTAGGCATCTTACCACCATATAACGGACCAATCGGGACACATGTTGTTTTGGGTTTTTTTTAATTGATGCGGCAAACAGCATCCGACTCAAGCCTATGGAAGTGCCTAGGCACACCTATGGATGCCTAAGGTCAGCGTAGGCATGACTTACACCAGAAGTGGCCTTAGGCATGCCTAGGCGCTTCTGTAGGTGCAAGTCAGCCTCCTTAAAACAGCAGTCTACATTTAAGGCAACTGTACAAAACATAGATGCGATTCTGGACACGCTGTAGGCGCCTGTTTTGCAGGCGCTGTTTCCAGTATCAGGCCCTATAGCTATGTTTCTTATCTCCGGTCTTAGACTATTCATTAACCAAGTGGTTTGCAAGTCTATATGAGAGATACCTACCCACCCACCCCCACCCCACAGCTAGTCAGGTTTTTAGGATAGCCACAATTAAGACATATGCAGTATATAACACACATTGTAGTTTGAATGTAGAAATAGCAAGGATAACTTAATACCAATAAATCACCCATGTATGAGTTATGCAACATTTTGAGCTGGCTCAAAGACACATAATCATGACCCCTATAGATAATACTATGAGACTACTGCTTGCGGTCAGAGGTTGTGATAGGCCAGAGGTCGGAGGTTGTGTTAGGCCAGAGCACATTACAGGGGTTCAAGGAAGGTTTAGATAGGTTCCTAAAGGATAAGGGGATTGAGGGGTACAGATAGAAGTAAAGGCAGGTTATAGAAATGGTCAGGAACCACTTCACAGTTCATAGACCTGATGGGCCGCCGCGGGAGCGGACCGCTGGGCGCGATGGACCTCTGGTCTGACCCAGTGGAGGCAACTTTTTATGTTCTTAACCTGAGTGCACATGGGGCAAGAAAAACTAGGTAAGAATGGGTGGGAATTGGGGGAAGGGGGAAAGATTGTTATTTGAGATGTTGAAAGGCTTTTAGGGGGATGAGTGGTATTGTTTCAGGGATTAGGCATGATGTAGATACCACAGAGTGGTTGCCAGATTTCCTCTTTGAAAAAAAGAGGACATCTGGCCCTTTCCATTCTGCCTCCAGTCCTGCCCTGTTCTGCCTCCGGCTCTGCTCTATTCATCCCCAGCCCTGCCACACATGAACTTCCTCGAGCACAAAGGCCACATTTGGAAGCCTTCGCACATGCGTGGATGCCAACACAATGCCAACACATGCATTTGACATCATTACGGTGATGGCTGCGCATGCGTAAAGGCTTCCAGACATGACCTCCGAGCTCAGGATTTCCAAAACCCGGACAAACTGCAGGGTTTTGGAAATTCCTCTGGGCGCCCTGATAGTCCTCTAAAAAGAGGACATATCTGGGTTTCCCCGGACGTATGGTAACCCTACCATAGAGGGTCCTGGGAAGGGTTTGTAGGTTTCTTTAAATGCTGTTGGAAAAGGTGTTGGGAGGATCAGAGTGGTATGAATACTGTCAGAGGTGGTGGTGGGGTTTATTATCCCATTAAAAGCCAATTTAATAGATACTGTAGTCAGCCCAAAATGAGGCCCCTTACTGTAGCCAGGAATCCAAAGTGTTCCTGGTGTCAACAATGCTAATTTATAAGCTCAGGATGCTCTTTTGTTTTCACATTTTTAAACCACTACACTCAATGAAAATGTTAGCAAATACCTGTGAAATTTGTCAGTGTCCTTCTAGGTATTTGACAAAACACTGCAATTAGCAGATCCTTTTGTAAAATATCTGGACATTTCAATTCCCATATCAAGGACCTGTCTAAAATGGGCTTTTTATTGTTGTGAGGAGGTATAAGTCAATTTGCTACAGAAACCCCATCTGGGATGACTGCTGTGCATAGGCAGTGGGACGTTGCTTTGTTTGGGGGGGGGGGTCCAGGAACTGCAGCCTAGTGCACGACCTCTCAGCAGCTCCTGAGTCTCCCACCATCTCCTCCTGGCACTTTAGTTTTAAATCTTCAGCAGCTGCCACATAGTGACCCCAGAAGTAGAATGAAAGGTTGTGGGGCAGGCCTGCTGTTTGATGCTGTGAGGTGACTACTCAAAGATTTAAAGCATAACACCAGGAGAAAAGTGGGCAGGATGGCTAAAACCGGCAACTGAAAATTTGGGGGGAGGCCATGGCCCCTGTGCGCCCCTCCCCCCCTAGTTCCAACACCTATGCTGTTATGGTTCTGCCCAAAACCAATATAAATCAGAAACCCTTAGATGGCAACACAGATTTAAGTCTGGATTTGTCTAGAAGAGTGTTTTTCTGTATTTATGTCTTGTGAACAAGCCTCCCTTGAGTTTTATGTTTATGTCCTATTTGAAGAGTATGTGAGAAGAAATGATTTTACCAACACCTAGCCTGACTGCAAAACAATGAGTGAATTGAAAGGCTTAGAGGCTTATCTTCGGTTTAAAGCACAAGAGGAGTGAAAGACAAATAATGCACATTTGGAACTTAAAATGTAGAAAAGGTATGGGTGGGAAATTCCCATGAGGAAACAAATCTCCATGCCCCCACCCCTCCCAGTGCTAAAGGAGTGGGCTGAGGGAAGAGGACAAAGGCCTTGTGTATTTATCCTGAAAACTCAGTTCAAGGGACTTTGGCCTAGATCAGGGGTGGACAACTCTGGTCCTCGAGGGCTGGAATCCAGTCAGGGATTTGGGTTTTGAGGATTTCCCCAATGAATATGCATTGAAAGCAGTGCATGCAAATAGATCTCATGCATATTCATTGGGGAAATCCTCAAAACCCGACTGGATTCCGGCTCTCGAGGACCGGAGTTGACCACCCCTGGCCTAGATCAACTAACAATAGTGACTCAATCGCTGTTGGCCGATTCTGATTACCCAGCACACAAGAAACCACATATCTTAAATAATCTTTTATCACTAATTCAAGGAGAATTGCATTCAGGTATGGCCAGTGGTGTATTCAAGGAGAGGTGTTGAGGCCTGGGCCTCTCCACTTTGGGCTCAGGCTTCCTTCAAAACTGCAACACCCATTCAATGGCTGTTGGGGAAGCAAAAGCCTCACCAGCTGAAGAGATCATGCTCAGTTGCCCACCAGAACAGTCAGTAATATTCTGTCAGGTACAGTAAATGAACCCTTAGAATGACCTATACCTGCACAAAATGAGCAGTGTTGAATCTTCAGAAGGACCCATTAATCTAGGATGGTAACATTTGTAGTATATTAGGAACATAAACACCAAGGAATTCAGTCAGCAGCCAAAGTCCTAGTGCCCTGGATGGATCAGTGGAATCCAGGATTGGATAGGTAAACCTCAGTTTGTTCTAAACATCTTTGTGTTAGCATAAGATCTATTCAAATGGAGAGAAAGTAGAAAACCTTATCCTTGCCTTTATTTATCATGCCCCAACCAGTTCTGAAATATCCTGTTAGCTTTAATTTGATCAATTTGAACTGAAATTAAACAAAACAGTATCATATAGTACAAAGACCATTGTAATAATGTTGCTCAGCAAACTTCTTCTAGTAGGAGAATGATGATCACTTGGGTACAGTTCTGCAAGAAATAGTCAACCAGTTGGGTACATATGCATAGAATTCTTTCCAAGTTTGTGGTGTGGTGAGGTGACTGCAATGAGTAGTTCTGGAGTAAGTGGGCTTGCTGGGATAGTTCTTTTTCTGGGGCAGTTTGTGTATGTGTGTATAGCATAGCACATATTCATCTATTCCCCCATATGCCAATGCCAGCTCAATGTGGATTACAGGCTATAAGAAAAAAAAAATAGAATGCCCTTTGAATTAAAGTTTGAATAGGAGAAAACAAAAAAAGTTTATGTAATAAACATTATTCATTTCATTACCATACATATTGTAACACTTTTGAAAAATAAATATTTTCTAAATAATCTATGATTAGAAATGGATTTTAGTTGGGGTGGGAGATTTCTCCACAGTCCTGCTCTTTGAAATGAAATGGAAGACGTAAGTAGTTCTGTTGACTTTCTCCACAAGTTCACAGGTCCCTATTTGTCATTCCCATCTCTTGGCGGGTTTTGCATGATTCTGTCCCGTGCAGAAAATTTTGAGGAGGGGCATTGTCAATGGTGTAATAAAAGGCACTTACACCTGAGTTCTGTAGATGGTAGAAAGAAGGCTGAGAAAGATATTGAATAGTAGCAGTGGCAGAACCAAGTCTTGTAACACACCACAATTCAATGAATGGACTGAGAAAACAAGACCAGCTATGAATGTCATAAAATAATAGCCCTGCAAAAAAGACACAAACTGTAGTAAGACTTGGTGTAATAATCCAATTTCAATCAGTATGTCTAGCAATAAGCTGCAATCCACTAGATCAAAAGCAGCAGACAAATTTTAAAAAAAAACCCTTTAAGGCCACTTGGATATTGTTTAATATACTATGACATTTTTGGTGGTGTCAAACTGTCTCCATGTGTTACAGTCATGACAGCACACAATACATTATTCAAATATATTAAAATTTTCTTGTATCCTTTTTCTAATCAATATCTTTGCATAACTTTATCTTAGGGTTCTTTCAGCAGCCCTGTGTTTCGATTTGCTTCATATGTACGTCAAATGACAGAAACAGTTGATTTTTCTTCAGAGTCTTTGAATCAGCTCAGCTGTCATAACTGGATACAGGTGGATTGTTCTTAACTTATAACTTATTATGGGCCTTCTTAAGACAATTTTTGGAAACAGTTTATTTTTTAAGTTTGCTATAATAAAGGGTGTGAAGACTCATCCAATCAACACATATACTCAAATATAATCCTATCCAAATATAAACTGAGGTAACTTTTTTCTCTCCCAAAAAAGGGGAAAAAAAGGTTGCCTCGAATATAAACCAGGGAGTTTATATTCAATTGCACCCAGCCCTCTTTTCCTTCCTTCCCTTCCTACCCAGTCCCTGATGCCCACCCCAGGCCTGTCTGAAACCCTGATAGTCCAGCGGTGAGCCAGAACAGGAGCGATCCTTCCCATATCCGGTCCAAGCTGACTCTAAAACATCCTGCCTTCATGACCCCTATAGACCTTATCTGTAAAATCCTGGTAGTTTTGCAGTGAAGCGGAGCAGGAACAATCTTCCTATGCTCCTGCCCCATGAGAGTCATGATCATTCATGACTGCCAAAAAAGAGGGCCTCCTGTAACTAGATGGCTGGATGATACTGGAGGGCCTTGCTGGGCTAACAAAACTTGACTTATTTTTTAATCTTTAATTCATCTTGTTGCTAGGACTTGAACCCGAGTCAATGGCATCTAACACACACATGTTAGTGAATAGCTTGTTAGTGAGTCATATCTGGGGAAGTGTGTCATGGGCATGTCACTGTGTGACAAATGCAACTTATAGAATATTGTCAGTTGTGTACACCACATGGTGTACACAAATGCATCAACTTACACCAGCCATTGACTGGCACAAGTAATCATGCCTGTTGTAAGTTTTGGCACGCCAAAGCCACTTTACTCTTGTATTCAATGATGCCTCAACACCATTATAGAATAGGCACTAAGCATACCCTACTGTACAGTAGTGCCTTAATCTAAGTAACATATAACATAGATCAGACTTATAATTTATTGTGTTAGTTTGGCCCTAATCTAGGTACCACTTTAAAGACTTTCCCCTATAACTTTAAGTTCATGAATTACTTGACTTTTCAGCTGAAAAATTAGGCTCCTAAATTTGACTGAAAATAGGGGACACATTTAGGAGCCTAACTTAGAAGATCATATTTAGTTCTGCTCTTATTGAATATGATGCCTTGTATTTTTGTTGTGCCCACTTTTATACATGCATACATTAAGGCAATTTATAAGCATCTACTTGCATAGTTAACAGTGTTTTACATGCTCAAAAACACTTTTGCTACCCCTTAGTTACTGGCAATCAGTGACATATCAAGATTTCCAACAGCTTATTCTCACAATCTCTAAACAAACAGTCTAAGTTATTTCTATAATATACCTCTACATTATGTTATGTTATGTTAATCAGGTTTTCTATTCTGCCTTTACCTATTCTGTTCAAGGTCGGATTAACATTACAAGAGATTGGGTCAGTTACGCAGGAAGTTACAATGGACAGATTGACATGGACATTCAATAGGGTTGCTAGTACAGTAGATCAGTACAGCTATTAATACAGCTAGATCATAGTTTTAAATACATAGCTTCTATTACAAGTGGGTCATTGTTGGCTCTTCATTTTGCCTCAGAAGTTGTATTATCGGTAGCTTACAGCTTTAAAATCATTAATTCTGGCTCCTATGATTTTCTTCCATACCTCTTTAAAGCAAACTCATTACCTTCCATCTTTCCTGAACATACAGCATAGATGTCAGACTTTCCCATCATTTACGCTGATGAACTTGAATAGTTGACAATTCTTTCATTAATATTCAAAAATTACAGTGCTATTTGCTACACATTTTATTTCCCTGCAAATCAAACATGCATACAAATGAAACGGCAATTTGTCTTTCTGTCAATTTTCCAGCAACATCACGAGCTGGCCACTAGGGAGAGCTCAAGAATAATTTCATCACTTCCAACTGTTCAAGGAGCCCCAGGAAAACTGAACTGCAAGGGACTGAAGATAAATGAAGGTCTCATGCAATTATAGTTCTCTATCACAGAAGGGACATTGAAACATATGGATTCTCATGTAAGGAAAGAAAATCCCACTCTGGATAATTGGAAGTGATGGGAGGTGAGGGGAGTATGGAGATATCTGCAGTCATCAACATGGTTTAAAAAGCCAATGCTGGCAAACTGTATCCATAGTACTTAAAAGTTGACTATCCCTTTGCAACCAAATCAACATAGAAAACACATGATCATGGTTAATATTGATGGAAGATGAGGAGATGTGGGCATGAAAGAAGAGAATGAAAGCAGGAATGATAGGGTGATACACAAAAATTAAAGATAGGCGGGTGGGACTGAAGACAAGAGATGGAAAAAATGTAGAGAAACAGATTTTAAGAGAAGGAAAAGAGAGAAAAGAAGTGAGGAAGTGAAAGAATAGACCAGGTGATCAGAGTCAATTGTAATAGTGGTAATAATTATAAAAGTAATAACAACCATGTTTTGTGCAGTTTTTTTACTCTATATGTGCCAGCTATTTTATTCCACTTGTCCCGGTAAATGTATTCCTTTTTTTCTTAGTTTACCCCTTTTTATAAAGCTGTGTTAAGCTTTTTTTTATCGCCTGCTGCAACGGATATTAACTCTGATACTCACAGGAATTCTAAGCGTGTCGAAGTTAATACCGCCATGGTCGGTGATTAAAAAGTCTAACACAGATTTATAAAAGGAGCCCTTATTTATACAAGTTTTATATCCTGTCTACAAGTTAATGAAAACAAACAAAACTATTCTTTAAACATCTGATTTATACGGCCAATTATTTACATTTTAAAAGTCTAATTTTCAGAATAACAACATATTAAAGAATTATAATATTTTCAGGAAGTCAGAAAAATAATTCCATCATTTTTAAAGCAAAACAAAACAGTTTTGGAAATCCTTGCTCTTAAGAGACTGTTTGCTAAAGTAAAATATGAGTTTTTGTACTTATCACATGTTAATTATAAAATCTTAAAGCCACAGTAGCTTCCACTAATGTCTTTCTTCCTCACATCTGATATGATAGCTTAGGGATTTGCTAAGCCAGGGTTGTCCAACGTTGGTCCTCGAGGGCCACGATCCAGTCAGGTTTTTAGGATTTCCCCAATGAATTTGCATGAGATCTATTTACTTGCACTGCTTCCATTGCATGCAAATAGATCTCATGCATATTCATTTGGGAAATCCTGAAAACCCGACCTGGCGAGGGCTTAGGTTAGACACCCCTGTGCTAAGCTATGATCTTGTCAGGTATTTTCACCTTCACATGGCTAGGATCACTAAGCTTTCATGGTAGGAACCCCAGAACTAAAAGAAAGCAGCTGTGTAAAAGCCCTATGCTCATCTTCCAGAGGTCATGGGTTCAAATCCCAGCATCTATTTTAATTGTGACATTCTACCTTGCAGGTGCACCTTGATGCTCTCACAGTGAGGTGAGCATTGTGCAACTGCACACCTCCATTTGCAATGAAGATCTGTATCTGTTTTTTTCAGTTTTTAAGCTTTTGTAAATGAAGTTATGCATGTAATCTATATATTTTTTTCATGTGCTTTCCTTGCTTTCAGTAATGAGCTTATTGGAGCACTGTTTAGTCAGAAAAAAAGGTAGCTTTTTAGCAAGAAGCATAAAGCTGTGTTTTTCATGTGATGTGCTTCAGTTAATGGATCTTTTCCTCTAATTAGCAAATAGCATTGCTGTTTGTCCACAAAAATAGAAGATTATGCATGCAATATATCTGTTGTGATGTGCCCTGTTTATGTGGTGCCTTATTAAATGTATTTTGAGCTTAATAAAGCACAAATAAAAACCCAGAGAGCTATTTAGCAGATCGCATTAAGGATGTCCAAACTGTGCCTAAGTTCCATCCACAGAACTCAAGTCTATCTGAAGCCCAAACTATGCTGAAAAGTAGACTTCCTTTACAATGCCTATAGGACCTAGTTTTACAATTGCTTTGCAATTTGCTAGCTTACTGTGTAGCACGCTGGTTAAACCTACAGCCTTCTACCCTAATGTTGCTGGTTTGAATCCCAGTCACTCTCTCTTATGGAAGAGAAATAAATAAAAGCATTAAACACATCCAACTCCCAGTATCACAATTATAATAAAAAACACCATAAAATCACCATTCTAATAATGTCACAATAATAAAATATTATAACATTAAGAATATTTTTGGATGTCTAAATCTTGCCTAAAACCCGATTCTCTGAAATTCTCAAACCCGATTCTCAAAAATTTGGACATCAAAACAGTGCTGAACATCGCTGAGTGAAATTCTACAAAGGATGCCTATCTTGGATGCCCAAACTGCGCCTACCTTTTGGCGCGCTTTGCAGAATCAGGTTCTTAATGCATAAAACAAACACTTAAATTAATTGCTGACCGATGAGGAGACTCGCCACAAAAATTCAAACTTCACATGAAATATGCTGTTCGAGTGTAGCCGTTGAGGTCTGGTTATGAAATGTTTCTGAATCATTTTGAACTTCTTTAAGTGATATACTCATGAAGAAATTATGAAGACTTGAGATATATTATACAAATTTGCTATGGATTAAGGTAGTGTTGGATATTATGATTACAAGTATTGTTTCCCTCAGAATCTTTGTTTGAGATTCCAGCCTTAAGAAATAGGGCTCCTTTTACTAAGGTGCGCTAAGCGTTTTAGTGCGCACTAAATATTAGCGTGTGCTAACCACGCGCTAAATGCTAATGCGTGCATGTTAGTCTATGGACTTGTTAGCGGTTACCGCACTCTAATATTTAGCGCACACTAAACGCGTGTTAAAACGCTTAGCGCACCTTAGTAAAACAGGAGGATAGTGATGGGCAGAGAATGATCATTCCTGCGCTAACCTATTAGCATATCTACATTTCCATGTGCTAACTGGTTAACACAGAGATAACATAGGAGCTCATACTACTGGTGATTTTAGAAAACATGCATGCACTAATAACAATATTAGTTCATGGCCACTGATGCAAATATCATAGAAAACACCAATAATAGCTCATGATTCACTTCACTCTTCATTGGGCTACTGTATTTTTATTATTCATAATTTTCACTGGCTTTTGAAAAGCTGTGGTAAAGATTTCTACAGCAGGCCGGTGAGGTAAATGTTCCGGTGCTCATATAATTTTCCTTGCCGGTCTGCGGTGGAAACCTCTACTGCAGCTTAGTAAAAGAGCCTTTTTATCATATAAAATTTCATAGTCTCTTACTATTTATTTATCTATATATATAAAATCGGAGGTATGTATGTGTGTATGTGTGTGTGTATGTGTGTATGTGCCGCGATCACGCAAAAACGGCTTGACCGATTTGAACGAAACTTGGTATGCAGATCCCTCACTACCTGGGATGATATGTTCTGGGGGTCTCGCGGCCCACCTGCACACGTTGGCGGAGCTATAAACATAAAATCAGATTTCACCCATTCATGTCAATGTAAAAAAATGTAAAAAGCTGCCATTCTCACAGTAATTCAAAAACGGCTTGACCGATTTGAACGAAACTTGGTATGCAGATCCCTCACTACCTGGGGTGATATGTTCTGGGGGTCTTGCGGCCCACCTGCACACGTGGGCGGAGCTACAAACAGAACATCAGATTTCACCCATTCATGTAAATGGAAAAAAAGTAAAAAGCTGCCATTCTCACAGTAATTCAAAAACGGCTTGACCGATTTGAACGAAACTTGGTATGCAGATCCCTCACTACCTGGGGTGATATGTTCTGGGGGTCTCACGGCCCACCTGCACACATGGGCGGAGCTACAAACAGAACATCAGATTTCACCCATTCATGTCAATGGAAAAAATGTAAACAGCTGCCATTCTCACAGTAAATCTAAAACGGCTTGACCGATTTGAACGAAACTTGGTATGCAGATCCCTCACTAACTGGGGTGATATGTTCTGGGGGTCTCTTCACCCAAGAATTTATATGTTCTTGCTCCTGGAGGTGAAACTAAAAATGTTTTTTATAATCAAATTTTGTGTTAGTTGTATTGTATTCATTTTGTCAAATATTTCACATTATAATTTGAATATTGTACTTTTTATAAAGCTGTAAAAAAATAATTTCATTCACCACTATAAAGTATCTTTATTTGAATCCATTTACAGTGTTATTGCTATAATTAAATACCCGTGCAACGCCGGGGCATCAGCTAGTACATATATATATAGAGAGAGAGAGTTTAACTTTTGTTCTTCTTGTCAATTATCAGTTTTCAAAGGACAATGGTCAAGGTTGCTGGTCCCTTGACAATTGATAATCAACAAGAACAAAAGATAAGTTGTATTACTTATGTATTTAAAAAAAAAAAAAATCCACCTGCAAAATATAAGTAAGAAACAATGAAATTTTATCTGACCAGATTATCTATATATATAAAATCGGAGGTATGTATGTGTGTATGTGCCGCGATCACGCAAAAACAGCTTGACCGATTTGAACGAAACTTGGTATGCAGATCCCTCACTACCTGGGATGATATGTTCTGGGGGTCTCGTGGCCCACCTGAACACGTGGGCGGAGATACAAACATAAAATCAGATTTCACCCATTCATGTCAATGGAAAAAATGTAAAAAGCTGCCATTCTCACAGTAATTCAAAAACGGCTTGACCGATTTGAACGAAACTTGGTATGCAGATCCCTCACTACCTGGGGTGATATGTTCTGGGGGTCTCGCGGCCCACCTGCACATGTGGGCGGAGCTACAAACAGAAAATCAGATTTCACCCATTCATGTCAATGGAAAAAAATGTAAAAAGCTGCCATTCTCACAGTAATTCAAAAACGGCTTGACCGATTTGAACGAAACTTGGTATGCAGATCCCTCACTACCTGGGGTGATATGTTCTGGGGGTCTCACGGCCCACCTGCACACGTGGGCGGAGCTACAAACAGAACATCAGATTTCACCCATTCATGTCAATGGAAAAAATGTAAACAGCTGCCATTCTCACAGTAAATCTAAAACGGCTTGACCGATTTGAACGAAACTTGGTATGCAGATCCTTCACTAACTGGGGTGATATGTTCTGGGGGTCTCTTCACCCAAGAATTTATATGATCTTGCTCCTGGAGGTGAAACTAAAAATGTTTTTTATAATCAAGTTTTGTGTTAGTTGTATTGTATTCATTTTGTCAAATATTTCACATTATAATTTGAATATTGTACTTTTTATAAAGCTGTAAAAAAATAATTTCATTCACCACTATAAAGTATCTTTATTTGAATCCATTTACAGTGTTATTGCTATAATTAAATACCCGTGCAACGCCGGGGCATCAGCTAGTACATATATATATAGAGAGAGAGAGTTTAACTTTTGTTCTTCTTGTCAATTATCAGTTTTCAAAGGACTATGGTCAAGGTTGCTGGTTCCTTGACAATTGATAATCAACAAGAACAAAAGATAAGTTGTATTACTTATGTATTTTGAAAAAAAAAAATCCACCTGCAAAATATAAGTAAGAAACAATGAAATTTTATCTGACCAGATTATCTATATATATAAAATCGGAGGTATGTATGTGTGTATGTATGTGTGTATGTGCCGCGATCACGCAAAAACAGCTTGACCGATTTAAACGAAACTTGGTATGCAGATCCCTCGCTACCTGGGATGATATGTTCTGGGGGTCTCGTGGCCCACCTGCACACGTGGGCGGAGATACAAACATAAAATCAGATTTCACCCATTCATGTCAATGGAAAAAATGTAAAAAGCTGCCATTCTCACAGTAATTCAAAAACGGCTTGACCGATTTGAACGAAACTTGGTATGCAGATCCCTCACTACCTGTGGTGATATGTTCTCGGGGTCCCACAGCCCACCTGCACACGTGGGCGGAGCTACAAACAGAAAATCAGATTTCACCTATTCATGTCAATGGAAAAAATGTAAAAAGCTGCCATTCTCACAGTAATTCAAAAACGGCTTGACCGATTTGAACGAAACTTGGTATGCAGATCCCTCACTACCTGGGGTGATATGTTCTGGGGGTCTCGTGGCCCACCTGCACATGTGGGCGGAGCTACAAACAGAAAATCAGATTTCACCCTTTCATGTCAATGGAAAAAATGGAAAAAGCTGCCATTCTCACAGTAATTCAAAAACGGCTTGACCGATTTGAACGAAACTTGGTATGCAGATCCCTCACTACCTGGGGTGATATGTTCTGGGGGTCTCGCGGCCCACCTGCACACGTGGGCGGAGCTACAAACAGAAAATCAGATTTCACCCATTCATGTCAATGGAAAAAATGTAAAAAGCTGCCATTCTCACAGTAATTCAAAAACGGCTTAACCGATTTGAACGAAACTTGGTATGCAGATCCCTCATTACCTCGGGTGATATGTTCTGGGGGTCTCGCAGCCCACCTGCACACATGGGCGGAGCTACAAACATAAAATCAGATTTCACCCATTCATGTCAATGGAAAGAATGTAAAAAGCTGCCGTTCTCACTGTAATTCAAAAACGGCTTGACCGATTTGAACGAAACTTGGTATGCAGTTCCCTCACTACATGGGGTGATATGTTCTGGGGGTCTCACGGCCCACAACTCTATGTTGCTTGCTCAAGGGTGGGTTCACCCAAGAATTTATATGTTCTTGCTCCAGGAGGTGAAACTAAAATTGTTGTTTATAATCACGTTTTGCGTTAGTTGTATTGTATTCATTTTGTCAAATATTTCACATTATAATTTGAATATTGTACTTTTTATTATGCTGTAAAAAATTATTTTCATTCACCACTATAAAGTATCTTTATTTGAATCCATTTACAGTGTTATTGCTATAATTAAATACCCGTGCAACGCCGGGGCATCAGCTAGTGAATAATAAAAATACAATAGCTCAGTGAAGAGTGAGGTGAGTCATGAGTCACTGCAAGTATGCTCATGTGAAATAAGTCACCACTGAGGGCAAAAATATAAGGTGCATTATGTAGGATCAGTGCACAAATCCCAAAAACAGCATATGAGGTTTCTGATATAACATTTTTTAGCGCTGGGACTTTAATGTAGAAAAAGCAGAAAAAAAGGCATGCTATGTTCACCTTTTGCTGCAGGTTAGTGAAAGGACCTCTAAGAAAGCTTTGTGCAGTACAAAAAAAAAAACTAGTTATGGGGAAAAAAAAACAGAAATTGGAAAAGTGCAGCACAATATTCACTCCATTAGTTACAGTAGCATAAATAAACAACACACATTGCTGTGAGCATTGGTTCACCTTCATTTTTGCCCTGATATTCCACAAATTGCTGAAGGGGCTTGGCTTCTCCAGAGGCAGTTTCTTCACCATAGAAGGCAATCAGATGCAAGGACTGGGAAGTGGGTTCTTTCACAAAGACCTTAAACAGCAGGGCAGGGGGGTGTGTGTGTGGAATTCAGTGTTCCTGCCTCATATGGACTAATTAGCAGTCAAGGGAAGTTCAAAGAGTGCAGATGTAAGAAGCTACTTAGGACATAATTCTAATGAGCCTCAAGGCTGAAGAAATAATGTGAGTACAGTACTATTGAAAAAAAGGTATCAGAAATAGCCAGCGGTACATTAATCTTCCCCCCCCCCAAAAAAAAGAGGGGGAAGCAATATTATTCTTAGCTACATAAATGGCTCAAAAGCCTTTTATAGAAATCTTGTCCCATCTCTAGCATCATGCTCACCTGTGTTTTCAAATTGAGCTGACACTTAAGGAGACTCCTGAAAAGTGCAACTTATACAATGCTAAGTGATGATGGAGCTCATTTTCAAAAAAGGAAAAAAATCCAAAATGTGGCATAAAGGGGCAGATGCATGTTTTTCTTCCTAAACCTTTCCAATTTGCTATTTTTTTCCCCCATGTTCTAGACAGATTTCTATGGTAGTTGTCTGCAGTGCATCTAAATCTCCAGGGGGCGTGTTAGAGGAGTGGTTTGGGCGAGTCTAGGGCAGGCTTTAGATTTGGACAGTTTTCTGCAATAATCAAACAATTTAGAAAAGGTCCAGGGCACAGTTTGTTCATTTGGGCCAAACCTGTTTAAAAAATGAATAAGTGCCAAACAGCTGCCAAAACTGACCTGATGACCATTAGAAGGATGAAGACATGACCTCCCCACACTCCCCCAGCCTGGCCCAGAACTTTCTCTCCAACATCAGAATTGACGTCGGTGGGGGGGGGGGAAGGCTTGTGGACTAGTTGCTTGTGCAGTCACTGCACGCGCCTGGCCCGTCTCTGTTGCTGCATTGGTGGCAGGGGAATGGAGTGTGGCAGTGTAGGCAGGGAAGGGAGGGAGGAGGAGAATGGAGTATGGCAGCTTCGGGGGTGGGGTGGGGAGACAGGGAGAAATCTGCGGCAGCGGTGGTGGTGGCTTCAGTGAGGGGACAGGCAGGGAGAGAACCCGGGTGGCAGCCAGCCCACGTACTCCCAACAGGCGGCCCATGTACCCCCTGGGGTACGCATACCACAGGTTGAGAAACACTGGTCTAGTGGATGGTGTAATCAATCATAGGCCCAAAGAAAAACTTATGATTTGTCAAAATGTATATAAAAACCGAAGAAACAATTGGCAACAAAATTTTCAATCTCACTCAGGATAAACACCGGTGCCCAAATCCAATACTAATATACAGACTTCAGTACGGGTAAACCAAACATATCATTTTTCAGTTTCTTTACCCCAGGCAGACAACCCATAGGTGACTAGCACCAGACAATAAGTCTAAATAAGTCCTACCCCATACATCATTAAAGTCTTGTTTAATTTAAATCTTTTTAAATATTGATAAAATTATCTGTAACCAAAAACTTTTTTCCCCAAAAAAGACACACAGTGTTATTTTCAATGAATGGGAAATAAATGAATATAATTATGTGGAGTTGTAAATCCCCCCAAACTATCTTAATGTGAAAAAAGTCATCAAAATAAATATAATATAATGAAAATGTTGTACCCATAAAATGATCCAACTTAGCCGAGTCCCATAGGAATACTGTTACCACTCGACAGAGCTCCGTTTCGATTCTTTCGTCAGGAGCAGAGACAAATCAGTCCTTCTATGAAAAAGTAGGCAAAAATAATCCTCCTTGTACATTCGGACTTGACAATCAAACCCAAGAGTGCATCCAGGGTTTAACTCAAACAATACTGAACTGGACGGGATTGAAAATTTTGTTGCCAATTATTTCTTCGGTAATCAATCATAAACATGGGGACTCAGGCCCATATCCCACTTTAACTGCTACATTTATGGTGGAATATGTGAGCCTTCCAAAATCCACCCAAATCCCACTGTACCCATACATAGGTGACACTTGCAGGCAACACTCCCTCCAGTGGCATAGCGAGGGTGAGTGGCGCCCGGGGTGGTGGTGCCCCTCCCCCGCACTCCTTGGTGCACACACCCCCTACCTTTTTAACTTTGGCACAAGCAACCACCAACATGTTGCCCGCGTCGGCTTCAGCGCTCTTCTCTAATGTCACTTCCTAGGCGCGGGGTCCTGGAAGTGACATCAGAGAGAGCGCTGAAGCCAATACGGGCAGCAAGTTGGTGGCTGCTTGCGCCAAAGTTAAAAAAATACAGGGAAGGGAAGGATCACACATGCGGCAGGGGGAGGAGTGGGGAGTGAGGTGGGGAGGAGGAGGAGAGGTGCTGGCGCCCCGAGCAAGATGGTGCCCGGGGCGGACCGCCTCCCCCTTTACTACGCCGCTGACTCCCTCTAAGGATTAGCTGGGTGCAAGCAAATTTTCTCTCATGCGAGTGGAAATTTATCAACTTTCTTTTTTTCATGTGAGCAACAAATTCTAAAAACCTGAATAATTAACATGCTGACAGCACCGTGGGAAACAAAAGATAAGCTATAATTTTATACATTTTTTTTTTAAAGTGAATATAAGCAGAAGAGGCTCTAGCCCAGTTAAATCACAGTGAGTGGATTATCCCCAGATTTTCAGTAACACCTAACTGCACAGTGCTACTGAATATCTTGCAACATTGTCTGACTAGTTCCAGGGTGGGGTCAGGGCAATGCCAGGATTTACCTGGCTACTGGAAATATTCAGTCTACAAACCAGGTAAGTATCCGGATAGTTAGAACAACAAATAGGTAGCCCTAACTTAATCTGGACATTTGCCTGGGTATCAGCGGCCACCTATGATCTAGATATTTAATGCCGATGTATGGAATAGGCCCAGCCAGTTCACCACCAGTGACTGAATATCACAGGAAGAAATATTATCATCTGTATCTATTTTTATGTAAAAAAATATGCATGCTTTGAAGAAGCACAAATACTTTCACTACCTCTATAGGCAATTTTCAAAATGTAAATAAGAATTGTAGGTCCTCATTTGGCAGCATATGACAAAGCTACCTCTAAAGGTCAAAGCCACCATTTTTTTATCCAAGGATTGCTCCTGCTTCCCACTAACCCACCAGGGATAACCCTAAAGGTTGAGGAGAGTGGAGGTACTCATCAGGAGTACTTCAAGGATGTTGATCATGGTTTGGGGAGGCAGCTCAAGGATTATTGAAGGGCTGTACTCTTTTTTTTTTTTAATACAAGGAACCACAGTAACTGCGGTATTTACTGCATGATTTAAAGGCATTTACCATGTGGTAAATGTCTGTTTGGTGTGATAACTACAGGGAAGATGGTAGTCATGCCCCCCAAGAGTTACCACACAGGTTTTACAGTTACTGTGCATGAAATTTTACAACTAATGTGTGGTGGCTTCAAAATTTGACCAAAGACATAGGACTATTTTCAGCTGACATCTGCAATTGTTGTGATGTCAAGTAAGATTGAAATATCTTTTCTTGCCAGTTTAAGACTGGACACTATTCCTAATCCAAAGAACAATATACAATTCATAATCAAAATTATAAAACAGAAGAGATGTAGTAGCATATTTTGTTACTGAATTATTAATTACACCTGATACAAGATTATTATATGGTCTAGATGTGGGTCAAAATGTCAATTGAGCAATGATGTGGCTTTAAACTAAGTTTAATTAAGACTATAAACTATAAAAGGCATCGGGACAGTCTTACTGATAACAAAAGAAAACTATATTGCCAAACATTACTGAAATAAAAAGGGCTCTGAGTCTGAACCATAACAGAGTGATTTCTCCGCTGTAACGTATAATTTTAGACAAAAGCACTCAAGTGCTGCGCACAGTCTTGTTATCTATGGTCAACCATGGTCAAGTCACTTAACCCTCTCTTGCCTCAGGTACAAATGTAGATTGTAAGTCCTCTGGAGATAGGAAAATACAGTGTTCCGTGAAAGTCCCTTGCCTTGAAGTACCACTGGAGAGGCATGAGCTAAATGCTTAATGCAGTGTTTTTCAACCTTTTTTGGGCAAAGGCACACTTGTTTCATGAAAAAAATCACGAGGCACACCACCATTAGAAAATGTTAAAAAATTTAACTCTGTGCCTACATTGACTATATATAAAGTAATTCTCTTGAATAGGAATCAAATAAACACAAAGAAAGTATTTTATAATTACTTTATTATGAAATATTAAGTAAACAGAATAGTGAAAAATTATAAAATACTTTATTCAGTGCGAAACCTGGGCCTGTTTGGCTGAACACAAAGCTGATATTCTGGCTGGAATCGAAGAAAGACACACACGTAGCTCTTCGTCAACAGCTCTCAGTCTCTCTCTGTATTTGGTTTTTATAGCATACAAAAATAGACAAATATACCCTCCATCCTTTTTATTAAACCACAATAGCAGTTTTTAGCGCAGGGAGCTGCGCTGAATGCCCAGCGCTGCTCTTGACGCTCATAGGCTCCCTGCGCTAAAAACCACTATTGCGGTTTAGTAAAAGGTGACCATATTGTAAAATATAGACAGCAGATATAAATTCAGAACTGTGCATAGTAAGTGAAGGGAAGTTTTCATCTCTGGGAATTTACCCAGTTAACTATTAAGTTATTTGGGCAAATTCCTTTGAAAACTGTGGTAATACTGCCTCCACTTTGCTAAATTTAAAATAAAATCATTTTTCCTACCTTGTCTGGTGATTTCTGGTTGCACTTTCTTCTTCTGACTGTGCATCCAATCTTTCTTCCCTTCTATCAGCCTGTATGCTTTCTCTCCTCCACACCTCATTCCCTCCCCCAACTTTTTCTTCCTCTCTCCCTGACCTTTCTTTCTTTTTTTCTGTTTCTCTTCTTTCCTTCTGTTTCCCTGCCTGCCCCCTTTCTTTCTTTCTCCCTGCCATTCCCCAAGCCACTGCCACTGCCGCTGCCATCGGGGAACAGGACCCACCAATGGATAACAGGCCCCAAAGCCGACGCCGACGCATGCTCTCCCTGACGTCAATTCTGCAATCGGAGAGGAAGTTCCGCCCAGCCAGACAGCGATTGGCTGGCCCGAACTTCCTCTCCGACTGCAGAATTGACGTCGGGGAGAAGAAGACTTATCGGCTCGATAGATTAGATCGCCAAGACAAAGTGAGTCCTGGGTGATCGACTCACTTTGCCTTGGCGAGCTACTGGCACCCCTGCCTCCGGGCCCCTGAATGCAGGACTGGTAGTACTGCCCTGATGGTGGCCCTGCGGCACACCAGGCAACATCTCACGGCACACTAGTGGAACAGCGGTTGAAAAACACTGGCTTAATGTATGAAAAGTACTTCTGGCCTCTGAAGTAATGATGTGGAAGCTTCTGAGTAGGTCATTCGACCCAAACATGAGATGAAAACCTGATCTGCAAAAAACACCTTACCAGCTTGAACCTATCAATACTAGGTCTACCTCTCCAACCTTCCCCATATTTCAAGAAATGGAGAAAAGAGTTATTTCTTCCTGAAAAATAATCAGAACAGGCTCTGCCAATAGACAGGCTAGCCATCATGATCCAGCACAAGAGAAGCAAATGGTACATGGCCTCTTAGTACATGTGTACTTAGACTTGTTGAATTATGCCCTTTCTGGCTTCTTGTTTTGGAACAGCCAAAACATGGTGACCCTTGAGCATGGGTATACTGTATACTCAGAGATAATATTTCTGGTGCTCTGCCTATGGCCTGGCTGCCCTGAGTAGGCCTGTTCTTACTATAGGAAGCAAAGCCTGGTCAGGCCTGCCTAGTACCTAGATGGGAGACCACCTGAGAATACCAGGTGCTGTAGGCTGAGAGACCCTAAGTTGGGCAGTGTAAGATTTGGGATGGGGAGATGTTGCAGCAGACAAGCCCCCAATGATGTAAGGTGGCGGCCTTATAATCCGCAAGGTCCTGGTTCAATGCAGGCAGCAGAGGCATAGTGGAGCCACACACTACATGGGGGAAGGCAATGGCAAACCATTCCTGTACTCTGCTCTGCAACATCACAGGGTGGATTTCTCACTGTGCATGTTGCCATGAGTTAGTGACCAACTCAGGGAAAGATTCTCAAAACTTTAGCGTGGTTGGTAAACCAGCTTTAACCAGTTTAGCATTCATGTATTTTAGCAGCGGATTATCAACAGAGCTTACCATGGTCTTTTTCCAAGTTTCCTAGCAGTCTCCAACTCTGCCATGCAAATGTATTAAAACAAGGTCATTAATATTTAAATGAGCACTCCAGGTGATTCTCTATTATTGCTGGGTGATTCCCTAACCTCGCTGTCCTACATTTGCAAGCAAAATTTTCAGGCAGTTCTGAGCTGTCCTAGCCTTACTTTCTAGTTAGTGCCTGAGCGCTGATTGGATGAGGCACTGACAGGAAAGTAAGGCTTGACAGCTCAGACCTGTCAGAAAATGTTGCCGTACTCAAGCAACCCCTCCCCCTCCCGGTAGTCAAGAAATCCCCTCTCCCCAACAACCCCCCGGCAGCAGGAGAGATGCCTACTCCCTCCTGCTGCATAGTAACCCCCCCAACACCAACACCCCCCAACAGTAGAAGGAATGCCCACTCCCTCCAACCACTGCCTTAATACCCCCGATGATCCTCCTCCTCCTTACCTTGTTTACGAAGGCCATCTTGCGGGATGCCTCCTACCTCCGTCCAGTAGGCCTGCCTCTTCAAAATGGTGGGCCTTCTCTTCCCCATTGTTTCCTGGGATGTTCTGGGAAGGAGCCTAAGGCTCTTATTGGTCCAGGTTGCTTAAGGCCCCTCCTGTGGGAAGGGCCTTAGATATCTGAGCCAATCAGAGCCTTAGGACCTACCTGGATTCACTAGGGAGGGGCTTACGGCTCTGATTGGCCCAGGTTGCTTAAGGCCCCAACTCCCCCAAACCCATGACCCCTCCAGACGCCTTTATTCCTGATACCTCCCCCAAATCTCCAACCTCCCGAACCCCTCCCCCCCCATATTTTTTTGTCTACACTCTCTGTCTGGCAGGCCCACCTTGTCACAATGGTAGGCCTTCCCCTTCCCAGTGTATCTTGGGATGTACCGTGGAGGGGCCTAAGGCCTTGATGGGCCTAGGTGCCTAAGGCCCCTCCCATTAGTGAGCAAAAATGAGTTCATAATTAATAAAAATTAAAATTACTTGGGTAATAGGCATGGTTATGGATGGTTCATGGGTGGATCTTGAGCGTGTTTTGTGGCTAGGTGCCAATATTTAGGCCAAGAAAACCCTGACATAAATAGAGGGTGCCTAGGATTTTGACATCTACCAATGCCTAAGTCCAATGTAGGTATGATTCTATAAATGGTGCCTAACTGAAGATTGACAGTTGCTATGTGCTGCATTCTTCGGCAGCTAGGTTTTAGGCATCATTTACAGAATTAGGGTCTAAATGTGTCAATGTTTCTGGCATGTTCCCATAGTTTCAAGTTTTATTCAGATTTTATATACCGCCTATCAAGGTTATCTAAGCAGTTTTACAATCAGGTACTCAAGCATTTTCCCTATCTGTCCCGGTGGGCTCACAATCTATCTAACGTACCTGGGGCTATGGAGGACTGAGTGACTTGCCCAGGGTCACAAGGAGCAGCGCGGGTTTTGAACCCACAACCCCAGGATGCTGAGGCTGTAGTTTCAACCACTGCGCCACACACAGAAAAACTATTTGTTCCTTTGATAGGTCAATACATTCACGTTCTTTGCACTTGTAGCGGTACATAAGAAAGTATCATGCACTAACTGCAATGTACAATTCATGCCCATTCCCATCCCATAACACAGCAAGCACTTAGCATGTGAATTAGTCCCTGCTGTCACACCAGCATGATAACAGTTATCCTGGCTGTACGCTAACAGTTATTGCATGCTAATTCACATTCTCTGTTGAAAGAACAGCAGAGATCATATTTTCCCTCTACTCTTTAAACTACATTGGTTATCATTTAAGTTCAAAATCAATTTCAGGATTCTCTTACTGACCTTTTAAAGATCTATATACTAGTATCCCAGATTATCTTGTTAGGCTCACTATTGCTTATATACCAGCTCATCTCCGTTCTTTTAATGATCATAATTCATTCTCCCAAGCCTATCTCGCATAATAAGAGAGCACAAGGGAAAGGACCATTTCTTTGGACTAACATCCCCCTCCTTTTTTTTATATATGCAGGGTCTTTAAATTAAGATCAGGTTTAAAAACTCAACTTGTCTCAGTAGCATTTGAAAATTGTTAGGACCAAAGGATCCTGAAACAGTATAAACATAGAAACATAGAAGATGAGGGCAGAAAAGGGCCATAGCCCATCAGGTCTGCCCACTCTACTGACCCACCCCCAAGTCTACTATCCTAGGGATCCCACTCCTGGTGACAGATTCCCTTGGCTTAACCCTCTAAGGCAGGGGTCTCAAAGTCCCTCCTTGAGGGCCGCAGTCCTGTCGGGTTTTCAAGATTTCCCCAATGAATATGCATGAGATCTATGTGCATGCACTGCTCTCAATGCATATTCATTGGGGAAATCCTGAAAACCTGACTGGATTGCGGCCCTCAAGGAGGGACTTTGAGATCCCTGCTCTAAGGGATCCCACGTGGGCATCCCATTTGCTCTTAAATTCTTGCACGCTGTTTGCCTCGATCACCTGCACCGGGAGCTCGTTCCAAGGATCAACCACTCTCTCGGTGAAGAAATATTTCCTGGTGTCGCCATGAAATTTCCCGCCCCTGAGTTTGAGCGGATGCCCTCTTGTAGCTGAGGGTCCTTTGAGAAAGAGAATCTCTTCTTCCATCTCAATACGGCTGGTAATATACTTAAATGTCTCGATCATGTCTCCTCTCTCCCTACGTTCCTCGAGTGAGTACAGCCGCAAATTTTTCAGCCTTTCCTCGTACGATAGATCCTTGAGCCCCGAGACCATCCTAGTGGTCATCCGTTGCACCGACTCTACTCTCAGCACATCTTTTCGGTAGTGTGGCCTCCAGAATTGCACACAGTATTCCAAATGAGGTCTCACCATGGTTCTGTATAATGGCATTATGACTTCAGGCTTCCGGCTGACGAAACTCCTGCGGATACAACCTAACAACTGTCTTACCTTAGATGAAGCCTTCTCCACATGATGAGCAGTTTTCATGTCTGCGCTGATGATCACTCCCAAGTCTCGTTCTGTTGAGGTTCTAGCTAAGGTCTCACCATTCAAGGTGTAAGTTCTGCACGGATTTCTGCTGCCGAGGCGCATGATCTTGCATTTCTTAGCGTTGAAGCCCAGCTGCCAGGTCGAGGACCAAAGCTCCAACAAATGTAGGTCCTGTTTCATACTATCGGGTGAATTGCCGTCTCTCACTATATTGCATAGTTTGGCGTCGTCAGCGAATAACGTTACCTTACCTTGAAGCCCCTGAGTTAGGTCCCCTATGAATATGTTGAAAAGGAGCGGGCCCAAGATATCAGATATCGGCAGGGGTATTATTTTACTCTTTTAAGGCATGCTGTGCATGTTTAGAATATCCAGACTGATATGTTGAATGACTGTTTATTCTGAGTGTTTGACTGTCCTATTTTTTGAAATGACACTCCTATCCAGTAGAGATATCTCTACTGTTATTTTTGATGTTTTATTGTATATCACTTTGGTTCATTTGTCAAAAAAATGATTAATCAGATCATAATAAGCAAAATTTGTGGGGAATAATTCTATTACAGGGTGCCTTAGGCCCTCTTTTACAAAGGCACGCTAAGTGTTTTAGTGCGGATTTAGCACGCGCTAAATCAACGCATGGCTAACCGCTAACACGTCCAGAGGATAACATGCATGCATTAGCATTTAGCACGTGTTTAGTGCACCTTTGTAAAAGAGGGAGTTAGTTTCCTTTATGGAAAAGTTGCTTAACAAGTGAAGTACGGTGTTATAATTTAGGCCAGAGTGTTTTTTAAACTAGGCTGTTTATGTTTCAAAATACTGCACGGCATGGCCCCCCCAATTATTTGGTGAAGCTTTTTTTAAAAAAAAAATTATTATTTATATGCTTTTACAAATTGTTAAGCAACAATTTAGTAGAAATGAACAATTGAAAAGGAAACAAAACAAGAAAATTATAAAATAATTCCACATTAATGACTAAGTTCAAAGTCCACAATCTAAAGAGAGAGGATCCTTCACCTCCAAAGGAAGTTGGTTTTCAGGAAAAGTTCAATCACATTACAGAGTACAGTTGGATTTAATTAAGTTTCTTCCTGGTTAAGAGGTTCCATGGAGGGATCTGAAGTTTTCCCAACTGCTTTACCCTCAAGGAAAAAAATTCAACTGGTCAGGATCATAAAATACATATCTAATATTCTAACACAGCATTTACAAGGAAAACGTAACTGAAAAGTTGCTCCCATACTCAAAGTTAACTGACGATAAGCCAGGAATTTCTTCCATCTGGCTTGCGTCCATTTCAATACATCAGGAAATATTGAAATTCTGGATTATCAGTCCTATAGAATAGACGAAGAATTGCTTCCTTATCCTGGAGAAAAACGAAGGTTACCAATAAGGTTGCTCTGGTAATTATTTCTTCTTGTTGAGATGTTTCCAACATAGCAATGAGATCTAAATCTCCTGTTATGGTTCCTTTACCTTTATCTTCTTTAGGAATATTCAAATAATATAATTTTTGTAACGGTGGCATATTATTTTCAGGAAATTTTTAGTACTAATTATAAGAAGGAATGAAATAATCTCTTGGTGTTTGAAATTTGGAAATGGGGAAATTTAAAAGTCTAAGGTTCAAATTCCTATTTGCATTTTCCAGATTTTTCATTTTTCTAGTTAGTTAACATTTTTCCTTCAATTGTAAGTTGATTGAAGCCTTCACTTCTACCATTGATTTTTCTAAATTGTCTATTCTGTTGGACTGTTTTTGAAATTTCTCTTCAAAAGTCTTAAATTGTATATTAGTGTTCTGAACTGAGGTAACAAAATGAGAGCATACCTTGTTCAATGATTTCAAACCACTCCAAATGGCCTCCATGTCTATCACTTCAGGTCTTATTAAAGGAGTAAGAAAAGTTGTACCGGGAACTACTCCAATGGGTTCCACCTTCTCCTTCTCTGCTTCAATGCAGGTTTCAGTTCCTCCATCCTCTAATGTCGGCTGTAAAGAAGTTGGCAAGTTATGTATCTCGTCCGGGTCAGGGGTGAAATCTGCAACACCGCCGAAGGAATCAGCTCCGGCGCCTCCTGTGCTGCTGACAGCGTCCCCGACATCCTCTCGGGCCGCGGAGGAACTCCAGGTCCCAATGGGCTGAGTGACACCTCGCCCTCCAGGACCGAGGTCTGCCCCCCTCGGTCTGCGGATAAGCCCGTTCCAACTGAGACGACATATGAAGTTATTGCCGTCTGCTGCGACTGCAAAGTGACAGAGGAGGCTGGAAGGACGCCCCTCTGTCTATCCCTGCGCTTAGGCATAGCAAAAGGTATGAAAATGTTAGTAGGGAAAAAAATTGCCGATAGCGTACAGGAGACACTCGCAGACGCGACTCACTCTGTCGACATCTTATTTGGTGAAGCATTTTATTTTTCCTGTCTCAAGACGTTCATCAAGAATTTCAATTATGTTTGACTTTCCTTCCGTAAAAAGTTGCCATTATAAAAGACACTTCAATCGACTTCTTGCTTATCAATCAACGATCTGGGATCCAATTTTCTGTAAATCTTCACATTACATCAGCATCTTATATGAACTTTAGGAAATCATTAAAGTCCTACTTATTTAGCAAGTTCTTATGAAACCTAGCTTGAAAGATACTTTGTAAAGATTCATTTGTTAGTTCTTTGGAAATTCGCTGTTTCTGTTCAGCTGCTCTTTAATTGCTAGTCATATGGATCTGCAAGGTTTTGCGGGATACAAGTGATATGTTATGTTGTTATATAGGCGGTGTAAATATATGCACCTAAATGCCAGAGATATATGTGTAACTTGCTGTTCTCTGTAAGTTACAGACCTATGGGTCTCACTCATGCTTCACCCATGTATATTCTCGATTATCAAAAACATAGGACTGGATTCAGTAAATGCCACCCAAATTTGGGTATTGAAAAAAATGAGCACTAGCCAAAAATCTACCGCCTGCTCATAAGGAGGCGGTAGCGGCTAGCGCACGTGGCATTTTAGCGCGTGCTATCCCGCGCATTAAGACCCTAGCGCGCCTTTGTAAAAGGAGCCCATAATTGCAATTACAATAAGTATTAATTAAGAACATAAATAAGAAATGCCATATTGGAGGGCAAACTCGATGACCTGGAGAACAGGTCCTAGCGTGGAAATCTGCAACTGGTAGGCTTGCAAGAGTTCATGTTGAACGCAGAGCTGCAATGATTCTTAGAAACCTGGCTTGTCAACATGTTGCAGCTCCAGTCCTCTGCGCGCTTGCTTCGCCTACATAGCGCACACTGTCTAGGACTGAAACACAGCACATTAAGAGAGGCCCCCAAGTAGTAATTTAGAAACTGTTGAATTATGTATGCAAGTTGAAAATACTTTGGGCGATAAAGAGTTCAAGGAACACTGCTCTATGAAAATAAACTGGTGTTGTGTTTTCAAGATTACTCACCCCGTGTTGCCACACAGTGCCATTTGCGATGACTTATATAATGAGCACATCCAGTTTGCATTGATGTACCCAGCATATCTAAAAATCTTCTTTGAAAGCAAGCATCATGTGTTTGCCCATCCAACACTCCTTTCTTTCCTTCTTCTTTAGAGGGAGTAGTGAGAGCGGGGTGGGTGGTAAGGGGTTAAGAAGCGTTCATAGAGCATCTGGATAATGCTTCATGAGTTTCCCCCTACCCTCTATTGGATGGAGTGGGGGGGGGGGGGGAGTAAGAGTACATTCCTCTGATTTCTTATGCAGTTATGGTTGTTTAGATATTGCTTACAAGGGATAGGACTGGCTAGAATTACTGCTAGATGTAACTCATGTTGTGATGAAGCATTTCTTGTGCTATTTGATTATGTTAACACAGATTTATAGGCACAAAAGACTGGGAAGGGGTGCATATTTACTGTGTTAAACAAAAGAAGATGGCAAGAGTTGTAACCGTATGCTCTTTATTGTTGTATTGATATGTCATCAATAAAAATTGTTAAACATAAAGCTGCAGTTGATTATTGCCACATGGCTGTCTTTATGAATGTCATTAATGTCAGGAATATGCATGCATGAATGAAGGGAAGTAGTGTGAATGCTTATGATAAGTGCTGGTATGAACTGGCTAATATGGAGAATGAGAGAATGGCGAATGATTCCATGGTCTCTCTCTCTGCTGTTGTGATAATAATGATTTTGTTAGTGCAGGTATCCAAAGAAGATGTTACCTACCTGTGAAAGCTTCTTGGTAATCTGGAAAGAATATTGTGATGCAGTAGCGGCTCAAAATGGTTTTCCTTTAACGAGTTCCAGTAGTTATTTGTCCTGAGCAAAACAAAATTTTAAAAAGAGACTTGGGGGGTGGGGGGGGGGGAGAGGAGTGGAAGTCATCAAGTTGCAGTAAAGTATCGCCTTTTACCACACCTCGATACCCCATAGGATTCAGCAAACTGTGGAATCTCAGAACCCACTTTGCTTAATCCCAATTTAGAGGAATAGCACAGTTTACAAGCTACCTCGTAAGCAGTGGCGTAGTGAGGGGGAGCGAGGGGGAGCAGTCCACCCCCAGGTACCATGTTGGTGGGGGCGCCAACACCCCTCCTCCTCTCCGCCCCTCCTCTTCTCATTTTTCCCCTCCACATTTGCGCCCCCCCCTCACTTCCTCCATCCCTCTGGTTGAAATTGTTCGCAACAGTCAACAACGTGCTGTTCGCGACCCCGCCAGCTCTCCCGCTGACATCACTTCTGGGTGCCGTGCATAGGAAGTGACATCAGAGGGAGAGCTGATGGGGCCATGAGCAGCATATTGTTGACTGCCATGAGCAACACCTTAAACTAGAGGTATGGAGGAAGGGAAGGGGGAGCGCAGGCTGGCAGGTGGGATTGTGGAAGGAACAGGGGGGGAGATGAGGGCGGGGGAGCGATGCCACCGCCTCGGGCGCCTCTCACCCTTGCTATGTCACTGCTCATAGGCAACATTATTCCCATGGCTCAGTAGCATAGTACCACAAAGCTGCAGCCCAATGCTCCTGGGTGACCCCCTAAAAGTAGTCATGCGAGACTATCACTAGGGGAGTCATTTTGTAGCCACTAATGGACAGGGTAGGAGTGACTGTACATTGGCCTTACTTGAAGACCTCTCAGACCCCAGAGGAACTCCAGACCCCCCAAAGACCCCCTGCGTGAACCAACAGTTAGAGAATGACACAGGGGCAGTTAACCGCAGGGAGAGGCCAGGGACAGAGCCTGTGAGGATGGGGGGGAGGGGGTCGAGGATAGGGACAGAGTCTGCAGAGATAGGAACAAACTTTGTCCTCGTGTCATTCTTTAATTGAAACTAGTATCAAAATGTTAAAACTTAACAAACTTTAGAAAATTGGCAACTGAATCCAATGATTAAAAAAAATGTAGAAACTGCTTTTGGATTTAAATAAACTACTGTTAAATGACATAGTTTGTATCTTGTCTGCCTTTGATGTGGCAACAAGAGACTTGGCTGCTGATCAGACTCCTACCATCTGCAACATCATTCCATAATGTGCCTAGCTGCTCAAACATCTTACTGTTACTGCAATAGATTCACCCATTGTTGCTGACATCAAGGAGCATTTCCAACATTTAACAGATATTTTTTTTTTCCTGTACATCAACTACACAGTTTAGATTCTCTTCTGCCTTCCCAGATGATGTACAAACCTAGGCAACTGAATTTTTGGAAAAGTTGTACCAAAAACTGGACTGAAATGAAAGGCTCTATTTGTGATTTATAAAGGAATTGGACTTATACTATATACTGCCTTTTTGGAGATATACAACCACACTCAAAACAGCTTAAACTGGCCAATGTGTTCCTAAAAGGTTTCCCCTATAACTAATCCAGTGAATGAGTTCACACTAAAGAAAGGGGGAAAGCTGATTTTAAACAGTAACTCAATATAGAAATGATTGCCTTCAATCAGCTAACACTCCTGAATTTTGATGTTACAAATTTGTGATGTTTTTGTTCTATTGAATAAGATGACCAAAGACTGAGATTAATGACATTAACATTTGTATTCAGGGCCTCTTCTATCAAACTGCGTTAGCAGTTTATAGCGCGGTGAGCAGTGCTGAATGGCTCGCGCTGCTCCCGACACTCCTAGAGTGATTAAAAATATTAATTAAAAATGTGACTAATAGGTTAAAAACCAGTTTAAAATTCAATAAATTGCCTTTTTAAAATTGCACATTAAAGTCCATTAGTAATTCACAAAGAATAACACTTTTTAAATATTCAAATTCAAATGAATTTCACAAAAGTCAAACTGTTGCTTCCTTTTTTCTTAAACTCTGCAGGATCAGGCAACAGAAATTTAAGAACACTCCTTTAGGAAACAGCAGAGACCCATCCACTACTTCAGATAAGTAAACACGTTCATGTATTTCTATTTAAGTTTCTTAAATTAGTTCTTTGAAATGAGTGTTATAAGAATGTGATTATTTTCCAATGGGCCTCTTTTACAAAGCGTTTTAGCGCGGATTTAGCGCACACTGAACCAATGCATGCGCTAACCGCTAACGCGTCCTTAGGATAACATGCACGCGTTAGCGTTTAGCGTGTGTTTAGCACGCAATAATATTTACCGTGTGCTAAAAAGCATAGCACACCTTTGTAAAAGAGGGGGAATGTCTTTCTAAGTATATAAGCTGATCCAGTATTGCCTTTCAAGGTAAATATATTATTGCTCTTTGTATTAAATTTGTGCTTCAGCTCTTTTATTTTGTTTCACGTGCAATGGGAAAGTACCTGAAGAAAGAGCTGTTAGGATGGGAGGACATAAGAGAAGTGGAAAGACAGTGGTCTAAGCTGAAAGGAGTGATAAAAATGGCTACGGACCTTTATGTGAAGAAAATCAATAAAAACAAAAGAAAAAGGAAGCCGATATGGTTCTCCAACCTAGTGGCTGAGAAAATAAAGGCGAAAGAGTTGGCGTTCATGAAATATAAAAAAACCCAAGAAGAGGAGAGCAGAAAAGACTACAGGGTGAAACTGAAAGAAGCCAAGAGAGAGATACGCTTGGCGAAGGCACAGGCGGAAGAACAAATGGCTAAAAATGTAAAAAAGGGAGATAAAAATTTTTTCAGATATATTAGTGAAAGGAGGAAGATAAAAAATGGAATTGCTAGGCTAAAAGATGCTGGGAACAAATATGTGGAGAGTGATGAGGAGAAAGCAAATGTGCTAAACAAATACTTCTGTTCTGTGTTCACAGAAGAAAATCCTGGAGAAGGACCGAGATTGTCCGGCAAAGTTACACGAGAAAATGGAGTAGATTCTGCGCCGTTCACGGAGGAGGGTGTTTATGAGCAACTTGAAAAACTGAAGGTGGACAAAGCGATGGGACCAGACGGGATCCATCCCAGGATACTAAGGGAACTCAGAGAGGTTCTGGCGAGTCCTATTAAAGACTTGTTCAACAAATCTCTGGAGACGGGAGTGATTCCTGGGGATTGGAGGAGAGCGGATGTGGTCCCTATTCATAAAAGTGGTCACAGGGATGAAGCAGGAAACTACAGGCCGGTGAGCCTCACTTCAGTTGTTGGAAAAATAATGGAAGTGTTGCTGAAAGAAAGGATAGTGTATTTCCTTGAATCTAATGGGTTACAGGATCCGAGGCAACATGGCTTTACAAAAGGTAAATCGTGCCAAACGAACCTGATTGAATTTTTTTGATTGGGTGACCAGAGAGCTGGATCGAGGACATATGCTAGATGTAATTTATTTGGATTTCAGCAAAGCCTTTGATACAGTTCCTCATAGGAGGCTGTTGAACAAACTTGAAGGGCTGAAGTTAGGACCCAAAGTGGTGAACTGGGTCAGAAACTGGCTGTCGGACAGACGCCAGAGGGTGGTGGTTAATGGAAGTCGCTCGAAGGAAGGAAAGGTGACTAGTGGAGTCCCTCAGGGTTCGGTGCTGGGGCCAATCCTGTTCAATATGTATGTAAGTAACATTGCTGAAGGGTTAGAAGGAAAAGTGTGCCTTTTTGCAGATGATACCAAGATTTGTAACAGAGTAGACACCGAAGAGGGAGTGGAAAATATGAAAAAGGATCTGCAAAAGTTAGAGGAATGGTCTAATGCCTGGCAACTAAAATTCAATGCAAAGAAATGCAGAGTAATGCATTTGGGGATTAATAATAGGAAGGAACCATATATGCTGGGAGGAGAGAAGCTGATATGCACGGACGGGGAGAGGGACCTTGGGGTGATAGTGTCCGAAGATCTAAAGGCGAAAAAACAGTGTGACAAGGCAGTGGCTGCTGCCAGAAGGATTCTGGGCTGTATAAAGAGAGGCGTAGTCAGTAGAAGAAAGAAGGTGTTGATGCCCCTGTACAGGTCATTGGTGAGGCCCCACTTGGAGTATTGTGTTCAGTTTTGGAGACCGTATCTGGCGAAAGACGTAAGAAGACTTGAGGCGGTCCAGAGGAGGGCGACGAAAATGATAGGAGGCTTGCACCAGAAGACATATGAGGAGAGACTGGAAGCCCTGAATATGTATACCCTAGAGGAAAGGAGAGACAGGGGAGATATGATTCAGACGTTCAAATACTTAAAGGGTATTAACGTAGAACAAAATCTTTTCCAGAGAAAGGAAAATGGTAAAACCAGAGGACATAATTTGAGGTTGAGGGGTGGTAGATTCAGGGGCAATGTTAGGAAATTCTACTTTACGGAGAGGGTGGTGGATGCCTGGAATGCGCTCCCGAGAGAGGTGGGGGAGAGTAAAACTGTGACTGAGTTCAAAGAAGCGTGGGATGAACACAGAAGATTTAGAATCAGAAAATAATATTAAAGATTGAACTAGGCCAGTTACTGGGCAGACTTGTACGGTCTGTGTCTGTGTATGGCCGTTTGGAGGAGGATGGGCAGGGGAGGGCTTCAATGGCTGGGAGGGTGTAGATGGGCTGGAGTAAGTCTTAACAGAGATTTCGGCAGTTGGAACCCAAGCACAGTACCGGGTAAAGCTTTGGATTCTCGCCCAGAAATAGCTAAGAAGAAAAAAAAAAAAAAAAAAATTTTAAATTGAATCAGGTTGGGCAGACTGGATGGACCATTCGGGTCTTTATCTGCCGTCATCTACTATGTTACTATGTTACTATGTTACTATGTTATTCCTCAGTTCAGTAGTATGTTATATTGTGCATTTGTAGTTTTTAACTTATCTGTTTCAGTAGTTTTCTTCTGTTTTGTTGTGGACCTTATTCTGTCTTTCTGCTTCTGGCTTCCAAGATTCCTTTCTTCTTTAAGGCACCTGTTGCTAGCTTTAATTAAACCAGTGGTCTCAAACTCACGGCCCGGGGGCCACATGCGGCCCGCCAGGTACTATTTTGAGGCTCTCGGTATGTTTATCATAATCATAAAAGTAAAATAAAACAGTTTCTTGATTCTATGTCTCTTTAGCTATAAATTACAATATTATTATTAAGACTTAACCAAAAGGAAAGATTTATAAACTATAAAAAGTTTTACCTCATGCAAAATTGTCATTTCTTTAATACGACATTAACTATTTTTTTTCTGAGGCCCTCCAAGTAGCGACAAATTCAAAATGTGGCCCTGCAAAGAGTTTGAGTTTGAGACCACTGAATTAAACAAAACAAAACAACTGCCTATCTATCTGTGTGTGATTAAACTGGAGTTCCTCACAGTCATGCAAGAAGCTTCACTGTGTACTCGTACAGTTCCTAACTGTAGAAAAATAAAATAAAATTAGTTTTCCCTTCTCTGAGTTCCTAATCTAACCTCACTTTGCTTCCCTTTCTAAGCCGTGTCTTCAGACTGCACAGAGAACGCCTCACTGGCTTTCACAGGCTCTCATATCAAAACACTCCACATTCAGCAGCATTAAATTTAATAGAAACCCTGTTTTAAAATGTTTCTTTGAACTTAAGTATGTGCTCTTATGTACTCTTCAATTTTCTCTATTACTTATCATATCACCATAGGATTTGATTGCAAATTATTTCTCTGACACCCTTGCAGGCACTCTTAGTTATACAGCACTGCCCAATAAACATATAAACCTTAAATAAGGAAAATTATTTTCCTCTCGCAGGAGCAAACACACACACACAGCCATACAGTTTGCAGAACCAGCAGCTCGCTCCAACAGAAAACCTTAGCAACCCAGGTTCGGCTGCTAGCACCTGACCCATTACTGTCAATCGGAGGCTTCTTCATCAAGGTTCTCCTAACTTTTCAAAACAACTTGTGTATTCCATTCTCCATTTTGAAATCCCCATTTTTCATAGAAATCAATGGAGAATCTCAAAACAGAGAAATAAGGGGCTCCTTTTATCAAGCCGTGCTAGCAGGGTTAACGCGCACGACATTTCATCATGCGCTAATCCCTGCTGGCCCAAACTACCGTCTGCTCAAGAGGAGGCGGTAGCGGCTAGCGTGGCCGGCGGTTTAATGCGCGCCATTACGCGTGTTAAACCGTTAGCATGGCTTGATAAAAGGGGCCCTAAACTGCATTAGCGGTTTTGGCACGCGCGCGCCAGATCCTAACGCCAGCATTGAGCTGGCGTTAGTTCCAGCCACGCAGCACAGATTTAGTGTGCGCTAAAATTCTGCGTGCGCTAAAAACGCTATTACAGCTTAGTAAAAGGAGTCCAAAATGCACAAACCACACACCAATCTAATCAAAGCAATCCACAACCTACAACCCATTCCAGGTTGTCCCATCTAATTTTTCAAAAGCAAAAAAATATATATAGAACATAGCACATTTTCTTTACAAATATTAATTAAATTTATTTTAAAACCCAACGTATCACGCTTGAAGATAAAATTCTCGCTACCACATACGTCAGCGTCAGCACAGAAAAAATAATCCTGAGGGCCTATTTTACCCCAAATTGCAAAAGTACCCATAACTCCCCAACTAATATTTTTTTAAAAACTCAGACCACTTTAAACTAGGTCCTAGGGATCTTCAAAGACCCTGACAATAATTTTTTTTTTTTTAAATGACACACAAGGTCAGAACCAAAACAGAATAAAATCACTACTTAAAACTTAAAATAATAAAAACCAAGGCCCAAAGGACATCTTACCAGGCCTCCTAGATGACTTATTAATGCATGGTGGCATAACTACTACCATACTATTTTTAGAAAAGCAGAGTTAGAGTTGTTTAAGTCAAGGTAAGGGCCAATAACCACAACTTAAAGCCCTAACGCCCTTTGATGACAGTCCCCACCTCCCCGTAATAGGTTATAATACCTTTTAAATTATGTCTTCACTTTTGCATGAAAACATATAAACACTTTAGCCTTTAGTTATGGGAAATTTAATTGTCTATATCATGGAGCATAATTTTTAATGTGGTTTATTGAAGTAATGGCCATGCTGCTGAATATCTGAATACAGTTTCCTGGAAAAAGTGAGCCTGTTAACTTTGCTATTCATTGTGCTACTATGGATAATAATAATCAGTTTATATACCGCAAGGTCGTAAAGTTCTATGCGGTTTATAATAGTTAAAAAAACAACAACAATAAAATAAGTTGAATAGAACAAAAAAACTTAAAAGCCAATAATTAGAGACACTTAAATGATCAAAATAGTGCATAATGAAATTTTTACGAATTAGCTGCCTAAATACTTCGAAAACAGATATGTTTTTAGATGTCTGCTAAATTCCCCATAAGTGTCAGTAAGCAAAAGCAATTGTTCTAAATCCTTACCCCATAACGCTGCTTGATATGAAAAAAGATTTTGATGATGTTTTTTAAGTTTACATCCTAACAGACGGAAAAACAAAATTCAGATTGGAGTTTCTCTTAAGAGAAAAGCTCAATTTTATATTTGGGAGCCAAACTAAACAAAGCCTTAGAACAGAAGCAACCAAACTTAAACTTCACCTGCGCCTCCATTGACAGCCAATGCAGTACTCGATAGGAGGGTGTTACGTGATCATATTTCTTCAACCTAAAAATCAGCCTGACCACCGCATTTTGTACTATTTTCAGTCGTTGCATATTCTGGGAAATTGCCAAATAGGCAATATTGCAGTAATCAAGCTGGCTTAGTATAAGAGACTGTATCAAAACTCTAAGGGCTCCTTTTACTAAGCAGCGCTAACGTTTTTAGTGCACGCTGCATTGCCACGCACGCTAACCCCATGCTACGCGCCAAGAACTAACACCAGATCAATGCTGGCATTAGCGTCTAGCACGCGTGGCAATGCAGCATGCGCTAAGCACGCTAAAACCACTAACGCAGCTTAGTGAAAGGAGGCCTAAATGATGAAACATCAAAATACGCCCTAACAGACCGAAGCTTCCAAAGAGTAAAGGAACCCTTTCTGACCAAAGAGTCCACCTTGTTCTTCATAGTCAAGCCCTGGTCCAGTATTATTCCCAAAACCTTAATGGTAGATTGAATAGGATAGCTGAATTTATTTATACGCAATGATGTTTTAGTATGAAATGGGCGCGGTGAAGCTACAAAAAACTTTGTTTTTTTCTGAGTTAAGCTTCAGTCTAAATTCAGTCTTCCATTGCTCCATTAGACCTAATACTTCTGTTGCTTTAGGAATAACTTCAGAAAGAGAAATAGCAAATGGAATAATGATCGTAAAATCATCTGCATAACTAAACAGTTTTATCCCAACATGCCAGGTACTATTTTGAGGCCCTAGGTATGTTTATCATAATCACAAAAGTAAAATCAAACTGTTTCTTGATCATATGTCTCTTTAGCTATAAATTACAATTGTTAAGACTTAGCTAAAAGGAAAGATTTATAAGCTATAAAGAGTTTTACCTCATGCAAAATTGTCATTTCTTTAATAAGACATAAACAATTTTTTTCTGAGGCCCTCCAAGTACCTACAAATCCAAAATGTGGCCCGGCAAAGGGTTTAAGTTTGAGACCACTAGATTAGCCTCATAGGGCTCCTTTTACAAAGGTGCGCTAGCGTTTTTAACCCACGCACCGGATTAGCATGCGCTAGCTGAAAATCTACTGCCTGCTCAAAAGGAGACGGTACCGGCTAGCACGCGCAACAATTTAGCACTTGCTATTCCGCGCGTTAAGGCCCTAGCGCGGCTTTGTAAAAGGAGCTCTTAGATATTTTTGTTGTGTGTTTTCATCGGTGATGGGTCATAAGCGTGTCATACAAACAGGCACCGACAAATTAGAGCGGACAATTGAGTGCAAGACATCAGCGCGCTGCACAAAAACCTTATTTTAAAGGGCTCCGACAGGGGTGTGTGTGGGGGGGAACCCCCCCCACACACACACTTTACTGAATACTGTTCACACTGCCGTGTTGGGGGGGGGGAAAGTTTAGTTTCCTCTATAATGGGGGGGTTACAAACCCCCAAAACCACCCCTCCATGGCAGCGCGAACAGTATTTAGTAAAGTGGGGGAGGTTCCCCCTACTCTCCCCCGTCGGAGCCCTTTAAAATAAGGTTTTTGTGCGGCACACTGATGTCTTGCGCTCAATTGTCCGCTCCAATTTGTCGGCGCCTATTTGTCCGGCGCGCTTATGACTGTGAACCGTTTTCATCAATTTTAAAAATTGCTGAACCACTTTGGGTGTGTGTGGGGGGGACACCTAAGAGCACAGAACATCAATTATATTTTGAGTGATGCAGCATTTCAAGTAGCCATTTCAAGTCAAATGCTTTTGTGTCTTCTTTAGATTGGATAAACAGAGATGATAGTGACTACCCCCATTTTTAGCACCGGCCGTGGAGTTAAGTACTCCGACGCTCATAGGAATTCTATGAGCGTCGGAGTTCTTACTGCCATGGCCGACACTAAAAACGCTAGCGAGGCTTTCTAAAGGAGGGGGCATATGAGGGAGGTTTGAAAAATTTGGTATATAAAGCAAGTTAAACAACGTAGTCTCCATTGAGGACTATACAGAGTTCAGTGAGTTTTCAGGTTTTTTGTAAGCTATTTTTCATACGATAAAAAACAACCAAAAAACTGGAAATTTGCTGGACTAACCCCCTGTTTTACAAAGGTGCATTAGATGTTTTAGCGCACACTAAGGGCTCCTTTTATCAAGGCGCGCTACGGGGGTTAGCGTGTCAGGCATTTCATCACGCGCTAACCCCACGGCAAGCCAAAAAACTAATGCCTCATCAATGGAGGCGTTAGCGACTAGCGCGGCAGGCGGTTTAACACATGGTATTCCGCGCGTTAAACCCCTACCGCACCTTGATAAAAGGACCCCCAAATATATGTGTGTGCTAACTGCTAACATGTTCATAGACTAACATGCACGCATTAGCGTTTAGTGCGTGGTTAGTGTACGCTAATATTTAGCATGTGCTAAAATGCTTAGCGCTCCCTTGTAAAAAGACCCTTAAGTATATAGCCCTCGAGGGAGACTACATGGTTTAACTTTATTTTTTGTTACCAAACTTTTTAAACTACCTTCATACAATAATTGTTATGTTTTGTGAGCTTTTGATTTTTTACATATTTCACTAGAGCACTAGAGGCTCCAATGTGCCAAGAGGTTGATCAGTGATTATACAAAAATATGCAAGAGTCAAGTAACAGCTTTGAACTATTGGGGCTTTATTGATGGTTCATAAGTTTGTTATGAAAGCGCCTCTGTTTTTCACTATTTAATAGATAATGACTTTATTGTGTTTGGCATAAATTTTAGGATGTTTTGTGAATCGAACCAGAATTTCTGGCACTGAGACTGACAATTTGTGTGCCCAGTTTGAGGGAAAATTGATTTCTCCAGAAAATCATGAGTGAAAAGCCTAGTTTTGTACAGAAATAAAGCTGTTATCACGGCCATAATGATATGGCAAACAGTCTGGTCTACAGAACAGTGCAGGTATTTCTGCATGTTTGAAGTGTCTTTGTGCAATTTGCATTCAAAAAGCTACTGTTCTCTTGAGAAAATTGTGCATTTGCTCTGCATTTGCTAGATGAAATGCTTTCCCCATCTTTTTCATTCTGACTTGTTGGCACTGAATGAAATCACATCCTATGAAAGAAAATGTTATTAATGCTACATGTTGCCCCGCAAAACCATCAAACAGAGAGAAAAAAGCATTCATGCACAAATGCAATTAAATAGGATTATTTTATTCAAAATATTTATTCAGATGAAATGCTATAGTGTATGATATGTTAAAATATTTATTGGATTGTTTACATAGCTATGTATAAATATTTTAATCTTTGAAAATGGGTTGTGTTGTTTGCTTCTAGACAGTTCTGAAATAAAATATACACTACCACTCATCCTAAGTTTTCAATAATTCATTCTTTATTAATCAGGTAGAAAGCAAAATAATCTTATAAATATGGTGTGTTAAACATAGATTATGGGCTCCTTTTACAAAGCTGAGCTAGTGATTCATGTGCGGCAAATGCGATAAAGCCCTTAGAAATTGAATGGGCTTCCTTCCATTTGCCATGCGGGAATCACTAGTGTAGCTTTGTAAAAGGAGCCCTATATTTATTACATATTTTTAATTATTATAATTTTTCATACATGCAATTAACCCTCCACCCCTAATTTTCTCTTTTACGAAACCATAGCACAATTTTTAGCACCGGCCATGATGCTAACAGCTCCGACACTCATAGGAATTAAGAACATAAGAACATAAGCAATGCCTCTGCTGGGTCAGTCCTGAGGTCCATCGTGCCCAGCAGTCCGCTCACGCGGCGGCCCAACAGGTCCAGGACCTATCTATACCCCTCTATCCCCTTTTCCAGCAGGAAATTGTCCAATCCTTTCTTGAACCCCAGTACTGTACTCTGCCCTATTATACCCTCTGGAAGCGCATTCCAGGTGTTCAACACACGTTGGGTAAAGAAGAACTTCCTAGCATTCATTTTGAATCTGTCCCCTTTCAACTTTTCCGAATGCCCTCTTGTTCTTTTATTTTTCAAAAGTTTGAAGAATCTGTCCCTCTCTACTCTCTCTATGCCCTTCATGATCATGTAAGTCTCTATCATATCCCCTCTAAGTCTCCTCTTCTCCAGGGAAAAGAGTCCTAGTTTTCCCAGTCTCTCAGCATATGAAAGGTTTCCAAACCTTTTATCAGACTCTCCTCTGAACCCTCTCGAGTATCGCCATATCCTTCTTAAGGTAGGGCGACCAATATTGGACGCAGTACTCCAGATGCGGATGCACCATTGCCGGATACAACAGCAGGATAACTTCTTTCGTTCTGGTTGTAATACCCTTCTTGATTATACCTAGCATTCTGTTTGCCTTCTTAGTGGCCGCTGCGCAGTGTGCCAAACCTTTTATCATACTCTCCTCTGAACCCTCTCAAGTATCGCCATATCCTTCTTTAGGTACGGCGACCAATATTGGACACAGTACTCCAGATGCAGGTGCACCATCACCTGATACAATGGCAGGATAACTTCTTTTGTTCTGGTTGTAATACCCTTCTTGATTATACCTAGCATTCTATTCACTTTCTTAGAGGCCACTGCGCACTGTTTCAACAGCTTCATTGTCTTGTCCACTATTACCCCCAAGTCCCTTTCTTGGGTACTCTCATTCAATAACATCCCTCCCATCGTATAGTTGTACCTCGGGTTTCTGTTTTCCACATGTAATACTTTACATTTCTCAACGTTGAACTTCATCTGCCATCTCGTCGCCTGTTCCCCTAGTTTGTTCAAGTCCCTTTGCAATTCTTCGCAATCCTCTTTAGTCCGAGCTCCACTAAATAGTTTGGTGTCGTCCGCAAATTTTATTATCTCACACTTCATCCCTGTTTCTAGATCATTTATGAATATATTAAATAGCAGCGACCCGAGCGCCGAGTCCTGCGGGACACCACTCGTGACCCTCCTCCAGTCCGAGTAGTGGCCCTTCACTCCTACCCTCTTTTCCTACCCGCCAACCAGTTTCTGATCCATCTATGTACGTCTCCTTCCACCCCATGGTTCTATGAGTGTCGGAGCTATTACCACCACGACTGATGCTAAAAGCTCTAGCATCAGTCGTGGGGGGGGAGGGGGAAGGGGTAAATTAGGAATAAAGCCATCAATATTCAAAATTATCAAACTATAACACTTTAATAATATGTTGCTTCTATCTCAGTTCATGAGGGAAATGAGAGAAACAAATCTATAGAAATCTATTAGGAAATCCTGGAATTGTCCATCCAATTATCAGTGTATAATTCTTTCATCTTCAATCTCACCATAAAACAATCAAATCTCCAACGGTAAGAAATTGCTTATGAAAAAGTAATTGTTTTGATGTGACATTTATTCTAAAGTGTGATGGGATTTTTTTCTGACACAGCTTACAATAAATTTGACTCAAGTATCATATTAAGCAGACATGTATTATCAGTTTCAATCTGGTATCGAATTACCAGCTTTATAAGGGAGGAACTGAACATGACCAAAGGCTACCTTGATTGCCCATCCCATTTCCCACTTGTGCTTTGTTTTGTTTTTTAAACTTTGACTTGTTGGCCTTCTGTGTGGGGAAAGGGAAGGAGGGGAATGAGACCTTCACCTCGGGCTTGGTCCAGATAATCCCAGTGACTCTGAATGGGGATGTATTAATGACTGCTGCATGGTAATTTCAGTGACAATATTCAAGTTGCATGCTCGAAATTCCACTCAATTTGAACAACGTTTCACAAAAGCTGAAGCGTAAGTCTTAACATATGGATCTGGAATGGCCAAGCTGTCGTCCCCTCATACCCCGACAAACCATCCCCAACCCCCGAATTACAACACCCCTCACTTTGCCCCACTTACTCCCTTATATCCTCAGCAATAATGTCAATGATAAATAAAACACAGACACTTTATTGATGGTAATAATGAGGCCGCAGCTTTGTTTATTGGGACAACCAAGAAGCAATGAACAATTGCTTCACCCCGAGTTACAAGACATTGCAATTACAAAACTCACAATTGTATTCTCCTGACCCTGCCATCTCAGCAAGAGCCTAAGGGGTGGCATGAATCTCCATGCCCCTATTCTGTGCCATGGGCCTCAAGACATATTTGCTCACTTGAGCTCGCTTCCCCTTAACCGCTCATTCCCTGATGAGCCTAGGGGGTTAGGCATGGACAGCCATGCCCCCCTTTTACAGGGTCACCTGACCCGCAGCATCACCATTCAACTGAGCTGACTGCCAAATACCCGCTCATCTTCCGATGAGCCAAAACCTTGTAGCTCGGATTACCGCCGCTGCGACAACCCTAAACCCCCAAATCACCTGAGTGAACCCTAGCTCCCAAGGGGAGGGTGGGTGGGAAAGTTACCTCCGAGGGACCGTTATGCGCACTGTCCCTCAGAGGGATGCCTGATAAGCCCCTTCCCATCATTCCCAGCTTCCATTTGCCAGCCAATCCTTTCCCGGCCTCCCGGCAGGAAAACACGCCCCTCCTTTCCACCTCCGACCCAACTACCTCCCCTATACCCTAGCAAGCCGTCTCAACATGGGCGACTACTTGGGCCATCCAGCCCATTGTTATAGTCGCCCATCGAGACTAGCTCTTGGGCTCTTTTTTTTCAGTTAAGACCTGCAAAATGCACTAATGAATGATAATCTGAACCTTTATGCCAAGCTTAACTGCTGTAACATGATAATAAAGGCAAAAATATTAGATATGCTAACTTTTCCAGGTCACCTTTCCTGTCCTCTGTCAACGTGAAACATATATTAAAATTTCCATGTAACCCTATGCCCAACCTTGTTCTAAGGCAAATTCTGCAGTTGTCGTCAGATAGCTTGGATTTGATTGATTTGCTTAAAGGAATACCACCCTAAAGGCAAATAAACTGGCTGGTCTTTAACATATTCTGGTTGTCACCACTGCAAAATATTAGTCCCCAAGTATCCTTCAGCAGATATAAATATAGATCTCGGTCTGATAAAAGGATTAATCATTTATCTCTAAAATCTGGCTATTAATATTAGAGAGGTTTCACTTAAAATCCCTGCACATAGACTGCTATATATTATACCTAATACAGAGTGCTGCATTTCAACATATTTATAAATGATCTAGAGATGGGAAAACTAGTGAGGTGTCGTGTTTCCCTGAAAATAAGACAGTGGGCTCCTTTTACGAAGTCGCATTGGTGGCTTTAGCACGTGCGACTTTTAATCACACGCTACCCTTGCACTAGCCGAAAAACTACCGCCTACTCAAGAGCGGTTTAGCGCGCGCTATTACATGTGTTAAACCGCTACTGCGGCTTTGTAAAAGGACCCAGTGTCTTGTATAAATTTGGGTCCCAAAAATGCACTAGGGCTTATTTTCGGGGAATGTCTAAATTTTTTCATGTACAATGATCATCCCTCCCTTCCTCTCCTCCACCCAATCCTCTTTCCTTTCTCTCCCCATGTACAGCATCTTTTCTCCCCTCTGCAGCATTCCCCCTCCTGTGAAGCAGAACCTTTGCGCAGCATCTTTCTATCCCTCCCACACAGCAGAACCACGCTGACCCTCCCACGGCGAAACGGACATACCTCCCTCTAAAAGCAGCATCAGCAGCACTCTAAACAGGCTGCTTCGTGGCCTTCTCCCGCCAGGGCCTTCTGTGTGCCGTATCGCTGATGACATCATCAGTGATGCGGCAGAGATTAGGACCCGGCAGGAGAAGACCACAAAGCAGCCTGTTTAAAATGCTGCCGACACTGCTGTATGGAGGGAAGTTTGTCGGTCTCGCAGTGGGAGGGTCGACAGGGTTCGGATGGGAGGGATAGATGGAAAGGTGCTGTGCAGGGGTATGGGGGAGGGGGGAGTGGCACAGGGACATTCAGGAGGGGCTTTGGGGGCAATCTAACTAGTGCTTATATTAAGACCTACCCCGAAAATCATGCTAGGGCTTATTTTCAGGGTAGGTCTTATTTTCAGAGAAACACAGTAATTAAATTTGCTGATAATACAATGTTGTTTTCTGAGATACTCAGCTCTGCTGTGATTTTGATCCAATGACTTCTCCCTCCAAGATGACATCCCATCATGAGGGAGGCTGAAGAAAGAAAGCCCAAGGTCCCAGCACAGCCTAGCTAACCTTGATCCTGTGTGTGCTGCACACTGCTCTCCTGCAGTGGCTCTTCCCCCATGCAACACATCACTGGGAAGCTGGCAGTGCATATCCCCCACCTCCTCAGCACACCAGCATAAGCCATAGCCCTTCCAGAGACTGTGACCCTGCACTGTGACTGCACAAGGAAGATAAGAGAAATTGATAGACTTTTTGGGACTGAGACTGGGGGCGGAATGGACATGGACAGTGGTTTATTCAGATTGCTGGCTACCTGGGGTAAAACACCCCTCCTTTGGTCAGAGCACCCCCCTCCTCCAAGCAGTGGGGGGAGGGGGTTGATTGGTCATGGGGCTGTGGCTCTCCTGTCCAGAGCTGTTGGCTCTGCCAGTCCCCTGACCCAGAACAGGAGGTTGACATGAGGGGGTGGTGGTCACATGCATGCAGACAGTATCAAAAAGAATGTCACCGTGTGGTTCAAAAAGCCAAAAAAGAGTATGAAGAGAGGCTAGCCAGGGAAGCACAAAATTTCAAGCCATTCTTTAGATATATTAAAGGGAAACAGCCGGCTAGGGAGGAGGTGGGACTACTGGACGACGGAGACTGGAAGGGAGCGGTGAAGGAAGAGAAAGAGGTCGCAGAAAGACTTAACATGTTCTTTTCGTGTGTATTTACAAGCGAAGACACAACCAACATACCGGAACCTGAACAAATCTTCAATGGAAATCAAGCACAAAAGTTAACATCCATGGAAGTGAGCTTTGATGATGTGCGCAGGCAGATAGAAAAACTAAAAACTGACAAATCACCGGGTCCGGATGGAATCCATCCAAAGGTTCTGAAGGAACTAAAGGAAGAAATAGCGGAACTACTGCAGCAAATTTGCAACCTATCTCTGAAAACAGGTGTGATCCGGAGGATTGGAAGATAGCCAACGTTACGCCCATCTTTAAAAAGGGATCAAGAGGTGACCCGGGAAACTACAGACCAGTGAGTCTGACCTCGGTTCCGGGGAAAATGGCGGAAGCACTGATAAAAGAAAACATCGATGAACATTTTGAAAGAAACAAACTTTTGATAACCAGCCAACATGGCTTCTGCAGGGGGAGATCGTGCCTGACTAACTTATTGCACTTCTTCGAAGGAATTAACAAACAGATGGACAGAGGAGACCCCATAGACATCATATACCTAGATTTCCAGAAAGCCTTTGACAAGGTGCCTCATGAACGTCTACTCCGGAAACTGAGGAACCATGGGGTGGACGGAGACGTGCATTGATGGATCAGAAACTGGTTAGAAGGTAGGAAACAGAGGGTAGGGGTGAAGGGCCACTACTCAGACTGGAGAAAGGTCACGAGTGGTGTTCCACAGGGCTCGGTGCTCGGGCCGCTGCTTTTTAACATGTTCATAAATGATTTAGAAACAGGGACGAAGTGTGAGATAATAAAATTTGCAGACGACACCAAACTATTTAGTGGAGCTCGGACAAAGGAGGACTGCGAAGAATTGCAAAGAGACTTGGACAAACTAGGGGAATGGGCAGAGAGATGGCAGATGCAATTCAATGTTGAGAAGTGTAAAGTATTGCATGTGGGAAGCAAAAACCCGAGGTATAATTATACGATGGGAGAGATGTTATTGACTGAGAGTACCCAAGAAAGGGACTTGGGGGTGATGGTGGACATGACAATGAAGCCTACGGCACAGTGCGCAGCTGCCGCTAAGAGAGCGAATAGAATGCTAGGTATAATCAAGAAGGGTATTACAACCAGAACGAAAGAAGTTATCCTGCCGCTGTATCGGGCAATGGTGCATCCACATCTTGAGTACTGCGTCCAGTATTGGTCACCGTACCTTAAGAAGGATATGGCGTTACTCGAGAGAGTTCAGAGGAGATCGACACGACTGATTAAGGGAATGGAAAGCCTTTCATACGCTGAGAGATTGGAAAAACTGGGACTCTTCTCCCTTGAAAAGAGAAGATTAAGAGGGGATATGATAGAGACTTACAAGATCATGAAGGGCATAGAGAGAGTAGAGAGGGACAGATTCTTCAAACTTTCAGAAAATAAAAAAACAAGAGGGCATTCGGAAAAGTTGAAATGGGACAAATTCAGAACAAATGCTAGGAAGTTCTTCTTTACACAACGTGTGGTGGACACCTGGAATTCAATTCCAGAGGACGTTATAGGGCAGAGTACAGTACTGGGGTTTAAGAAAGGATTGGACAAATTCCTGCTGGAAAAGGGGATAGAGGGTTATAGATAGAAATTTACTGCACAGGTCCTGGACCTGTTGGGCTGCCGCGTGAGCGGACTGCTGGGCGCGATGGACCTCAGGTCTGACCCAGCAGAGACATTTCTTATGTTCTTATGTACAAAATTCTGAGTGGTGTAGAATGGGTGCAAGTGGATTGATTTTTTACTGCATCAAGATTTACAAAGACTAGGGGACATTCAATGAGGTTACAGAGTAAAAGCAATAGGAGAAAATCTTTTTTTTTTTTCACTCAGAGAATAGTTAAGCTCTGTAAAGCGTTGCCAGAGAATGTGGTATGGGTGGTTAATGTAGTTGGTTTAAAAAAAGGAGGAAAAGTTCATAGTCTGCTGTTGAGACAGACATGGGAAGCCACAGACATGGGGAAGCCCTGGATTGGTGGCATGGCATGCTGTTACTATTTGGGTTTTTGCCAGGTACTTGTGACTTGGGTTGGCCTCTGTGAAGATGGGATACTGGGCTAGATGGACCATTGGTATGACCTAGTAAGGTTATTCTTATGTTCTTATGTTTGTGATTATTAGGGACAGTGCAAGAGGAGGCAGCAATTTGCAAGTGTGTCAGTTGATCCAACTATTCACTCTACATTGCACTAGGTTAAAACTTAAACTGAAAGTTCTCAGGGGCAGGAACCTACCAACTGTACCTTATTTATTTCTCTTTTACATTCCCTAGACTTGTTATCAATCCTCTTGGAAGGAAAAATGGGTTCAGTTGAAGAGGAAGTACAGTTAGAAAACTACAAACCCAGCCCCAAAAAGAAAATCAGAAAAGTAAATAAGTCAGTTCACATGAACCAATTCCACCAAAACTGGTGTCGAATATGGAACTTTGTTGATCATGACAAAGCAGATGTATACTCGTAGTTTCCAATGCACCATATGCAATATGGATTTCAGTTGTACACACATGGGAGAAGGAGATATCAAGAGGCATGTGTAGACAAAGTCTCATCCGAAGAAAGATAAAAGTGAGTAAAATCAAAGAAAACTGCATTTTGCTTAAAACAGAGAAATATGATGCAAATAAAGGCCAAATGGCCCATGTGCAGCATCAACTATCTCCTGTAAGCACTAAGTACAGTATGGAACAGTTCTTGTAGAGAATCCAGGATTCCCTTACTTTTTGTTTGTTTATTTTATTTCTCACCCGTCCTTATCCAAGACAAGTTACATATTAACATACAAAATAAAAGATTTACATTTATCATACAAAGCACTTCAGACACACATTATAACAAATTACATAATTACATATCAAATCAAATTACATATAACATACACGTCGCATCAACGACAAAAACCCACACATACATCAAAATATAAAATTCCATAAGGCATACAAGATGCCTCAATAACAGACATCAATAAACCAATTAAAACAAACCAGACCATCGAACACCTCCGTGACCAGCACTCGGCACTCAAGAGTCATCACTCCTTCTCCCTCAGCCAAACTCAGACCCTTATATTTCATTTTACAGAACAGATGTCTTTTCAGCAGTTTCCTAAATTTCTGAACATTTTGCAGCTGGCAAATGTATCCTGGAAGATTGTTCCACTCCCAGGGGCCGACGCAGTGGAAGACACTATTTCTGGAAGTGGAAAAACCTTAACTCCCGCACAGATGGTACAGACAGATCACAGTGCTCAATTGAGCGGAGCAGTCGAGCCGGCTCACGCGGCAAGATGCTCTGGACCAGGTGTTTAGGGGCCAACTTCTGTAAGCACATAAAGACATTCACCAGTAATATGTATCGGATCTTATCCTTTACATTCAGCCAACACAACCTTATAAAATATTCTGTTACATGATCACGTCTGTCCAATTTAAACAGAGAGTACACCACTGAATTTTGGGCCACCTGAAGCGCCCCCAAGACTGATTCTGGTACTGATATTTCTAGAAAACCCCACACTAGGGATACCCCAATCAACATATAGCATGTTAAAATCACCTATTAGTAATACTTCCCCTTGTACAGCTATATTCTGAATGTCTACTATTAAATCTCTGTCCACTTCCATTCCCTCTTTGCAGATTGACCCACATTGCCTCTTCCTGACTCTGTAGATCCTGCAATTGTGTGGCTTTAATAAGATTTTTAACATATAAGGCCAATCCCCTTCCTTTTCTTCTTACCCTGTCTTTTCTGAACAGATTATAGCCCAGTGTAACTACACTTCTCTCTCTGTATTCGCGGGGGATAGGGGCAGAGCCAGACCGCGAATTGAGAAAAAAACGCAAATATCTTCTCGTCCGGCTCTGACCCACCCCTGCCTCCCTCTCGCCTTCCCCCCGGCATCCCGGCCTTACCTGGTGGTCTAGCAGGCTTTCGGGCCAGGAGCGATTTTCCTACGCTCCTGCCCCGTGCAGATCGCCAATAGGAAATGACTGCCATGAGTTCCTGTAGTCTCTCAAGACTACAGCGGGAGCTCACGGCAGCCATTTCCTATTAGCAATCTACATGGGGCAGGAGCGTAGGAAGATTGTTCCTGCCTTGAAAGCCTACTAGACCATCAGGTAAGGCCGGGATGCCGGGAGGAAGGCTGGAGAGAGAGGCAGGAATGTGATAAAATATGGTGTTTCCCCCCCCCTCGCCACCAAAAATCGTGAATTTGTGAAACCGCAAATGTGGAAACCATGAATGGGGAGGGGGAAGTGTATATCTTAGTTGAGGTTCTCTGTGAACCTCATCTCTGCCTCCTGACCCCAGCACCAATGATTTGAGCAGTAAACTTGCTGCTTCCTAGTGGTCCAGCGAGTTTACTGCTCAAATCGTTGGTGCTGGGGTCTGGTTCACTGGTCCTGAGGCAGTAGCAGAATGCCACAAAATGATCATTAACCACATTAATTTGAACCCTGAATATCAAAACTTATGTGCAGAGTGATTTTGGCTAGCACAGTATTTTTAGAGACAAGTTTAACGACAGTTTCTCAATGCTTTCACGAACGTTTTTTATGCTGATGATGGGGAGGAGGTAGGGTCTTATGACTTACCTAGTACTAAGGCTTTTTCCTTCGTTTGCATTGAGATCACTGGTGTTGCATTAGACTGTTAATTGGTGGAGAGTTGTTTTTCTTATTAGGAAGCATTTAGTGATTCACTTACCTTAGGGCTTATACTTTGGGGCTTTGATCACTCTGCCCCGAATCTAGATTAAATCCCTTTTCAATAGGTTAGGCAATATGCTGCTGAAGACACTTCTTGCCTTCTTTGATAGATGCACACCATCCCTGCTCAGCAGCCCTTGGAAAAACATCCCATGGTCCAGGAAGCCGAAACATTCTCAACAACACCATCCATGCATTCATCACCAGGATGCAAGCTTCTCTCCCTAGCGAGCTTCATTGGATAATACCACCTCTAAGAAGATCATGCAAGCTTAAGTGAAAGTTGCCATCCTTACTGCTAGCCACAGTGTCCCTGTTGCAGTTGCCAACCATCTCATGCCCTTAATATGAAGTATCTTCACAAATAGTGCCATTGGCATGGGATGCTCCACTGCCAGAACAAAGCCTGCCTGTATTTTGAATGGAGTAATTGGCAAAGAATTTAAAGAGTTGTTCACCCCTTTTCTTTGTTAACTGATGGCTCAAATGACAACAGTCTTGAGAAAATGAATCCAATCGTAGTCTGTATTTTTGATACAACAACATGTGTTTGAACTGAATATCTAGACATGGACATTACCACTGGTGCAAATGCTTCAAAGCAGAATGAATATTTTCCAAGATAAATTCTGTGCTGGAAGGATGAAATATTTCCTGATCCAAATGTGTAGGGCTTGGAGATGCCAACACAAGTGAAATTCCATCAAAACTGTGGTAGAAAATAAAAATAAAAACATTCATTTTATGGGATGTCCTTGCCATATTGCTCATAACACTGCATCCACCACCGAAAAAGAATTTCAAGCTATTACAAAGTTTGAGATAGAAGATACGGTGGCTGATCTTTACTACTGGTTTGACAAAAGTACAAAACATAAAAGTTAACTTCGAGATTACCTTTTTTTCTGCAGTTCTGAATATAAATTGATCAAGCATGTTTCAACAAGGTGGCTGAGCCTCAAAAATGCAGTGAGCATTATTTTAAAATTGTATGCTTGCTAATACTCATATTTTTGTTCTATAGATTGTAAAGCTTTAATCATCTAAGAGACCAGGTTTAAATGTTTAAGAACAGTGTTTGAAAACCCAATAACAGAAATATATTTACTGCTCTTCCAGGCTACTCTTCCAGTATTTTCTGGGTTCAACAACCTCCTTCAGCAAGGAGATCTTTGTATATCTTTTATTTACAATCCAACGCTGAGCTTCATTCAAAAGCTATTGCAAAGATTTGTACAAGTCAGAACAAGCAAAGATTCACCTTCTCTTTTTGCACTGCCTTTCAAAGAAGCAGAAAAAACAACTACCAAATAATGTTCTTCACATAGGTATGGTTACAAGATAAACAAAGCAACCTAAACACCTATATTATATGTAATAACACAAGAGAAGTGTAAAGGTTTTAGTGTTTAGACATTATAAGGAAAGCACCGCTCAAGATCCAAAAGGATAAAACTCAGGAAGTAGACATTTCACTAAAGAGTACACAAATCTATCATAGGTCTGCTTCGGAAAAAAATCCCAGAAGGCAAAAACTCCCGTATTACCAGAGAAAAGCCATTGTAGCCAGAAAACCGGGTCACTAAATTTTGCCCCTCCTTTATTATATGCCCGGTTTTCTGGCTAGAATGACTTTTCTCCGGTAATACGGGAGTTATTGCCTCTGGTATTTTTCCGGAGCAGACCTATGATAGATTTGTGTACTCTTTAGTGAAGTGTCTACTTCCTGAGTCTTATCCTTTTGGATCTGATATCTATTTATTAATTGAATGAGCGGTGCCTTCCTTATCATCTCTGGACACTAAAACCTTTACACTTCTCTTGTGTTATTAGAAGATAAACGATACAGAAGCTGGAAAATGAAAGTGCATTGACTCAGACACAGGTGAAGAATTTCTACTCTGTAGCAAGGAGATTCTTCATAGGAACAGTCCAGGAAGCCATTTTCTCTTCAAACAAAATCTACTTCAATATGCTTCTTTTCTTAATTTCAGCAAAAGGGAAGATGTCTCAGTTACAGATGTTGAATATTTTGTTGGCCAGTACTATGAACTTCTACAATTTAATTTGTTTTGATTTATTGGCTTTATATACTGCCTCATACAAAGTTTAAAAGTGGTTTACAAAAAGAAAACAAAATTTAATTGAATACAAATCTCAATACAAATTAAATAAAATATAAAATAAGATAACAGCCATAACATCCATAATTCACAGTCAAACATCAAACGAAAAAGAAAACAGCCAAGTCTTCAGGACTTTATGAAAAACAGAAAGCACAGTTAGTTCAGAAATAGTAGAGAGCAAGGTAGTCCACAGGAAAGTGCTAACATAAGAGAACACCCTCGTCCTAGTGGTAGTCAATTTGATGCATTGTAAAGATTACAAAGTCAACAAACAATGTTACGAAGACTGCAATACTCTGAGCTGTGAGTTTGTTAAGATAAAATGGTAGACCCAACCGAAATTACTTAAATACCAAGCATAAAAACTTAAAAGAGATCCTTGAAGAAATGGGGAGCCAATGCAGCTCTTCCAAGAGTAGAAATACATGATCATATTTTTTGCTGCTCATAATTAGACAAACATCTGTATTAGGGAAAGGGATTGGAACCTGTATACTGCCTTTTTGAAGTTTTACAACCACACTTCATGCAGGTCGTTCAAACATTTTCCCTGTCTGTTCCAGTGGGCTCACAATCCAACTAATGTACCTGGGCAATGGAGAATTAAGTGACTTTCCCAGGTTCATAAGGATCAGCAAAGGGTTTGAACCCAGAACCTCAGGGCGCTGAGGCTGTAGCTCTTACTAGTACAAAAATTCAAAAATATCACTCCAAAACAAAAGCACCACACAAGCCAAGAAAGCTAGCTTATTACTTAAGCGTAAGAAAAGCCTCAGACAAACGGAGAGGTGTACCTACACTCTTCCACCAAAGCATCATAGGCAAAAAACTCGCACAAGTTTAAAGTTAGCAGGTGGGAGCAAAAAATAGCCGAGAATGATTAATGGTAAAAACCACTGAACACAAACAGGCCAGGCCATGATCGTTTCATGGACGGCAACCACTGCTTCAGCCTTAGCGCCAAATCTAGGCTATCAGTACGCAGATCCTAACTGCTGCTTTCAACCACACTCTCCTTAAGCTTTCAACCACACTCTCCTCAAGCTGAAATCTTCTTTAGCCTTGTCTTATGAAGACCAGCATACAAAGAATTGCAATAATCAAGTCTGCTGATGACAAAAGCATATATTAATTTTACAAAGTTGTCTCTTGCTAAAATAAATCTTAATTGATGAATGAGTCTGAGTTGAAAATAGCATGATTTAGCAACTGCATTGAGCTGAACATCAAATTTTAGTGCTGAATCTCAATGAACACCCAAGGTAACAATTTCAACCTTAAATGGTACCAGCTTGCCCTGCAACGGTGGGGATGGGATGAGATATGATAAAGATATTCCAAAAGAAATCAAGGATGCAAGTCAAGAGGTTCAAGAATATGACAGGAAAACCTTCCAGTACTTTTCAGAATGGTGCTACCTCGTTCTAATGACAGTGAGGAATGAGCATTTAGCATGATTCAAAAGAATGAGATACCTTTTCGAACTAACCTCAATTTGGATGGGACTTTTGAGCCTTAGGACCATTAAGATTGAACCCTGTCACGCCTTTAAACCTACAGAGTCTCTCCTTTCTAAAACCAGGAAAGCAACATGAGAATATAACAAAGGTCACAGTAAGATAGGATTCAACAAATCCCAGGCAGCAGGTCGCCATGGTGACAAAAATCAAACCTGACGTCTAGGTTTTGCATCCTGAACATATTGGTAGTTCATTTTTGACCATGGAAAGCAGGTAGCATTAACGGAGGCTTTCTTTCCTCTTTCCCCTGTAACACCTTCAAAATGTATGAACACGCAAGTATGAGTTCACATAGCCTCCCCTGTTGATCTGAAGTCTAAGGAGATGCTGAAGCAGAAGGGGAGAGAGCTGAGTACTGGGGTGCATAAGATGGACAGGTATGTATTGGGGCAAAGTATAGAGGGATTTGGTTATGGGGTAATCATTGGGATAAAGTTACAATGTGGGGCATATGGGATGGTGCTCATTGAGAGATAGAATAGAGCTATGGGGGTATATACTGGGAAGTGACTGGGGACAGTGACTGTGAGAGCTACAAGGGAGTGTGCTGGGAGGATGTGTGTGTGCAAGGATGTATGGATGGATGGGATTAAAGGGTCCTTTCTGGAGGAGTAGCAACTGTAGAAACAGCCAATAAAGAGTGTTGTTACCAAGAAGATTCTCCAGCAACTCTGGCACTAGGATCATTTTAAATGTTTAAATAATTTGGTTCTTTTTTTTGAGGGGGGGTGGAGTTGGGAGTTACTTCTGAAGGGGGGACTACTGGAGGGGAGGAGAGAAGAGATTCAGAGATGATATTGCTGGGGGCTGGGGAAATGACACTAAGGCTGCTTTTGGAGTGACTGAGTAGGTGATGAATGTAATTGTAATGTAATTTATTTCTTATATACCGCTAAACTCCGTTAGGATTCTAAGCGGTTTACAGAAAAATAGACAATAGGGTGCATTAAAATTATAAGTAAAATAGGTACTTAGAAATTCCCTTACTGTCCCGAAGGCTCACAATCTAACTAAAGTACCTGGAAAAATGACAATTAGTAGAGTAATGAAGAAACAAAATAGAGAATAGATGAGAAAAATAAGAAAATAAACATTCTAATAAGACTACAATGATCTAAAGGACTTTGAAAGGTTGAAAAAAGAGGGGAGATAAGAATAGATGCAGAGGGAGAACCGTTGAAGCAATAGAATTCTGGAGAAATTTAAATGAAATTTGAATGATAAAATAAAACAAAATAAGTGGTAAAACAATAAGTGAGATTAAAAAATATATCATAAACTAAAAAGAATTGAAAATTAAATCAAAACAGTCAAAACTGAAGTCCAGCTTGAATGGGCCCCCGAGCCAACAGTTGGTCCGATGGCCGGACTGCAGCCCTCCTCCGTCAGCTCTCCCCTGCTGGAATGGGGGAGGAGCGAAGACAGTGTCGTGTGCCCCGCTGGAACGGGCCCCCGAGCCGACCGTTGGTCCGATGGCCGGACTGCAGCCCTCCTCCGTCGGCTCTCCCCTGCTGGAATGGGGGAGGAGCGAAGACAGTGTCGGGTGCCCCGCTGGAACGGGCCCCCAAGCCGACCGTTGGTCCGATGGCCGGACTGCAGCCCTCCTCCGTTGGCTCTCCCCTGCTGGCATGGGGGAGGAGCGAAGACAGTGTCGGGTGCCCCGCTAGAACGGGCCCCCGAGCCGACCGATGGCCGGACTGCAGCCCTCCTCCGTTGGCTCTCCCCTGCTGGAATGGGGGAAGAGCAAAGACAGTGTCGGGTGCCCTGCTGGAACGGGCCCCCGAGCCGACCGTTGGTCCGATGGCCGGACTGCAGCCCTCCTCCGTCGGCTCTCCCCTGCTGGAATGGTGTTAGATAGTGTTACAGGGTTTGGTTTTGGTCTTTTACTTTTCCTATCTGTAGCAAATACAGTATCCAATGTAAGTTGTTTTCTTGAAGCCATCTGAAATCACTTTAGTTAAACTGAAGGGATTAAATAGTTATAAAATCTTTAGTGAGAATGTCAAGGGAGAGGGGCTCTGCACTCAAACTTGACTGTTGCTCTTTTGAGCAGGTGAACTAGCAGTGGGTAGGGGTGGAAGCTATAGCTGCTGTGGACAGGTAGACATTTGAGAGAGGCTATGTCTGCAGCTTCTAGGGTAGATGGATTGGTGTACCCCTCAGCCATCCTTAGCAGCTGCAGCATTTGTTTCTATCACATTGACCCAGCAACCACATCCTAATGCCACTCTCCATTGCCAGACATTATACTGTAGGTGAGTGGTCAGTGGGAGAGCAGTAGCCTCTTATCTTTTCTTCTACTACTTTAATAACTTGCTGTCCATCACCTTGACCACATTATGAAGAAAAGGGCTCCTGCACTCGTAGATTCTGTAACTGTGAGAGACATCTAGGCCGGGATGGAGAGGGCATCTGCACAGCTGAAAGCCATATTGTGTGATTCATAAAAGTAAATAAATAAATAAAAATTCCAGTCATTTTAAGTCTGGCTCCTAGATCTTTGGAAACTTTGAGTCCTGACTTGTCAGCTACCATCAGTATGATAAAGCTAACTACCTCTGTGAAAGATTTGTTGCCACTGAAGTGAAAATCAGTAGATAATTTTTGTTCATTGACTGGGGCCTTTATTGACCTGTACAAATCTTTGCAATAGCTTTTAGAATCTTGTCAATATATTCACTAGGGGCTTTACTGACCTCTACAAATCTTTGCAGTAGCTTTTAAAATTTTGTCACTATATCAGTTACAAACTGTTTGTTTAGTGGTTATTGATATACAGCCTTGCAGAGCCTACAACTACTGTGATAGTAGTATTAATAAAGTGCCTTGCAACAAATATAAGTTTTTGGAGTTTTTTTTCCTGGAAAGACTGGTTGGAAGGGAAAAGGTGTAACAGAGTGTAATGAAATACTTCCTCTTAGAAATGGACCTGTCTTCTGTCACTAGTATAAATAAGGTCTTTTCTGGATGGCTGTGGGAATAGTCACGTGCAAGGGGATGGAGCCATGAGGTAGAGTGGATGGGGCCAAAGCAGAGTGGAATGAGGCTGGGTGTGTGTGTACTAAAATCTCCCTCTCAAAAATTGGACCCCTTGACAGCTCTGCATTGATGATACTTGAAATTCTCTGCTTGGTGTCCAGTGGTGGCTAAGAAAGCAAATACTGTGGAATGTTAGGAATTATAAGGAGAGGAATGGAAAACAAAAATGAAAATTTTATAATGCCTTGTATTGCTCCATGGTGTGAATGTACCTCAAATATTATGTACAGTTCTGGTCACCACATCTCAAAAAAGACATATCCCCTCTTTTACTAAGGTACACGCTCCAATTAGCATGCGCTCATTGAATTAGTGCGCGCTAAATAGAGAATGACAAAGTGGCGGTTACCCGCGGCTAGCCGCGTTTAGCTGCGGGTAACCCGCCAAAACGGGGAATGAAAAATAGCAGTGGAGCGGTGAATGGTCTTGTCTCCGCAGTGAGGCATCAAGGATCACGCGGTCCCCGCAGCCCCTGCCCGCCCAATCGATCGTTTAACCAGCTTCCTCTCTCCACCTCACCTTAGTTTGCCGGCTTTCTTTTTTGGCGACCCGCACGCTTTCAAAGAGCCACGTACGTGTGGCTGCTCAGTATTCAATCTTCTGCTCTGACGCAACCGGAAACAGGAAAAGTTGCAGCAGAGCAGAAGATTGAACTTTGAGCAGCCGCGCATGCGCGGCTCTTTGAAAGCGTGCGGGTCGCCGAAAAAGAAAGCCTGCAAACTAAGGTGAGGTGGAGAGAGGAAGCTGGTTAAACGATCGAGCGGGCGGATGGGGGCTGCGGGGAGTTTTCAATAACTCTTCCAGCTCTTATTTTAGACTCCCAGAAGTTGGAGGCAAGTGTTGAGAAGTTGCACAGATTCACTGCCTGATCTGGCTGCAGAGGAGGCACTGTTTATGTGACACTCCTTGGTCCCAGTGTGTTGCTGATTGTAGAAAAGTGTGCTAGACCTTTTATCCCACAATTTTGTGGGTGCATAATGCAAAAGTGAATTTTGCGCTTCAGCTAACTATGCACAAAACCTTGTGCAGGTATTGAAGCACAGCATATTTACATCCATGCTGATGAAGCTGTTAGCTATTCAGCACAGATGCATTGAAGTGTACAGAAGTCTAAAAAGCTGAGTTCAGTGCTGGGGCTTTAACACCAAGCAGAAACCAGACAACAAAGGTAGAAAAAAAAAATTATATTTATTTATTTATTTTTTGCTTTAGGATAAAGTAGTATATTAGTTGTGCTGATAAACATTTAGAAACAAAGCCCTGCCAGCTGAACATCTCTTTCTCTAGTTCAGCAGCAGGAACTTTGATTTATAAGAAAGGAATAAGCTAAATATTGCAGTACTAAGGCTTATATGGATGCTGCGGGGACGGTGACGGGGCGGTAAATGGGATGCCAGTGGCGGTGATGGGGCGGTGAAGGGAACAGCGGTGACGGGGCGGTGCAGAGGATGGTGGGCCAGGGACGGTGCAATGACGGAGACAGATTTTTTCCCCATGTCATTCTCTAGCGCTAAATTCTAATGTATCCATAGACTAACATGCACGCGTCAGTGTTTAGCTTGCGCTAAATTGATTAGCGTGCGCCATAGTGGAATTATAAAAGGTACAGAAAACAGTGACAAAAATGATAAAAGAGATAGGATGACTTCCCTATGAGGAAACGCTAAAGCAGCTAGGATTCTTCTGCTTGGAGAAGAGACTACAGGGAGATATGAAAGGTCTATAAAATACGGAGTGGAATAGAAAGGGTGGACATGAAGGGCCATATTCTGTAAATGGTGCCCAAAGTTAGGCAGTGGTAGGCGCTTTACTGCTGCCTACCTTACCCCTTACCCCTCTTTCACTAAGCTGCGGTAGAGGTTTCCAGTGTTGCACGGAGCTCTAAATGCTCTGATGCTGCCCCAATGCTCATAGAATTCTTATGAGCAGCGTTGAAACATTTAGCACTCTGGGCCGCAGTGGAAACCTCTACTACAGCTTAGTAAAAGAGGGTCTTAATTGGTTTAATTGGTGCGCTAAGTGACTGTGCCAATTAAAACCCAATTAAAATGCAATTTTAAAACATGGAGGAGCTTAAGGGGCCTCCAAAAAGGGCACTGTTATCCTGACAATGAAGGCGCCTTATGACACCTAACACCACTGTAGGCATGGTTAACGCCAGAAGTGGCGTGAGGTATCATAAGGTGCCTCCATAGGTGTGATTTTTGTGAAAGGTAGGTGCCAGAAATGCAGGCCTTTAAAATCCTGGCCTACATTTCTGGTGCATACCTTTCATATAGCCACGATTCTGCAAATTATTTCTGTCACTCATTCTTCATAAGTTCTTTTAATTTTGTATATCCATAAGATTTTTAATATGCTTTGAAATAAGTTTTTATCTTTTTATACTTTTGATATATATGTTATGGTTTCTTGCTTTTATGTTACGTATAGTTATGTTTTCTACTATTTAATCATAATATACAAGAAACTCTTTTCTTTTTAGCTTTTTGTCCCCTGAAGAAGGCAGTTTTGTCTGCCTAAATCAGGATCCTTGTTGGGACTGAATTTGTATAAATAAAGTTTGTCTTGGCTGTGTTAAGACATTAGCCTTGCCCTTTTTTTTTGTGCTGTTGCATGTTTTACATGTGATTGGCGGCCATTTTTAGGTGGCTGCTAATAATGGCACTGGTTACAAAATCTGGGCCAAATTGCTTGTTTACTCTTTTCAAAAATACTATGCAATAAAGCCACTAAATGGTAAATTTAAGATAAACTGTAGAAAAGGACAAGCGCCCCAACATATAGGGGGGCAGTGGCGACAAAAGGGCCTGAGGCCATTGCTTGGGAGGGAAAGATAAAAGGAGGGGAGGAGGACGGAGCGGAGGGAAACAGGCGCAGGGACCAAATAGGCACAAGGGGCAGGACAAGAGACGGTGAGGTGATGAACTGAGGCGGAAGCTGCAATTCGGCCTTTACCATGGGAGCGTGGCGGTGTTTTTTTCCTCCACTGCCAGATAACCCTGCCTGCCCATGCTCTCTTTTTCTTGTCACGGATTTAGCATCGAGCAAGCCCTACTCCCTGCTGGAGTAGAGAAAAGCTACGGGAGCGAGATAGGCGCCGCTGGAGGGAGCATGAGGCAGTGCCAGGTAGGCAGCGAAGGAGGCGTTCACTCCGGAGGGGGGAGGCCCTGGTAGGTTGATAGCAGCGCTAGTGCATTGGTTTTCAAACTCCACCCCCCCCCTTCTGTTCCTTACCACTTCAGGCACTGCAGGTCCATGGCTGCGCTCTCGCTGGAGACGCATGCTGCCGCCGTGCCGTACATTAGGGCATGGTGCTTCAGCAGATCAGAAAGAACACTGCATCACATTTACTGATAGCAAAAGAAGTTGCAACATATAACCTTGCAAAAGCAAGTGTGGTAAGCACTCAGAGGCTTGTCTCCCTGCTTGGACGGCGGGGAGGCCATGTGGCATGACTTCAACAGGTGAATGGCCCTTCCTTGAATGGGATGGTGAGAAGGAAGGGCAGCTTGAACAGCTCTCCCACGGGAATGATGGTAGCCCAGCCAGATATGCTGGGCAATCCACAGATGAGTTATGGTTATAAGAATATAATATGATGTTGTGCTATGGTATATAAAATGTACATTGCAAATGAATATGATGATATGCATTGATATCTAAAATGTTCATGGTTAACGTTTCGGTATGTTGGTATCTGCTATTTGTAGGTGTTTGTAGTAGGGCATTTACAGCTGCGGCCATTAATAAATCCACATTCTGTCGAAGAACGGTGAGTCTATGTAGTACTTTCAAGTATATTTAGAGGATTTTTGGGGGGAGGGGGCAACAAGTGCCGAGTGCCAATTTTGATATTTCTTCACTCAACACGTAATTAAGATTAACTTGGGAAAATTCACTGCCTATTGTAGGATAAGTAGCATAAAATCTGTTTTACTCTTTTGGGATCTTACCAAAAGAGTCAAACAGATTGGCAACTAGTAACTTAGATGTAGCCACACCCACGCCTAACATGCATAGCGCTTATTTTTTTTAGAAGCGCCTTGTTACAGAATCGCGCTTTCTTGATAGGCATCAATGTTTCAATCAGTGCTGATTAAAAAGCTTAATTGAGCTTGTTCAATTTAGATAGGCGCCTTTCTAGTTGGGCCCCCCCCCCCCCGAAATAGGTGCCTAACTTTAGGCACCGGTTACAGAATTTGGGCCTCAGTTCCACCCCATGCCTTAAAAATGGACAAATTCATCCATTTTTTTTTTTTTTTTTTGCAGGGGCCACATCTGCAGAGCCAACAACAGATAGAGGTGGGTGGGCTGCACCTGGGGTTGGGGGTGGTAGAATGATATCAGCAGAAGTTAGGAGAGAGGGCATGAGAGCAGTGACACCCGAGTGCCTGTGTCTGAATTTATCCTATTTTCCATCAATGGAAAATTAGGATGGGTATTGTAGCAAAAATACATAGGGCTCCTTCTACAGAGGTGCGCTAGCGTTTTTAGGGCACGCACCGGATTAGCGCACGCTACCTGAAAAACTACCCCCTGCTCAAGAGGAGGCAGTAGCGGCTAGCATGCGGGGCATTTTAGCGCACGCTATTCCGCGTGTTAAGGTCCTAACGCACCTTTGTAAAAGGAGCCCATAGCTTAAAGTCACCAACTATTAAAAAAATCTTATTTCTCTTTGTCTACAGTATATGCAATTATTTCTTCACAAATAGAGTTCTTAGTATAAACTATGTTCTCAGCACTGTGGCTCATTTTAGTGGTTTATAACAGTAAAGAAAACACTAAGGGCTTTTAAAAATGCCCAGGTAATAGAGTATATTTATAGCTCTTATGAAACCCACAGAAACTACTTAACTTTATTACAAGCACAATTCAAGCATTTTGTTGGACTTCACATCATAGAGCTGTTATTTCTGTTGCATATAACATACCATATCATACTGATTCTTGTATCCCGCAAATGTCAACTAGGAATCATTGCGGCTTACATAATACAGTGGTACCTCGGTTTACGAGTGCACCGGTTTGCGAGTGTTTTGCAAGACGAGCAAAACATTCGCAAAATCGGCGCCTCAGAAACCGAGCGTGCCTCGATTCGCGAGTTGCACCCCCCGCGATCCGGCACCCTCCCCCCGTGATCCGGCAGCCTCCCCCCCGCCGCGATTGGGCACACCCCCGCCGCTTCTTACTATCATCTGGGCCTGGGCACCGGCACCAGCATGTCCTCTGCGTTGGTGCTGGTGCCCGAAGATTGGCTTCCTCTTCTTTCTGGGCCTTGAGCATCTGCGCATGCTCAAGGCCTGCGAGTTCACGCTCTCTCCGCGATTCTCGGAGATCTCAGAGAGAATGTGAACTCGCAGGCCTTGAGCATGCGCAGATGCTCAAGGCCCAGCACGAAGAGGCCGATCTTCGGGCACCGGCACCAACGCACAGGACATGCCGGTAAGGGGCGGGGGTGCCCAATTGCAGCGGGGGTGCCCAATCACTGGGGGGAGGGTGCTGGATTGCAGGGGGGAGGTGCCGGACTGCCAGGGGGGCCTTCGGGGGAAGCAATGCCGGTTCTCGTGGGGGGGGGGGGAATAGAGCAGCACCGCTGGCCTCGGGGAAAGTATCAAAGTGGGAACGTATCAAAGCGATTTTCCATTATTTCCTATGGGGAAACTCGCTTTGATAAACGAGCATTTTGGATTACGAGCATGCTCCTGGAACGGATTATGCTCGTAATCCAAGGTACCACTGTATTAGAAATGATACAGAGGTATATGCTACATGTACATGAATACGCTGTAACAGATCAGTGCAGTGAAGAGAACAGATGTGTTTTCAGTGACTTCCTGAATTGGAAGTGTGTGTTAAGTCATCGTAAGCTGCTTGGGAGCTCGTTCCAGACTTTTGGTCCTTGGAATTCAAAGGTGGTCCCGAAGAGAGCTTTTCTCCGGACCTGGTGTGGGGAGGGGAGTGGCAGCTTCCAGCGTTGAGTTGTCCTCGAGTCATTGAAGGACCGTAAGACCTGGATGGCAGAAGAGAGTCCAGCTGAGCTTTCTCCATATATGGCTTTATGAACCATACATGCAATTTTGAACTGAATCCTGCTTTTAACTGGTAGCCAGTGGAATTCCTTAAGCAGTGGACTTGCCCTCTCATATTTGGTTTTGCGAAGGATGAGCCTTGCTGCTGTGACTTACTAACAATAAATCGGACTTATTACAAAAGCTCCTGATGAATGCTTAGGTATTCTTATATAATATCACTATGCAAATGCTTTACTATAGTTAAAATAATAAGCTACACTGTTAACATAAATTCTATAAAGCACAGTTAAGATTGATAAAATAGGAAGGGGCTGATGGGGTGAAAAAAAGAGGCAAAGAACCTCTAGATCAGTGTTCTTCAACCACCGGTCCGTGGACCAGTACCGGTCCACAGAAATTTCCTACCGGTCCACAGGGCCAGCACATGCATCAGGCCCAAAACAGTGTTCTTCAACTGCTGGTCCAAGGTGCGATCGATGCAAAGTTATCTTCAAGCCAGCTCCCTCTTCCTCACTGATTCAGTGCACAAAGCCACAGGCAGTGGCTCCTACGCACGTCCTGTGCCTGAACCGGAAGCCTTCTCTCTGATGTTGCAACGTTAGAGGGAAGGCTTCCAGATGAGGCACGGGACGCGCAAGGAGCCGCTGCCCGCAGCTTTGTGCACTGCATCAGTGAGGAAGAGGGAGCTGGCCTGAAGATAACACCGGGGGCGGCATAAAATGGCCAGGCATGAGCAGGTCAGAAGGTAAGGCATAGCATGGAGGGAGAGAGACAACAAAGGTAGGGGGGAATGATTTTATTTTTGAATTTAGTGATTGAATTATGTTAATTTTGAGAATTTACATCTGCTGTCAGTGTACTTTGTGTAGTTTAATTTTGTGGTTAGCCATTATGTGCTGTTAATAAGATTTTATTGTGTATCTGTGAAAAATGAATGGAAAAATTAGTGTTACAATTAGTACTGTTTTGGGGGGTGGGGTCTGGGGGTGGAGATTGGGTAGAGATGGGCGGGGTCTGGCCCACAACTTAGCCCAGTGTTCTTCAACCGCTGGTCCACAGACCGATGCCGGTCCACAAAATAATTATTTTATTTCTGCCGGTCCATAGGTGTAAAAAGGTTGAAGAACACTGCTCTAGATCATTCTTAGAAAATTTGACATCTTTCCTTGATTTAAAAAAAATAAAAATCAAAAAGATCTATCAAGATAGCTTACAAATCAAAAAAGAAAATTATTTGTACAGAAAATTGGCACAATATCCTACCAAACTTCACCCACCCATTAGTGTACCATATATACTTGAATATAAACCTATCTAAATTTAAACAGAGATAATATTTTCCACTAAAATAAGGGGAAAAATGTTAACTCAAATACACTGTAAACCGATGGTTTATATTCAAATACCAGGACCGGGGCAGAAGTGACCCCTCCTCACTTCCCTAATGTCCTGTCTTTCATTTCTGCAGCCAGACAGAAAGTCAGCTTCCCGTACTTCCAGTCCAGTTATGCGTGGAACTGAGCTATCAATCAATCCATTCCTCCCTCATGGTGACTTTGCCTCTGCAACTGAATATCCTTACCCTCCCCTCCCGCTCTCCCTTCAGACCTACCTTAGGTCCCTGGTGGTCTAGTGGTGAAGTGATCCTTCTATACTCCTGCCTGGCAGTCTCTGCAGTAAAAAATGGCTGATGTGAGTTTCCACGGCAACCTCATGAGACTTGGCAGTCACGCAAATGTTGCAGCGGGAACTTGTGGCAGCATTTTTTTGTTTTTTTTTTACTATGGAGACTGCCGGGCAGGAGCATATAAGGATTGTTAGTTGCAGATGCACGTGGGATCTCTCGGAGAGAGAAAGAGATAATGGTTACTGCGGATGTTCAAAGTTGTTAAAACGCATACAGATTGTGAAAAATTGCAGGCAGACTTTAGGAAATTGGGAGACTGGGTGTCCAAGTGACAGCTGAAATTTAATGTAGACAAATGCAAAGTGATGCACATTGGGAAGAATAATCCAAATCACAGCTACCGGATGCTAGGGTCCACCTTGGATGTTAGCGCCCAAGAAAAGGATCTGGATATCATTGTAGGCAATATTATGAAACCTTCCACCCAAGTGGTATATAAACTTTCTAAATAAATAAGCATGCGACAGAGGCCAGAAAAGCAAACAAGATACTAGGAATTATTAAAAAAGAGATGGTTAACAAGACTAAGAATGTTTATAATGCCTCTTTTTCTCTCCATGGTGTGACCTCACCCGGAGTATTGCATTCAATTCTGGTCTCCTTATCTCAAGAAAGATATAGCGGCACTAGAAAAGGTTTTAAAGAACAGCAACCAAGATGATAAAGGGGATGGAATTCCACTGATATGAGAAAAGACTAAAAAAGTTAGGGCTCTTCAGCTTGGAAAAGAGATGGCTGAGGGGAGATATGACTGAAGTCTACAAAATTCTGAGTGGAGTAGAACGGGTACAAGTGGATTGATTTTTCACTCTGTCAAAAATTACAAAAACTAGGGGGACACTTGATGAAGTTATAGGGAAATACTTTTAAAATGAATAGGAGGAAATATATATATATATTATCCTGAGTTTTATATAAGGTGCTCAAAATTGCACATGGAAATATGGGTGCACGTTCAATTTCCACATGCAATTTAATTGAATAATGAGCCAATTACTTGTGAACAATTAGAATTTACATGTGCATATTGCTAGGCTCTATTCTATATAGATGCACATGATAATTCTTACAGACAGATCTGAAAAGGGGGATGTGGCCATGGAAGGGGCATGGGAGGGACATTGATATTACAAAACATTGTATGAACTGTTACAGAATAAGCCAGATCTGCACCTAATTTACCCCCTCCTTTTACATAACCACGATTGCGGGGTTTTTTAGTGCAGGCCGGCACACTGAATGTTCTGTGCTGTTCCTGACACTCACAGAGTTACTATGAGCATCGGGAGCAGCGCAGCGCATTCATGAAAATTTACACCAGGTCTCAGTTGGTATAAATCCTAACGCTTAAAGGTTAGGCATGGATCCTGGTGCTAAGTGTATTCTATAAACGGCACCCACCTCGGAGCACCATTTATAAAATGTTGTTTAGTGCTCAGTTTTTTTCAGTGTCATTTATAGAATTTGTTCTATTATTTATAGATCCTTATTTTCTACAAGGGGCAGTGGAGGGTTAGGTGACTTGCCCAGAGTCACAAGGAGCTGCTGTTAGAACTAGTTCCCCTGGTTCTTAGGCTGCTGCACTAACCATTAGGCGACTCCTCCACTACATACAGTTCTCATCAATGTAATACCCCCTTCAGGGCGGTTCTGGGTCCAGGGCCCGACCTGGCTGGAGTCCCCAAATGGCAGTCTATGTCGGTCCCTCAGTCGATTAGTGCTCAGTGCCTCTACCTGGAGAAAAGAAGTGTTAGCGGGTGGGTTCACCCTCTTTTTCAACCAGTAAAAATCCAAAACGAATTCCTATAAACAAGGTTGGCTAATAAATTATGGACAATTTTATTTACACTTTGTACACAGGCTAGTCATGAACAACTTTCAGTGGTTCATATATATATATATATATATATCTATATGTACATCTATATGTACACACCCTAATCGCCACTCATGCTGTCTGTCAGTGGCCCGGGCTTCTGATTTAGCTCAGGCACTGGGTAATTTATAATCCGTATATCCTACAATTCTAGGTATAGCTATGTGCTTAACTCCTTCCTCTTTCCTGCCAAGCCCTCCCCCCTTTACCCAGCTGTGAAAGCTGTCAGAAGTGAGTAGCGGCTGGTCTCCCAGGTCCATAGACCTAGTCTTACAGTAGTCTCCTGGAGCCCTTTGTCCTTCCATGAGTCCCCACTTTTTTTTCCTACTGGCAGGTCCCCAAGGTAGCCCTTTTCTTCCACTGGGCTGCTAGTGCTGACTTGTATCCCGGCAGCCTGGTTCCTTCACTGGGCTGCTAGTGCCCATCTGCACCCCAGCAGCCTGTGCTATTGGCCCAGCTCTTCAGGAACACTCCTAGTGGTCCACCTCAGGCTGTGTACAGCATACCAGAAAAAGCTTTGTGTCATAGAACATAGAAACATAGAACATAGAAAGATGACGGCAGAAAAGGGCTATAGCCCATCAAGTCTGCCCACTCCACTGTCCCACCCCATTAAGTCAGAGTGCTGCTCGACCCACGTAGAGATCCCACGTAGATGTCCCATTTAGTCTTAAAGTCGAGCACGCTAGTGGCCTTGATCACCTGCACCGGTAGTTTGTTCCAGTGATCCACCACCCTTTCTGTAAAGAAATACTTCCTGGTGTCACCACCAAATCTTCCTCCTCTGAGTTTGAGCGGGTGCCCCCTTGTGACTGAAGATCCCTTAGGAAAGAATATGTCGTTTTCCACCTCGACACGACCTGTGACGTACTTAAATGTCTCAATCATGTCACCCCTCTCCCTGCGCTCCTCTAGAGAATAGAGCTGCAACTTGCCCAGTCTTTCCTCGTATGAGAGACCCTTGAGTCCGGAGACCATCCTAGTGGCCATTCGCTGGACCGACTCAGCTCGAAGTACATCTTTATGGTAATGTGGCCTCCAGAATTGCACACAGTACTCCAGATGAGGTCTCACCATGGTTCTGTACAGTGGCATTATGAATTCAGGTTTACGGTTACGGCTGACGAAGCTTCTATTGATACATCCCATCATCCGCCTTGCCTTGGATGAGGCCTTCTCTACTTGTTTGGCAGCCTTCATGTCTGCACTGATGATTACTCCCAAGTCCCGTTCTTCTGAGGTCGTAGCTAGTGTTTCTCCATTCAAGGTGTATGTTCTGCATGGATTTCTGCTGCCGAGATGCATCACCTTACACTTCTTTGCGTTGAAGCCCAGCTGCCATGTCGAGGACCAGTTTTCCAACTTGATCAGATCCTGCGCCATACCATCCGTGAGATCGCTTTCACCTACTATATTGCACAGTTTGGCGGCGTCGGCAAACAGCGCTACTTTTCCCTGAAGCCCTCGGGTCAAGTCCCTTATGAATATGTTAAAAAGGAATGGTCCCAGGACTGAGCCCTGCGGCACTCCGCTAGTCACCTCCGATGTCTTAGAGAGGGTGCCATTGACCACTACCCTCTGAAGTCTTCCACTCAGCCAATCATTGACCCATGCCGTTAGTTTCTCACCTAACCCCATCGATTTCATCTTGTTTAATAGTCTACGGTGTGGGACACTGTCAAACGCTTTACTGAAATCCAAATACACTATGTCCAGAGACTCTCCCGAGTCTAGCTTTCCTGTCACCCAGTCAAAGAAGCTGATAAGATTGGATTGGCATGACCTGCCCCTAGTGAATCCATGTTGACAGGGATCCCTCAGATTCCCCTCATCCAATATCGTGTCTAATTTCCCTTTAAGTAGAGTTTCCATGAGTTTACACACTATTGATGTGAGACTTACTGGTCTGTAATTTGCAGCCTCCGCTCTGCAACCCTTTTTGTGCAGAGGAACAACATTGGCAGTTTTCCAGTCCAGGGGGACTCTCCCCGTACTTAGGGAGAGATTGAAGAGCATGGCTAACGGTTCCACCAAAACATCGCATAGCTCTCTGAGCACTCTTGGGTGCAGATTGTCCGGTCCCATGGCTTTGTTCACCTTGAGTCTTGACAGTTCTTTGTAAACATCAGCTGGTGTGAACTCAAACTTCTGAAATGGGTCATCCATGCTTTGCTTTGCATCCAGCCGAGGCCCGTGCCCTGGTGCCTCGCAGATAAAGACTGAACAGAAGTAATCATTCAGTAGTTTGGCTTTATCGGAGTCAGTTTCCACATAATTCCCATCTGGCGTTCTAAGGCGTACTATCCCGTTTGTGTTCTTTTTCCTGTCGCTAATGTATCTGAAGAAGGATTTGTCCCCTTTCTTGATGTTCTTCGCTAGAGTTTCTTCCATACGAAGTTTGGCCTCCCTGACTGCTGTTTTGACCGCTGCACACTTTGGCCTGTATTCAACGTTTGCTTCTTTTTCCCCCATGCGTTTGTATGATAGAAATGCTCTTTTCTTCTCCTTGACGAGGTATGATACCTCATCTGTGAACCATTGGGGTTTCCTTTTTCTTTATTGTTTGGTTACCGATTTTATGTAGCGGATAGTTGCCTCATGAAGGATCGATTTCAAGGTTGTCCACATAGCTTCCACATTATCAGTTACTTCTTGAACCTGCAGCGTCTGGTAGACGAAATCTCCCATGCGTGCAAAGTCAGTGCCCCTGAAATTGAGTACCCTTGTTTTTGTTTGTGATCTAGGGAAGCCTTTCTTAAGGTTAAACCATACCATGTTATGGTCACTGGTGGCTAGCGTCTCTCCCACCGAGATGTCCGAGACGCTTTCCCCATTCGTAAGTACCAGGTCCAGGATGGCCTGGGCCCTAGTGGGCTCTAGTACCATTTGTTTGAGCCCAGTGACAGAGTCACCTCTCAACTGAGCAAAATGTACAGCTATGACTCTAGGCAGTAAAAGCTTATTGACTCTAGCTCATACTGGCTCTTTTGGTGTGGGTTGTTTTTTTTTTTTTAGCAATCCAGCTTGTTTGGTCCATCTTACCCAACTAGTTCTCCTATCCTTTAGACTCAGGCGGAGTGGATTTCCACCTACCCTATTTTTGATCTTTTTGGTTTATATCCTTCCACTCATCTGAACCTACAAGAACCTCTTTTAAACAAGTCACAACACCCCCCCCCCCAAAAAAAAAAAAAAAAAATGTGTGTGTTTTCATCCTTCAGTGCATTATTTGCATGGTTACATAGTCCCCTTCTGTTGCATAACCTAAGTGGACTGGATGCAGTTCCCCTGAGTCCCCAACAGGTGGCAGTCACAACTGTTCCCATTCAGTTTCTGTTCAAACAGATAGATACTGGTTAAAAATCAAACTAAGCATAAAGACTGTCTCCATTTCAGTTCTGTCAGAAACAATATTTTGCTGCAAATCGTCTTAATGCTGAATTTCTGACAAGCATTGGATATTGGAGGGGGAGGGCGGTAAATAAAAGCTTCTGTAAAAAGGTTGATGAAACGTGTACAATAGAACATCAAAAGGATAGCAGCTGGCCATGCTCCACCTGCATGGTCATAAACATTGATCATGTTCATGATCTTCTGTTTAGTCATGAAGACCTGGCACAGACTCACAGAACTCAGCATCAAATTTCACAAGATCTTGGAATTTCCAAGCCATCAATGAATGAAATTGTTTACTATGATCTTCACCTGAAATGTTACAAAAAAACATAAAGCAAATGAATTAACCAAGCTATGGATGAAAAAATATTCACAGTTGCTCATTCGACAAGCAATCAAAATGATCAAATTTACAGCTAGAGCATCAGAGAAACACATCCTAGTCAGTTGATTGCTGTGTATCTATTTAAACTTCAGCAGATCAGTCCTGGTGTCTTTTGGAGTGTCAGTGCTCAGCAGAGCATCCATTTGCTTTGTTGAATCAGGAACAAAAGGTAGACAGCAAATATTACCGAGATGCGCAGCGGATGCAGGACCTGCCTCAAGATATTTGTAAGCTGTCTGAGTATTTTATCTTTCAGTAAGATAGACACCAGCCCATGAAGAATGAAACACCGTACAACTACTGGCACAACCAATGCCAGACTTCATCTTGCCAGCACTTCAGTTACCCATGAGCCCAGACTTAAATTTGGTGAACTACAAAGTCTAGGTCAGTGGTCTCAAACTCAAACCCTTTGCAGGGCCACATTTTGGATTTGTAGGTACTTTGAGGACCGCAGAAAATGTCTTAATAAAGAAATGACAATTTTGCATGAGTTAAAACTCTTTATAGTTTATAAATCTTTCCTTTTGGCTAAATCTTAATAATAATATTGTAATTTACAGCTAAAGAGACATACGATCAAGAAACTGTTTTATTTTAATTTTGTGATGATAAACATACAGAGGGCCTCAAAATAGTACCTGGCGGGCCGCATGTGGCCCCCAGGCCACAAGTTTGAGACCACTGGTCTAGGTAGTGATGTAGGAAAAGGTGTAAAAAGACAAAGTTTACATTTTATAAAATGAAATCAATGCTCTCATCATAACTTTATGGGAAGAACACGATCAGTGAGTGATCAAGGCTGCAATAAAACAGAGGCATGCACGTCTTTGCACTTGTGTGTCTGCTCTCAAAGGGCATTGTGAACAAATTCTGTGACTACTATATCAAAAAAGGTTACGTACATTCTTGCTAGATGAATGCTGGGCAACTGTTGTGTGTTGTTCCAATTTTTGGAGCCTTGCATTTTATATGATATGTGACAACATTGGGATGTGGTCATGTGCATTGCTATTACATCAAAAAAACTCGGATATGGTGAACACCACTAATAATCACAAAAACACTTTCACCAAAAGGAATAAATGAAGGTATAGTAAATAGTGAAACACAAGCAGAAACCAATCTTAACAGAGGAAAAAGCCTCAGACAGGGGCCCACCCACCTCCACAATGGTGGAATAGCGGTGTTCGGGCAGTCACTTCACTGGCACAAAACCTCCTATCTTGATGGTCCTAGCAATGTGTTTGAAAATTACTTTTAGAGTTGAGTGATATAGAAGAAGATAATGACTTAGCTTTCTCCTTTAAAAGATCGGTACACCGACGATGGCCAGCGTTTCACTGTCAAGCTGCCTCAGGGTGTAACAAGTCCGATCACACTCTCATTCAGACGCTGCTCGCGTCTCAAACGATAAAATTATATTTAAAAGACCGGTGCATTGCTATTGACATGTTTTCAAAACATTTCTGCCCCTTTATTGATAAGTTGATTTGAATAGGTGTGCAGTAACCCACGTGATGAGGTAAACATCCCTTTTTTTTTTTTCAATCGCCACTGTTTTGCACATATAAATTGCTTTATATATATAAAGGGTGAGGCAATAAAAGTAACCCCATAGAGTATTTTGCTATTTTCATAGCAACTTCTTGGAATTATAATATTTAAATATGATGAATATGTACGTAAAATTTCTTGAAATTCAAAGCGGTTGCTGAGAAAGTAGCAAAATGCTCTAGGGTAGTGGTCTTCATTAATTTTTTGAGCGAGGGCCACTATTGGATTGGAGAGCCACCAAGTATTTTCCCACATGGGATTGCAACATTGCTGACCATCCTCACTAGCCTACACCACTCTCAAAAGCACACCTTATTAATCCTTATACCACAACTCTCTACCAAATCTTCCCCATCCGGTACCTGTGTACCACCAGTCTTTCTTCCTCAGAATCCTTGTCTGATTCACTTACTCTCAATCCTCAACTTGTAATAAAACCAAAAATATATATCAATGCATCTTTTATTAGAAAGAAAAAGAAAAAAAAAGTATTTAACACAGTACCAGAATAAAAATCTTCACATAACAACATGTGATACAGCTGACAAAAAAAGAACCACAAAATAATCAATACTTGCAAACATTTCAGCTCCAATTAATGAACTGCAAAACATATCATCAACAATCAAAATGCCAAAAAGCTTGTCTGTCTTTTATAGTTGTGCTCATAAGTTTACATATCTATCTCCTCTATACCCCCAGTGAAAGCAGCTCTCTCTTCCCTATCCCTCCTCCTCAAAGCATCCCTCTCTCTCCCCTATAACTCCCTCCCCTGATCAAGCATCTCTCTTTTCCCCTATTCACCTCCCCTGATCAAGCAACCCTCTCTCTCTCCCCTATCCCCCTCTCCGATCAAGCATTTATTTAATCTTTCATCTCCTGCTTTATTTTCCTTATTCTTATTTTATTTTGCTAGATATGTATATATTTATTATACTGTTCATTTTTCTTTCTTTCACTAGGCACTTTAGCTTAGAATGTGAGCCCATATGGGACAGAGAGGGAAGTTTTTTTCTTAAGTGCCTTAAGTCATAGGCGTCGGAACAGGGGAGGGGAGGCACAGGGCCATGGCCTACCCAAAAATTGCCCCTCCTGTAGGTGATCCAGTAGGGGGTATAACCCCCCACTTCTTGCAAGGCTGGGAGCTTGCTACCAGCCAGCGTGCCTCTCTAATGTGCCCCTGACAGAATTTACTCCTTCCCCTCCTCCTTCAAGGTTTTTTAAAAATTTGTTATACTGCTTAATCTAAAATTCAAAGCGGTGTACAAAAAAATTCATTATCAGCATACAATGGCACAAAAAAAATGATTAAAAACAGAACATATCATTACTAGGGATTGGTCAGTAAAAACAAAAATACATATACCAGACAAACAGAAGTAAAAACAAGAGGGAAAAGGGGAGAAATAAAATAAGCAAAGAAAAGAACAAATAAGGGAAGAACAATAAGGAGAGGGTTGACCTGAAAAACAACAGTGAGAATATTGCCCTTATGAGGCAACTGTTGTGTGTTGTTCAAATTTTTTGAGCCTTGCATTTTATATGATATGTGACAACATTGGGATGTGGTCATGTGCATTGCTATTGACATGTTTTCAAAACATTTCTGCCCCTTTACTGATAAGTTGATTTGAATAGGTCTATGAATAGGAAAGTCTTCAACTTAATCTTGAAAGGGCCTACGGAAGTTTCTTCCCTTATGTAATTAGGAATGGAATTCCAAAGGGAAGATGCTGACACTGCAAAATTATTGGATCTTAAAGTGTTAATATATTTTAAGGATGGAATGTTAAGTAGATTTTGAGCTGCAGAATGGAGAGATCACGATGGGTTATATGGAATGAGTAGTTTATCAATAAATTCTGGCTGATTATATGCTCACCTGCCCGCTGCATTTAACTTCATAGACAGCGCTGTGCCGCGCTGCCACTGGCCTCGGTGTCTTCTCTCCACTGCGGCCCGCTCTATCTGACAACTTCCTGTTTCCGCTAGGGCTGGCTGCAGTGGAGAGAAGACGCCGAGGCTAGCGACAGTGCAGTGCTTTTCTATGAAGTTAAACGCGGCGGGTGGGTGAGTAGGCGGGAGGGAGAAGGAGTAGATGCCGGCAGGGGCGCATTACAGAGTGCCGACCAGCAAGCATGCTGGCCGATAGCTAGGTTTAGAAGGGAGGAGCATATGAGACTGGGGGAAGGAAGAGATATGGACAGAGGAAGTAAGAGAGGGAGAGATGGACATGAGGGAAGGCGGGGGGAAGGGAGAAATGAATGTGGAGGGGGCAAGATGGGGAGAGGGAGAGCGATTTGGGGAGGGGACAGAAAGGGAGAGAGAGATGGACAACTCGTGGAAAGCCGAAAAGGAAGAGAAAACATGGCTAGGAAAAGGCGGAGGCAATATGGACACAGGTACACACTCTTGGTTGAGGGCATGAACTTGGTACACAGAAGGGAGGGAGGAAGAGAGGCACATTTAGGTCACAGGAGGGACGGAGGGAGAGGGGCATGTTGGGACTCAGGAGGGAGGGGCACATTGAGACAAGGAAGGAAGAGACCGTGAACTTGGAACAAATGAGGGAGGGGGGCATGAATTTGGGACACAGAATAGAAAGAGGGAACGTGTTAGGACACAGAAGTGAGAGAGGGGGCACAAACTTGGGACAGGTTTGAAAAGAGGGAGGGAGCACTAACTTGTGACACAGAAGAGAGAAAAGAAGGGGACATGAATTTGGGACATAAGATGGAAGGATGGAGGAAAGAAATGCTGAGGTGGGGAGTGAATAGAAAGGAAGAATTGTTAAGCATGGGTGTGAGTGAGAGGGAAAGAGATGGTGTACATGGGGAAAGGAAGAAAGAGGAGAATTATTGGACATGGTGATGGGAGAGGAGTGAGGTAGAGAGAGATAAGAAGGAGAAATGTTGGATGTGGTTGTGGAGAGGAAACAGTGGGACAGATGGAAATGGATGCAAGATGGAGGAATGTTGGACATGGTGGTGGAGGTAATGGAGGAAGAGATGTGGCATGGAGCTGGAGAGGGGTGATAGAAGCAGAAATGTTGGACATGGGGCTGGTGGGCAGGGGCGAAAGATGCTGCATACAGTCTGGGGGATAAGAGAGGGAGAAATATTGGATGTGGTAGTAGAGGGAGTGGGAGAGAGGCACCCTGGATACCTCTCTCTCTTTCCCCACTCCCTTTGCAGCAAGGGAGGGAATGAAAGAGAGAGAGGAAGACGTTGCACATGGGGGTGGAGGAGAAAGGAAGAAATGCTGTGCAGTGGTGGGGAGGGGAAAAAGAATGCACTTTGTGTAATTTAATTTTGTGGTTACCATTGTGTATTATTAATAAAATTATATTGCGTGTATAGGAAAAATGAATGGAAGAAATGGTGTTTACAATTAGTGCTATTATTATGGGGGTGAGGTCTGGGGAGGAGCTTGGGCAGGTCTGGGGAGGGGTCTAGGATGGAGCTTTTGGGCTTTCCCAAACAAAAAAGTATTCCGCTGCCTATGACTTAAGTCGATGCAACTTATATAAATTCTAATCTGCTCAGAACTATGGATGTAGCGGAATAAAATTTTTAAAATAAATAAACAAAATATTTTTTTAAAACCAGTTCTCAAGCCACAATAGAGCACTGCCACCTATCCCATGACATTGGAGCCCTTTTACTAAGTGGCAGTAAGCACTAATGGATGCTTACCGCTGCCTAAAAATGAATGGTGCTAGTATTGAGGAACCATGCCCTAACTGTGAGCTCAGCGCAAACCACCCACATACTAAAAAATATATTTTATTCTTTAGGGTGGGGGAGTGTTTAGAGGCAGAAAGTAGGCATGCTTTGTCGATTAGTGTATGATTAGTGCAGGAGCCCTTAGGCCCGGATTCTCTATAGGAAGTCGATATCAACAGCCAGCTAAAAAGCAGCCGTTGATCGATGTGTCAATCCCTATAGAGAACTGCACCTACATGAAAGATAGAACATAAGAACATAAGAGTTGCCTCCGCTGAGGCAGACCATAGGTCCATCTTGCCCAGCGGTCCGCACCCGCGGCGGCCCATCAGGCCTATTGCCTGAAACAGTGGTCCCTGACTAATTTTATAACTTAGCTCTACCTCTGTTCTTATCTGTACCCTTCTATCCCTTTGTCCTCCAAAGGCGCCAGACCTATCCATAGGCGCCAGACATGTAGACCAGGGCTTCCCGGGCCTACATTTCTGGCACCTATGCCGTAAATCATACTTACGTTGGCGCTTTATGAGGCCTACTGCCACTTCCAGCATTGGCCATGCCCATAGTGGCGTTAAATGCGGCAAATCACCTGCCTAGGTACGTTTCTAATGCCTTTTATAGAATTGTGGCGCTTTATTTTTACCATTTTTCACCATTTTAAATAGTGTTTCTCAATTAACTTAGGCCCTCTTTTACTACGGTGTGCTAAGCGTTTTAGCGCCTGTTTAGCGCGCACTAAATCTTCACATGTGCTAAACGCTAACGCGTCCATAGGATAACATGCACACGTTAGTGTTTAGCGCATGTTTAGCACGCGCTAATATTTAGCACATGCTAAAAAGTATAGCGCACCTTAGGAAAAGAGGGGGTTAAGTGCTAGTAGGGCACTTACCGGTGACGGTGCCTAAGATTTGGTACCGTTTAAAGAATATACCCCTCAATGTCTATTAAACACACTATTGGCCATCTTAGAGCTGCTCTAAAAAGATGACACAGTGCATGGAAACCCCACGTGCTAAAAACAGCACTGGTCAATTTGTAGCGCAGCTTAGTAAAATGAATCCTTTAATTGGTCCCTCCAACCAAAACATGTGCTGCTGCATCTGAATAAAATGAAATCCACCTAAAAGCATGTCAAAAATTAATTTTTTTAATGAATAGGGTAGCCAGATTTTCCAATTGGAAAATCCGGAACCCTAGACCCGCCCCTAGGCCCACCCAGTTCCATCCATCCCCGCCCTGTAATGTCCTAATGCCGTCCCCAGTCCCGCCCTAGCCCCGCCCCTGCTGCCTGCTCTTGCGGGGGTAGAGAAGGAAGTCCGCACATGTGCGGATGCCACGTGATGATGTCACGCGCACAGGTGCGTGCACGTGACTTTCATCACGTGGCATCCGCAAATGTGGACTTCCTGCCCGACGCAATTTGAGGAGGCTTTTCAAAAACCGGACAAAGTGCAGGGTTTTGAAAAGCCATCCGGATCCCCAGACATGTCTTCAAAAGGAGGACATGTCTGGGAAATGCGGACTTCTGGTAACCCTAGTAATAATGAATTCTGTGACTTTTCAACAAATTTTAGTACCTTCCTAAAGCCCACGGGCTCGGATTCTAATAATGGCATCCCAAAGTTAGGTTGTGGTAGGTGTCCTACTGCTATCTAACTAAACAATCGGGATGCATGGTTTTATTATTTATTTTTTTTATTGATGTGGCAATGGCATCTAAGTTGAAAGTGCCATTCACGCACCTATGGAACCTCCTAGGCATGCCTAAAGATGCCTGAGATTGGCATGGGTGTGGTTTATGCCGGACAGGACCTTAGGCGTCCTTAGGTGACCCTAGGCACTTCCTTAGGTGCAAAACAGGCACTTTAAATGCAGGCTAGTAAAATACTGGCCTACATTTAAGGCGCCTGTTAAAAAAAAAAAAAAAAAGAGCTGCATTGATGTGTGTTTGACACACGATTGGCGGACGTTTTTAAGCAGCAGCCAATACCGATGTTGTTTATAGAATCCAGGCCATAATGTATGAACCCTTGGAATCAGAAATCCTGCATTCTCCCTCTTTCATGCACACAGAGACGTTGTGTCCTTTTTGTGGTGAGTGAACGTCCTGCACTGCTCAGGCCCGAGGGAAACGCAGTCTGTGAAATTGTCAAAAATCAATATCACCATTAATATTCATTGCCCACAATACGAGGTTGACTGCACAATCATGAGGTCAGTGTAAGTATATGGAAACCGCCCAACAAATGCTCTTCAGATTCTAAAGAAACAGGGGATTCTCAACATGATATTCAGAAAGACCAACGCACAAGTGCTAGCTAGTTATATACAGTAGAGGATTGTTTATCCTGATATCTTTCAGCTTCTCAAGGAAATCCGGACTTGTTAAAATGCCAGGAACAGCGGAACTGTATAGTATACAAGAACTCCTACTGTGCTGATTGATAACTGTTTCACCCAATAGCATCAACTTTTTTATTCTGAATACCTAAATAAAGGACAGTGACGAACTGCTAAAATATCTGGGCATAAATTTTACATAGAGACACATCTTACGTGCATGCTGTCGATTTTTCAGTTCCATCTAATTTCTAATAGCAGGGGCAATAATATTAACTGATCCAAACTTAATAATTATCTTTAATATCATATTCAAAATGATTTAAGTAGGCTGGAGAGGATCTTGCCCTCTTAAATTTTACTATATGGGCTGTCCAACAATATCAGTGCTGCTGAAAATTGGTTCTGACCAGACATTCTGAAGTGATCTGGAGAGGGTCTTTCCAAGGGCAAAGAGTCAGCAATATTCAGTGTCTGTGCTCATATAGCTAAGTGACCAAATAGGACTGCATAAATTGCAGTCCTACCTTTTGTTGTTTAACTATATGGATGCCAGCACTGAATATTGCCTGATGTGTGTCAATTCCCCCCTTCCTCCCAATCCCCCTAATACACTATGACCTCTACCAGGATCCCCTGTCATTCCCTCCCATCACCCCCCGCCCCAGATCACCTGTCCTGTTTTACCACCTTAATTCCAGAAAAACCAAGGACCTCCTGTATCCATCCTCCCTCTCACTCCTCTGGAACAATCATGACTCACCATCAGGATTAGTGCAGGCCCACCTCCCTGGAGAATGGGCAGGAGCATGAGTTGCCATTCAGGACAGACCGAAGGTCCATCAAGTCCACTATCCTGTTTCCAACAGTGGCCAACCCAGGTCACAAGTACCTGGCAAGATCCTAAAAGAGTGAAACAGATTTTGTGCTGCTTATCCTAGAAATAAGCAGTGGATTTTCCCCATCTTAATAATGGCTTATGGCCTTTTCTTTTTGGAAATGTTGCAAACCTTTTTTTTTTTAAACCCTGTTAAGTTAACTTCTTTTACCACTTTCTCTGGTGATAAATTCCAGAGTTTAATTAAATGTTGAGTGAAGAAATATTTTCACCATTTTTTTATTTTTTATTTACTACTGCATGCTTTCTAGTCTTAGTATTTTTGGAAAGAGTAATTAAGCAATTTATGCGTACGTGTTCCATTCAGTATTGCGTCAAAGGAGAAGCTTCCGCCCACAGATGCACGTGACTGCACATAGGCTCTAGCAGCTTTTAACAAGTTACTCTAAACTTAAAATGTGCCACGAAGGTAAGGGGGAGGGAGGGAGATAGATAGATTTGGGTAGGTAGGAAGGAGGAAGGGGGGCCCACGCGCGAACGGTGACCACACAAGTTACCTCTCTTAACTACGGGGACAAGGCCATTCACCGCTCCACGGGGAGATGGATGGCCTTGTCCCCGTACCCGCAGTGAGCACTTCCCCCCCCCACACACACACCTGACTTAACTCCCCTCACACAAGACCAACCACACCTAGGTACTACCTTTAAAATCAATGGTGGTCTGGGAGGGTTCATGGCATCTTTGAGTCTGGGGGTTCCTCCACGGGTCCAGAGTCACTGTGTGTTATAATATGTTTAGAAATAACACTTAGCTTAAACAAGACTTGTTTAAGCTACACACAGTGACTCTCAAATATGTTAAAAATTTTTATTATGAAAGTTTTTTTGAGACTGAATTAAGCAATATTCTGTGGAGTTAGTGATCAAAGTTTTTATAAAATCACAATGACTGGAAGGTGAACTCTTCACTCAAGGGAGGTATTCAAGCCTTCCCTACAGAGTTCCATATCTCTGAGTATTTTTATAAACTTTATTTTGATAACTCTCCATGAATTTTGTTACCAATGCGGGTCACTCAAATTACCCAAGGCAGATTTTAACGGAACCTTAATAGCAAGCGCCCGTTAAAATCTGCCGGATAAGTTTGGTGCAGTATTAGAAGGAGGCATAGCTCCTGATGAAACCAAGTGTGAAACGGTTGAGCAGCCGTCGGGTACATAGTAACATAGTAACATAGTAGATGACGGCAGATAAAGACCCGAATGGTCCATCCAGTCTGCCCAACCTGATTCAATTTAAACTTTTTTTATTTTTTTATTTTATTTTATTTTTTTAAATTTTTCTTCTTAGCTATTTCTGGGCAAGAATCCAAAGCTTAACCCTAAAACCATCGGCTCAATGCGCAGCGGCGGCGAGGAAAGCAAACAGGATGTTGGGCATGATTAAGAAGGGGATCATGAGTAGATCGGAAGACGTCATAATGCCACTTTACAGAGCAATGGTCAGACCACACTTAGAATACTGTGTCCAACACTAGTCCCCATACCTTAAGAAGGATAATAACTCTGCTGGAGAATGTGCAGAGGCGAGCCACGAAACTTGTCAGAGGTATGGAGAATTTGAGCTACAAAGAACGCCTCAGAAAACTGGGACTGTTCACCCTCGAAAAGAGAAGACTGCGAGGAGATTTGATAGAAACTTTTAAAATATTAAAAGGATTTGATAAAATTGACCAGGAAGCAGCTTTACTGACATTTTCAGATGTGACACGGACAAGAGGTCATAGCCTGAAACCGAGCGGCAGCAGGTTCAGGACAAATGTAGGAAAGTTCTGTTTCACACAACGAGTGGTGGGTGCTTGGAATGCTCTCCCGGAGGAGGTTGTGGCAGGGGCTACTGTTCTGGGTTTCAAGCGCAAGTTGGATTCACACCTTCTTGCAAATCACATCGGGGGATACGGGAAATCCGGGTCTTCAATAAGGAGCACCTAATTGGGCCTCCGCGTGTGCGTATCGCCGGACTGGATGGACCTAGGTCTGATCTGGCGAAGGCGTTTCTTATGTTCTTATGTGCTTGGTTCCAACTGCCAAAATCTCTGTTAACATAAGAACATAAGAAATGCCTCCGCTGGGTCAGACCTAAGGTCCATCGCGCCCAGCAGTCCGCTCACGCGGCGGCCCATCAGGTCCAGGACCTGTGCAGTAATCTTTTTATCTATACCCCTCTATCCCCTTTTCCAGCAGGAAATTGTCCAATCCTTTCTTAAACCCCAGTACCGTTCGCTGCCCTATAACGTCCTCTGGAAGCGCATTCCAGGTGTCCACCACACGTTGGGTAAAGAAGAACTTCCTAGCATTCGTTTTGAATCTGTCCCCTTTCAACTTTTCCGAATGCCCTCTTGTTTTTTTATGTTCTGAAAGTTTGAAGAATCTGTCCCTCTCTACTCTCTCTATGCCCTTCATGATCTTGTAAGTCTCTATCATATCCCCTCTAAGTCTTCTCTTCTCCAGGGAAAAGAGACCCAGTTTCTCCAATCTCTCAGCGTATGAAAGGTTTTCCATCCCCTTAATCAGTCTTGTCGCTCTCCTCTGAACTCTCTCGAGTAACACCATATCCTTCTTAAGGTATGGTGACCAATACTGGACGCAGTACTCAAGATGCGGACGCACCATTGCCCGGTACAGCGGCAGGATAACTTCTTTCGTTCTTGTTGTAATACCCTTCTTGATTATCCCCAGCATTTTATTCGCTCTCTTGGCGGCCGCTGCGCACTGTGCCGTCGGCTTCATTGTCATGTCCACCATTACCCCCAAGTCCCTTTCTTGGGTACTCTCATTCAATAACATCCCTCCCATCGTATAGCTGTGCCTCGGGTTTCTGATTCCCACATGCAATACTTTACATTTCTCAACATTGAACTTCATCTGCCATCTCTCTGCCCATTCTCCCAATTTGTCCAAGTCCCTTTGCAATTTTTCACAATTTTGTTAAGACTTACTCCAGCCCATCTACACCTTCCCAGCCATTGAAGCCCTCCCCTTCCCATCCTTCACCAAACGGCCATACACCGACACAGACCGTGCAAGTCTGCCCAGATACAAAAGATAAGTGCTTTCCTTCCTCTAGCACCTTATGCACCTAATGCACTTTATATTTGTTTAAATTAAGATTTAAAAAATATTTGAAAATATTCACAGTACAGGTCAATTTATCAAGATCAATGATGAATTTACTACCCCAGTAAGAGCATGAAAAGCTCTAAGTAGTGCTTTGGGTAATTTGAGGTCTGGTAATGAAATATAAACTTGATACAAATTTGTTCTCTGATTCATATTAATCTCTCCTGCTGCAATCGTGATCCCCCCCCCCCCCCCCCAAACCACACCGATGTCCGGCAGGAGGGATCCCAAGCCCTTCTGCTGGTGCTATAGTTTAACCACCTCCCTCCCTCTTGTTTTTTTCCCTTTTTCTACCAAGATGAAAATTTAACTTTTCCACTTTCCCTCCGGACTCATGTGTGTATTTATGAAAGAATATTGTTAATATGTTATTTTCTTTGTATTATACTCTATTTTTAATTTTGTTCATCGCTTAGTAATCCTAATAAGCGATTCATCAAATATATTAATAAACTTGAAACTTGAACCCTCCCCTTAATCTCCGAACACCCGACCGACAGGAGGGATCACAGGCTCTCCTGCTGGAAGTCAATTACCCTCCCCTCCCCCCGAACAGCTGACCAGCAGGAGGGAGCCCAAGCCTAACTGCCGGCACACACCCTGAAATACCCAATCATAGCAGGAGGGATCCCAAGCCCTCCTGCCAGCAACCCCCCTGACAAAATCCCATCACGGCAGGAAGGATCCCAAACCCTCCTGCTGACACCGACACCCCTCCGCAAATATCGGTAGGAGGGATCCCAAGCCCTCCTGCCGAAAGTGCAACCCCCCGAACCCTTGAATGCACCCCCCCTACCCAGACACTCCCCTACCCCAGAACACCCCCCACACACACACTAACATGAAAGTTGGCCAGCTGGCCAGGTCCTCTGTCCATCCAGCCAGCAGGCCCGCCATCCTCGGAATGGTGAGCCTTCCCCTTCCCAGAGCATTGTGGGATATTCCGGGGAGGGGCCTAAGGCCTGATTAGCCCAGGCATCTAAAGACCTCCCATAGGAGGGGCCTTAGGCAACTTAGTGCAGTTAACATAATCTGCTAGTGTGTGCTGACTACTGTATACTGTGCAGTCCTTAAGCACTCTGTTCCCTGTCCAGTCCCTGCCCAATCACATTCTTAGCTGGATATTTAATATACTGGCTATTTTAATGCACACTAGGAATTAGCACAAGTTGGCACTTTTTACAGTATTTGTTCAGGGACTTGTTACCTGTACATTCAAAATGCATCACAGTGGGGTATGAATAATAATCAAAAACAGAAACAGAGCACTGACAATCAAACACCCAACAGAAATGACAAAACAGGAGGGGGCATGTGAGGAGCATAACACAACAATTAATTACCAAAATACTCCGAGAAGCGGAATATACAAGGTAAGAAGAATAGGAAGAGAAAAGTTTCTGGTCTGAACCCATACTCTTAACTCACTTCAGGATAGGCCTATTGATTAGTTCACCTACATAAACATGCCCCTAAGTTTCTATCTGAATCAATGGAGGGTTAAGTGACCAGCTCAAGGTCACAAGGAGCCCCAGACTTCCCTGGTTCTCGCTCCACTGTTCTAACTACTTATGCTCAACATGATCAATACATGTAGTTATATAAACTGGGTGCTAGATAGCAGATGACAGGAGATAAAGATGGGTCCCATTTTCAAGGTACATTCCGTTAATAATTAGTATATGGTATGAATATTGACACAGACTTTTTTTTGTCATCCAATGGCATTTTGAGAACAATATTTATTTATTTAAAACATTTATAGACCGCTTAATATGTAAGCAGTTTCCAGCAACAAACATACATAAAGTTTCTAATAAAACATATTATTAAAAAAAAAAATCTCACTTGCACTTGAAATCTCCTGCATTTCCAGGATCTTTTGCTCCACTGTCCTTATTGTGTTCAGGAGATAAAGATGCCCAATCCAGTGTGCCTAGCAGTCACATTCATTATCAACTGAAGATGATTTATTATTATTATTTTTTTTAATTATATTCTGCTTCTATCTAAGCAGAATATAGAAAAAAAAACAACATAATTATAAGATAAAAGCACCCCAAAACATTATAAAACAAAACAATATACAAATAACATTTCCATTAATCACTTCATTCCTTCAGTCACTGCTTCTTAACCACTTAAAAAGCTTCTCTAAAAAGAGATGATTTTAATAATTTTTTTTTAAACTCTGAAAGTTATTATTCATTCACAATTCTCCAACCAGATTATTCCAAAGCTTCATCCCTGCCACCAAAATAGCCATAACTCTGGTACTAGCATACCTCACATGCTGCAACTCATCAACAGATAAACCCATCGTATTCTCCAATCTTAAGGATTGCCTGGGCTAATGTAACGTTGCAGCATGTGAATGATACCAAGGTATCTCTCAGCGATTAAACCTTGGTGATTAAAACAACAATGAACGTGGTTTAACATACCTATACTTAATCCTGATCTTTCTTTGTATTTTTTGGGACACAGGCGATACACGCCCACCCGACACTGTCCTAATGTTTAGAATACTAGCACTTAAATGCATACGTGCACACATATGCATATGAGTACTAATCTGCAAATACCCACATACTTTGGAATGAATATTAGCAAGGAGGGATACAATGAGCAGGGATCCTACTTACATCTCCAATTTATTGTAAGTGATGTGCAGCCCTGTCACATTTAGGTGTCCGTACTTGCAACAGCTCTGTAGATGTTATGACTGCGTAAATATTACTGGATTATGCTTGTATTCTATAATGAAATCTGAAAAATTCATTGTTGCTTTAATCACCGAGGTTTAATCACTGAGGGATACTGTGGTATTTTTCACAAGCTGTGACATTACATCAGCCCCTTCGATCTTTAAGATCGGAGAACACGATACGTTTATCCGTTGATGAGTTAAAGCATGAATTCATTTTGATCTTTGCTAAAGTGAATTCAATTTATAGCTGTGGCACATTAAAATAAGACACAAGGAATGTCAAAGGATCTTTGAAATTCACTCTCACTTTGGGTCATATTGATTTGGTCATGCGGTAGAACATATGGTGTTACTTCTCTAAAATAATTTAAGATGTGAGCAATATTTCTGTCACCAAGGTGACTGAAATCCAAGTCCATGCGTTGTTCTTAATGAAAACCATTTTCATTTTGCACTCTAAGCAATTAAATGAGGCTTCCCAGCGGCATAGGGGACACAAGCACTTCTCCATCCCCCCCCCCCCACTACGTTTGCACCCTCTTTCTCCCTCCCCATTCCGCTTTTAATCTTCACCAGCGCGAGCAACATCTCCGGCCTGCTGCACGTGCTGGCCTGGCTTTCCCTCTGAAATCACTTCCGGGTTACGGGGCCAGAAAGGGATGTCAGAGGGAAAGCCAACGCTGGCGCGAGCATCAGTCTGGAGAAGCTGCTTGTGCTGGCAAAGAATTAAAGAGCTATGGATGGGAAGGGAGGACATGAGTGTGGCATGGGGGGGAGCTGGAAAGGAATGGGGATGCGGAGAGGAGGGAACAAGGGGTGGCCCTGCCCCAGGCGCATCCTACCCTCACTACGCCATTGAGGTTTCCCTCTCTTTTGTCAGACATGCAAGTAATTTTCCTCTGATAACGCTCATGAATAGCCACTACAGAAATTAATAGAAATAATAGTGGAGGAGCTTCTGTCATGTAATGAGAGGGTGGGATGGAACCCCTATGAGAAACCTCTGAAGACCACCAAAAGATTTCAGGCTTACACATACTATTAATTCTGTAAACCAAACTGGCCTGCTTATTCAAACTGGGCATTGAACATTAAAATGAACACCAACAAAACACTTCAATGATATATTTTAAAAACTTCACTTTATTCTGAAATGTCAACAGTAGCAAATTTCATAAATGAGACACCAAAGTAAAACTCTTAAGAGACTGTTTGCTGTTACTATATCAAGTGGGCAAGATTGAAATTAACGCATTTAAAGGATTTGAAGAGCATTTCAGTCACCTGTGTGAGGGCCACAGTGGAGGACTTCGGGGGCTGTATGTGGCTCACAGGCTGCGTGTTGGAGACCACTGCCATATACTAACTAACCCTTCCATTTTGGGCTGGCCCATTGACTTTCACAGTACGTACTCATCAAAGTCTAATGCTCTTTTTTTGCGTGGCTGTTTTCATGCGCATACATTAGCTTAGTGAACCAGCCACTACGGCTGATATTTTTTTAGCATGTACATTTTAAAATATGTTCTTTAAGAAAACAAAAGGCAAAAATCAAAGGAAAATCCAACGGAGACTGCAGTGCAGAAATAGCAAACGCAAAACAAGAAAAAACTGCAGACAATACGTACAAGATGCAGGCTAGGTTTATTAGATCAAATATTAAATGCGGTCAATAATACCACCTTTTTACAAACCAAGGGACCAACACGGTCCGTGTTTCGGTAAACACGCCTTCCTCAGGGGTCCATGGGTGATAAGGTTTTGAATCAAACTGCAATTTAAATTGATAATGAACAAAAGCCTGTGCAGTAATCAGATGAACGCGAGCCAACGTTTCCAGCACAGCACAGCATCCTTTCTGTGCTGGAAACATTGGCTCATGTACATCTGATTACTGCACAGGCTTTTGTTCATTTTCATTTTAAATTGCGGTTTGATTCAAAACCTTATCAACCATGGACCCCTGAGGAAGGCGTGTTTACCGAAACACGGACCGCGTCGGGTCCCTTGGTTTGTAAAAAGGTGGTATTATTGACCGCATTTAATATTTGATATAATAAACCTAGCCTGTATGTTGTACATATTGTCTGCAGTTTTTTTCTTGTTTTGCGAAAAAATGTTCTTTGGCATATAGTTTCCACAAGCTCACATAGTGTTCTCAAACTTTCCAGGACCTCAGCAATACAACACAGGGCTCAAATATCTCATATCCCTAGAACTTTATGCATCAAATTGTCACCGTTCCCACACTAAATCTCATTATCTTATTATACGTGCATATATCACTTTCAAATCACTTAAAATATTTTTCAAAAATTTGTTATAGAAAAGCACTTAGCAACTAGCAAAACATGTCGGTCTATAAAGCCCCTGGCCATGTGATATAATGTTCTTAAAGCTGGCCAGGGGTCTTACAGTGTGACATGTTTCGCTATTTGCTAAGTGCTTTTCTATAACTATAAGTATTTAAAGTGATTTGAAAGTGATATATGCACGTATAATAACATAATAATAAGATTTTGTGGGGGACCTATGACAAGCTGTAGGGATATGAGAGTATTCGAACCCTGAGTTGTATCGCTGAGGCCCTGGAAAGTTTGAGAGCACTTTGTGAGCTTGCGGAAACTATATAATAAAGTAGATTGTTGACTATCCAGAAGCTGAGAACTATAGCCTGAAGTGTGAAGTGTGGCATTTAAAAATGTTAGCTTGCCATTTAGGGGATCGGTTATTAAACTGTGCTAAACCAGTTAACTACCAAAAACTAAGCCAGCATGGTAAAAATACCATTCTTGCTACTCAGCGTACATAGGGGCAGGATATGGGCAAGTCATGGATAGAGAAGGGTCATGATTAGCCCTGACAGAGAGCACAGAGGACATCACTGTGTATTACCTTTCAGGGCTGCCAGTACCATGGTTACATCTAATATTATTTCAACAGACCCAATCACTAACCATCTGTATATATAATCTGCCTTCAGTTTTAATCCCAATGATATTGTACTACTGTTCTTATCCTGTCTGTTCTGTATTCGGCTAGCTATTAAAATGTTTGAATTGTATGAACAGCATTAGCATCATATCTGTGATATCTGTACATTCTAACGTGTTCCTACTAAGGTTTTTCATTGTGTTGACGCTATGGGTATCATATCTATGTTATATGAATGCTCTTTCATGCTGCCTATTAGGAAAGATTGGTAATCTGCTGGATTTTATCATGTTTCTGTTAAATGACTGTTTTACAGTGTTATTTCTGATACTGTATCACCTTAGCCCTATTAGAGGGATTCAAATTGTCATCTCCAAGTTTACCTCATTGACTGTTTGAATGCTTATATTTGATGACTTTACTATTATTACGTTGTTATCAAAATTGCAAGTTTTAATTTAAGATGAATCTGCTGTGTACCACATAGGGTGAATTTCCTTATAGAAGCAGTTGAATATCAATAAATCTATACAGTAAATAAGCAAACTAAGGCCCTCTTTTACTAAGGTGTGCTAACTGATTAGCGTGTGCTAATTGGTTAGCGCACCTTAGTAAAAGAAGGGGTAAATATTCCAGTTTCTAGGGGTTTTCTTGGTGGGGTTTCTTTTTAGTGTGTTTTTGTTTTTGTTTGTTTTTTAGGAATTGCTTCTATTTTTTAGGGGGGGGGGGGGAATTCTCAGCTCTGTTTGCTGAAAACTGCTGTCCCTTAGGAGGCCTATTTCGAAAACCCCACTTCCCTGTTGTTCTTTCCTGTACCTTCCCCTTTTATTTTAATATTGTATCCTTACTCTTTTTTCCTCTTGTTTCAATTTTTTGTTTCAATAGTTGCTTTTTGTTTGTCTGTCCTTTCCCCGACTTTTAATTAATTTTTATAATTCTGTAAAGATGTAAACTGCTTTGGTGCTGAAAGCCATATATCAAGTCATAATAAAGTTGAAACTTGTTTGTTAAAAATGTAAATACAGTGGTACCTTGGATTACGAGCATAATCCGTTCCAGGAGCATGCTCGTAATCCAAAATGGTCATTTATCAAAACAAAGTTCCCCATAGACAATAGTGGCAACAGCAACAATTGGTTCCAGAACCCGGGGTCTGTACCTGTCGGGGCCGGGTGCTGCAGCGCCGTCTTCTCCGTCTGCCTCCTCCTCCATCTGTCATCAGAAGAAGAACCCGACAGTGCCGCTTCGGGGGGGATGCCAGCCGCTGGAGAACCCCACAGTGCCGCTTCGGGGGGGGGGTGGAGGGGGGATGCCAGCTGCCGGAGAACCTCGCAGTGCCTTCAGAGGGATGCCTTCTCCATCCGCCGGCCAGCCCTCCACGTCGGATGCCCTTCGCATGCTGGAGAGCCCCCACCCGAGCCCACACAGCTGAGCGCCACCCCACCCGCCCGCCGCGCAAGACACGCACGACGATGATTGATGCTGTGCACGTCACACGCAATGCACAGGAGGGACAGCACCCGGCCACGCAGGCCCAGACAGAGGTCCTCCAACCTGCGGAAGGCACCCGATGTAGAAGGCTGGCCCGAAGACGGAAGAGGAATCCCCTGTAAGTGCTCGTTGATCGGGGCAGTGCTCGGTTTGCGAGTCAAAAGTTTGCTGAGTGTTTTGCTCGTCTTGCAAAACACTCGCAAACTGGGTTACTCGCAAACCGAGGTACCACTGTACATACAAATGCTAACAATAAAACTTTAAAATATGTTGAACATGTAGGTCACGAGTCAGTCACATTCCTTTTCTACTATCGGCCTCTTTTACAAAGCCGCGCTAGCGGCTGCGCTGCGCTAACGGCCCCGAAGCCCATAGAGATTTAAAGGGCTTCGGGGCTGTTGCTGCGCGACAGCCGCTAGCTCGGCTTTGTAAAAGAGGCCGAATACGTCTGATCTTCCTGCAGGACTGAAGGCAAAGTCATCACTCTTCCTGTTTCCATGTCAGACAGCATATGGTATACAGACAACATACCAACACAGTAGGAGCCTAAAATCTAATCAAATTAGAGTAAATAGGAGAAGTGATCACACATACTGATCTAGGAATCTCCCATCAGATATTGCGTTCACATACTATACTAGTGGCGAAACGCATTACCATCTTGTGACCCTTCAGCAGCAATACTACGGCTCTTGCTATTTTCTTTACGGGGCTGATTTTCAGAGGTCAAACTAGAATCCGACACACATGCAGTAGCGTTTTCCCCATCACGCAAAGATGTTGAAAATATCTGAACAGATTTGGAAAATAAGTATTTCCTTACATTTGGGGACAGATCAATCTTATATAAGAGTCATCTATTCCTTTATCATATGAAACCATTATTTGTGGTACGTTGTTACAGGTAAAGCCTGTGTTAGATAAATACAAAAGCCGTCTTTTATTTATCCTGACAGCAATAGCTATTCAAATGATCACGAGAAACTGGAAATGTCATGACAGACTTAATTACACATTCTGGTGGACAAGTGTGTTGAACACATACAAATATGAAGGAATGAACATGGAATGCTTGGGTTTTCGTAATGCATTTAATAAAATTTGGAGCCCGTTGACTGCATTTCTTAATACGCAATAACAGTAATGTATTTTTCTTTCTTAGATTTCCTTACACATCCAGGGTGGGGGGGGGGGGGAGGGAAGGATATTTTGAGGAGTTAATTATTTGAGTATAATGCTATATAAATAATATGATTTAATGTATTCATAATTGAGAGGGGGTGGGGGAAATGGTTGTTTTTGCTATTCTATTTGTGTATTGTGGTGCATTTTATATAATCTTCTAATGTTATATTATTTGTAATGCACTGTTAAAGTTTGAAAACAATTAAGAATTTATATAAAAAAAGTATTTCCTTACATTGCTCAAAAAAGTTGGATATTGTTACCTTTTCAATGACAATCCATTCAAGGCAAAATATTAATTTCTTAGATGAAATTCAACCAGAAAAGAAAACCAAAACCAAACAAAAAATCCTTTCTTTTTCTGTATATATAGCATATATCCCCCACACACCCATCCACCCACCCGAACACATTGCTTACCCCCATCTGGCACCGGCACCAACGCACAGGACATGCCAATGCCCGAAGATCTGCCATCTTCTTTTTGCTGGGCCTTGAGCATATGCGCATGCTCAAGGCCTTTGAGTTCTTCGAGATCTCTGAGAATCTCGGAGAGAGCGGGAACTCAAAGGCCTTGAGCATGTGCAGATGCTCAAGGCTCAGCAAAAAGAAGATGGCAGATCTTCGGGCACCGGCACCGGCATGTCCTGTGCGTTGGTGCCGGTGCTTGTGCCAGATGGGAGTAAGCAATGTGTTCGGGTGGGTGGATGGGTGCGTGGGGGATGCCAGATCATGGCGGGGGGGGGGGGGGGCGATGATAGTGGGGGATGCCAAATCGCGGAGGGGGGTGCCAAATTGCAGGGGGGCACTCATAAATCGAGGCAAGCTCGGTTTCCGAGGCGCTGATTTTGCTAATGTTTTGCTCGTCTTGCAAAACACTCGCAAACCGGTGCACTCATAAACCGAGGTACCACTGTATATATATATATATATATATATATATATATATATATATATATATATATATATATATGTATATATGTATATATATGTATATATATATACATACTAGTCTTATAGCCCGTTACATTAACGGGTGCTAGAATATATGTGTGTGTGTCTGTCTTTATTTCTCAAATCGTGCACTCAGCACTGTTGCTCATACCCTTCATGGTCTAGCGTGGCACAATGATGACACTCAGGCGCTTGTCAACTCAAGTGGAATTTATTCGGCCGCAGCCATAACATCACAATTACATCAAACTGTTATCAACTGAACATCATAATCAAGCATGAACGGTGATGAACTATACACAGTAACCGCACTTCAGAAAATGGCATAACACACAATGTACATCACCAGGCAACATATAAGGAACTGATGGTCAGGCGCACAGCATCTGGCTCTCTATCCCGCACAATGTGGGGCGCCGTACAAGCTTCCCCAGCTCACCGGACCCTTCCCGTTCAAGGAGGTGTCCCCTCGTCAGCTGTACGTTGTTGTGAAGATCATGGCCTGGCCCCCTGCCGTCCAAGCAAGGCGACGTGCCCCATGTCTTAACCACTGTAAAGATGTCAGCCTTCTACCCATATGCTGTGCTTACCTGCCACCTGCCAGACTGGCTGCGACAGTAGTGAAGGGTGGGCGGGAGGGAAGTCGCGTCGATCTCCCTGGACCGCCGTCGGGAAAAGGGGCGACCTCCCTTCCGCTTCCCCCTCATCTCCTAACCCTCCCCTCCCCCCTCCCTCGCTGATTGGCGTTTCCTATCCTCCTCCCTCCCCCCCCCCCTCCTATCTATTCGCTCCGGCTTCAGGCCGATTTGGCCTCGCTCCTCCCTATACGGGATCGGAGCTTGTTCTCAAATCGTGCACTCAGCACTGTTGCTCATACCCTTCATGGTCTAGCGTGGCACAATGATGACACTCAGGCGCTTGTCAACTCAAGTGGAATTTATTCGGCCGCAGCCATAACATCACAATTACATCAAACTGTTATCAACTGAACATCATAATCAAGCATGAACGGTGATGAACTATACACAGTAACCGCACTTCAGAAAATGGCATAACACACAATGTACATCACCAGGCAACATATAAGGAACTGATGGTCAGGCGCACAGCATCTGGCTCTCTATCCCGCACAATGTGGGGCGCCGTACAAGCTTCCCCAGCTCACCGGACCCTTCCCGTTCAAGGAGGTGTCCCCTCGTCAGCTGTACGTTGTTGTGAAGATCATGGCCTGGCCCCCTGCCGTCCAAGCAAGGCGACGTGCCCCATGTCTTAACCACTGTAAAGATGTCAGCCTTCTACCCATATGCTGTGCTTACCTGCCACTACCCGTGATAGCGAAACCTCGCTTATCGCGGGTTCCCCCCAAGTGTCATGGCTGCGGCCCCGCACAAGTTAACATATGCCATATATCCAGACCGATGTCGGAGCAGTGTACCCCGCCAGTACAAACGCAGACCGCTGTCCTCTAGCAATTAGACTTGTGTTTTATTATTATATATACATCCAGACCGCTGTCCTCTAGCAATTAGACTTGTGTTTTATTATTATATATACATCCACCTAATGAGTTTCTTGCGAGTTAGTTATCTCCACGGCTGTGCGAGATCTCACACCTTTCATACTTACTGGGGTATAATAGTTATCTCCACGGCTGTGCGAGATCTCACACCTTTCATACTTACCGGGGTATAATAGTTATCTCCACGGCTGTGCGAGATCTCACACCTTTCATACTTACCGGGGTATAATAGTTATCTCCACGGCTGTGCGAGATCTCACACCTTTCATACTTACCGGGGTATAATAGTTATCTCCACGGCTGTGCGAGATCTCACACCTTTCATACTTACTGGGGTATAATAGTTATCTCCACGGCTGTGCGAGATCTCACACCTTTCATACTTACTGGGGTATAATAGTTATCTCCACGGCTGTGCGAGATCTCACACCTTTCATACTTACCGGGGTATAATAGTTATCTCCACGGCTGTGCGAGATCTCACACCTTTCATACTTATCTCACACCTTTCATACTTACCGGGGTATAATATGGGACCACAATAAGGTAGTGTGGGGAAGCCTGCTGTCTGAGGATATTATTGGTCTGTGGGGAAGCCTGCAGGCTGAGGATAACATTCGTCTACAGTTAACTTGTTGAGTATATTCCGAGTTCTATATCAATAAGGTAGTGAGGGGAAGCCTGAGGGTACACCAAGCAACAGCCATCCCTCAACCTGATGTAAACCGAATAGTAACATCCATAAACCGAGTGTATATCCAACATCCATCCCTCAACCTGATGTAAAACGAATAGTAACCTCCATAAACCGAATGTATCCATGATTTTCGGATTGTAATTAGGGAAAACACTGTTGAGGTAATGTCACCTAATAGGGAAGGTTCTTCGGCTAAACTATAAGGTAAAGATGTAAACCCCACAATAAATGTAAGGTAGTGCCACTCTTGAGGTTATGTAACCTAATATAAACCATCCACGATGTAAACCGCGCATTGTAACATCCATAACCCGAATGTAGACCCCTGACCCGAATGTAGACCCTGATTTACAAACAGCAATAAACTCTATGTGAGCCCTATGTAGCGCACGATCATCCGCCCCATAACAGCCTTCATAACCTTCATAAAACTGAGCGTTCGTTCTTACCTCGCAGATGTTGACTCTCCTCTGAGTAGGGGACTCCTTACGTTATTTCCTTCTGAGTAGGGGACTCCTTACGTTCTTCTCTCCCAGATGCCTGTGAGTGATGTAAGCTGGTCCTAAGGCTAAGGTCTCCGGTAATCAGCGAGGTGATAAGGGATGATAGCAAGGCCATGTAGCTGATGACGAGAGTTGAGTGAGGCAAGAAAACAGTTAATAGAGGAGGTACACACACTGTTGTCAGTAGCATCACCCCGTATAAGGGCGTGTTATGGTCAAGGAGACCTCAAGGAAGGCAAATGAGGGCTCAAGGCCTACGTCTTACTTCCCGTTCTGCAGGTAATAAGGTCGTAAGCACAGTGGTATTGAGTGAGCACAAAACAGTTAATACATGCATGAAGTACGCATGAAGTGAGGGCAACACAACCTTTGCCTGTAGCACCCCGTATAAGGGGCCGCCATGGTCATGGAGAAAATCAAGGAAGCCAAATATGAGGGCTCAAAGCTGTAAGGTCTATGTCGTAGTTCCCCTCTGGCTAAGTAGGAATTCGTAGATGAATGGAGGAAGAAAATGATACCATGGAGACCAAGAGTCTTATTGAAGAGGGAGTGATACTACCTGGATATGGTCCCCTCGATTGTAGGATTCAGGGAGGATGAAAGTTTTAAGTGGTGAACTGACCATGATCCTGGTGTACTTAAGATGAGGAGCTGCTCCTGGCGCCCAACTCATGGGCGCCCCTACTCGGAAAAGATCCGCTGTTAGGCCCATCCTAGGGCCACAGGAAGAGGACATAGTAATTCGTTGGGTAACATATTAATGATGAAGCAGTTATGCGCTAACATTTATGACAGCCGATATCATTGTGTGTCTCCCATAACCTCACATAGAAGAAGTTGGTGGCTAAGGAAAGGGGTCTATCTTTGTGACTCAACCAGCATGAATTGAATCTCTCAGTCTCAGGATAAATAGATAATGGTTACGGCAGATGGGCAGCCTAGATGGTCCTGACGGGTCTCCCTCGCCATCCGGTTTATTGAGATACAGGGGACACATCATGGAGTGCCGTATGACATCTTTTATTACTTCACTATAAACTAGGTGGACTTGATGAGAAGCTGTCCGGGGCCAACAGAATGCTAGATCTAGAAGGAATCAGTACTACAGGCATGGTGTGTCCAGAAATGCGACAAAGATGGTTACGTGGTAGGAGGAGGTGCCGTACCGTGAAAGATTACCGAAAATCATCCTCTTCTTTGCAAACAGAGGAGAATGAGAGGGGACATGATCGAAACATTCAAGGTACTGAGGTAGAAAAACGGAACAATACTCCGGGATCTATCATAAGGGAAAAACACCCTCCATGTATTCAGGAGAAATCCAGACAAGTTCCGCTGAACCGGAGCATATACAGGCAGACACAGGTGGACTGCTGGGCACGCTGGACCGCCGGTCCGACCCCGCAGCTCCTATGTTCTTAACTTCGGTGCTAAATTAATAAAAGAAAGATACCTATGTGAGAGAATAATCCAGGCAGTTGTGTGAGGAAACAAGGGTAACATGAGTCCAGAAAATTTTTTTTTTTTTTTTTTTTGATTTGATTGTTTTGGACACTTAATAAGAGACTATCCCATAATACCAACTGTCCAAAATGCTATGTTAATAGATTTAAAGGTCCTCCGCAGTCAAATCCCCAGGATAAGAATTATAGTATCATTCTGACATGATGATTGGACAGATGGCTAGGCTAGAGATAACCCCGAAAAGCAGTGAATTTTAAGACTATGTACTTTTAACAGGCTGTGGCTTTCCCCATGTCTTTCTCAATATTAGACTATGGACCTATCCATGGAAACCCGTCCAAACATTTTCCAAACCAGCAACAGTATGCGCTCCCGCCGGAACCTCTGGCACTGCGCTCCAGAGCCCAACTCTTATTCTCTGATTTGAAAATATTTCCTCCTATAAGTTTTAAAAGTATTTACCTGTAATTTCCTCCCTCAGTCTGTAATTTTGAAAATTCGATCCGCTTTTACTCCACTCCGGGTTTTGTAGACTTCAATCACATCTCCCCCAAGCCGTCTATCCTCAAAGCTGAAGAGCCCCACTCTCTACAGTCTTTTCCCACTGGAGAGGAGCCTCCCGCTCCCTCCTGGTGCCATCTCGATCTGGCGAGAAAGGAATCACCGACAAGGAAGAAAGCTCCACCCCGAGGGCAGATCCTGCTGACCAACAACGGGGCCCAACACTGGAAACATGGAAAGAGTGCAATAGAAGAAAAGGAAGAAGGAAAACCCACCAAGAGACTTAAAGATCTTAATATGTATACTTTGAATGAAAGATCGGATAGGGATGTCATGCTAGAGATGTTTTATACCTACATGGCATAAATGCGCTCGAGAAAAGTATCTTTCATATGATAGGAATCTCTGGAATGAGGAGGCTTAGGATGAAGTTGAAAGGGAACAGACTCAGAAGTAACCTCAGAAAATACTCCTTCACAGAAAAGCTTAGTGAATGCTTGGAATTGACTTCGGTAGAGCTGAAAATGTATCCAAATTCAAGAAAGCTTGGGATAAGTACACTTCCATACCCTTTACCATCTTGGTGGCTCTTCTTGAATCCTTTCTAATGCCACTAGAGATAAGGAGACCAGAACTGAACGCAATACTCCAGATGAGGCTGCACCATGGAGCGATACAGGGGCATTATAATATTCCTAGTTTGGGTGGAAGGTTTCATCGTATAGTCTACAATGATACCCAGATCCTTCTGTGGAGAAAAGGTCCTATTTACAGATGTCGTCAGCAAAGTAAATGAAATACCAATACACCAGCGTGTGCAGTATGATAGATATTCACAATGTTGTGGTTCTTGGAGGGATAATGGATTGGTCATCCCTGTGGATTTTTAAGCATGCATTTAAATTGTACTTTTTTCCTGAATGTGTGTTGACTGCTTATTGTGAGAAATGTAAGTTCTACAGGCACTAATTTATGAAATGCAGAGATGTGCAAAAGATTCTGGTCAACATTAATTTACTCTAGGGCAATCCTCCCCCCCACCCACCTCTGTTACCTCGAATATGTATTTGCAGCCAAACAGTATAATCACATTTAACAAATTAATAGTATGCAATCATCCCCAACCCAGCTACATAGCAAGGATACAAACACTGCAGGAGATGGGCAGCCCGGAGAAAAGACTAGGTGAAGGAAGCCTCATCCACCTCCCCGGCCCGCGATGCTGGGTGCGCCAAGTGGCCGCGGACTCCACCCAGCCCCCGGCCAGACAGACACCACCTGCGGGGCCGCCCCGCAAGCAGCGTCCCGGCGGGCCCCTCCGCTCGATCAACAGGAGTCCCGCCATGCACGCTGGGGCGGCGCGGTGGTGGCTGCGCGGCGACGAGGCTCGCGACTCCCAGCCCCTCTCCTCCCCGCTCAGCCCAACTCTCCCACATCCTCAGCCCGAAAAAGGGGGCCGGAGACCTGGCCGTGCAGGGCCCCAGGCAGGAGACGCCGCGTGCACCGCGGGCCGACTTCCCACCTCGGCCCAGCCCCGGCGCAGACAGGATGCCGGCCAGCACACTACACACCGCGTGCGCGGCGGCCATACTCCCCCTCCCACCCGGAGACGCCAAGCACCCTGGTCAGTCACCGTCAACCCCGGCAAGCTGCTGGACACCCGCGCGACCGACCTCAACAGCCCTCCGGCCATGCGGTCGTCACACAGCGCACCCGAAGCCCCGCAGGGGCAACCACAACAGAGAATTCCAAGCGGCAGGCATGGGGAATAGGAGCCTGCGCCGGGCCACGTGGTGGCGACCACAAGCAGCCCAGAGGCCGCGAGCTCCTCGCCCACCCACCGGACCTTCTCCCTTTTTTTTTTTTTTTTTTTTGCACAGAGAGGAGGAAAACAAGGTGTCTCGACGGGCCTGGCCCTCAGCACACGTGGATGGCGACTCGACAAAGTTAGTCGTGAACCGCCTCGCCCCAGGGACTCCACTCTACCTCCCTTCCGCTGCTGGTGGGGAAATGCTCCTGTCCGCGTGTGCAGCGGCCCAACGTCCCAGCCCACACATGGCTCACGGATACTGGAGCCGGAGGTGCCCTGATGATGCCCTGCCGACTTCTGGCTCCGCGGGAGCACTCCAGCAAGGTGAGAAAAAACCCACATTTCTGTAGTGGGTGAGCGGGAGGGAAGTCGCGTCGATCTCCCTGGACCGCCGTCGGGAAAAGGGGCGACCTCCCTTCCGCTTCCCCCTCATCTCCTAACCCTCCCCTCCCCCCCTCCCTCGCTGATTGGCGTTTCCTATCCTCCTCCCTCCCCCCCCCCCCTCCTATCTATTCGCTCCGGCTTCAGGCCGATTTGGCCTCGCTCCTCCCTATACGGGATCGGAGCTTGTTCTTTCTCTCTCTCTCCTTAGCCGCTTTCTGTATTTCTGTCTTTCTTTTTCCTTGGCTGTCCACCACCACCCCTTGCTTGCTCCACCTGTCCATTCTCCCTTCCTTTTACCTCCCCTGTGGTCACCACCACTCCTTCATTGCTCTCCTTATCCAGCAGCAGCCCTTCTCCCTTTGTTTTACCTCCCCCCTGCTAGAATATATATCTGTCTGTCTTTCTTTCTGTCTCCCTCCCACTATCTGTCTTTCTCCCTGCCCCCTATGCAGCAGCATTTCTGTCCCGTCCCCTCCCCTTCAGCTTTAAAAAGGTCTTACTTCACCACCCTGGCACCAAGGGAGGGAACCGGGCAGCCTCACCTCCATGGTAGAAACGGTGCTAGGGAAAGGGCACAGTTTATTTATTTCAGTTTGCATCTTACGACTGGCATCAGAAGGGCAGGCTGGAGCTACTCCCCGTGCTTCCTAGTTCGGCCGGACAGGGGAATCTGCAAGGACTGGAATAAAAGAGGGAAAAGTTGAGGCGAACGCACTCCTAGACCCCCCCCACAGGCGACAGCCGCAGTGATTGACAGCTCCCCTCTGAAGTCATCGGTGTGCGCCGCCCTGCCGTGTGCGGGCGGGGGGAACTCTCTCTGCGTTGCTGGATGAGAGGTAATCCTGGGTCGCTGCTGTGCGAGATTTGTCCCGATCCCTTCCCGAAGCTGGAGAGGGGCGGGAAAAGCTTGCGATCACCTCCTTGCTCCGTACTGTGCTCGGGGTACCTGAATTACCCGCCTCCCTGTCTGTGTGCGTGCGGCAGTTCTCATTTCTCGGTGTGGTGCTCGGGCTTTTTTAAATTTTGAAGTTGCCATGGCGGCTATCCTCAGTCGCAGTGGCGCAAGGTGGAGAGTAGGGAGGTTTGTCTGGCGCGCATGCGCACTCCTACCGCCACAGCCCGACAGATCAGGACTTAGGGAAGACGCGGTTAGAGTGCACATGTGCGCTTAGCATTTTATTGTTATATATATTGTACTGTATATATTCTTTTTTTTTTTTTTCAAAAAGTACAAAGGCTAGGGGACACATCCTGAAGTAACTAACCTCCTCTTTTACTAAACCGCGATAGCGGTTATTAGTGCAGAGAGCCGCACTGAATGCTCCGTACTACTCCCACTCCCGATGCTCACAGGAACTCTACGGGTTCCTTTAGCTAGCATTTTTAGCGCACACAGCAGATTAGTGCACGCTAATTCCACGCTACGCGGCTAGAGCTAATGCCAGCTCAATGCTGGTTTTAGCGTCTAGCGCATGCAGCATTGTAGCACACGCTATTCCGCGCGTTAATGCCCTAATTCAGTTTAATAAAAGGAGCCCTAAGTGGTACCTTTATTTTATTTTACAAAACCATGATAGCAATTCTGCCATGGCAAATGCACCAAAGCCTATTCAATTCCCATGGGCTTTGGTGCATTTGCCGCAACAGAATCGCTACCATAACTTTATAAAAGGGGCATAAGGACATAAGAATTGCCGCTGCTGGGTCAGAACAGTGGTCCATCGTGCCCAGCAGCCGGCTCACACAGCGGCCCTTAGGTCACAGACCAGTGCTCTAAATGAGTCCAGCCTCACCTGCATACGTTTCGGTTCAGCAGGAACTTGTCTAACTTTGTCTTGAATCCCTGGAGGATGTTTTCCCATAGTTAAGATCTTGCTATTAGAGGTTGTGGTAAAAGCAATTGATCTATCTGGATTTAAGAACAGTTTGGACAAATTCCTGGAAGAAAAGTCCATAAACCATTATTAAGTAGACCTGGGGAAAACCTATAGTGTGTGTATGTATGTATGTGTCATGGTAGAGGTTTCTACCATGGCCAGAGACGCTACATGCTTCGATGCTCATAGGAATTCTATGCATGTTGCATCCTGGGGTACTAAATGCTCCGGCATGCAAAGAACTCCTATGAGCATCGGAGCATTTAACATCTCTGGCCGCGGTAGAAACCTCTACCACGGCTTAGTAAAAGAGGGCCTTAGAATGTGTGTATGTACTGTATATTGACTTCTGGAAATTACTGTAGTTAAATGCCTATAATCCCACTATATCCCCCAGAAGTCAGTTTAGGATCATAAATCCTTTGAACACCAGGTTCTTTATCTTTGTACACTTTTGAGGCAATATGGTGAGCAAAACAAATTGCAACCTTAACACTGTAAGTTATTTACAGTTAACGACGAATGCAAATTTATAATATCTATGCAGAATAAGGCATGTCTGATGGCCACTGATTCTGTATCTACAGTTATCCAAGAAATGACAACATCCACTAGAATAAGAGCCCTGGAGTGATGTTATGATTTTATAACGTTTTAAATCAAATCCACACTATTCTAGTGGGATATCGGTACAAGGTGGATCTTCTGGCATTCAGTTATAGCATACAAGCAATCAATATTATTATTTTAAAAGGGAAAATACAGGCAAATAATTATTATTACTCCTCAAAATCAGCTGCTGCTTATGAAGACTGAGTTACATGGTTACACTGTAAAGAATTGCATACAAGATATCCTATCAAATGGCAAAATTAACCTAAATAACTATCACTACTTAAAAGAAAAATACTAGGAGGATAGAAATGAAATATGGTAAAGAAATCCTGCCTACCAGTCTTATTGCAGTCTTCTTCATCTTTTCATACAATGGTGCAAGGGAATAATCACGGAAGTATAGGATACAGAATGAAATCAATCTAATTTGTAATTCCTACTTTTACTTCTTAAGTTTACTATCTGACCTTTTTTCAAAAAGTGAATGCCTCAAAATATTTATAGTGCACCCCCCACCCTAAAATTAGAATTGAGGAAGATTTATTTTCATCATTGAATCTCAGTGCAGATTTATACATTCTGTCCTGCACTTTCCCCCCCTTTTACAAAAGTATAGCGTGTTTTTTAGCAGCAGCCATGGCGGTAACAGCTCCAACGCTCATAGGAATTCTATGAGCATCGGAGCTGTTACTGCCACAACTAGCACTAGAAACCATGCTACACTTTTATAGAAAGGGGGGGGTAGTTATTCGATTTCCTTTTGTCACACAGCTTATGTTTTAACCTTGTGATGTCTCCCTCCCCCCAAATATTTGCAAAATAAATTCATAATTATGGCTGTAGAATACAGTCATCTGAAGTAAGATCTATCAAAATATTTTATTATTTCTTCAAGTGGTCCTCAAACTAAGCTTGAATTCTATGTTGGCAATTAAAGTTTATTTAATTTGGATTCCATTTCATTTAATCAATTGAATTTGCTGTATAGCTATTGTCTATTCATTACTTACAGATTCAAGGTTACCCATTTCAGCATATCACCATTTCTACAGGTGGCAACAGAAAAAAAAAAAAACAGTGCCTGCTCTTTTTGGGGGGAATTGTGGATGTGAATGTAGTATAGGTGGCAAAACAACACCTTAGCTATTTCTGTACACTTATATTTCAATATCTAGGTATGTTTTTTCTCATAAACCTGCAGATGTCTTTCCAAAATAATATTCTAGACTATTACTACCACGTCAAGGGACTGATAGACCAAGTCTTAGGGCTTCTTTGACAAAGCCGCACTAGTGGCTGCTGTGCGGCAAGCACTCTGACGTCCATTAATTCCCTGTGGACGTCAGAATGATTACCATAGCAGCAGCCATTAGTGCAGTTTTGTAAAAGGCTGGGGTGGGGGAGGGGTTAGTAATATATGCAAATAATAATCATAATTTAATTCAATGCAAAACTTATATTCCATTTACTCAAGGCAGATCACAAAAGAGAGAATAGAACCAGAGTCAGAAAAATATAATACAGTCCATCCTCCCCTCCCCACTTGGTCATAGATATGATGAGTTTGACAGATATTATTTAATACATTCTTTTAAATAGCCCAAGTTCACAACATTGAAGATATAATCTTTCAGCACATGTTACCCTATCCAAGCATATTGGGGATGCTTCTCATAACATTCTGTTTCATGTTCTCGACAGCTGAGGCGGTAGGAAGTTTCAATGTACCCGGAAAGATTTCTGAGGCAAGATCCATATGTGTTGCAATCTAAGAAAAGGTACCAAGTCTTAGTGCACGCTTACTTGAGAAACGAGACAACAATATCAGTTGGGTTCTATTTATTGTTAATTGAAATGGTATATCTCTGGCAAATGAAACGATAGAAAGATGTGGTTTGTTGCATTTGAATCAGCCTCCTCTTGATCACTTAGCCAGCCGAATAACTCCATTTCTAAGTCTTGGTCCCTTTTCTTGGGGTCATGACACATATTGTTAACCTCCACCAGCCTAGATATATAAAGTAAAAGTAAGGCGTAGCAGTTTAAACAAAACTCTGGCTGGAATAGGTAACCAGCACAAACACATACACACAAAAATAAATAAGGGGAGAATTATGAGAATTAACTTTGCGGAAGATAATAACTGTATGACGTCCTTGCAAATATGATAAACCCAACTAAGATACAAGTAAGTGTTTTGACCAACATCTTCTACCTTCAATTTCATAGTATCTAAACTACAAACTGAGTCACACACATGCACATACACTAAAATCAATACCTTCCTGATTACAGGATCTCTGTCAGGTCTGTCTACACAAATCCCTGACCCAAAGGAGGAGCAACTGTAGGAAACTTATTACCGATGTCTACCAAACCTGTCCTGTGGACCCTACAGCTGCTGAGATGTTGAAGTATCCACAAAGGCTATGCATGAGTTCAATCTACATGCACTGGAAACATGGCATATGGAAACTAATTACATGCATATTCATTGAAGACATCCTGCACTTAACTGGTTATTAGGTCCCCAGAACAGATTTAGGAAGCCCTGCTCTACCGTTTTAGCTTATGCGAGTGTCTAGATTCAACCCAAACAACTGCTGCAGAGCAGGGGATCCAGAAAAGAAGGGGGCCCCTTGCAGGGGCTCCCAGATCTTCTGAGGCATATTTCTTCAAGCTGGTGGCCCTTTACAACACTGATGCATGAAGACCCTTTATTTGAAGCTCTGCCACTGGCTTCAGGGGTGCCTCATTATTTATCTGTTTAATACATTTCTAATCCGCTTGAACCTACGCGGTTAAATGCAAGCGTATTCATAATCTGACATGCAAAACATTTAAAATAAACAGCATCAATCTCAAAGCTGAAACAAATATGCAAATTGGGTTTAATCTCAAAGCTGAAACAAATATGCAAATTGGGTAGCACTAACTTTATCAAGACTTTTTTCATTTTTGAGGAAAACCTTTCTTTTTAAAATCTTTGGGTTTTGTATTACAAAATCAAACAAACAAGACTACATCAGGTTAGTCCGAACAAGTTCTTTCTGCTTATTTCCCTGAGTTCTTTAAGGCACTGTTTATGTTTTTTTTATTGATATCCCGCTTTATAAAAAGTGGGTTCAAAAAACATAATAAATAATACATAATTAAAAACACAAACAAACGTTACAAAAACACATACATGCAAGCATAGACTTGGCTTAACTGCCTTGTCCTACATAAAATACACATCAAAAACAATCCACCCCACCCTCACATACAATACTCACCCCGCACGCCTGTCTCTTTGTATCGTTTATACATTCAAGTTGTAAAACTCCATTGCCATCGCTCTTAGCACCCATATGTCATCTGACAAAACAGGTGATGTTTCAACAAACGCACATGTACGGAAGGGGTGCTGAAAACTTCTCAGCCCAACCAAGAAGAGAACGATGTGGATACGATTCAATCAATGATCTGAAACAAAGTCAAAACATTGACTTTTCGTTTCTGCAAACTGGCAGTTCACAGAATAAGAGAACACTCTTTTCAGCTACAGTGGCAAAACAACGCTCAGAATTGAGGAAGTTGGTCGGCTGGGCTGAGAACTTTTCCGCTCCCCCCTCGTACGCCAGAATGCATTAATCCTCATTAATTTTAGAAAATGCATTCGGCTGGTGCTAAATTATTCTCATTAGTGAAGTGTAGGACTATTTCTGTTCGGCTCAGGGATGATATAATCAGACTCCCAAATCTTAGAAAAAGTTAACTGACCTTAAAATGCACAGCAACTCAAGTCAATCTTGTAAGAAGAGCACAGAAGTCAATAAATCATTACTAATGAATAATTTGTGAATTGATGGAGGTTCATAGAAAAAAAAAAAAAAGAAGTAATCAATTCCTTAGAGCGCAGAGTAAAACATTTCAAATGTAAATGCAAAACTTTTATGGATACGTTCTCTGGAGTTGCTCCCGTGTCTTTACACCTGCACTATACCATACCTAAGATGTTCTCGCTGCTAAATAAGTCATGGAAAGTAATCCTTCAACTCCAACAAAACAATACTTTTTTCTTTCCCTCTGCCCCAAGGACCCCCCCCCCTCCCTCTCCACACACACACACAAATATTTTTATAAACTTGATTTACCTTAATTGCATAATTATAAACATCTGAACAAAATGTGTTCTAATGTACAGAAAACAATGCCAAATCACCTTCAGTGCTCTTGGTTTTAATCATCTAAGCCTGGAATAGCAAGTCACAGCCCTGCTTACTTATGCTTAGTGCATAATTACGGTAGTTCTTAAATGATCTACTATCATTACAACCTAATTATCGAAACTCTCATCAACCTTCTCAGTTTTGCTTCCTGGCCAGTACACACTGTTTCAGAGTGAGGCTAGCATCTGTCAGCTTTGCTGCGATCACTTAATCAGTTGATTATAATCTAGTTGGGCATTGTTCAGGTTTACGAAGCTGTCTTCCCCCCCCCCCCCCCCCAGCACCACTATCGGACCACTCATCTGCCACACGGAAGCAATCTCCACGTAGCACACAAACACAACCAAATTCTAATTCCGCAATGGATTGCAACATATTCGCCATTTCACCACCTGAAGGGCATGCCTATACTCAGAAAGCAGAATTCTGAAGACACCAAAATAAACCTGTCCAACAAACAAACAAACAAAAAAAGCTTCTGTACTGTTCATTTTACACTAACAAACTATTTCAGAAACAAGAGATTTCACTCCTCCCAAAAGTGTTTTAGAACTTCAGGGGTTTCACCATGCATAAAGATCATGAAGAACTACAGATGACCGCAGGATGGGTATGATACGATATGCCCCTCTGTTCTAACCTGCGCTAGAATATACATTGTGAAACTATTTTTTTATTATTATTATTGCTCCATCTGCTGGATGTCCCGTCTTTCTTTCACAGTTGCAGCTCACCAGCTCCACAAAGTAGCAGCAGGTGGCTTTGTTCTTAGAGTCTAGCAGGAGCAAGTGAACACCCTGGGCGTCTCTGCAGGAGCTGGGAAGCTAAAAGGAGGTCGGCTGCCACCGAGGCACTAAGCAATTCTGTCCACATACCCATCTAAGTGGACTGCTTGTTGCCACTGATTCCGCTGTAAGACAAAATTCCCAGACACTACTACATCTGCAAAGGCTCTTGAAGTGACAACTTAAAACGTTAAACTGCATAAAATCCAAGTTTATATCAGTATTGTTTATCACGCTGGGGAGAGAGGGGGGGGGGGGGGGGGGGGGGGGAGAGAGAAAACGCACTTTTAAAGGGAAAATATAAATAAGACAAGGAGGTACCTGGGAAAGTAGTAGGATAGGAATGGTAACCTGATTTGGTTAGACCAACTGCAATTTTTTTTTTTCCCGGGGTCAGTGACAGCAAAGCTCAACCATCTCACCCCAACGAGGAACAAGGTAGGAAGGGAGTGGGGGGGAAGGGAGCGGGATCGTTAAAACTTCCTTCCCTTCACAATATTCCTGGCCTCTCACACTGACACGCTGGAACAGTTAGTCCCTAGCAGGAGAAACAAACAAACAAACAAAAAAAAAAATCAATAAAACAAATCCAACCAAATTAGACCGGTCTAGGTAGACTAAAAACAGCAGCAGCAGCGAGAGGGAAGTAGCCTAGCATCGTTGAGGTTTCTTTGATCAGTAACCCACCACCGTGGCAGCAAGCAGTCCTACATCCTTTTTAAGTACTGAATTTGATAACACAGTTGTTGATGCAAAGGGAAAAAAACAAAACCATGCAAGCAGAAGGAACTTAGCCTTACCTTACTGTGGGCTTGACTTGAAGGGTCCCGCACTTCTGGGAGGGGAGATCCGTAGACAGCGGTCATTGAGGGCGCAGGGTATTAAGGATCGCAGTTGAACTTTACCGCTCTCTCCCAGCCTGCTGCAGTTGGGGGGGGGGGGGGGGTGTTGTTTGTAAGACCGAGGCGAGTCCTTTGATTTTACCGCTTCGGCTGCTCTCTTTCCGGAGCGCTAGCCCCCTACGCGCATCCCTTCCCGGGTCCAGCCGCGCTTTCAGCTCCTTTCCTCTGGGGGTGGCGCGCGGATCTGCGCGCGCCGGGGTTAAGTAGGAAGGTGATGTCAGGAGAGCCGCTCGGGAGTCCCGATCGGGGAGGAGGAGGTGGGGGGGGGGGGCGGGCGGAGGCCGGCCCCTCTCTCGAAAAGCTTAAAAAGAGCAGCCGAGGTGCAGCCGATTGCCTGAGAACTGCCGCAGCCCCAGCTCTTTCCGCACTGAGATGAATGAATGAACCGAGCGCGCAGCGACGGCCAGAGTGGGAGGGGTGGGTAAAAGGCGGATCCTCCGGATTCTCCCGTCGTGTTGCTTTTTTTTTCTGAGCGAGTCCACCTTAAGTGTGAGATGCGGCGGATCTGCTTTTTACCATTTCTGCGCATGGATAAACGGGGGTGGGTAGAGGGAAAGCAGCGAACACCCTCTCGGCTATACAGATGACAGATGGATTAAGGTGGGGGGAGGGGGGAAGCAGCAAAGTCTGTCTCCACTAAACACGAGACAGATGCAAACTCTTTGCACTAGGCGCAAGCCACAGTAGCAAAACTCCCTCTCCACTAAGAAAGGGACAGATGCAGCTTTGCAAACTCCTTCTCAGCTAAGCACAAGGCAGGAGTCATTTATAGTGGGATCCTGCATTTGGCACCGGGGCCGGTCGGTAGCGGGACATCCTGCTTTGCTCTCACCGTAGGCTGAGCAAAACGAATCATGCGCTCGGATTTTGGGGTTTTCACAGCCACCAGAGAGAAGAAAGTTGAATCCTACCGATGACCCCTCCCTCCCCCCCCCCCGGAGCTTTGGAGGAAAGGCAGGATCCTTGATTTCACCAGACCCTTGTGGAAGTTCCAACGTAATGTAATGTAATGTAATTTATTTCTTATATACCGCTACATCCGTTAGGTTCTAAGCGGTTTGAAGAAAATATACATTAAGATTATAAATGAGAAGTAAGAAGGTACTTAAAAAATTCCCTTACTGTCCCGAACGTCTGCACTAAAGCAGAAACTATCAGTTCTGGATATTCCTTCCCTGCCTGCCCCTTGTCTACTTTAATTGAAGCTATCATCGCCTACTAATAATGCTCTTATTATATGGGGGAGGGGGTGGGTTAGATATTCAGCCTGCAGCTACAGCAGTTTCTAAGTCACTTACACCATGGGCTGAATTAACCCCAGGTATTCAATGCTGAGCCATTTCCTGGTTAACGTTAACCAGGCACCAGCAGATATTCAGACGTGGCTAAAGTTCAAATAGGGGAAGGGGTAAAACGCGGACCTTACGGACCTCGCGGATCTAAAACCGCACGTCCTTAAAAATCTGAGGTCTGTGCATTGACAACTCCGCCTTCGCTCCCTCGCGGATCTCACGAATCTGAACTGCACGTCACATCCTTAAAAATCCGAGGTCCGCGCCACTTTTGAGGTCCCTGCCACTTTTAGTCTCTGGCTGTGACAGAGCTCTATGACAATTTAACTCTGACGGATCCTAGCATAGGGAGGGGAAAGCATTAGGATCCGTCAGAGTTAAATTGTCATAGAGCTCTGTCAGAGCCAGAGACTAAAAGTGGCACGGACCTCATAAGTGGCGCAGACCTTGGATTTTTAAGGATGTGACGTGCAGTTCAGATCCGTGAGGTCCGCGAGGGAGCCGGGGGGCCCTGAGCTGAGCTGCAGGGAAAGCGAAGGCGGACTTGTCAATGCACGGACCTCAGATTTTTAAGGACGTGCGGTTTTAGATCCGCGAGGTCCGTAAGGTACGCATTTTTCCCCTTCCCTTCAAAGAGCCTTTTTTTGCTATTCTAACATTATCCATTTATTTAGCCAGTTGGCGGGACTGAATATCACCAATAACTGGTTATGCTCAGGCCCCACCCAGGCACTAACCCGCAGCCAAAGGCAATGTTCAGTGACACTACCTGCTTATGTGTCAATAAAAATGGTCCGATGGCCATCTCTGCAGCCTTTCCTGTATCAGACCCATTTTTCTTTTTTCCTCTTTGATAAAACTCCTGCTTAGCAACTACCTATCCTAACGGTGGCTGGTCAAAAGCGCACGAGGACAAAGGCGCGCCGACAACCGAGCGCGGACAACTGAGCGCAGGGCATAATCACGCTGAAGAAAACCCGTATTTTAAAGGGCTCTGATGGGGGGGGGGTTGGGAGTGAACCCTCCCCACACACTCTACTTAATAGGGATCGCGCTACCTCACGCTGCCATGTTGGGAGGGTGCGGGGGGGGGGTGTAACCCCCCACATTATACTGAAAACTTAACTTTTTCCCTAAAAAACAGGGAAAAAGTTATATTTCCAGTATAATGAGGGGGGTTACAACCCCCCCAAACCCACCACAACGCCAGCGCGATCTCTATTAAGTAAAGTGTGGGGGGGTTCCCCACCAACACCCCCCGTTGGAGCCCTTTAAAATGCGGTTTTTCTTTGGCACGATGAAGTCCTGCGCTCAGTTGTCCACGCTTGGTTGTTGGCGCACCTTTGTCCTCGCGCGCTTTAGACTATGAACCTATCCTAACGGTACCCAACTGCTTTTACTAGTAATGCCTGTATATATATAAAAAAAACTAAGCAGAGTCATCTGAGGTTACTATACAGATAGGAGACAATTTTTAGCACCCATTACGTAATGACACAAAGCGCATCGCAGGGCTCTATTTACAAAGCCACACTGGCAATTGCCACATGGCAAATATGGAAAAGCCCATTTAGTTCCTATGGCCATATTTGCCATACAGGAATCACTATCACGGCTTTGTAAAAGGATCCCATAGTTTTGGTTTTTTAATATATTAAACTCCTGTGTAGGAGGAACATATGTAGGAGTTTAATATATGTTTGATAGGGGTAACACTTTTAAAAAATATATTATTATTTGCATAAGAAGGACATGTTTTACTGGAGTTAACTTACTTTAAGACATGCATTGGCTCAACCAAGAAAATTCCTTTATTTTCATAAAGCTAAGTAGCTGCTTCTGGGTTCGGGGGTTATCACGTGAATAGCAAAATATGTAAATGCATCAATATTATGTTTTGGATTTTATGTTTCTTTTTTTTTACTCATTATTGTTCTTATTTTATATGATATATTATCTATCCCTGATATTCATATGTTTTCCATCATTTTATGCAATTTATTTGACTCTACTATTTTACATTTGATTTAGTTTTTTTCAAACAAATTTTAATAGGCCAAATTTGACATGTTTATGTTTTTCACTTTTTTAGTGTCCCCCTGACGAAGGCATAGCCTTGTGCCAAAACTTGGATCCTTGTTGGGACGTAACATTTATAAATAATAAACAGACTTCATTTGCCCTCCCTCCCCCCTTTTTTACAAAACTACGATAGCGGTTTTTAGCGCAGGCCTGTGTGCTGAATACTTTGTGCTGCTCCCAACAGTCATAGAGTTCCTATGAGCATCGGAAGCACTGCAGAGCATTCAGCGCACCAGATTGCGCTAAAAAACACTATCACAGTTTTGTAAAAGAGGGTGAGTTGGTTATTAGGACATCTTCTTTGTCTTTTTTGTTGTTGTTTGTTCTATTACATTAAGGCAAAAGTTTCTCTTTGTTTTGATTAGCAAAATATGTTTATATAAAATAGTATATATATATATATATATACACACACACACACACGCAGAGCATTGAATAGTTGTGTAAATACTGAAAATAATTGTTATTTATATGTACAGGTTTCCATACATATGGGGGTTGGTATTCAAAATAGGATATTTAAACTGATGACTACATTATATGGGGTGGAATTAGGGCAGTGCTGAAATATAGCTTTTTATTCCTAAAACTGTCTCTGTGATTTTATTAATAATGCCAGGGACTGGGCGGACGAGGAGGTGCAGCCTGCCTATGCTAATGTTCTCAGCTGAACCATTTCGTCTGTACAGTGTTTAGGCCAAATTTTTTGATTGAAGGTCCATCACTCCATGTATCAAGTGCCTGTCATCCTGATGTTGAATTTGCTTGGTTTTAAACAAGTATAGATGCACCAAGGAGAAGTTGGAGAGGTATTGTGAGTGGAAGGTCAATGTCATTCTTGCATGAACTTGGAACCTAGTAGCTTAAAAAGTGCCCCAAGCATTTGTGACCATGACACACACATAGATCTGAGTTTCCATTCTTTAGTCAGAAGTGCCCCTTATGACTCACAGCTGGGGAGTCTTGACGCCATCACACTAACCAGGTAACAATCAGAAAGGATTTGATTCAAGACGGATTTGGACAGACCCAGGTGCTATTCACACACAAAATGGATCCACCCTAATCCAGGTGCCATTCCCAGCACAAGGGTTGGATTCACCCAGATCCAGGGGCCATTCCCATCAGAAGGGGGGGAAGAGGGAAATGGATTGGGACTTGCATACCACTTTTTTTGTAGTTATACAACCACACTCAATGCGGTTTACACACAGCTACTTCAAGCATTTTCTCTATCTGTCCCGAGAGTGGAGGATTAAGTGACTTGCTCAGGGTCATAGGGAGCAGTACAGGGCTGGATTGTTCCAAATGTAGGTGCCAGTCCCACCAGAAATGCTGGATCCCCCTGGATTATTGTGCTATTCCTGTCACAAGGATTGTAACCACCAGGATCTAAGCGGGCTGGATATATTACATTACATTTACATTTCTAGACTGCAAAACCTTGCGGATCGATGCAGTACCCTTTTGAACTGCTCAGCGTTTGCTATCTTTCATTCATGTGTTTATTAACCTCTTAGGAACAATATGTAGTTAGAGGCTCATTAGTACAAAGTAATTTTGAGTTGTCATTTTTTAATTAACATATAACGTAGAAACACAGAAAAACAAAGGCAGATAAAGACCATATGGCCTATTTAGTATGCCTAACCATACCATCTACTATCCCCTCATCTCCCTTCAAGATCCAATGTATTTGTCCCAAGCTTTATGGAATTTAGGTACATTTTTTTGTCTCCACCACCTCCACCGGGAGAACATTCCAATTATTCATCACCCTTTCAATGAGAAAGTATTTTCTGAGGTTACTTCTGAATCTATCCCCTTGCATCTTCATCCTATGCCCTCTCATTCCAGAGTTTCCTTTCAATTGAAAGTGATTCACCTCATGCACATTTATGCCATGTAGGAATTTTAATGTCTCTATCATCCTCGTATCTCCCCTCTCCTGCCTTTCCTACAAAGTATACATATTGAGATCTGTAAATCTGGCCATGTGTGTCTTCCTCTTCCTCTGGACTGTCTCCATCCTCTTTATATCTTTTGAAGGTGCAGTTTTCAGAATTGTACACAATATTCTAAATAAGATCTCACCAGTCTTGTTTTAAGTTACATTTGGTATTGGTAGGCAGACCTTCTCTGGATGTCCTGTGGAACCTTTTTTGCTCCACACAATTGAAACTGTGAGATTGCTGCAAGATACCCGACAGCAAGAATATTGATGTTCCAGTCCACGGGCACTGTGTCCATGATACGAGTACAGTAGCTTATCAAGCTGGTGGTAGGTCTCCTTTTCTGCTTGGGTTTTGGAATAATCAGCTGATTGAACCACAGAGGGTTGGATGCTATGGTGACACTGAGGGCTTCTGAGTTGCATCATGAGGAAAAGGAAGATAAAGGGCTCCTTTTACTAAGCCGCGCTAGCGGTTTTAACACATGCACCGGATTAGCGCACGCTATAGTGCGCGCTAGCCGAAAATCTACCGCCTGCTCAAAAGGAGGAGGTAGTGGCTTTTAAAATATTAAAAGGATTTGACAAAATAGACCAGGAATCAGCATTACTAACATTTCCAGATGTGACACGGACAAGAGGTCATAGCCTGAAACTGAGCGGCAGCAGGTTCAGGACTAACGTCGGAAAGTTCTGTTTTGTACAACGAGTGGTGGGCACTTGGAATGCTCTCCCGGAGGAGGTTGTGATGGAGACTACTGTTCTGGGTTTCAAACACAAATTGGATGCATACCTTCTTGCTAATCATATTGAGGGATACGGGAAATCCGGGTCTCCATAAAGGAGTACCTAAATGGGCCTCCGCGTGTGCAGATCGCTGGACTAGATGGACCTAGGTCTGATCCGAAGAAGGCATTTCTTATGTTCTTATGTGGCAAATTAGCACGCACTATTCTGCGCGTTAAGGCCCTAGTGCGGCTTTGTAAAAGGAATCCATAGTCACAAACCGCAGCCATTGCTCTTTCAGGGGTGGAACAGGGTAATGTAGGAAGAGCCAGTGGGACGAAGACTCACAATCTTGCAATGATCTCAAAGTCTCTGAGGCTTCCTTATACCCACTGATTAGAAATTCAATCTCTCCTTTCTGTAGAAAATATTTGGAAGTCTCTTAGTCAGTGGTAGGTACCTGCCAAGATGGAGAATTATTTTTTACAGTAGCTTGAATTTGCTAATACTTCTTTCACTTTAAAGATCATTAACCTCTGGAACTTGATGCTAGAGCAAGTAGTAAAAACAAATAATATTGGAAGGTTTAAAACAAATTTGGATAAGTTCCTGAAGGAAAAGACCATAAACTGTTATTTCGATATTTATTTATGTAAAATATTTATATTTGTGCTATCTGCAGCTCTAGACAGAGTACAATATAAAATACATAAACAGTTAAAAACAATAATAAATAACATACACCTGCACACCTGGATTGTATTCATACATAGTATCAAATTTAATCATCATCTATTCTCTTTTTGTGCTGCTTTCAAAATAGCATTTTTTCACTTGCTTTCTGAACGTACAGTAGTTTATCATTGTTATAATCCTGTTAATTGGTTCTGTTCAAAAGGTCCACTAATAGTGAATAAATGATTACGTGCTTCTGCTAAACAATAATGATTTGTGGGGAGGGGAAATCCCCAATTATCTATCAGTTCTATAACACAATTCTCTTATAGTAATATAAGGTGTCCTGGGGAAAGCCGCTGCTTATATCTCAGGATAAGGAGCCTGGACTATAGTTTGTTTGGCCACTTTTTCGAACAGAATTTTGGCGAAGATGGGCTTTTGGTCTGACCTGGTATGGCAACTCTTATGTTCTTACGATAATGGGAAGGCAAGAGCGGGGCTTCGGGCAAGGCAGATATGACGGATAGAAGCTCTGGAATGGGGAGGAGTGTAAGAGAAAGGGTATGGGGTGGGTCTTGAGTGAGGAAAGAAAAGAAAGAATACTGGTTGGTGACTTTGAAGAAGGAAAGAGGCAAGGCTAGTTTGGATCTGGAAGAAAGAATGCTGACTGGAATCTCAGTTGTGTAATGGGATAATTATAGGGGAAGATAGAGAGAGTGCTCAGTGGCACCATTGGTGAAGAAGGGAGAAGGGATGCTCATCGAGATTGTTGAGGAGGGGAAGAACAGATTGCTAACTGATCTATAATAAAAGGGGAAATTACTAACTGAGCACTGCCATGAGGCTGTTGGTTGGGGTCTGACGATAGCTTGGCACAACCTGTGATCTGTGGGAATGATGGAAACATGTTGGCAGGAGTCTGCAAGAGGACAAGAAAATGATGGCTGGGATCTGCAGCGAGAGGTTATGACTGTTTTTTTAAAAGGGGTAGGGAAGAGTGCTAGATATATTCTGCAGGAGCAGAAGGATGCTTGGATTCAGAGTAATTTGATATATTGCTGGCTGGGGTCTGTGGAGGAGGGGTGACTGGGTTCTGATTGGGTGGACCAGCATGCTGGCTGGGTTCTGCAAGAGGAAAGAGATGATTGGGTTGTGACTTGGTATATTAGAGGCTGGATCCTGAATGGGGGTGTAATGACTGGGTTCTGAATATGGTATATACCCTGTTTCCCCGAAAATAAGACCTATCCCAAAAATAAGCCCTAGCATAATTTTTAAAGATGCTCCTAATATAAGCCCTACCCCCAAAATAAGCCCTAGTTAAGATCAACCCCTGAAGCCCCATTCCCCCCCCCCCGAATGTTTGCAACTCCATCCCTGACACTAGTGCTGCCTGATTTGCTGAAAAAAATGGACTCATCAATTCAGCAACCCCCCCACCCCTGCTGCTTTAGGAGGCCTCGGAGCGGAGGTATGTCAGTCTCAGGGTGGGAGGTTTGGTGGGGTTCTGCTGCACAAGGGGATGGGAGGGAGGGATAGAAAGATGTTGCACAAGGGAATGGGTGAAAGGGGAGGAAAGATACTGCACATGGGGGGTTACAGAAAAGAGGAAGAAATGGGGTGGAGGAGAGGGAGAGACGATTGTTGTACATAAAAAAAGTAAGATATCCCCCGAAAATAAGCCCTAATGCATTTTTTGGACCCAAAATTAATATATGACATTGTCTTATTTTCGGGGAAACACGGTAGTTAGATGAATTCAGCAGGGGAAAAGGAAAGACTGGGTTTTTCCTGGATAAATTGTTGGCTGGGTTCTGCAGGGGGAGAGGAATGATTGTGTGTGTGTTTTGCTTTTGTTATTGGAGAAGAAAGTGCTGGCTAGGATCTGGAAGAGCATGAAAAAAAAAGGTCTAGGAGTGTCAGGGGGATTGTTTTCTATCTGATTAATTGCAGAATCCTCCAGATAATACTAAGCAATGGGGACCCTAGGAAAGTCATTGAGAATGAGTGCACAATAAAAAAAAACTTAGTTAGAAAAAAATAATTGTCTATTTTGATGTCATGGGTTGCAAAAAAAAAAAAAAAAATGACCATCACTGGCATGCTTTCAAACATATAGTAAGGGTTTTGGCAGGGGAGGAAAGGGAGAAAATGAGCACTAAAACCTCATCATGTTTACATTTTCTCTGGCCTCAGACTGACAAGCCGTAATAGTTACTCCCCTAGCAAGTGGAGAGAAGTAAATCGATAAAACAAACACAACCAAATTGCACTGGCCAGGAATCAGGAGAGGAAAAAAGCAGCAGTTTCCCAAGGGGCCTATTTACTAAACTATGATAATGAGTCTGGATGGTAAGTCCTACTTACTGTACATTAAAACACATTACTATGTGCTCTTTTAAAATAAGGTGCAAAGTTGTGAGCATCAAAAAGCTTCTGCTTCTTATTTCATAAGAACATAAGAATAGCCTTACTAGGTCAGACCAATGATCCATCTGGCCCAGTAGCCCATCCTCACGGTGGCCAATCCAGGTCACTAGTACCTGGCAAAAACCTAAATAGTAGCAACATTCCATGCAGTATCTTCAAAGAGTAGCAAGATTCTGGAATCTCAAAGAGTAGCAGCATTCCATGCTAGCAATCCAGGAGAAAAAGTGGCTTCCCCATGTCTCAATAGCAAGACAGCCATGACAACAAGCTGCAGTACATGCAAATGTAGGCAAAGAAACACATTGGAGGTATAGACAACTTCTGGGATCACCAAAAAAGTAGAGCCAGAGAAAGCTTTGAGGAATGATACTTAAAGGATATAAAGTAGACCCTCCCCGAGGCATTCACACATACAAACACAGGCCCACGCACTACTGCCAAACACATAAAGCTTCAAAATCCAGGGACCATCTCTGCTTATTATACACCAATATACTCCCATTCCTCTTAAACTACCCCCACCCAGTGAATGCACAGTTTGAAATGCTTAGAAGCACTTGGAGCTTCCTCAGTCTCCATGACTCCAAACTAACTAGTCTCATGGTGAAGAGGGAGGAAATCTTCTGAGGACAAGAATAATTTTTCAGTTGCTCCTGTTTGATGATCTGGATTGATGCTGGCTGACTCATTTTTCCCTTTGCCCCATAAGGAGGTTTAAAGGAGAAGTCTGTGTCAGTTGAGCCATTTTGAACTTGGGCTCTGGTAAGTTAAGAATGACTGGGCATTGCTTCTGCTCCAGAAGTGTAGATTTAGTAGGAAACGGAACAGAACATATGTTTGAAGGGGGGGGGGGGGTCAAGGAGCCTCTAGGAACCTCCAATTTAGCCTTTATTGCCTGAATGTAGGGACTGACAGGAGCAGAGACTCCTTGGAATTCTTTCAGAGGATAAGGAAGGCCAAAGGGTCCCGGAGGCACCAATGATCTGCTAAATTTTTAATTATTCTTTTGGTGGTAGGAGGCAGAAGTTTATAAGTACTTCCATAGCCTTATAAATAGTGTGGGCTGATTTTCTCATCATTTCTCAGATATAGGAACATCTGGAAAATTCCAGGAAGATTTAGAAACGGCAGTACTCAAAGGCTACACTTTAGTAAATCATGCAGGGGTTTTCTCACAGACAAACAACACAGTAATGCATTTCTTTATTATAGTTTAGCAAATTGATGGTGGGGGTGAGACAGAGAATCCTCAACTTTGGCACAAGCCCAGAACTCAGCACTACGGCATCAAGTCGTATCAATTTCTAAAAATGGATTAGCAAAAGTATAGGCTGAAACAAGGACAGAAGCAAGAAATGAAAGATGGGAAGCGTTAACATCCCCTAAATGTTCATTTCATGCCATTTCCCATGGCATTTACAGGACCTTTCCTTTTATTTTGTTTGTGTGCCCGGTTTTGAAAGAGCCTGTACTTTTTGAAGTGTTCGCTCTTTCGGAAGAGTTCATACTTTTTCCAAAAGAGGGCGCACTCTTTTCTGATAGTGCATGCATAGTTCATGCATGCGCAATAGTCTGCATTCTTTATGAAACGTGCACACTCTTTTGAAAGAAGGAGCACTTTTTCGGAAAAGTTCACACTATGAACAACACATGAAGGAAGGAAACAAAATTGGGAGTGTGTTCCTGTCATTTCAGACAGAACATGATGTGAAACTGCGTGGGAAGTGTTGTTTCGAATGAATGCACATCCCTGTTTAATATTACTCTGTTGTTGATTTGGTAGGCTCCACACTTCAGGTAGGGTAGATCTGGGGAGATTGATCAATTTAGGATAGTAAAGAAAGCACCACACTCGGAGCCGGAGTCTCAAAACTTACCGTGCCTTAAACGATGGCCACTGAACTGGTTCCAGTCGGTTTAGCGTGCCAGCATTTTACTGCCCGATTATCAGAATGGCTCACTGTGGTCTTTTCTGACCTTCCTAGCAGCCTCTGACTCTGCCATGCAAATAGAGTATGACAAGATCATTACTATTAAAATGGTAGTAAAATGGGCTCATTAATATTTAAAGTAACACTCCAGGCAATTCTGTATCATCGCCAGATGATTCTCCAAATGAAGTGCTGGCTTTTAGCAACCAAAAATTACCAGCTGGTCTTGAGGTGCCTGTGCTGTGAAAAGCACATCTGTGTCTGGCTGTGGCTCATGTTAATAATAATAATAATTTTTTAAAAAACACACACGTCACTTAAATTATAGTAATATAGTGATGGGAAAAAAAATCTCAAAAGCACACTTCTCGAGCACGTGTATTGTTGAAAGCACCTCCCCTCCCTTCCCCTCCATCCAATAATGCTGGCAACCCTATGATTGATGCAACGACGTAGCATTTGCTTTTAGTTCTCTGCCCCTCCTGTCCACCCAAACCTCTTTTCATGGACTATTCTGCACATGTGCCAATCGCTATCAACAGCGACTGATTTCATGTAAATTTGGTGACCCTCTGTGAACCTCATTTGCATGCGCCGTTCTTTGAGAACGGCTCATCTTTTCTGAATTGTTAGGCTTACAGCTGCTATAACAACCCATCGGATTTTACCGGCGATAAAGAAGTTCCTGCAGTTCTATTTTATTTTCACTCAGAGAATAGTTAAGCTCTGGAACGCATTGTCAGAGGTTGTGGTAAGAGTGGATAGCGTAGCTATTTATAAGAAAGGTTTGGACAATTTCCTGGAGGAAAAGTCCTTAGTCTGTTGTTGAGAAAGACATGGAAGAAGCCACTTCTTGCCCTGGATTGGTAGCATGGAATGTTGTTACTCCTTGGGTTTAGGCCAGGTACTAGGGACCTGGATTGGCCACCATCAGAACAAGCCATTGGGCTTGATGAACCATTGGTCTGACCCAGCAAGGCTATTCTTATGTTCTTATGGAGGGTGGATGAGCTTATTTCTCTGGAAGCCTAAGTCTGATTTGGTCTATTTTCAAATTCAATTTTCCCTTTCATCCCATCTGACAATTTCATCCCATTCCATTAAACTTCAGAGAGTTAGAGTGGCTCCCAGAAAGACAATCCCTTTTGTATAATTCTTTATAATATCCATTGGGTGATAAGAATACCACATTTTATTTATAGCATGGCTCATTTTATGTCATGGGATCTATTTAACAGCATCAGTGTACAATAATATTGTAGAACAGTGGTTTTCAAATCTGTCAAAATTGCAGGCAGTATGTACAAGATGCAGGCTATGTTTATTATATCAAATATAAATGTGGTTAATATTACCACCCTTTGAAGACAAACCTAAGGACCCGACACGGTCCGTGTTTGGGTAAACATGCCTTCTTCAGGGGTCCAGAGTTGGTAAGGTGTAAGATGAACCACAATTTGAATTGATAATAAACAAAAGCCTGTGTGAATGTAGAATTAATCGCACACCGATGCATTTGGCAAGAACTTGCAAACAGAGCAAACGGAGCAAAACAGAGCAGAGCCCTTTAAAATCCTAAGGAGTGATTATCAGTACCTTAAAACTTTCATGAAGTATAACAGACAACCAATGGAGTGAAAAAAAGTAATGTGGTGGGTCAGAGGTAGGTTTTTCAACTTTGTTCTGGGTAGGTGGCACACTGTTTAGTCTTCATTGGTAAGCCAAGATATGCATCACTGCAGCAATTGATGTGGGATCTCTTAGTTCTGAAATTCCAATATAAGACTGAATTTACCACATATGAGCTTGCTTAATCACAGAAGTAATATCCTCTAGTGGCAGTGTTGAATTAAAAAACATCAGTGTTTTCTACTCTTTACATTTATAGTTCACACTTTTGTTTCACTGCATATTAATGGTATATTACAGCTACAGATTCTAGTGTTTAGAAACATAGAAATAGACGGCAGATAAGGGCCAAGGCCCATCTAGTCTGCCCACCTTAATGTCCCTCCCCTACCTTCGCCCTGTGAATGGATCCCTCCCCTACCTTCGCCCTGTGAATAGATCCCATGTGACGATCCCATTTGGCCTTAAAATCAGGCACGCTGCTGGCCTCGATCACATGCAGTGGAAGACTATTCCAGCGATCAACCACCCTTTCTGTGAAAAAGAATTTCCTGGTGTCGGCTCTTAGTTTCCCTCCCCTAATTTTCCACGGATGCCCTCTTGTTGTCGTGGGACCCTTGAAAAGGAAGATATCTTCCTCCGTCTCTATGCGGCCCGAGAGATACTTGAACGTCTCGATCATGTCCCCCCTCTCTCTGCGCTCCTCGAGTGAGTATAGCTGCAATTTGTTTAGCCGTTCCTCGTATGGGAGATCCTTGAGTCCTGAGACCATCCGGGTGGCCATTCTCTGAACCGACTCCAGTCTCAGCACATCCTTGCGATAATGCGGCCTCCAGAATTGCACACAGTATTCCAGATGGGGCCTCACCATGGATCTATACAATGGCATAATGACTTCCGGCTTTCGGCTGACGAAACCCCTGCGTATGCAACCTATGACTTGTCTTGCTTTGGATGAAGCTTGCTCCACTTGATTGGCAGCCTTAATGTCCTCACTGACAATCACCCCTAGGTCACGTTCTGCTTCAGTTCTTGTTAGGATCTCTCCATTCATATTTTGGTATCATTGTTATTTGTTCATGAAAAGCAATTTTATACGGTCCTTTTATTTGACTGGCATATTTTCACTGATTTGAGGCATTAAAATTGGTCTTTTCTATATATGCATGTGTGTATAGATAGATTGATTAGGATCTGTACATTACATTTCCTACAATTTCAGTGTTTTAGAGAAAATAAAACCAACAGATCATTAACAATGCTCAAAGTCCCATTTGGAGTCACCTCAGCAATTTGCTTTGAAATTTCAAATTGTCACCATTTAACTTTCAAATAGGAATATCATCAAATTGCAATCTCCTTTTGAAGATTTAATAGTGCCTGATAGCTCTCTTCTGCATTCCAGAATAATCCACTCCACATATGCTGTGCTTTTCTTCCTGCATTTGTGTGATAATACTTTAAAGTATACTAAAAATGAAAGTTTTAGAAAAATGCAAGGTAGTACAAGAATATAATAAAATGTAATATCTGAGATCTAAAGAGCACATACACACACATACATGTGATCTCTAAACTCAGACATATTATCAACTCTGGATATGTCTTTGGTCCAAATGTAGATATCAAAACCTACAAATAATCCATTTTTCCAAGCTACTAAAACTCTGCTCTACATAGTACATCAAACACGAAGGTGTTCCATTATAAATCTGACTTGACCTTGATTATGTTCTCAATTGTCTTTCAGCTGAAAATGAATTTTTAAAGTATTTATAAAATACAAGGGTTGGCTTGACTTCCATTCAAGAAAGCAGCTAAAATATATTATAATTGGATTGATTGATGTGTTGTTTTTTTTTTATCTTCTCACTGCATGTTTTTGGCTTCAAAACCATAGTATGCTTAAATCCAAAGGGGTCTCTAGAAAACTTTCACTGTTTTTATTATTGCATGGTAGTGACCGCCAGAATGACAAGTACAGTGAGGACTTTGAGAATCGATTTCTCAGAATGTTCAGAAGTGTGTACGCTTTTCTTTTAAAAATACTATCTAAAATAAACACTTCAAAAGAATGCCATCCATTGATCCAGGTCTTTGAGGACAAAGCTCCATCTATATTTTTGACAACAGAATTTACTGCAGAGCAGAAAATGAGCATTAATTGTTCTAGCTTATTGTTTTCATTTGAAAAAAAAAAAAAAAAAATAGAACTGCAGTGTCGGTGAATAAAGAAAGATTTGGCCCCTTGTTCAAAATGGTAAATCATCTGTTAAGTCATTGACCATTAGCATGAAAGCAATTTTTAAACTAATCTATGTTGTCATTTGAAGAGAGGCATAATTTATGCTGTGTCTGTGCTAACACTTACTGAATAACTTTTGTTTTTAATTTTCTCTATGCCTGTGGTACAATTATCATTCTCTCTGATGTTCTACTGTCTTGCTGTGAAAACAAAAATTATTATTTACTGCAATGAAAAAAAGCAACAAAACCCTCACATGTTACAAGATTTTCCATAAAGGCAAAACAGTATTGCACTTACCTTATATACTATGGGGAGGGGCAGAGGGGGGAAAGGAAGGCAGTTGGTAAATACTAACGTGTTAAGGGAATAATACACAATATTTCTCTTTTAATGGGTGTTAAAAGTCAGTATCATCAATCTTAAGGCATGCTAATAAATCAGGGGTTAAGTCCAGTCCTTGTGATTCAACTAGCCAGTCAGATTTACAGGATCCCCTCAATGAATAGGCATGACATAACTTTACATACAATAGAAGCAGTACATGCAAATCTGTCTTATGAATATTTATTATGGGTATCTGCAAACTAGCAGGCTGAGTCAGTGGTGTAGTGAGGGTGGTGGAACTTCTTCCGCCTCCGTCTCTAACCCCACTCCATCCCCAATCCAGCCTGCTTCACACATTTCCCCCCCCCCCCCGCTCCTTTCTCGATCCCGCCTGCCAAGCATGCCCCCCCTTCCCTTCTACCTCTAGTTGAAATTTTTGCTCACGGCGGTCAACAAAGTGCTCCTTGCGACCCCATCAGTTCTCCCTATGACATCGCTCCTGTGCACGGGTCCCAAGAAGTGACATCAGCATGATAGACGATGGGGTCGTGAAGAGCATGTTGTTGACCACCATGAACAGTAACTTCAACTAAAGGTATGGGGGAAGGGAAGGGGGTATGTGCGTGGAGGGGAGGAATGGGAAGAGGGGGGGTCAGAGAGGAGGAAGGATGCCAGCGCCCCCACCAACACGGCGCCTGGGGCAGACTGCCCCTCCCCCCTTACTACGCCACTGTGCTGGGTGTGTACAAAAGACTGGGCTGAAAACTTCTGATGTAGCTATGGTGTAAGTTCTGGTGTTACCATTGGAGACATCATAAAGAGATGCAAACCATGCAAAGGCAGAGCAAATCGCCTCTTTACTATGTAAGTCTAATAATGCAGCTCGCAATGAACTCCATAGATTGTCTTGTTCTTGGCAAAATAATGCCAGCTCAAAGCTGGCATTTCTTCTCCCCTGAGCCTGAAGTGCTAACAAGTGGCCCAATGTGCCAAAAACAGTCTTAAAGGGGCTGGTGTTAAGTTCTTTTGTGTGTACTACTACTCCCCACATCCAAAGGCATATTTAACCCTTTCTTCAAGCAAAATGTGCCAACTGATCCCTAGCAGTAGTTTCACAGACCCTTGTATACTAGGGTTTCAAGATGGATTTATTTTGCCCTTATAGGACATCTTGAACACCTAGTAAAAATTTTGAACCACAAGGGAAAGGAGTAACCCTACAGTCAAAATGCCAGGCACACAAATAGTAGGGTTTAGACAACAGGCTTCCAAAACCAAAAGGTTTATCGAACAAAATGCAATGCAAGGACTCGATGTGGACCTGTGTTTCAGTGCAAGGTCTGCCTATCTCAGGAGTCAATATACCTAGGGAGAATAAAACAATATACAAAAAATAAAAATGCATACCTCCTTGCATAATACCTAGCATACAGGTTTACAAAAGTGCATATATAAAACTTTCCAGGTTCATTATAAAAAAAACATAGACATCCAAAAAGCATCCTAAGTTGGCACTTGGACATCCTAATTTCAAGGATGTCCAACTGCAGATAATCAGAACCATCTTTCTGTACTTCTAGTGAGGTATTCCAGCTTCTGTATGTTCAGAGCACAAGATGGGCATGGTGGAGGTGTGTTATGGTTGGGCATTGGGTGGTCTCAAGGGCGGGTTAGACTTGGACTTCTTGCAATGATAAACATTTTGCAAGACATCCTGGACGGAACTTATATGTTTGAAACTAGACCTGTTTTAGAAGGGTTTATGTGCCACAAAGGTGCCCAAACTGAGCAGATGACCATTGCATGCATCAAAGTAAGACGCCCCTACACTCTTCCAGTGCTCACTGACCCCCTCACACCCACAAAGATCAGAATACAAATGTGCATACCTGTCTCCAGAATATCAGTACCTGGTATAGGAAAGCCTAGTAGAGTTGCACAAAGGTGTCTTAAGTAGCCCGGTGGGTGGGCTAGTGAACCAGAGAGAGGAGTAGCAAGTCTCATAAGCCACTAACATAAGAACATAAGCAATGCCTCCACTGGGTCAGACCTGAGGTCCATCGCGCCCAGCAGGTCCGCCCACGCGGTGGCCCAACAGGTCCAGGACCTGTGCAGTAGCCCTCTATCTATACCCCTCTATCCCTTTTTCCAGCAGGAAATTGTCCAATCCTTTCTTGAACCCCAGTACCGTGCTCTGCTCTATTACGCCCTCTGGAAGCGCATTCCAGATGTCCACCACACGCTGGGTAAAGAAAAACTTCCTAGCATTCGTTTTGAATCTGTCCCCTTTCAACTTTTCCAAATGACCTCTTGTTCTTTTATGTTCTGAAAGTTTGAAGAATCTATCCCTCTCTACTCTCTCTATGCCCTTCATGATCTTGTAGGTCTCTATCATGTCTCCTCTGAGTCTCCGCTTTTCCAGGGAGAAGAGCCCCAGTCTCTCCAATCTTTCAGTGTATGAAAGGTTTTCCATGCCCTTAATCATTCGTATCGCTCTCCTCTGGACCCTCTCAAGTATTGCCATATCCTTCTTAAGGTACGGTGACCAATACTGGACACAGTACTCCAGGTGTGGGCGCACCATTGCCCGATACAACGGCAGGATGACTTCTTTCATTCTGGTTGTAATACCATTCTTAATGATACCCAACATTCTGTTTGCCTTCTTCGAGGCTGCTGCGCATTGTGCCGTTGACTTCATTGTTGTGCCCACCAGTACACCCAAATCTCTTTCAAGGTTACTTCCCTCTAATACTAATCCCCCCCATTTGATAGCTGAACATTGGGTTCTTTTTCCCTATATGCATGACCTTGCATTTTCCTACTCTAACTACTACATTTATGGTGGAAAATGTGAACCCGCCAAAAAAAAACCCAACAAACCCTACTCTACTGCCATATACTGTAGGTTACATTCACACCATATACATTCCCTATTATGTCAAACACTCCAGTCTTAAAGGACCATCAGACCACCACCGAGTACTTTTATTTCAGGTGGCTTAATTCCTCATTGGTCCTGCTGAAGTTATGTGAATTTTAGATTTAAACTTCTTATTTATAATTTCAGGTACTTAGCTTTTAGCATCTGTTCCCCATTGCTGCCGACGCATTTCATTTTACTGTTTCAAGGCGGGGAGAATCACTGTGGTGTTAGTACTTGCACATTTTTTTACTATTGCTGCTTAGCCACCTGCAGTCATAAAGGCTACTGGAGTTGTAGACAAATGGGTATAGTGGGTTTGGGGGGGGATGTTTTGAGGGGCTCACCATAACCTATAAGGGAGTTCTGGTGAGATATTTATCTGGTACCTCTTATGTGAAGTTCACAGCAGTGCTCTCTAAGGTGCCCCACTGCTCTGTTGCCATGTCTGGGTGGCCAGTCCATAACAGGACTGGTGCCTCCTATGGCCAAATGGTCTTGTTCTGAGCATTTGGGACTTGGCTGAAATTTTGGTCAAAAATGTGGTATAAAGATAGACATCCTGGCAGTCCCATGGCCTGGACGTTCAGATAGAGGATTTAAAATATGTATACGTTGATATCTAGCACCATATGTATACGTTGGATGTCTAGCACCATATATCCAAATAGGACTTAGAAGTATGTTTTGAAAATGCCCCTCCACGTGTGTACATAGGTGTATGAAAAATATACAGAATTCAATTAACAACCATAAACTATTACATCTAAAAACAAGAAAAAAAAATACATAAAAACATATGGGCCCCTTATATCAAGCTGCGCTACAGGATTTTAGGACGAACCAGCACAAATGCTCCAGTGCTCATAGAGTTCCTATGAGCACTGGAGCACTTACCTCACCAGCCCACCCTAAAAACCTCTAGTGCAGCTTGTTAAAAGGGACAGTATGTTGATTAGTGTTGATGTATAAAATAAGATAAGCATGTTTGTATAAATTCCAATAGTGAAGTGCTACAATAGCTCTGCTGTGGATCTATTAGAATAACCAATAAGACTCACACAAAAAAACTAAGTAAACATACAAATTTGTTTATTTAGAAAGCATCATGCCATTATACAGTACATGGATCTATTAAAAAAAAAGATAAAAAGGGAGAACTTAAAAAGCTAAAATGCTGTAGAATAGGGACACAAGCATACAACTAATGCTTACTGAACTCACCAAATAAATTGAAGAAAACCCAACCCGGCCCATATGCCTAAGGCCCCGCTTACAGGAGGGGCCTAAACCTACTGGGCCTATTCCGGTTGGCTCATGAGTCTCAGGCCCAACCTGTGGGCGGGATTTGAGCCACCTGGGCCAATCAGGCTCTAAGGCCAGCCATTCAATGATGGCTGGCCTGTTGGACGGATGGGCTTGGCACCCGCCCGTCTGACCAATGATTTTGAAGGTACGGGGAGGAGGGGTGGGGTGGGGGATCATGGGGTCAGTGGGGGGTTGCGGGTCAGTGTGGGGGGCGATCGGGGTTTGGGGGGGGCTCTTGCGTCAAGGGCAGGAGGGCTTGGGCTTCCTCCTGCCCAATAGTGTCGGGGGTTTGTGGGTGCCGGGGTAGGAGGGCTTGGGTTCCCTCCTGCCCTGATAGTGTCGGGGGGTTAGGGAGTGCTGGGGCAGGAGGGCTTGGGCTCCCTTCTGCCCCGATAGTGTCGGGGGATTTGAGGGTGCTGCGGGGCAGGAGGGCTTGGACTCCCTCCTGCCCGGATCGTTGTAGGGGGGGGGGGGGAATTCAATAACCGATGTTGTTTTTGACAGACACCGGTTACAGAATCCAGCTTTTAGGTGAAGGACTGGCTCCTCCTTCGCCTGAAAGCTCTTGTTTTGGGCGTTTGAGAGTTAGGCGGTTTTTAGGTTGATTATATGGTGTTAGTGTAGACGTAGTGGTGGTCTGGGCATTTAAACAGCTGAACGTAGAGGCAGGCCATTATCAAAAATAAAACCTCCTTTGGACTTTTTTTTTATAATGGACATTTTCCCTGCTTCTATTTTCAACGTTTAAGGCCTTAGGCCAAAAGGAGACAGACTTTTTTTTTATTATGCCCCTCTAATTGTATATGTCTTTATCATTACAAAAATATCTTAACTAGTATGCATATTATTAATTATACAATAGTTTAAGAGTAAACTGTTCTGAGCTCCCCTGGCAGAACAGTATAGAAAATTGAATAAATAAATAAGAGCGTATGCTAGTAATAAAAGAAATGAATATAGTTACACCAGCAGGCTTGAACATAAGAGTTTAAACTTAATAATTACTTCAGGATTGACATGCTTTTGATAAACTGAAGTACCGTATTTTCATGCATATAACGCACATACGTGTATAACACACATACGCGTATAGCGTGCGGGTCCAAACCATTTGTATAAAAAATGTTTTATATAGCACGCACACGCATATACCGCGCATGCTGCTATAACCTCCTCCCGCCACTCCCGCTTACTCCCTCTTCTGGCCTGCGAACCAGCATCATCCCCCCCGCTCGCGTCACCCCCCTTCCCCCGCGATCCTACATCCCCCCCAGCACCGCAAAGACATCAGTCGCTTACCCGATTGGGCACCGGCACCAGCACCAATGCACAGGACGTGCCAGTGCCAGTGCCAGTTCCCGAAGATCCTCCCTCGTTGGGCTGGGCTGGGCTGGGCAGTGCGAGGGAGATCCTCCCTCTTCCCTGTGCCGGGCTGGACTGGGCTTTGAGCATTTGTGCATGCTCAAAGCCTTCTGGTCTCGCTCTCTCCGAGATTCTCAGATTCAGAATCTCGGAGAGAGCGAGACCAGAAGGCTTTGAGCATGCGCAAATGCTCAAAGCCCAGTCCAGCCCGGCACAGGGAAGAGGGAGGATGTCCCTCGCACCGCCCAGCCCAGCCCAGCCCAGCCCAACGAGGGAGGATCTTCGGGCACTGGCACTGGCACGTCCTATGCATTGGTGCTGGTGCCGGTGCCCAATCGGGTAAGCGACCAATGTCTTTGCGGTGCTGGGGGGGATGTAGGATCGCGGGGGAGGGGGGCTGACGCGAGCGGGGGAGAGGATGCCGGTTCGCAGGGGGGGTGCCGGATCGCACTGAAAAAAAAAATTGTATAACGCGCTCACGCATATAACACACATGGTTATACTCGGTTTGTAAAATCGTGTATAACGCGCGCGTTATATGCGTGAAAATACGGTACTCACACTGAACAAAAATGTGAAATGGTACGATACCGAGAAGAAAGTATAAATGCGTATGAAGCTAAAATTATCATTGCTGTGAAATTGCATTAATCATCTGTTGCAACAAAGAACCATCACATCAGAAAAATCAAAATAAATCCAACACCTAAGAAAATAGTTCACAAATATACAGATGAAACTCATACCTTAGACATTTGCATGCATTTGGTTGGGAACTGGGGGACATGACTACAGGAAGTTCACATATGTCCTTCGGTGGGGTGGTAATATGTGAATACATGTGCAAGAAGAACTTTATATGGGTCCCTTTCAGAATGCTGTCAGCATCAGACCAAAAGAAGTTGAGCTTAATCAAATCTTGAGCTTAATCAAAGTTGCATCCTTCATGTCCCAGAGGAGTCATTAACCAGTAGTACTGTCTTAACAAAAGTTAGTGTGCCCTGTTGAAAATCTTTTCTACAGCTTAGTAACTTGTTCCCTAAGAAGGTAGTTACTTAAGTGCATTAAGGAAATACCATATGGTATTTGTCACCCAAAGTATGTTAACTGGTAAAACCATGCACTATTTTACCATAATACACATTAGTATACCACAACACAAACTATATAATAATGAGATGCAAAGCATACAAATGTGTGCAAATCACCTTATTACTAAGCAAATTGAATAACTCACTTTAAGTTATTCAGAGAAAAATGGCATCAGCTTTGAGCTGGTGTTATTTTTCCTCCTCGGTGCCCTGGACTTCTAAACATGTGGCTCAATGCTCCCAGGGCCATCTTAATAGGTGTCAAGGATTTTTAACATGAGGTGCCCGCCACTGATCTTTCTAGTAAAATATGGCCCAAGAACCCTCCTCCCCCCAAAAAAAAACCTGACCCATGAGCTCTCTTTGGCTCTGATTCTATCAATAGCTGCAAGGAATGCGATGCATAGTAGCTGTCAATCTTCAGTTAGGCACCATTTATAGAATTGCACCTAGCAGTGCCTAAATTGGACTTAGGAACAATTAGGGAGTGTCAAATCTTAGGCCTAAATACCAGCACTTAAATTCCAATTTAGGCACTTACACTGAATCTACCTATGATCCGCCCTTAACCACACCTGCTCTCTGGTAGGCACAGATTTAGGTGCTTAACTAGCAATTAATTTAAATTTATGCCAATTAAGCTTGTTAATTAAATATTAATTTAGGCACCTAAAATCGGCTAGGTGTGCCAATCTTGGCGTCTAACTTTAGGCGTATTTTATTGAATCTGGGTCTTGTTGAGTAGTATGAAGGAGCAAGAGTTGTATACAAGAGAAAGACGGAAAAGCAGAATGGAAGACTACAGGCAGGATAAAGAAAAACAATAGGGAAAAGAAAGACAAAATAAATGGAATCCAGAGATGAAATAAGTAAAAGAAGAAATATGGCAATAGGGTGTTTGCTTATTTTAGTTTGTACCGCCATCAATAACTGATGATTGTGCATCTTATATTTTAAATAAAGAGAAGGTAGAATGTAACGGAGTACAGAAACCTAGATATCGAAGAGGAAGAGAAACAGTGGCAAAGGGAAGAAAGAAAGATTAGAGAAATGAAAATATTTATTAAAATTTTTTTAAGTTGAAAGAGGATTATACAAGAAACAAAGGAAGAAATTAAGAACTGAAAATTCAGAAATTCAAAGGTTTGAAAATAATTTATTGAGGATGGAGACTGGTAAACTAGAGAAAGAAAAAGAGAGTCAGGATCAGAGTGACTGTGTATTCGTGACAAGGAAAGAGTGGAGAAATAGGTGGATGGAAGTGAGTGAGAAGGCCTCATAATTCTAATTTCACTACTTCTTGCTCTCTCCCCCACCCAAAAATTACTAAACAGGCAAACTAAACCTCTGGGGGTGCAGGGGTATATGTGTGTGTCCCTCATATTATGTGACGGATAGTATACAAGCAGACTTATTTTGTGTGGTGCATTATTACTGTCTATTTGCATTTATATGGTATACTCATTTGTATGCAGACTTTACAGACAGTACGCGTGTGCGGATCGCCGGACTTGATGGACCGAAGGTCTGATCCGGAGATGGCGCTTCTTATGTTCTTATGTTCTTATGTACTTACCCCCTGGAGCTTAAAATCTAGTCAAGACAGACAAAGTACATGACCATTATCAAATTATCAATTTATGAAAGAATAGCACTGATTTCACTACTGCACAGTCAATGGTTTCATGTTTTATGGAAAGTAAAAGTTAACTTTGGTCTAAATGGAAAAAAAAAGAAAAAATAATTATTATTGTATTAACTCTTTCAATGTGCTCAAAATTGCAAAATGCAGTGACTCTTCAGATACACAATATATAAATTAGCCACCCACCTACAACTTTCAGGTGTTTATTCTGAAGGTTAAATATATATATATATACGGTACATATATATATTTAATAAAGGTTTCTTTTTTTTTATAAAGGTTTAATTAAATTGTGGTAGAGGTTTCTACCACGAGCCAGTGAGGTAAATACATTGACAGCTCAAAGAAACTCTATGAGCATGAGAGCATTTACCTCGCTGGCCCATGGTAGAAACCTCTACCACGATTTAGTAAAAAGAACCCTTAGACTATATATTAAAATAAGGAAATGAGAGGTAATAATTATTGTAAACTGGTCAGGCATTTATTATGATGTCAATAAAGGAAATGAAATGAATTATATGGTTAAGGAGCAATTTCATAAGTGGGCACCTCCTTTTCGGTACCCTGATGCCATATGGTGAGAGCCTGTTGCATAACAACATCTCTGTGCCCAGATTCTGTTACAGAATACAATAAAACCTTGGTTTGTAATCATAATTTGTTCCGGAAGCATACTCGGAATCCAAAGCACTCGTATATTGAAGCGAATTTCCCATAGGAAATAATGGAAATTCAGACGATTCGCTCCACAACCCAAAAACTTTAATACAAAATACCGTATGCTGAGAGCGCTTGAGTTATGGGTACATTGGGTGTGACACTTCTATTACGTTCAGCCACGCTCGGCATAAGATGCGTGTATGTTGTGTGCGCTTGAACTGTGTGTAAATTGGGTGTGACACTTTTATTATGTTCAGCTTTTATATTCAGCCACGCTTAGCGTAAGATGTGCGCTCTTCAACTGATGATGTGACGCGCTATATGTTGTCGCACTGCAAGACAATGCTCGTTTATTGAGTTAAAATTTAAGAAACTGTTTTGCTCGTCTTGCAAAACATTCGCAAACCATGTTACTCGCTATCCAAGGTCTGACTGCACTAGTGTAATCAGGTCTCAACACACCTTATATTTACACACCCACAGTTATACCATCCTTAGACCCAACATAACTACAGATGCCTATACGTTGTAAGGGTATCTCCCATGTCCCTCCCATGCTTCATCCATGTGAATTGTCCCTTGTGTACACTTACCAGCAAAAGTTGCTGGCATTCTGAACTTAAGCTTTATTTTGAAGATTACAGAGAAAGTGGTTTACACACAGTTGTTAGATTTTGTCGCAAAATCTCAGTTGCTTCATCCTTATCAAACTGGTTTCCATCAAAGGCATAGTACTGAAACCATAATCGCGTCGGTAATAAGTGACCTATATACAGTAACATATTGGATAAGGGACACATGATCCTTACAACATCTTTGGATCTTTCTGCAGCATTTGATCTGGTAGATCAATCTTTTCTCCATGCAAGATTGTCCCAGATTGGTATATCAGATACTGTACTGAGTTGGCTGTCCTCTTTCTTGTCACATTGTTCCTTTTGTGTTTCTAATTCTACCAGATTGGATTGTTCTCAAGATTATCCTCTTCATTGTGGGGTTCCACAAGGTTCAGTGTTCTCACCTTTACTGTTTTAACATATTCATTAGTCCTATGGCAATTCTTATTCAGTCATTTATGTAATATATGGTTTTATGTTTATGCAGATTATATTTGACTCATATTTCCTGTTTCACTTCTTAACGTTGATATTTTGACTCTATAGTCTTGTCTACGTTCTATTGCTGACTGGTTGTCGGAGCATAAACTCAAGTTAAATCCAGACATGATCACAGCCAGGGCCGGATTAAAGGGTAGGCCCAGTAGACACGGGTCTAGGGCCCAAAATAGTCAGTGCGGTGCTTGCAAAGAGTTTGGCTATAACCGCAAACTATTGCCTCCCCCCCCCCCCCCCAGGTGCTGCTTGTTGAAGTTAGGAGCCCCAGCAATTATAATAGCCCTGCATGCTCAGGGCCATTGCATCTCCCTCACCCTCGCTGGATTCGCCGGCAGCAGCATCATTGCCCAGCAACAGCAGCGATTAAGGCATACTGCTCTGGCTGGCATCTGGGCTTTCCCTCTTCCACCTTCTGTGAGGTAACTTTCTACTTCCACAAAGGTGCGACAGGAAGAGAGAAGGCCCCCAAAGCCAGACAAAGCAGTGTGCTTTAATCGCTGCAGGGGCTGCTGCCAGCTTTGTAAAAAGCCAGGTTAGAAGACCTGAGAGGAGAGTGTGTATGGAAGAAGGAGATGTGCTGGACCAAGGAGGAGAGGCATTGGATGGAGATATTCTGGACCCGGTTGGAGGGGGAGGTGGCTGGATGCTGGAGGGAGATATGTTGTGCTAGACCCTGGGGAAAGATGTGCTAAAGCCTGGGGGGGGGGGGCGGGGGATTGAAAGGGGCTGTAGGATCGAGGAAGATATGTATTTTTTTCTTAATAACTTAACACTCCATTTATATTCTGCAAACATCTCACAGTTATATTCTGCAAACATCTCACAGTTCTATGTGGTTAACATAGAACTGTGCATTCACAGAGAATTACAAAACAACAATGGAAACATACATTGCATTATTCCCCCCCAAATTGCTTAAATAAGTAGATTTTTTACATTTTCCTATAATGAAGATAAGATTATTATCTTCATTATTATTATCTAAGTATTATATGGCCTAATTTTCTCTCCCAACTAGAAGCCTGAAAAGCCAGCATGTTTTTCACATATTTCAATTAAGAGCAGGAAACATTAGGAAACATTAAAAAAAAAAAGCAGAAAAATGTGAAAGGTACCTCAATATATTGAAAAAAATTGATCAGATAGCATGGCAATAGATCATAAAACACCTTATTGATGATTACTAAGTGTTATATATATTGTTAATGTGTTTGGATATATTGTTACATTTGTTGTAAATTTGAAAATGAATAAAGAATTTAAAAAAAACAAAAATAAAAGCACCTTATAACAAAAACAGCCATATTTGAAAACTCTGCTGGCCTCTGCACCAATAAATGAAAAGTGTAGTCATGAAAAAAAAAGTCCTTAATGAATGTAATTTCCATAGTACTGAGAAATCATTTTTTACTACAGCATCCACTTGTGCTCGCAAAGTAAGAGTTCATAATATTTTTAAAGTAGAAAGATAAGGATATTGTAACCCATGTAATGAGAAACAATCATCAGTAAGATTAGGGGATCCTTTTTAGCGTGTGCTAATCGATTTAGCGCACACTAAAGATTAGCTTGCACTAAATCGGTTAGCGTGCCTTAGTAAAAGGACCCACAGATGAAGTAGCAAAGAACAATTTGGTTTTATTCAAATTTCGTTTCAATGTAGACTCCCTTGTCCACTCCTTGGCAACTAACATCACATTTATTTTTAGTTAGGTGACTTTAAGTCTAAATAAAGCGGAGTTGAGTGCCAATGTTTTTAAGGTTTGTTAAAAAAAAACAAAAAACAGGACCCTTTAATTGCTTAGTGCAAATGGAAAGACCAGGGGAAAGTTAATATATTATCCTGTCTCACTTCTGAATGGAGTGCCTTCTGCAATGGGAACACTGATGTATGGAAGAACCGAACACCATGAAGAGAATTTAAAATAAAATGCTGGCCCCTCCTTCACCGAAAATGTCTTGTTTTGGGCGTTTAGGACTTGGGCAATTCAAGCAGACCAAGACCTCTATCACTTCTTCCAAGTTTGGCTACCAAAGCAACTTGGCCTGGTGACCCCAACGTCTGGTTTTCTATGCGAACGGGCACACCGTTTGGGCCAACGTACAAGTGATAACAACCACCCGCGAACAACGATTGCTAGATACATCAACTGGAAAGAAAAGGAGATTATCATGCAAGCTTTTCGGAAATCTGGCCGGCTTGAATATAAAGGACAAAAATTGCTACTATTCAATGACTACTCTTTACATGTATCCTCCCTTCGTAAGGCGATGACACCACTATGCTCCATACTTCATCATCGAGGAGTGCGATTTGCACTTATATATCCTGCATCCTTACGCATTTGGCATGATGGGAAATCACACACCTTCACAGACACAATAACTGCTCAACAATTTATAGATTCTATACCTGTGACAGTAGCTGGCGGCGCCCTGGCGATGGATCCAACGGTCTAACTCCTCTTATTTTTGCATATTTTAAACCTACCTTAGATTGATCAATATAGAGATATGACATCCTGCTTGGATAGCTCCAAATTCACTGTCTATTTTGTCTATTCATCTTCTTATAATTCGTAATGAATTGTATATACTATGTCATATATTCTGCTAAATCAAGCACACTAATCTCAAATTTTCTATTATTGAATAGGTGTGGAATTTATTAGTTGTTCCATATGTGTTATTATTCCGTGGTCACAGGATCACATTTAAAATGTTTTAAAATATGTAGAATAGTGTGGTCCATTCTTTTTCTGACCATATACTATGCTGATTTCTTTTCTTTTACTTTCACACTTTTTTTTATCTCTCTTCTTCTTAGACAGGAGTGTCTGCCCGAGCTTACAATTATATCAATTATTTTTCTGAACAGAGGAGATATAATCTATGATTCAACAATATATATCATATATTATGGCTGATTTACATGTTTTTTCCTTTAATGTGAATGGTCTTAACCATCCCATTAAAAGGAAAAAGATAGCTAATTATGTATCCAATAAACATCCTGATATAATTTATTTGCAGGAAACCCACCTCCTACCCGCTGCTGCCTCGAAATTTCAACTAAAGGGATTTTCAACTCACTTATATTCCCCTGCAACTCATCAAAAGAAAAATGGTGTGTCAATATTTTTCAATGATAAACTATTTCCCGTTATTCACAATTTTAAAATAGACACTGAAGGAAGATGGTGTCTAGTACATGCTGCGATACACTCAACTAATTTTATTTTTCTTAATATATACGGCCCGGTCAAAGACCACCCAAACTTTTTCAAAGAGCTTCAGCTGGCGATAGTTGAATTTGATACTTGTTCTCTGATATTGGGAGGGGACTTTAATCAAATTCAAGATCTATATATTGACAGATCTTCTTCTTGTAAACCCTCCAAATCCAAGTCTTTCACAGCTCTTCATGCTTTAAAGGATGCCTTTTCTCTTGTGGATCCTTGGCGCTTGCTTTACCCGAAAGGTAGAGAATACACACATTTTTCACCTCCACATAATACATACTCGAGAATCGATTATTTTCTCTTATCCCCTTCTCTTATTCAAGATCTCACCAATACCATTATACATCCAATCTCTCTCACTGATCATGCTGCCATCTCTTTATATATATCCATCTCAGCCCCACATAAGGAATCCCCCTCATGGCGGCTAAACAACGCCTTACTGCTAGACGAGGAAATTATTGAAAAAATCAATTCTTTCACTGCGGAGTTTTTTGAAAATAATTCTAAAGATCCTGAAATTTGTCCTTCCATTGTCTGGGAAGCATACAAAGTAACCCTTAGAGGTGAATTGATTAAAATTGCCTCTTGGAAAAAGAAACAGTCCATGAGAAAGGAAAAAGATTTAGAAAACTCCATCAAAACCTTAGAATTACAACATATGTCTAATCACATACATGACCCAAATACTTTCCAACGTATTCAAAATCTTAAATATGAATATAATACTTTAGTTTCATATATAGCTAGGCGTGATATTTTTATCTCTAACTCTGGACATTACATGGGAGATAATATAATGGGTCGTCCTTTGGCCAGATACCTTAAAAATAAATCTAAAAGACTACATATAACGGCTATTCAAAATTCATCAGGTCAATTAGTCAAAACCAGATCTCTAATTTCCTCTCAATTTGAAAAATTCTATACTTCTTTATACCAATCCGAATCTACCACTCCTGAAGCAGATATAGACTCATTTCTTACCTCCTTAACTCATCCGACCATTCCAGAATCTGTTAAATTGGAACTTGATTCTCCAATAACTATATTAGAAATTGAAACTGCCATATCTTCCTTACCTGCTGGGAAAGCCCCTGGCCCAGACGGCTTCACGAACGAATTCTTTAAGCAATTTCGCACCCTACTAGCTCCTCATCTCCTTAAATATTATGACTTCCTCCACTCCACTCCGGACAAGCAATTCAATTTCACTGAGGCCACCATTGTAGTAATCCCTAAACCTGACAGAGATGACACTTTAGTTAAAAACTTTCGCCCCATCTCTCTCCTCAATTTAGACTACAAGATAATGGCAAAATTACTTGCATTAAGACTTACCAAAATAATCCCATTGCTTATACATAAAGATCAAACAGGGTTCATTAAACAAAGATATATAGGAGACAACCTGCGCCTATTTCACTATATTAACGCTCATGCTAAAACAATGTCAGACCCTGTAATAGGCCTAGCTATTGATGCTGAAAAAGCCTTTGACCGAGTGGAGTGGCCTTTCCTTTTCCATGTCCTGAAGTGGTATAATTTTGGCCCATTTTTTACAAACTGGATAAAAACGCTATATCATCAACCCACAGCTCGTATTAGGATTAACAATTCTTTATCCAATAAATTTCCCCTCCATAGAGGTACTCGACAAGGCTGTCCTCTCTCACCATTACTATTTAATCTAGTGTTAGAGCCACTCCTTTCAGCTATACGACAAAGTCCCTCAATTAAAGGTATTCCCTCCTCTGATCGAGATTTCAAATTAGCAGCTTATGCTGATGATGTTTTACTTTTTCTGAGAGACCCTTTACTCTCCCTTCCCAATCTTATTCACATTATCACTCAATACTCCCTCCTTTCCGGATACTCTGTTAATTGGGAGAAATCAGAGATCTTCCCTCTAAATGATAATATACTTCCATCAGATTTGGCTCATTTTCCTTTCTCATGGTCACATGAAGCTGTGAAATACTTGGGGATTTTAATACATAAAGATTCGGTTCATGCTCAAGATCTTAATATATCTAAAGTCAAAAATCTAGTTCTAAACACTACATCTCGATGGACTCCACTCTTTTTATCCTGGTGGGGTAGAATTGCATCCATCAAAATGACTCTGGCCCCTCAAATTAATTATATCCTTTCTATGCTCCCTCTGTTATGCCGGAAATCATTATTTAATTGGCTAAATATGAAAATATCTGAATTCATTTGGAACAAGAAAAAACCTCGAATTGCTCTCGCCAAACTGAAAGCCTCTAAGATCAACGGTGGTCTCAACTTTCCTGATTTCTATCACTATTATATTGCTTCATTAGCCAAATATGGAGCTTACTGGCTCACTAACTCCTCCACTCAAAATCTTCCCCCTCAAGATCTTCCTGCCTGGTTTGAAATGGAATGTTTTTTATGTACGCCTTTACACATCTCATGCTTACTAACGGTGTCAATACCAAGGCACTTAAAGAGATACTCTTTATTGGGTGCAACGCAGCATGCTCTTTATCTTATAGATACATTGACTGAAATCTCAGTTAATGTTAGTCCACTCATGTCCCTTTGGAACAATCCCAAAATTCAAAATCACGACAAATCTCTATCATGGAAAAGGTGGCAGCGGGCAGGTATATGGTTTGTCCATCAATTGTCTACCCTCAACTCGTTAGTTCCATTCGATATACTGTGCTCTACATACTCGCTGCCTCCTTCTACTTACTCACAATGGCGTTCTCTCACTGGAGTGTTGCCTTCTTTGCATATACGATTTGACTATATGACTTCCAAAAATACTATTTACAACTGGTCTTCTCTGTCTCTATTAAAAGGCAAAGCGATATCATCCTTCTACAATATTTTAAGAGATCACTCCTTCACTTTTTCACCTCACTCTATGAAGCACTGGGACGCTATACTTACCACTCCGCTTTCTGACATTGATTGGGAGCTTTTCTGGTCATCGACAAATCGCCCGCTTTTATCTTCTAGAGTATCACAATCAATAATAATAAATAATAATAATAATAATAACTTTATTTTTGTATACCGCCATACCCCGAAGAGTTCTAGGCGGTTCACATTATTTAGACAGAGATTACAAGTGGTTACATATCAAATTGATCATGGAGTAGTTTGACAGAGATTACGAGTGGTTACACAAATTGATCATAGAGTAGCAGACAGCAAGGAGAGAGTATTTACAAGTGATTACATATCAAAATGGTCATAGAGTTGCGAACAGCAAGGAGAGAAGTAGTGGGAAGAGGAGGGAGAACAGGGGGGGCGAGGATCAGAAGGGGGGGGAAGAGGATTGGAAGGGGCATTGAGGGTCTTGGTCTCGGAATAGGTGAGTTTTGAGTAATTTTCTGAAGTCGAGGTAGTTGTGGGCCTTGAGGACCATTTGGGCTAGCCAAGGGTTTAGTTTGGCGGCTTGGAAGGCGTAGGTTTTGTCTAGGAATTTTTTTGAGTGGCATAGTTTTAGGGAGGGGAAGGCGAAGAGTTGAATTTTACGGGCGTTCTTGTAGTTGTGGTTAAGGGTGAAGTGAGGGGTGATGTAGCTTGGGGATAAGCCAAATAACGTTTTGTAGCAAAAACAGGCGAATTTGAATATGATTCTGGATTCTAGAGGGAGCCAGTGAAGTTTATGGTAGAAAGGGGTGATATGGTCCCATTTTTTCAGGCCAAATATGAGGCGGACGGCGGTGTTCTGGATCATCCTTAGTCTCCTGATGGTTTTCTTTGTGGAGCCTAAGTAGATGATGTTGCAGTAGTCCAGTATGCTGAGTATGGAGGATTGCACTAGGAGGCGGAATGAAGAGTCGTCAAAGTATTTTTTTATGGTGCGGAGTTTCCATAGAGTCGAGATACTTTTCCTGACTGTGATATCAGTGTGTTTCTCGAGGGATAGATGTTTGTCCAGTGTTACTCCCAGAACTTTTAAGGTTTGTTCAAGGGGGAATGTGGATCCTTTCACTTGAATTGTGGTGTCTTTGATTTTGTCATTGGGGGTTGCTAGGAAGAATTTTGTTTTGTCTGGGTTTAGTTTTAGTCTAAAGGTTAGCATCCAGAGTTCTATCTGACTAATTATGCTTGTGAGGGAGTTGAGGAGCTCTTGAGTGAAACTGGTTAGAGGGATGACTATGGTAATGTCGTCTGCGTATATAAAGAATTTTAGCTTGAGGCTTTGCAGGAGGTTTCCTAGGGAGGTGAGGTATATGTTGAACAGGGTGGGGGACAGGGGGGAGCCCTGTGGCACACCACAGGAGTTTTCCCATGGGTAGGAAAGAGAGTCGTTTTTGAAAACCCTGTAGGATCTGTTCCGTAGGAACCCATTGAACCAGTTAAGAACCTGGCCGGAGATGCCAATGTAGGCAAGGCAGTCTAGGAGAATGTCATGGTCGACTAGATCGAATGCACTGCTCAGGTCCAGTTGTATAATCAGGGCACTGGTTCCCCGACTGAAGAGTGTGTGTATGTGGTCTAGGAGGGAGGCTATGATGGTTTCGGTGCTGTGGTTGGAGCGAAAGCCTGATTGGTTGTCATTTAGGATATCAATGTACTTTCTTATGTGGCAGGCAATATGGACCCCACTTCGCATGTGGAAAGCTAACTTAAAGCAAGACTCTGTTTGCTGGAACTGCTTGAAAGAGGAAGGAACTCTTGATCATATGTTATTTCATTGTACTCTAGTCCGCTCTTTTTGGACCTATGTCTGGAACACCATACAATCTATTACTAACTGCTCAGAAGAAATCTTTATAGACATTGTAATCCTTCGCTCTCAACACCCATGTTTCACACAATCAAATTGTCCACCTAAACTCATTGATACCATGTTGGTGACTGCTCTCATGCACATTCTTAAAAATTGGAAATCACCCTCGCTATTAGATTATACCTTTTGGTGGAACTCTCTGAGTATGTATCATAGATTTGAATCCTATGCATATGAGAAGAGAGTTACATTCCGAACCTGCATGAACTTGAAATACAACAAATCTCCATGGTCATTCTTAGACTCCTATGTACGCTCATCTTCTTAGACACTCCTGTTATCCTTTTCTTCTCCTCTCTTCTCTCTTTCATTCTTCTTTCCTTTTTCTTTACTGCTCTCTCTCATCTTTATCTTATATATCCCTTACATACATTTTTAATAACTGGAGCCTTTGCTCCTATACAGTTAAACATAGATTTATATATTTTATATACAGAAAGCTTTATTTTGTTTCTATGTACTTTAAATGATTCTTGTATCTTTTAAAATACTTAATAAAAATTATTGAACTTAAAAAAAAAAAAAAAAAAAGGACTTGGGCAATTTTGGGGTTGATAATGTGTTCTAAGTTTAGACGTAATGGTGGTCTGAGCGATTAAACTACTGAACATAGAGGTAGGCCTTTCTAAAAAAATAAATAACAACTCATTTTAGATGATTTTTATGAGAATGGACATTTTCTCTGCTGCTACTTTCAGCGTTTAGGGCCTTAGGCCAAAAGAGGACTTAAACGCTTTTTTTGTTTATGCCCCTCCACAGGACTCTGGTTGAAATCTGGTTTTAACGATTTTTTTTATTGTGATCCTTCCAGAAACAGAAAAATACCTACTGTACCTAAATATTTAAGACATCTGCAAGCCTGAAGGGTATTGAAGTTGTCAGCAGCGTAGCGAGGGAGGTTGGCACCTGGGGTGGTGGCACTCAGCATCGCCTTGCCATGTGCCCCCGCACTCTTCCCCGTCCCTTGAGCACCCCCACCCCCATGTACCTTTTAAAATGCTCACTGGTGTGAGCAGCATCTTCTATCTGCTGCTCGTGCTTGCCTTGGCTCCCATATGATGTCACATCCTGATCCCACAATCAGGAAATGATGTCAGAAGGGAGCCGAGGCAGGCGCGAAAAGCAGGTGGAAGATGCTGCTCACACCGGAACATATTTCAAGAGGTACAACGTGGAGTGGAGAGCAGGAGAGGCGCCAGTGCCCACTCAAAGATGGTGGCCTCCCCCCCCCTTCTATGCACATAGCCTCGGGTTCCTCTCCAGGGCCACTTCTGACCTGCCCACATTTTAGCTGGGTGGTCTGCGGGGATATCCAGTAGCACTGTTGAGAGCTGCTGAATATCTTCACTTAGGTGGCAGAAATTACTTAAGTGGACAGGAGAGTTTCACACTCATCTAAATCGATTTGAATATTAGCCCTCTGACTTTAGATCCAGCATTCCTGAGTGCATTTAGAGCACAGTACATTTTGGCATATGTTTACCCAATAATTGCAGAAACAAGCTTTTTAACTGTGAATATGTTTTTGTTGTTTATTTCTGCACATATTTTTTTTTACAATCACAATTCATTTTTATACCATAAGTTGATTTATGCCCACAGAAAATGAATACTTGCATGCATGCAAAATTGAATTAATGTTGCTCTGTTATGTGCATAAACAAAAATGAAAATGAAAAACAAAAAAAAACACACTCACACACACACACACAATGAAAGGAAATAAAACAAATTACATACCCCTACTGTTACATATCATTAAAAGGCTGTAAAAATGTATTTAATGGAAATAACGGTACATACTTTTAAGTTTTCTGAACCCCCTGCATCATCTCAGGATCATTAACAATTTAAAACTGGTTTCTTATAATTACTTTGCACTAAAGAGCATGGATTTTCAGATTGTTCCTGTGGGGTTAATGAAAGTATTAGAGAGAGAGAGAGAGAGAGAGAGAGCAGCCCCGGATCAGATGAGAAAGATGCAGCACTCCAGCTGTTGATACAATTCATTCACTCCTTCCATCCTTCCTTCAGCATGCAAGGGATGTTGGCTGCAGCCATTCCCTCAAATGCTCCTATAAGCAAAGGCAGGACCCAACTCTTATCCCTGCTCTATGTAGGACTCCCAAAACGCTTTCCTGATCGAAATTCCCTAGCATTGGGATACACATATACCCATAACCATCAGTAAATTAAAAAAAAAAGGAGCTGGAGCTCCAAAGATTAGGCATTAATGCACATATAGGATTACTAATTCAGTGATTCTTAATGAAACTAAAGTAGTCACACTAGAACCGCAGCAGACATAATTTCTTCTCCATTCCTAACCTGTCCATCATCGTCAGTTGTCACCTGGGTTAGAGAATGACATGGGTGGACACATTTTTCCAGACTAAGGATAGGGACACAAACAATCACCATTTACCTCAAAATGTGCCCTAAATCGAACATTCAAGGGTCTTATGGGACACTGCAAGGCCACCCACACATCACGCATACACCCACAGTCTGAAAAGCATCGCATTGATTGTGAAATCTGTGAAGGATTTGCACGGATTGCCTTTGATGCAGGAAGTTTTTCACCCCTGCCGCAGCAAGAGCGAAATGGAGATTTCCCCGTCGGGAGGGCTGTTTACCCATGAAGTCCAGGTAGTGAGGCTTGGGAGCAAGCCTGATTGGAGACAGCTGGGACTTCATGGACAGCTACGTTTTTCCTTTTCCCTTGCTCAAGTTGCAATATTTCTGACTGTGCCTCTGGACTGCAATCTTTTTTCACACAATCTTTTTTTTCACACAATGTTTGTGTATGAGATTTTGGCGTGCTGGATGTGAGGTGTTTTTTTGGGGGCTGCTTTTGTGCATCATTTTTTCACCAATGTTTTTGATATAGTGAAGACACATAAGTGGAGGGTTTTTTTTAGCCATATGAAGCTTAACTGAGGCTTTTTTTCTGTGTCTTCTTTTTTTCAGACTGTGGGTGTATGTGTGATGTGTGGGTGGCTTTGCAGTGTCCCATAAGACCCTTGAATGTTCGATTTAGGGCACATTTTGAGGTAAATTGGGACACATTTTCCCCATCCCTGTGGGAACTCATTTTCCTGTCCCCGCAAGTTCTTTTCCTGTCCCAGCCCCATCTCTGAAAGTTCTGTCCTCATCTGCACAAGTCTCAATCACATTAAAATCATAAGTGTTTGAGTCTTTTGAGGTTAAGGCAGAGCTTACAGGAATGGGGTGGGGACAGGGACATTGACAAAACTCACAGGGACGGGACAGGGATATTGAGTTCCTTTCGGGACGGGGACAAATTTGTCCCTATGTCATTCTCTAAACTGGGTGAAAGCAGAGAGCAATAAACTATTTTTAACTAATGGACTCAAAAACATGTCAGAAAAAACCGACAGAGGTTCTAACAAAGAACCTCGACTGGAAACTGTGGGTCTCTCAGGTGGTTTATCTAATGTTTTATGTATCTTCGGAAGGAGGTAAATTACCGGTGTTTTGGGATAAGGTGTATTTAGAAATTGCACTTCTTTCTTTGTTAGTAATTTTCGATCTCCTGCTTCTACTGTATATTCATGAATTAATGTTTGTAATTCTACCGTGGGGTCTGTTTCTAACTCAACATACTCTGTGGTGACAGAAAGTTGTCTCATCATCTCCTCATGATATTGTGTTCTATTCATTACAACAACTGCACCCCCTTTATCGGCACGACGTATGATTATTTCAGAATCATATTTTAAGGCTTCTAGAGCCATATATTCGTCTTTTGTAATATTGCTCGATCTCCTTGAATCAAATCTCAATTCACTCACTTATTTTATTCTTATATTTTTAAAAGTTTGTAATGCTGGACTCATGGGGGGTCAGGGGACTTCACCTAGATTTTACTCTAACACTAGGTTCTTCTAATGATTCTTCAGTTCTTTCAGACTCGCTCAATGGGCCAAAAAATTCCCGCAAATGTAATGTTCTGAAGAAACGTTCCAGGTCTATCCTCATCTGTAAACTTGAAGTGTTGTGTGAGGGAATAAATGATAACCCTTTACATAAAATGCTAGGTTCAATCTCTGACAACTCTATATCTGATATATTAACCACTACTGATTCCCTGTTTTCTGGGAATGAGTCACCGGGCGATCTTGATCTACTGTTCTTCTGCTTCTGCCTCTCCCTCTCCGATTTCTTCTTTGAGTAGCATTGCCTAAAAAATGATTCCCCCTATCCAGAGGACCCTGTACTCTCAGATGTGCTATCAAAATCAACTGTTCTACTTTTTCCTGTCTTCCCTCTTAATGTACGATATTCTAAATTTAACCATGGGTAGACTGTTTTCTTATTATAATCTTCCTCATCCCTATGAAATTTCTTCAATTTTTGTTTTTGTAAGTCAACTTTAAACGACTGTACTTTTTGTTGTAATTCCATAAAATTTTTATCAAAATCAATCATAGTCGGAGCAGTCTTGAATTCTGTAAGTTTATTTTCTAATTCTACTTTAATGTTTTCTGTAGACACTCTCGTTTGTTCAGTTATCAAAACCATTAAATCCAGTGAACATTTGTTTAATATAGATGCCCATTTATTCAAAAATTCTTGATTGTCAAGGAATAATCTTGGTTCTTTAATGATCCACAAACCTCTAGGAATGTATTCACGTTTGCAATATTCGAGTAAAGTACCTCCCTGCAATTCTGTGCTTATGAGACGCTTAGATATGTTAAAGGCTTCTTCCCAAGTAAAACCAATATTGGCTGCTATTTCATCTATTTGAAATGTGGATGGTCGTTGTAAGACATCACTCACAAAAGCAGATTCAAAGCTTTTGCTGTGCCATTAAATCCTATCTATACTAATATTTGTAAATCAAAAACAATGTATATAGGATAAAGAGAAATCAATCATAAATCCACAAAAATACCTCCCTTCTATTCAATTTTTAAATTCTTAATTAGAAACAGTGATGAAGTTTTCTCATATCAGACTTATCTCCACTAATCACACATTTAAAGTTCTTTATAGAGGAGAGGCCTCTATAATGTGTGATTAGTGGAGATAAGTCTGATATGAGAAAACTTCATCATTGTTTCTAATTAAGAATTTGAAAATTGAATAGAAGGGAGGTATTTTTGTGGATAAATAGCAGGGTTCCCCAGAGTTCTGTGCTGGGACCGCTGCTTTTTAGCATATCTATCAATGATCTAGAGATGGGAATAACTAGTGCGATAATTAAATTTATTGATGACACAAAGTTGTTCAAAGTTGTTAAATCGCAGGAGGATTGTAATAAATTGCAAGAGGACCTTGGGGAACTGGAAGACAGGGCATCAAAACGGCAAATGATATTTATGTGAGTAAGTGCAAAGTGTGCATATGGGAAAGAGAAACCTAGGCTATAGCTAGGGTTCCACATTAGGAGTCACTGTCCAGAATAAGGATCCAGGTGTTAATGTTGAGGATACATTGAAACCCTCAACTCAATGTGTGGTGGCTAAATAAGCAAATAGAATGTTAGGAATTATCAGGAAAGGAATGAAAAACAAAGATGAAAATGTTATAATGCCCTTGTATTTCTTTATGGTATGGCCGCATCTCAAATACTGTATAAAATTCTGTTCGCTGTATCTCAAAAAAGATATAGCAGAATTAGAAAAAGTACAGAGAAGGGCAACAAAAATGATAAAAAAGGATGGGGTGACTTCCGTATGAGAAAAGGCTAGAGCTCTTCAGCTTGGAGAAAAGATGGCTCAGGAGTGACCTATTAGAGGTCTATAAAATACTGAGTAGAGTAGAAAGGCTAGATGTGAATCATCTTGTTTACTCTTCAAAAATACTAGGACTCAGAGGCTTGTGAAGAAACAACTAAGTAGTCGATTTAAAACAAAATGGAGAAAAATATTTATTCACACAACATATAATTGAACACTGGAATCCTGGCTGGAGATTGTGGTGAAATCAGGGAGCTTATCAAGGTTTATAAGAGGTTTGGATACTTTTCTAAAAGAGAAGTCCATAGGCCATTATTTGAGATGGCTTGGGGAAATCCACTGCTTATTCCTAGGCTAAGCAGCGTAACATCTGTTTTACCACTTGGGATCTAACTAGGTACTTGGAAACTGGGTTGGCCACTGTTGGAACCAGGATATTGGGCTTGATGGACCTTCAGTTTGTCCCAGTATGGCAATTCTTAAGTTATCTGACTGAGGGAAATGGGGGAAAAAAATTCCTTTGTGCTACATGCCCAATGGGGGCAAAGATAAAACTACCCACAACTAATGAGTCAACACGCACTTCAGCTTTATACCTTTTTGCTCCAAACTTTTAGAATGACCTTCCTCCCAATATACGCTCTGAACATTCTGTTATCACATTTTTTTCTGAGATCTTTAACACTTACAGTCCACAGCAAGATGACTAGGGGCTCCTCTTACTAAGCTGCGATAGCGTTTTTAGCGCACGCACAATTTTAGCGCATGCTAAACCCGCGCTATGCGGCTAGAACCCATGCCAGCTCAATGCAGGCGCTAGTGTCTAGCGCACATGGCAATTCAGTGTGCGCTAAAACCGCTATCGCAGCTTAGTAAAAGGAGCCCTAGGAGCCTTTGGATTTCTAGTAAACACATACTTGTTGCTTTGGAATGAATGTATTGCTTTCCTATCTATTTTATTGAAGTTGCTTTTCCTATATGTTTTGTAAATCACATTGATGTACATGTTGGAAAATATAGTTCATTAAGTACCAATAAACCAATTGCTTAACCTTCTTTGTGGTGTCCTGAGTCACCTGATTTTCTCTACTATCAGTATAGTCAGCTGGAACAGGCCCTTCCATTAGTTTTTGCAAATGTTGTAGCTGACAGGTTTTCTTCTCCTCTTCATGTTTCCTAACTAATTTTCTCCTCAGACAGTGCTTAGTAATTCTATTTGATTTGGTCTTACACTCTGCACCACTCTTCCATGAAGATGTTTATTGCCTGAGTGCCACCTGGGGTCAACTTATTTCACCTAAGACTGTCATGCTTTCCTCAACAGCCTGGGTTGGTATTCTTGCTTCCTTCAGTTCCTCATATTGCTCTCATATCTACTTTGCAGATTAGGTAACACAAAGGTACTTAAATATGTGTTCCTTCATAGCATGGATTCTCAACCCAGTCCTCAGGACATACACGGTCAGTTAGGTTTTCAGGGCATGCATATTCATATTAATGCATATATCATCATGGATGTCCTAAAATTCAGACTGGCATATTGTGTTCCAATGACTGGGTTGAGAACCCCTGCTTTATAGAATTATCCTCTTTATGGTATATGCTTCAATCCTTTTATTACTCTTCTCAGATGGAAATCCATTTAGTTGTTGGTCTTGTGTCTTATTGCATACTTGAAGTATCTAGTATTAGTGCAATAGTCCTATATATGATTTATTATTTCTTATAGTACATAGAGACAATGATGTATGTTCACTCTAGAAAATAAGCAGATGAGCCCTGCTATGGTGGCAGGATTTCCTGCATGACTAACTCTCAAAGGGACAAAATTAAAGGGCTTACCCTCTGGGAGATCCTTCTAAAGCAACCAACAGATGAGTTATAGTGAATTGAGAAATACATTAGTTATGTGAAAATATGTAGCAGAATCTTGATTTTGCCTACTGCCTAGTGCGAATAGAATAAATTAAGCCATGATTCCAGTTCAGGTGTTATTGCAGGACCTCAAAAACATGCAGAGCTCCAGAGTTTTAATAAATAGATTAGGCCAGGGTACAAGAATGACAGCTATAGATTTTATGGGAACAGAACAATATTTAATATTAGAAGAATCCTGTCCCAGGATGGGTTCTGTCTTAACGAGGATGGAGCAGACTACTTGCAATAACCTTTTAAAAAAGCACTGCTTTTAAATTAGTTACTCAGGAGCACATTATTCTTAATATAGTATTTTCAAATCACCATTTTGAGCCAATCAGGGCCTTCAGCCTCTCCCACTGCATCCCAAGATGCATTGGGAAGGGAAAGCCCCATCATTTGCAGCGTGCAGCCCTGCAGGCAGGAGGGAGTGAGCTTCCCTCCTGCAGTTTGCTCTTTCGAAGGTACAGGGGGAGGAGTTCTGGGGATATGGAAGGAGGGCCCAGGGATGTTGGGGGGTGGAGATGCCAGGGGATGTTGGGGAAGGTACTGGATATCGGGACAATGTTGGGATGTGAGGGGGACATGGGGGATATCAGGGCAATGTCAGGATGCGAGGGGGGATGTGGGGGATATCAGGGTGATGTTGGGATGTGAGGGAGGATGTGGGGGGATGTCAGGGGAATGGGATGTCAGTGGGAGAGATGTAGGGCTCTGTAGCTCAGCTGATCCTTACAGGGGAAATCCCCATCACCTGAGTTGCCAGGAATCCCAGAAACTGGCTCAGCTGATGGAGATTCCTTCTGCCACAATCAGCTGATGGGAAGCCTATAGGTGTTTTTTTTTTGGGGGGGGGGATCGCTCTTTGGGTAGTGGGAGGGAGTTGTGACCACTTTAAAGCTTTAAAATGCCAAAGCCACAAAAAGGCAGTGTACAAGTTGTCTTCCATTTTCATAAAGAGACAATAGTTCATCTGTGCAACCAGTTGGAGGCAAGCCTAGAGTCTACTACATGGAGGGCCTGAGCCCTGGCAGTGCACATGAAGGTCACCATAGCCCTACCATTTTTCAACACTCCCTTGGAGTCAAAACCAGCCAGTCAACACATGCTGCATTTCTATTTCTACATGCTTTTCTCAAGACAGTCACTCAATATTCACTTCCCTGAACAGAAGCAGTAGCGGAATTAATCAATGACAGAATTCTCTCAGATGGCACACTTCCCCTCTGGGCAAGGGGCAGTGGAATGTAACCATTTATCCATCATACCACTTGCAGGCAAAGAAACCATGTATCAAAACAGAAAGTTGTTTCATTTCCCCAATATGCAGATGGTCTGAAATGCATCACACAATAGATGCGTGTTCTTCCTCTTAGACTCATGTCTTGATGCCTATATTCTGCCACAATGAGTCCTACATGAAAGTTTTGAGACCGATATTATCAATGGGAGCTAACCACACCCTTATAATCACTAACCAGTTCTTTCTCTCCCCATAGAAGCCTCTTTATGTGTACACCAACCAGGATGCCTGCTGAACCTCTCTCTAAAGTCAAGTTCTCAGCTACCCCTCCTCCAAGACTCTTTTGGTTGGCTACAGGAATGCTTGATGGAAGCAGATGGCACCTCTCACATATTTTCATTGTACATCTGTGGTGCTTTAAAGCTGGTTCCTGAACGTTTTTTTGAAAATGAATGTCTCGGGGAGCTGTCAAAGTGCTGCCCACTGCCGGCTGCATACCAGGCCCATGGAAAATGATGGCAGATAAAGATCATATGGCTTATCAAAAATGCCCTTCCATGCTGTCTGCTATCCTTTCCTCTCCCTAACATGTTTTTCTATGCTCTCTTGAATTCAGATATAGTCCACTACTTCCATCAGTAGGCCATTGCACACATCTACTAGCCTTTCTGTAAAGAAGTATTTCCTTAGATTATCCCCTTTCACCTTCCTCCTATGCCCCCCCCCTCATTCCAGATCTTCATTTTAATTGAAAGAGACTCTCCCCCATGCATTTATATCCAGAATAATTTAAATGTCTTTAGCATATCTTCCCTCTGCCTCTTTTCTTCCAAAGTGTTCATGATGGGATTTTTAACTCAGTCCCCCATATGTTTTATAGCAAAGGCTGTTAACCAATTTAGTAACCGCCCTCTGGACTGAGTACATCCTGTTTATTTCCTTTTGAAGATGCAGTCTCCAGCACTGCACAGGACTCTATGAAAATGGGGCCTCACCAGATATTTGTGCAGAGGAACTATTACCTTCTTTTCCCTATTGGCCATTCCTCTCCTATGTACCAAAGCTTCTCTTTAGCTTTCACTACCACCTTTTTTAACTGTGTGGCACCAGCACCGTCCTAAGCCAGAAAAATGTCCCGTGCAGTATTTCTGTTAGAGCTCCTTTCCTGCCCACTGTATCACAGCCAAGCAGGAAAGGCAATGGACAGAACACAGTTTGGGCACAAGGATTTACACTAACTAAAACCTAGTGTAAATCCTCATGTATAAATTAGGTACACTTCCCTTGAATTCTATAATAAGGTGTGCATCTTTAGTAAATGCCCCTGACCCTATGCTCCTCCCATGGCCATGCTTCCTTCTCAGTTGTATGCTAAAACATATGTCAATGTATCTTTATAGAATAGCGCTGAGCAAGGTGAGCATGTAAATCAATTATTGGCATTAATTGGCTCATTACTAAAATTACACGGCCAAATTTGAGTATGCAATTTTGAGCTTCATATATAGAATCTAGTGGTAAATGTCAGATGATCTCTAAGTATAACATCAGGAAACAGTATTCCCATTCATGAGCAACAGGTCCAGTATGCCCCCTTCCTATGTGAGCTCCATTACTATCTGCTGGAACAAGTAATCCTTGCACAGAATCCAGGATCTCCCTACTTCTAGATAACACCAATGGACCAATCAATATCTATCATACTGAAATCACTTATTTATAATACTTGCCATTTCATAGCTATGTAACTTTCATTACTTGCAATTGTATTACACACATACACAAAAAGCAAAGAGTATCCTCCCCCCCCCCCCCCACCAACATAACTACTTTACAATCCCCGGTGGTCAAGTGGTATATTCAGGGCAGGTGTGATCCCCATTGCCACGTCGGTTTTACTTTACAAATGACTGCCATGATCTCCTGCAGCAGTCTCCTGAGATTACCACTAGAGATCATGTCAGCCATTTTGAGAGCTGTCAGCATAGCAGGATTGACTGGGGGGGGGGGGTCACTCCTGCCCTGACTATACCCTTACACTGTCAGGGATTGTGAAATAAGCCTGAAAGGGCATCTACAGTTGGGCAGGGAGAAGAAGCAACTCCTGTTCACAGGGGAGGAAGAAGGAGTTAGAAAGACAAGCAGGACAAAAAACACACTTTTGCTTCTACCAAAAACATAGTCAGTTTTGGCCAAAATCAAAACCATGAATATAGCCTTTTTGACAAATCTGAAATTGGGCAAAAAACAAAAAGAAGATTTTGGTCCAGCTTTGTCATAATAACTAAAACCAAAACCACAATTTGGTCAGCTTCTAGTTTGCTGTATAAGATGTTCATTTTCAAAGCAGTTGGACTTTTCAAAAAAGCCAAAAAAGTCTGTCTGCTGAAAATGTCTAAATCATGATTTTCAAAAAAGCTGAATTTAGATATTTTTCACTGGATATTTTTCCCAAATAGCAAGAGGGGAGGGGGTGGGGGGTGGGGGGAAGGCATGCTTTGGATAGGACTAGAGTGGGCCCAAAATTAGGATGTCTTTTAACAATGATGTAACAGGAAGAAATGTCCATAGCAAAAAATGATTTTTTTTTTAAATCAAGACCTATTTCAATCACAACCAGTGTATAAAACTTATAAGAACATAAGAATAGCCTTAATGCATCAGACCAAAGGTCTAATCAAGCCCAGTAGCCTGTTCTCACGGTAGCCAAAACTCAAGGAGTAGCAACATTATTTGGTACCGATCCAGGGCAAGCAGTGGCTTCCTCCATGTCTTTCTCAATAACAGAGTCTGGAGTTTTTCTCCAGGAAATTGTCCAAAACTTTCTTAAAACCAGCTATGCTATCTGCTCTTACCACAACCTCTGGCAATGCGATCCAGAGCTTAACTATTCTCTGAGTGAAAATTTTTCTCCTCCTATTGGTTTTAAAAGTATTTCCCTGTAACTTCATTGAGTGTCCCCCTAGTCTTTGTAATTTTTGATGGAGTGAAAAATCGATCCACGTGTACCCATTCTACTTCACTCAGCATTTTGTAGACTTCAATCATATATCCCCTCAGCCGTCTCTTTTCGAAGCTGAAGAGCCCTAACTGTTTTAGTCTTTCCTCATACGAGAGTAGTTCCATCCCCTTTATCATCTTGGTCGCTCTTCTTTAAACCTTTTCTAGCATCACTATATTTTTCTTGCGATAAGGAGACCAGAATTGAACACAATACTCCAGATGAGGTCGCACCATAGAGTGATACAGGGGCATTATAACATTCCTAATCTTGTTAACCATCTTTTTTTTAATAATTCCTAGCTTGTTTGCTTTTTTTGGCCACAGACACACATTGGACGGAAGGTTTCATCATATTGTCTACAATGACATCCAGATCCTTTTCTTGGGCGCTAACCCCCAAGGTAAAACCTAGCATCTGGTAACTGTGATTCAGGTTATTCTTCCCAATATGCATCACTCTGCATTTGTCCACATTAAATATCATCTGCCACTTGAACGCCCAATCTTCCAATTTCCTAAGGCCTACCTGCGAGTTTTTAAAATCCGCATGCATTTTAACAACTTTGAACAGTTTAGTGTCATCTGCAAATTTAATCACCTCACTCGTCATTTCAATTTCTAGACCATTTATAATTAAGTTAAATAGCACCGGTCCCAGTACAGACCCCTGCAGCACTCCACTGTTTACTCTCCTTCATTGAGAAAAATAACCATTTAACCTATCCTCTGTTTTCTCTCCAATAACCAATTTGTAATCCACAACTGAACTTTCTTAGGAGCCTCTAATGAAGAACTTTATCAAAAGCTTTCTGAAAATCTAGATGTACTATATCAATCGGCTCACCTTTGTCCACATGTTTATTCACACCTTCAAAGAAGTCAAGCAAATTGGTGAGGCAAGATCTCCCTCAAGCTTTATATTTGGGTTCTATTCTTTAAAGTCCACTGTACTGACCACTACGCTGCCCCTCTGTTCTGCAGAGATGTCTGAATGGCCATTTTTGTACAAAGTGTGCTAGGTAGATGTTTTTGTGCCTGCTTTTTTGATATTCATATTTTTGATGTCTTGTTTTAGAAATTGACTGTTCATTTTGGACATTTTCAGTACAAGAGCATCCTTCTCACATATTTTTGAACATGAAACCCCATTTACCTTGTTTGAAAATGGCTGTGAGATGGACTTTTTTTCAGGGTGTTATGAGCAGGATGTTCCAATTCTGAATTGGACGTTCTTTCAAAACTACTTCTCCATGTCATCTTGAGTAACAGCATTAGTCCTTTACTCACAAAATTCATGTTAGGCTCAAAAGCAATAAGCACTTATTGACCCATTAGAAGATACTTGATAATGTGAGGGAATCTATAGGATGCTTTCCTTTTCCCTTGCTAGCACTCTCTCATAATGTCAGAGCCATCTTAAATGTACAGTCCCTTCCAGGGAGAAAGTGACATGGGAGATTTGGAGCCAGGAAGTAATGGCTGAGTAGGTATAAAAGCTAAGGCCATTGCTAAGTTAAGGAGGCCCAAAGGAAAACAGTGACACCCCAAGGCATGCTCCTCCACTACTCTTATGTGAATTGCAACTGCTAGTCAGTTAGACCTAACTCCACTTGGAACCTTGCAGATTTTATACTTTGACCTGAGTAATTTCTAGAGATTTCTGTGGCTCTATCTTGCTTGGGTTCTGGGCCCGCCCTTGTTTACGTTGCCACAAGGAAGTTAATTGGAAAGATAGTCGGTACAATTTCAGGAAACTGTTGATAGTGAATGCATCAACATGGTTTGCACTGAGAGCATAGTAGCAAGATGCAAAATTAAATCAGTTACAAAATCTTGCAGTTGTTGCCTGTAACAGATGAGGGTACTTTTCTGATATTTTTCTTATATATTTTAATGTGACACCATGGAGTTCATTTTCAAAATATAGAGCTGTCCTTAAACACAACATGAAGTGACATTTGGACTTTTTAATTGCCAAAACATCAAATTACCATTTTTGAAACCTACTTCCTAGATATTTTTTTAATAAACTATTTATCTGCAGTGCATCTAAATCTCAAGGGGGCATGTTTTGGGCAGGATCAAGGCTTGGACATTTTTTAGTGATTATCAAACATTTCATAAAATACCAGGGCACCATTTAAACGTTTGAGGCCAACATATTTTAAGAATAAATAAGGGCCAAAGAGGTTCCCAAATTGACTAAATGTCCCTTGGGGGATGAATGCATAATCTCCTATACTCCTCCAGTGGTCAATGACCCCCTCCCACCCCCCATAGATCTGAATGAAATTAGTAATCATCTGTCTGTCTGAAGGGAACAGATGTAATGGCTAGTTCAATTAGAGCAGCAAACAAGTGTCTGGAGTAACATGGTGGTCAGTATAGTGGAATCTAGAGAAGGGAAACCAGACCCATATGCCATCCTAATTTGTACACTTGTGGTGGGAAGTGTGGGCCCACCAAAACCTACTGTACTGACATATAGGTGACACCTGCAGGCATAAAGGCTATTGGAATGGTAGACAGTTGGGTACAGTCGATTTTGGGTGAGTTTTGGAGGGCCCTCATTCAATGTAAGGTGGTAATGGTGGGATGCATAGCTTGTACCCTTTATGTGAAATACAGTGCCCCATTGCTCTGCTGAAATGCTTGTGTGGCCAGTCTACTAAAAATGGCTTATTTTGAATGTTTTTCATTTGGATGTTTTGTTTTACGAAAATGGCCCCAAAAGATAAATGCACTAAGGGTGAACACATCTAGAAAATTTATTAAAAAAAAAAAGATTGGCCATTTGTGATTTTGAAAATGGACATTTTCTTTTCCCAATTTTTGGACATGCTTCACAAAAAGTCAAAATTCGGACTTAGATATATCAAAAATGCCCCTCCACATATCATGATACAATTGCCATAAATGAGAAAGGTGGCACTGGATCCTAATGTCCCTAGATGGATTGCCTCTTTCCTAGAAGGTCATACAGAATCAGTCTGGGCTAGAAAAGAAATATCAACTTGGACAAACCTTGCCTAAAAGATCGGCACATCTTCCTTGTTATATAACAGTGTAATTGCAATAATTATATGCCCTTTTGTGAAGTCTAGGCATGGACTATTGATTATTTGTAGATGATACCATGTTTTTCTTAAATATCACCAGCTTCTATTTGTTGTACTCAGTGACGAGACTGTATTGTACCAGCAAGTGAAAGTGTGCATTTTGTATGCCTAGTATAGCTCTAAGTAACATTTCTACTTCTAAAGAGCATTAGATTACACCATTTTTGTTTAAACACCACAACCATGAGGCAGTTTCAACAATGAAGTTTGGTGCTAAAGTTGTTTTAATGCTGAATGAAGCTTTTTATTTTGTTTAATTCTTTTACTTTTGATAAGCATGTATTGCTCTTTGTGATTAGATGTAAATATTCATGTGGCTATACAAAAATGCGACAGCTATTAAATGCACCAGAAATATTGGATACAGAGCTTTAGTTTCCTTAATTACATATGCAAATATAGTTCCAGTACACTGATTTTATCTGTACACAAAAAAATCTCTAAAAAATGGATCCTTAGCAAAGTTTGTGAAGCTGAAGAAACGTTAAAGGGCCTGTTTATTAAAGTATACATTAACTGTCAAAATTAGCATGTGGTAATGGTTGGGGGCACATTTAGCATTCCTCTTTAAACGGATTAGGACTTATATACTGCCTTTTTTGAAGTTTACATATAGGTACTTCAAGCATTTTCCCTATCTGTCCCAGTGGGCTCACAATCTGTCTAATGGACCTGGAGTGGAGGATTAAGTGACTTGCACAGGGTCACAAGGAAAAGCACAGGGTTTGAACCCACAACCTCAGGGTGCTGAGGCTGTAGCTTTAACCACTATACAAAAATACCAAAAAGGAAATACTTTGTTTAAGAGTGGAATCAAACAAATTTGTTCCAGAGATAACCAATCTCAAGTGTCTGCAGTCAGACCTCAGAACAAATCTTGAGGACAAACTTCAATGCAGACTATCATTGATCGTTTTTATCTCAATTTTTTGTCATGGTTTTATCAAGTGCTAAATCTTTGTAGTCGAAGTGAAATAGTACTTAACTTGATGGAAGATCTCCGTTTCGCCCGAGTCAATATATTACATCAGGCTTCTTCACGAAGTTAATCACTATTAGTGCAGCTGTGAACTGCACAAGGAACTCAACACCAGCGTCATATCGCCTCTTGCACTTTAGTTTTAATGATTGTATAGAAAGATGGGAAGGGGGAGGGTTTTTAATTAATTTACATATTAAGAATATAATGTATGATGTTCAAGTGTTATATGATAGTATTTCATGTTGTTCTTTTTGTGCGCTTGATGTAAGTTTGAAAAAAAAAAAAAAAGAAGGTAATTCAATAAAGGGCACCAAAACTTAGGCACTAAGACATGGATTCTATAAACAACGTCATTGTCAGCGGCTACCTTAAAAGTGTCCACCAATCACATCTCAATCACGTAATGGCACTGTTTAGAGAATCCGACAAAGGTAGGCACCAGAAATGTAGACCAGAGTTTTCAAGACCTACATTTCTAGCATCTGCCTTGATGTGAATCGAAACTACAAAGACACTTTATGGCACCTAATGCCACTTCTGGCGTTAGCCACACCCATTGCCATGTCCCCTTGTGAGATATATGCCATGAGAGTTAGGCACCATGACTTATAGAATAGCACACAATCTAGATGTGTGCAGAAAATGTAATGAGTGCCAATTATCACTTGGTATAGAAAAGAGTGACAAAAATGATAAAAGGGATGGGGCAACTTCCCTGTGAAGAAAGGCTACAGCAGCTAGAGTCCTTCAGCTTAGAGAAGAGATAACTAGGGGAGATATGTTACAGGTATATAAAATACTGAGTGAAGCAGAATAGGTAGATGTAAATCACTTGTTTACTCTTTCCCCAAAACTAGGGGTCATGCAATGAAGCTACTAAGAATTAGATTTAAAACAAACCAGAAAAAATATTTCTTCACACAACGTGTAATTAAAGACTGGAATTCATTACCAGAGAATGCAGTAAAAGTAGTTAGCTTAGCAGGGTTTAAATAAAGGTTTGAATAATTTCTTAAAAGTCCATAAGTCATTATTAAAATGGATTTGGGAAAATCCACTGCTCTGCTTATTCCTAGGATAAACAACATAAAATCTTTGGGATCTTGTCAGGTACTTATGACCTGGGTTGGCCACTTTTGAGAACAGGATACTCGACTTGATGGACCCTTCGGTCTGTTCCATTAGGGCAAATCTTATGTGCCTTTATGTTTTATCCTCCCCTTCTATTTTTTTTATTTTAGGCAATGTAATCCCACCCTCTTTCATTTTACATCTTATACAGTTTTCCTTTTTTAATATTTTAATCATGTATGTCTTCTCTCTTTTTAATTTTCTTTAATTGTTAAAACTGTATTATGTAAACCACTTAGGGAGGTCAAGTGGTATTTCAAGACTTAATAAAACTTGAAACTTATACTCCTGCAGCCAATTCTTGATGGTTCAGAGCTCATTATCCAATTTGTTTGCATGCATATGTCAGAAGCATACCCAAAGTTGAACACACAACTTTAGGTGCCATGTATAGAATACAGGGGCAAGTGCCACTAACCGCACTGTGCAGTCTACCCTCAATCTCCACCAATACCCTGCCCAGTTTCCATTTCATCCCAAGCTAAACATGTGCATTGAATATTAATCACAGTAGTTGCTTCAGCATGCAATAGCACTTAGGGCTTCTTTTACGAAGGTGCGCTAGCGGTTTTAGCGCATGCACCGGATTAACATGCGCTATAGCACGCACTAGCCAAAAAACTACCGCCTGCTCAAGAGGAGGCGGTAGTGGCTAGCGCGCCCGGCATTTTAGTCGCGCTATTCCGCGCGTTAGGGCCCTAACGCGCCTTCGTAAAAGGAGCCCTTAGTGTTGACCTGCACTTACACTTTGTGCTTGACAAAACCCACAATAATTGCTTAATGCACTTATGCTGGGTGTAAGAACATGTTACTGCAGGCTGGTGAGGTAAGTGCTCATAGGAATTCAATGAGCACTGGAGCATTTACCTCATTGGCCTGTGGAAAATTGCTCTTACACTGCTTATTAAAAAGAGCCCTTAATGAACATGTTTACCAAAGTGCCTTAAGTGGTAGAGCCGCAGCCTCAGCACCCTTTAGGTCAGGGGTGTCAAAGTCCCTCCTTGAGGGCCGTAATCCAGTTGGGTTTTCAGGATTTCCCCAATGAATATGCATGAGATCTATTTGCATGCACTTCTTTCATTGCATGCTAACAGATCTCATGCATATTCATTGGGGAAATCCTGAAAACCCGACTGGAGGCCCTCGAGGAGTGACTTTGACACCCCAGCTTTAAGTTCTGGGACTGAATTCCAGCATTTCTCCTTGTATCCCTGGGCAAGTCACTTAATCCTCCATTGTCCCAGGTACAAAATAAGTACCTGTATATATGTAAACCACTTTAAAAGTGAAACCACAAAAAGGTGATATTCAAATCCCATTCCCTTTTCCTTATTGCAATGATGAGCTTTAGGGCTCCTTTTACTAAGCCACATTAGGATATTAATGCACGGAATAGTGCATGCTAAATTGAGCTGACGTTAGTTCTAGTTCTAGCCGCGTAGCGTGGGTTTAGCGCATGCTAAAATTCTGCGTGCGCTAAAAACGCTAACGCATCTTACCATTATATTGATGTCTGAGTTTGACTTTTTGAAGTGATTTAGTTTTCTCCGAGTTGAGGGTTTTGTTTGATTTTCACTGGATTGGTTTAGTCTGTTTAGAAAAAGGAGGTTTTTCTCTATTGTTGATGAATAGGCCAGGGTCAACATGCATTTTTTCAACCACAAGTGCATCTTAACTGCTATAGATGTCTTATTGAAACATGCGATGAATGTAAATCTAAAAGTAAAGGCCATTTCAAAACAACAAAACGATTTGTAAAAGATAAAGCTCTTAGAAATGCTTTTTAAACCACAGATGGTACTTTTGTTTTGTTCCTGGTCATGATGACAGGGCACTAGGGCAGCAAAATCAAAAGGTTTAATACAACCTTAAAATAAAATACTTGGTTCTGCTTTACAGCACACAATCCCTTTTAATGTCATCAAATATCATCAGTCTTTATACCCAGCTGTAATCATAAAGGTCAATATTCAGCCAAACATCAACCATATAACTTTATGTGGATAAATTTGACTGTTCCTTCATATATTCTGCCCCTGTTTTAACCACATATACTTGCTCGCAAAAGTGCATCTCTCCTTATTCACATTGAATGAATCCATAATAAGTGTAAACCTACACCCCTCTACATGGTACAAACTACTACACAATATCTTTAAAAAATTCCATGATCAGTTATTATATTTGCATTTTTAACAGTTTATAAACAATATGACAGATCCAAAAGTTTGGGCATACATCTCCTTTGACAGAAATAATGGTCTCTAAACATTTTCCATTCTTGTTTTGGGAATTTTTTTCACATTCACCCCAGCAGAGCTCCTCTAGCTAGAAATAATATTAGTGTCTTTGCTGCAGAGCATGCTTCATTCCTCCTCTCAGATTCACAATGATCCTCAAGTTTAGGGACTGCAAAGACTAATCAAAAATTTTTATATTTTGTTCCTCTAAACTAGGGGTAGGGAACTCCAGTCCTTGAGAGCCGTATTCCAGTCGGGTTTTCAGGATTTCCCCAACGAATATGCACCGAAAGCAGTGCATGCAAATAAATCTCTTGCATATTCATTGGGGAAATCCTGAAAACCCGACTGGAATACGGCTCTCGAGGACCGGAGTACCCTACCCCTGCTGTAAACTAAACTAGGTGCTCCTTTTACTAAGCTGCGTTAGGGCTTTAACGCACGGAATAACGTGCACTACATAGCCGCGCACGCTAGACCTTAACGCCAGCATTGAGCTGGCATTAGTTCTAGAAGGGTAGCGTGCGGCAATTTACTGCGTGCGCTAAAAATGCTAGCGCACCTTAGTAAAAGGAGCCCTAAAACTTAGATTTGTAGACCGGGTTGTCACCAGTAGGCGCTCGACTCGGTTGACAGTAAGAAAATAATACATGGATGAACAAAAGAAGAAAAAAAATAATCAAATATTAATAATGAAAAAGTAAATAAGACCAAAGAAGATTGTCTTCAGGGCCTTCCAAAATGAAAAGAAGGGGCTTAAACTCCTTAATGGAACTGGCAAGCTATTGCAAAGTTCTGTCAATTTGAAAGAGAGAGAGTGGCTAAATCTTTGAATGGTTTTATTTTTGCCCTTATAAGAGGTATGTTTTGGATAGTTGTCTTACTGAAAACTCCTTTCTCAGCTTCAGTTTATTCACTGATGGAATATTATCTTCTAAGATATTACAACAGATCAAATTAGTAAAATGGTCCTGCAGGCTGAGATTTTAGGACAAGATAAGCCACTGACTACAGTACCTCTGGGCTCAACCCAGCTGGTCTGTTGTCTTCTGCTGTAGTGACTGGCTTCCCTTCAGGTTGAATCTTCTGGTGTGTGTGGCTGCCAGGCCACAGCTGCACAAACCTGGAACCTGGAGTTAGATTCCAGACACTAAGTGGGGGATATTTAGCCCATGGCAGGCAGTGGTTTTATAGCCAATGATAGCCATGGGCTGAATAGACCCAGATATTCAATGCAGTGCCATGTCTGGGCATCAGCACTGAATATCTGAGTCTTTGGCAGACTTGGAAGGCATGTGGATGTTGGTTGATCTTTAATGCTGGCAGCTACAAATGTAACCAGGTAAAGATGACTTTTTATGCTGTCCCTTGTTTTTAGTTAGGTATGCCAGCACCAGAAGGGAATATTGCCAATGCATGCATATATTCTAGCTCCTCCCAACTGCACCCTACTACTACTACTTATTTCTATAGTGCTGCAGACTTACACTACATAGCACTGTACTCTATACATGTAAGAGACAATCCCTGCTTGATAGAGCTTACAATCTAATCATAATAGAGAAAAAGGACAAATAGGGGTTAGGGAATTTCTTACAGATGGAATGATAAAACAAATATTGGTAAGAGTTAGGAGTTAAGAGCAGTCTTGAAAAAGTGGAATTTTAGCCTAGATTTTAACACTTCCAGGGATTTTAACAGTTCCAGGCATATGGTGCAGCAAGATAGAAGGGAAGGAGTTTGGAGTTGGCAGTAGAGGAGAAGGGTACAAATATGAGACACTTAACTGATGAGCTGAGTGCCCAAGGAGAAATATAGGGAGAGATATTGAAGAGCTGCAGAATGAATGCACTTGTAAGTCAGTAAGAGGAGTTTGAATTGTATGTGAAAATGGATAAGGAAACAATGAAGTGACTTGAGGAGAGGAGTAATGTGAGCATAGCAACACTAGTAGAATATAAGACATTCAGCAGAATTTTGAATTGATTGAAGGAGAGAGGTATGGTTTAGTGGTAGATCTGTGAGAAGTAAGTTGCAGTAATCTATGTGAGAGGTGATAAGATTGTGGATAAGGGTATTGATAGTGTGCTCAGAACGGAAAAGTCATATTTTGGTGATATTATAGAGGAAGAAGCTACATACTTTAGTGGTCTGTTGGATTTATGTAGAGAAAGAGAGAGAGCAGTCAAAGATGACCCCAAGGTTGCGAGCTAACGAGACAGGGAGGATGAGTCCACTCTGACACTAACCATCACTGCTGCAATGAACACCAGATTTTCAGTAGCCTGGGTGATTAATTGCAGCTGAAATTACAAGGATAGCCTGCTCAGTGGTGAAATAGACTTAAAAAGCAATGCTGACAATGTACACACACCCTTGTACATAGTTGAGATATTCTTCTGTCAATAGACTAAAACAAGTTCCTACAATTTGGGATATATAGGACACAATAGAAGATATATTAAAGTGTATTTAAATGAGGATAAATCAAGAATTGTAAATCAAATCACAATAGCACCCTTAGTACAACATTGGATAGATAAGCATCATTTTATAGAGCACTTACATTGGGAAAATTTTAGACTCCATTGAGCTAGGCCATGAGTGGTAATTCTGAATATTTTCTAAACTATAAAGAACAACATTGGATTTTATTTTAAATCTAGCTAGTCCATATGGGTTAAATTTAGAGATTGAATGGATGTCATTTGTTTTAATATTGGATATTATTGTCTGGCCAAGATCATTTGATTGAAATAGGAGATCTGTACTTGGACTGGTGCTATTTAACTTATTTATAAATGATCTGGAAATTGGAACTACGAGTGAGGCGATTAAATTTGCAGATAGCACTAAACTGTTCAAAGATGTTAAAACACGTGCGGACTGTAAAAAACTGTAGGAAGACCTTAGGAAATTGGAAGATTGGGTATCTAAATGGCAGATGAATTTAATGTAGGCATATGCAAAGTGATGTACATTGGGAAGAATAATCCAAATCATAGATACTGGATGCTAGGGTCCACTTTGGGGGTCAGCGCTCAAGAAAAAGATCTGAGTGTCATCATACATAATACAATGAAACCTTCTACCCAATGTGCGGTGGCAGCCAAGAAAGCAAACTAGATGCTGGAAATTATTAGAAAAGGGATGGTAAACAAGCCTAAGAATGTTATAATCGCTCAATGGTACCACCCAACCTTGAGTATTGCGTTCAGTTCTGGTCTCATAATCTCAAAAAAAGATATAGTGGGACTAGAAAAGGTTCAAAGAAGAGCAACCAAGATGATAAAGAGGATGGAACTCCTCTCATATGAGGAAAGACTAAAAAGGTTAGGGCTCTTCAGCTTGGAAAAGAGACAGCTGAGGGGAGATATGATTGAAGTCTACAAAATCCTGAGAAGTGTAGAACCGGTGCAAGTGGATCAATTTTTTTTACTGCATCAAGATTTACAAAGACTAGGGGACACTCATAGTTACAGAGTAATATTTTTAAAGCCAATAGGAAGAAATATTTTTTTCACTCAGAGAATAGTTAAGCTCTGGAACACATTGCCAGAGATTGTGGAAAGAGTGGATAGTATAGCTGGTTTCAAGAAAGGTCTGGACAATTTCCTAGAAGAAAAGTCCATAAACTGCTTTTGAGACAGTCATGGGGGAGGCCACTACTTGCCCTGCTGCTATTTGGGTTTTTGACAGGTACTTGTGACTTGTATTGATCTCTGTGAAGATAGGATACTGGGCTAGATGGACCATTGGTCTGATCCAGGAAGGCTATTCTTATGTTCTTATAATATATTTTTTTTAAAAAGAAAAATGGGAAAATTTTATATAATTTAATCTATATCCGTAAACATAATACAAAAACAAAAAATAATGAATCTCTCAAATATAAAACACAAAATATATTATATGAAAAAGGTACTTAGTAAATAATATAAACCATATCTCCAGGTAATGGTTATAGCTATCACATCATAGCACCACCCCCTACCAGCCAATAATTTGTAAATCAAAAAGAAAAGAGACTTATCTTTAGCTGATGTTCCATAATGCTCTTTAGTCAAAATGCAGCTGGGGGTGGTAACCACGCCATTACCGGGTTCTTCAATCCCCAAACAGCGTCTAGTGCTGTGATCCCCAAATTAGTGTCCAAAACAAACACTTGCACAAAATCCACTCTCCAAACTAAGAAATTATCAATAATCGATAATCGTGTTTCACAGGCGCTTCTTCCTGAAGAAGCGCCTGTGAAACACAATTTCATGTTGAGGAAGATGAATCGATGACCCAGTATACAAATCTAAGTTTTAGATTAGATTAGATTATCCATATAGCTGAGATCAGAGAGCGCAAACTATGAGGAACTTGGTTTGGGGGGGACATGAATAGTGCACATGTGGCCCTGAGACCATCTGGGTTGAACGAGAGAAACTATAAGAACTACCACCCTATAAATTTGCAAGTGGCTGGGAATGCAAGGATCATCACCGCAGACGTGTGCAAGATTCTGTGGTTCCAACCATGATGCCTTTGTGCTGTCACAGTCCAGACTGTGCCACGGGGACTACTCGGGGATACAATTCTGCTAGGTGGCAAATAACTCTCCCTTACTTATGCTCTCAAAATGTCAACCAAAGCTCCAAAACAGTATGCATCCTTACACCACGGCTTCCACCCCCAACCCCACAAATATATTCCTACCTCTAGCAGGCTTAAACATAGAAATGTGCATTCATGCAGAATAATATAGGAAATGTCAATGGCATTGGCAAATGAGCAGAAAAACACCGCAAAATTGTGTGCCTTTTTATGGAAGAGTGCTCGTGTTCCAGATAGTGAACAAGCACACATACTAGCACTGTTGGGCAACAATGCATACTATTCACAAAAAGTGACACTATCATGAAGTGTGTGCACTTTTTAGAAAAGAGTATGTGCTCTTCAAAAAAAAATAATGAAAAGAAAACTGAATAAAATGAAGATACCCAGAAATGTCTTTGGAAGTGACATGAAACAAACATTATCTGGCTGCACACACCCCTACTCTTAGAAACACACAGAAAAAGGCTTAGGAATGATCACTTTCCATACACCAGACTGCAATGGCTATGATGTCAACAGACACATGCCTGCAGTGGTTCTGCCATAGCAAACTGTCATCCAGGGAATGCACATTATGTTTATTTTCTCCACCCAAAGTGAATGGGCTGTCCCCTAAACACCTTGCTCCTGATTTATATGAGGCAGCCTGAAACATCACACAAGAAGTGCTATTATAGGTACACCAGCACAACAGGTCTGTGACAGAGCATACTTTCCTCTACAACAAAAAAGAAAGCACAACCCCACATATAGCAATTCAGGACAAAACGAGTGGGGAAGGGACACCACACATCAGCCACAGGGACAATCAATTTATTGCAAACAAATAATTAAAAAATACATACATATAAATAGCTAAAACATAAGGCAAGCTTTCTAAAGAGTCTTTTTGGCAGCAACTTGATAGCTCACAGTGTTCTTTTGTGCTGTGCAATACGTAAGCTTTTAATCCTGGATTGAGAGCATTCCTTTTTGGTTTTTTACAAGTACACTGGTGCCATCTACTGGATTTTATCTAAACACCCCTGAGGAAGGCTTTTTCAAGCCGAAACACGGACCGTGTTGGGTTCCAGTTCAAAAAGGATTTAAAGACTCTCTGTAAAGCTTGCCTTATGTTTTAGCTATTTATATGTATATGGTTTTTTAATTTATTATTTATTTGTTTGCAATAAATTGATTGTCCCTGCGGCTGATGTGTGGTGTCCCTTCCCCACTCTTTTTGTCCTATAGAGCTTACTTTCAGCATCTTGAAGAACCATTTCAGATGGCTTAATAGTAACAGAGGTGAGCTCATATACAGCCCTGAAAAGGCATGATGCATATTAATTCATGTTGATCCTGCACAATATTGTAGACAACAAAGAAAAATGGGGGGACCAAACTTGCCCTTCCCTTCAGTGCTATATAGAAGTGTTAAATAGTAGGAGGAGGAGGATGGGGACTCTGCATCTGCTGATGATGTACCACCTATCCAGAACTAGGCACCTACTGCTGCTGGTGCTACTGCTGGTGCTGCTGGTGCCAGAAACAAATTGATCCAACACATTTTAAGTGCAAGAGTGAGATTTTATTTACAGGTGATAGGAAAGTGTAAATATGCAGGATCTGCATCCAATGGTCTAACAAAATCTGACCCCTTTCTCAGTCCCTTCTCCCGAGTGGTAACATCTTGGATGTAGTGCTCCCTTCATTCTCTCCTTCCCCCACCTCTAGTGTACAGACAACAATTCAATGGTTTCAGAGGCATAACAGCTTCTGAGCTAGTCAGCACCAGTAGCTGCTTTGCCAGAGAATTGGTCATCTGCTGCAAAGAGGCAAAAATTATGGCTTGATAGTAGGTCTGCTCTGAATGTAGCTCCAGGGGTTCCCGCTGCATTGCCAGGTATTCCTATTATATCCCTCAGTTTATTCTGCTGCAGTTCCACCTGCTGAGTCAGGTAGTTCCTGGTGATTCCTACATCTGCCATCTTCTGGTAAGTGAAGAACACCATCTTATCCTGCTCCCTCTGCAGTACTTCCTCCTTTTTCTACCTCTATTCTGCTGCCTTCTCTATGGAGAAGGGTAGTGATAGAGGTCCTAAGGGTTATGACTCCTCCTGCTGGCCTTCAAGTGGTATTGTCTCCATCTGCTAGTCCTTAGGTGATGCTGGCTCCTTCTACTGACCCTCAGGTGGCACTGTGTCCTGCTGCTTAGAGGTTCCAGGCTGTGATTGCTCTATAAATTGTAATGAATCCCAATTAGCATCAATTATGAGTTACTAATTCCCAATTATCAGTCAATTAGGCAAATTAATCAATTAAGTTGTGCACATACATCAGCTATGCTCACCAATGTATGCACACAATATTAGGCACCATATACAGAATTTGGAGGCACATGCATAATGGCCCCAATTCTATAAATAGCACTTAAAAATTAGACACTGAGTAGCGTGGCACTTAAGCGCAATTCTATAAAAGTTAGTTGCACTTTATAGAATCACACTTAGGGCTCCTTTTACAAATGTGCGCTAGCGTTTTTAGCGCACGCACCGGATTAGCGTGCGCTACCTGAAAAACTACCGCCTGCTCAAGAGGAGGAGGTAGCGGCTAGTGCGCGTGGCATTTTAGCGCACTCTATTCCACGTACTAAGGCCCTAATGCACCTCTGTAAAAGGAGCCCTTAGTGGCATCTAAAGCAGGCTTAGGTATTTATATACATCCTAACCTTAGGCACAGCTTATTTATGCCTAGGTTTTTTTGGCCTAAATGAGCACCAAAGTCCAAAGTAAGTACCTACACGGCCATGATTCTCCCTTAACCATGCCTAATTTCTGGTAGGTGCATTGGACTAGGCATCTACCTCAGAGTGCCAAGTTAGGCACCTATCATTTAATTAAGTGCAATTTACATTGATTACAAAATGCTAATTGTTAATTATCAGTGCTGATTAAGCCTTTTAATTATTTAAGCTAGGTGCCTAGGTTGGTTAGGCACACTGATTTTAGGCGACATTTATAGAATCAGATGTGGTTATGATTATCAGGACTGATATTTCACTGTGCTGGCACTTTTACTGTTTTATTTTATTAGGTTCTGATTGCTATGTATGCTAGGAGCTGAGCAATACAACCCCCCCAAAAAAAAAGATTTCTTGAATCCAATTTAATCTCCCTCAAACAACCTTTCAAAACACACTCATACCATTTCAATAAATTTTAACAAAACTTCAGAAGTGCCATTCCAAGCTCAGTCAACCTCTCATTGCAAGGAGCTTGGAGTGGCACCTCTGAAGGTTTGTTAAAATTTATTGAAATGGTATGAGTGCGTTTTGAAAGGTTGTTTGAGGGAGATTAAATTGGGTTCAAGAAATCTTTGGGGGGTTTAGTATTCCTGAGATTTAATATAGGTACTTGTATGCTTTTCGGGTTAAAGATTTAATTGGTGCCGTTTATAAATGATCTAGGAGCTGAGCAATAGCACAACTACAATGGGGTCATATTTGCCACCCCTCTAACTAGCGTGCTATCTGCTAACATAATAATATATGGCAATATATGCATGCTGGCAAAGCATATTTGGCCCTTTCTATGATGTTTGACAGGTAGCTCAGAGACAGAGAAGCCCCCTACCAAGCAGAACACAAAGGCTGCTGACAATAAAACATATCAAACTAGTATCCAAGGAAGTAATCGATAGATACATATTCTCACTGAAATCTCTGAGATAGCGGTAGATAACAAGATATAAAATAAGTGTATCTTTGTACTGTGGTTCTCCTTTTCCTCCAAACTGGGAGACACTTTTTTTTTTTTTTTTTTGCCAATGATAAGAGGATATTTGAGCAGCAAAGATAAATGGACACTGAACCTCTGATTCTCTGAAGCTTTTTCCTCTCAATATGTATTAATTCATTTGGATTTATTAACTACCTTTATGAAGAGATTCACTCAAGGAAATGTACAGCAGGTAGAGTTTAACATGAAAATATACAATTTTAACAGCACAACAATAGTAAAATGACCAAATATAATTACAATTAATGAGGTAGACTTTGGAAATGGCAAATGTAGTGCCCCCTAGACTTCAACACCATCCTGTTCCAACAGCAAATCAACCATAGGTTCAAGTACCAGTTGGTAAGTCAGGTTACCCAGGGGCAGGGGTACTCTTCCACCAATCTTCACCACAGACACTTAAAAGAACTGGCGTAAATATATGGGTGTATAGTACTCCATGTGAACCAGGTAGGAAGAGACTCTCACACAGTTTTGCAGTTCAATTATAGCAGATATTTATTGCACATAGAATAAAAAAAAATCTTAACTTTAGTAACAATTCCCAATATGCCCTCTGAAATCCTAATTGAACAGTATTTGTAATTTCTGGACCTTTCTTCTAGATTTCAAACGTACGGACTTTAATGCAATGGGAAAGTACCTGAAGAAAGAGCTGTTAGGATGTGAGGACATAAGAGAAGTGGAAAGAGAGTGGTCTAAGCTGAAAGGAGCAATAAAAATGGCTACGGACCTTTATGTGAAGAAAATCAATAAAAACAAGAGAAAAAGGAAGCCGATATGGTTCTCCAACCTAGTGGCTGAGAAAATAAAGGCGAAAGAGTTGGCGTTCATGAAATATAAAAAAAACCGAAGAAGAGGAGAGCAGAAAGGACTACAGGGTGAAACTGAAAGAAGCCAAGAGAGAGATACGTTTGGCGAAGGCACAGGCGGAAGAACAAATGGCTAAAATGTAAAAAAGGGAGATAAAAATTTTTTCAGATATATTAGTGAAAGGAGGAAGATAAAAAATGGAATTGCTAGGCTAAAAGATGCTGGGAACAAATATGTGGAGAGTGATGAGGAGAAAGCAAATGTGCTAAACAAATACTTATGTTCTGTGTTCACAGAAGAAAATCCTGGAGAAGGACCGAGATTGTCTGGCAAAGTTACACGAGAAAATGGAGTAGATTCTGTGCCGTTCACGGAGGAGGGTGTTTATGAGCAACTTGAAAAACTGAAGGTGGACAAAGCGATGGGACCAGACGGGATCCATCCCAGGATACTAAGGGAGCTCAGAGAGGTTCTGGCGAATCCTATTAAAGACTTGTTCAACAAATCTTTGGAGACGGGAGTGATTCCTGGGGATTGGAGGAGAGCGGATGTGGTCCCTATTCATAAAAGTGGTCACAGGGATGAAGCAGGAAACTACAGGCCGGTGAGCCTCACTTCAGTTGTTGGGAAAATAATGGAAGTGTTGCTGAAAGAAAGGATAGTGTACTTCCTTGAATCTAATGGGTTACAGGATCCGAGGCAACATGGCTTTACAAAAGGTAAATCGTGCCAAACGAACCTGATTGAATTTTTTGATTGGGTGACCAGAGAGCTGGATCGAGGACATATGCTAGATGTAATTTACTTGGATTTCAGCAAAGCCTTTGATACAGTTCCTCATAGGAGGCTTTTGAACAAACTTGAAGGGCTGAAGTTAGGACCCAAAGTGGTGAACTGGGTCAGAAACTGGCTGTCGGACAGACGCCAGAGGGTGGTGGTTAATGGAAGTCGCTCGAAGGAAGGAAAGGTGACTAGTGGAGTCCCTCAGGGTTCGGTGCTGGGGCCAATCCTGTTCAATATGTATGTAAGTGACATTGCTGAAGGGTTAGAAGGAAAAGTGTGCCTTTTTGCAGATGATACCAAGATTTGTAACAGAGTAGACACCGAAGAGGGAGTGGAAAATATGAAAAAGGATCTGCAAAAGTTAGAGGAATGGTTTAATGCCTGGCAACTAAAATTCAATGCAAAGAAATGCAGAGTAATGCATTTGGGGATTAATAATAGGAAGGAACCGTATATGCTGGGAGGAGAGAAGCTGATAAGCACGGAAGGGGAGAGGGACCTTGGGGTGATAGTGTCCGAAGATCTAAAGGCGAAAAAACAGTGTGACAAGGCAGTGGCTGCTGCCAGAAGAATGCTGGGCTGTATAAAGAGAGGCGTAGTCAGTAGAAGGAAGAAGGTGTTAATGCCCCTGTACAGGTCATTGGTGAGGCCCCACTTGGAGTATTGTGTTCAGTTTTGGAGACTGTATCTGGCGAAAGACGTAAGAAGACTTGAGGCGGTCCAGAGGAGGGCGACGAAAATGATAGGAGGCTTGCGCCAGAAGACGTATGAGGAGAGACTGGAAGCCCTGAATATGTATACCCTAGAGGAAAGGAGAGACAGGGGAGATATGATTCAGACGTTCAAATACTTGAAGGGTATTAACGTAGTGAAAACAAAAAGGCAACCGAGTCACATCAAGGTTTGTGTGAGGGACGCTCAGGACGCCAAAATTGGCTCACACCTTACAAACCAAAATGGGAAAATATATATAATGGACGATATATAATTATATATAATACATTATATTATGTTATAGGGTGCTCTCAGTGTGAACCCTCAGTGATAGGAGCGCAACTCCGACACTTCACCTCTGGGTCAAGGCAGTAAGCCTCCACCCACACCATCATCGAGCACCCCGGGTGTGCTGAAATCAAACAAATCAATCAATCAAAAGTGAATAAATCAAACTCAACACAAATAACCTGAACGACCCCCACACAAACCCTGCCAGCCAGACCCCCCAAGAACGCGCAACAAAATCAAAAAACCATACAAAAACTATCAAAAAAGTATCAAAAAAACAACATAATACTTATCTGAAGCTATCTCACAGACTGAACAACGCAAACAACCATGCCAAGAGGAAAGGTTCAACCGCGCTGGTTTCGGGAGAAGCCCTTCTTCAGGAACCTGACCCCCGACGGAACACGAACAAAGGGGACGGCTGGAGGGCGGGGTTCCGTCGGGGGTCAGGTTCTGTGTTCCGTCAGGGGTCAGGTTCCTGAAGAAGGGCTTCTCCCGAAACCAGCGCGGTTGAACCTTTCCTCTTGGCGCGGTTGTTTGCGTTGTTCAGTCTGTGAGATAGCTTCAGATAAGTATTATGTTGTTTTTTTAATACTTTTTTGATAGTTTTTGTATGTTTTTTTGATTTTGTTGCGCGTTCTTGGGGGGGTCTGGCTGGCAGGGTTTGTGTGGGGGTCGTTCAGGTTATTTGTGTTGAGTTTGATTTATTCACTTTTGATTGATTGATTTGTTTGATTTCAGCACACCCGGGGTGCTCGATGATGGTGTGTGGGTGGAGGCTTACTGCCTTGACCCAGAGGTGAAGTGTCGGAGTTGCGCTCTTATCACTGAGGGTTCACACTGAGAGCACCCTATAACATAATATAATGTATTATATATAATTATATATCGTCCATTATATATATTTCCCCATTTTGGTTTGTAAGGTGTGAGCCAATTTTGGCGTCCTGAGCGTCCCTCACACAAACTTTGATGTGACTCGGTTGCCTTTTTGTTTTCACTATTTTAGGTTTTTTTCGGCATATCCGGAGTGTATTGTTGTTGGGGTATTAACGTAGAACAAAATCTTTTCCAGAGAAAGGAAAATGGTAAAACCAGAGGACATAATTTGAGGTTGAGGGGTGGTAGATTCAGGGGCAATGTTAGGAAATTCTACTTTACGGAGAGGGTAGTGGATGCCTGGAATGCGCTCCCGAGAGAGGTGGTGGAGAGTAAAACTGTGACTGAGTTCAAAGAAGCGTGGGATGAACACAGAAGATTTAGAATCAGAAAATAATATTAAATATTGAACTAGGCCAGTTACTGGGCAGACTTGCACGGTCTGTGTCTGTGTATGGCCGTTTGGTGGAGGATGGACAGGGGAGGGCTTCAATGGCTGGGAGGGTGTAGATGGGCTGGAGTAAGTCTTAACAGAGATTTTGGCAGTTGGAACCCAAGCACAGTACCGGGTAAAGCTTTGGATTCTTGCCCAGAAATAGCTAAGAAGAAAAATTAAAAAAAATAAAATAAAATAAATTTAAATTGAATCAGGTTGGGCAGACTGGATGGACCATTCGGGTCTTTATCTGCCATCATCTACTATGTTACTATGTTCCCTCTGAAATTCTAAACAAACTGTATATTGTAATTTTTCGCTGTTTTTGAAATTCGCGACCTTTTCTTTAACAGGTCCTCTCTGAAATTCTTAGCAAACTGTATATTTTGTAATTTCGCTTTCTTAAAGTCTCTGTACTCTGTACTTCCATTTGCCTAACTGCATATTGTAAATCGCTGAATGTCCAGCTCTCTTGAATGTAAACCACCTAAAAGTCGCAAGATTGTGGCGGTATAGAAGAATAAAGTTATTATTATTAATAAAGTGCAATGACACTTAAAACCAATTAAAAAACCAGGTTAAAATTAAACAAAAAAAAAAAACCCCAGTTAAAGTGCTCTTAATAATTTAAAACCTTTAAAAATGTCATTAAAAATCACAGTTGTGAAATAAAGTGCTTAAACATATGTACCGGTATGTTTCTTCTTTCAGGATTACACAGGCCAACAACAACAAAATTAAAATTCTTGATGCTTTGGATTTTTGACCTGTTCCTGGGGTTATTTATGGTGCTGATTCAGAAAATTGCATTGGATAGACCGCATCAGCCCTAGTTTCTTAGATATAGAAACATAGAAACATAGAAAGATGACGGCAGATAAGGGCCATAGCCCATCAAGTCTGCCCACACTATTTACCCACCCTCCTAAGTCTACTGACCCCCTAAAGAATAATTTTATGCCTTTGGGATAGGAGAGCCAAACAAGAACACTGGGCAAAAACAGATTGACCTCTACGGGAATATATGGTGGTTGGAGGACAAAATGTAATCAATGAACCTTTGGTAGCAGGAGACAGAATCATACTGCCATCACTACATATAAAGCAAGGCCTGATGAAACAATTTGTAAAGGCTTTGAATAAAGACGGTTTGTGCATTGAATATATAGCACATAAGTTACCTGGACTTACCATGGAAAAACTGACGGCAGGAATTTTCGATGGTCCACAGATCAGACAACTTTTAAATGACCCACATTTCATAGCATCAGTGAATGAAATTGAATCATGTTCCTGGTATTCATTTGTTCTTGTTATAAAAATTTTCTTGGCAACAAGAAGGCAGGCAACTATACACAATTAGTAGAGGAAATGCTCGTTCATTTCAACAGGCTTGGCTGTAACATGAGTGTTAAAGTCCATTATCTGCACAGTCACTTAGGGCTCCTTTTACAAAGGTACACTAGCGGTTTTAGCGCGCACTAGCCGCTGCCACCTCCTTTTAAGCAGGCGGTAGTTTTTCACGACCACTAACATCACCCCACCTCCCTCAGCCATCCTCTTAGCAGAACACTTCAAGAATAAAATCACAAATGCCAGAGCTACCCTCAACTGCACTCCACCTCACCTAATTGAATTCACAATACGCCCCACTGAAAAGATTCAACAGCCGCAGACAGATCTTGGTCCCAATTCCCCAATATACAATGGCCCGAATTCAATAAACTACAAAAAGTACAGCCACGCATCCTGTGACCTCAACCACTGCCCACCATATCTCCTAACAAAATTCCGTACTCTACTCCTTCAATGGATACAAAACTAACCTCAGCGAAATCATCATCACCCCTATCCTTAAAGACCCTAAAGGACCAACTGACCAACCTTCCAACTATAGACCCATCGCCTCAATCCCTCTATACATCAAACTAATAGAAGGACTAGTAGCTAAACTCTTCACCACCTACCTAGAAAATCATAACATACTTCACCCCACACAATCTGGCTTCATAACCAACTTCAGCACAGAGACATTACTATGTTCCCTTATGGACACAGTTAGACAACACCTCAGCACTGGAAAAAGAATGCTTCTCATACAACTGGACCTAACCGCAGCATTATGGTAGACCATAACATACTACTGCAAATTTTGGACACAATAGGTATCTCAGACAATGTACTCTCATGGTTTGAGGGTTTCCTAAAATCCAGAACATACAGAGTTAAATCAGATAAAGAAAAATCTGAACCTTGGTCCAACCCCTGTGGAGTACCACAAGGATCCCCTCTATCTCCTACTCTATTCAACCTATATACTGCCTCCCTCGGAACATACATGGAAAAACTAGGCATAACCTCCTACAGTTATGCAGACGACTTCACCATCCTCATACCTTTTGATCAACCAAAGTCCACCATAAAAGACACTCTACACCGAACTCTGGAAACAATAGCGAACTGGATGGAAGACCACAAACTGAAACTCAACCCAGACAAAACAAAATTCATCCTCCTCGAAAATAACAAAACCCCAACTATTACCAACATAGAAATCAACTCGATCAATTACTCCATTCAAAACACCCTAAAACTACTAGGCGTGACAATAGACAGATGTTGCACCATGCAATCGCAAATAAACATAACAATTCAGAAACCTTTCGCCGTTATGAGGAACCTAAGAGAAATACGCAAATTCTTCGAAAGAGCACAATTCCAGCTCATAGTTCAATCCCTTATCCTGGGTATACTGGATTATTGCAACATCCTCTATCTCCCCTGCCCTGCAACAATGATCAAACAACTGCAAACAGTCCAAAATACAGCACTAAGACTCGTCTACTCCCTAAAGAAACACGATCACATTACTGAAGCATTCATGAGCTCACACTGGCTCCCAATCCAGGAAAGAATACTATTCAAATTTTACTGCATGCAATTTAAAACCATAAATGGAGACAGCCCAACCTACCTGAACAACCGACTCATCCATAATACCTCAACCAGACATAGAAAATCTCACACCCCATTCACACACCCACCAATCAAAGAAGTCAAATGAAAAAAACTTTACGACGGCCTCCTAGCCACCCAAGCAGCGAAATTGGATAACCAAATCTCCAATCTGCTGATAACGACCACGGACTACAGGTTACTCAGAAAAGAAATAAAGACCATACTCTTCAAGTAATCCCTGATTAAGTCTTAACATCACGATTATCTCATTCCTCCTATCTTCTTCTTAACTCCCTGAGAATACCCACCCAATTCTCTACCTTCACTAGTCATGACCACTGATCTCTTCTTGTAACAGACCAACCTTAAATTTTTTGTAATCTGCCTTGAACCGCAAGGTAATGGCGGAAAAGAATCTTTAATGTAATGTAATATAATTGTGTGTGTGCGCTAAAAACGCTAGCACACCTTGGTAAAAGGAGCCCTTAGATCGCTTTCCAGAGAACCTTGGTGACTTAAGCAACGTGAAAGGTGAAAGATTTCACCAAGACTTAAAAACAATAGAAGCCAGATACCAAGGAAGATGGGATGCACATATTATGGCAGACTATTGTAGGAATCTTATGTAGGATTGTCCTGGCAGATCCCACTCTCTGAAGTCTTATAAAACAAGCTTCTTGTGTGTCAAATGACTGGAAAGTTTGTATCATAGACTTGTGCTTTTCGTATGAAATAAGTAGATTTTTATGCTGTACACTTTTCTTTTAATTTTTAATGTTTCCTTCATGCTTAAAAGATATTAATTTAAACACTTCATTAAAATATCCAGATTTTTTAATGGGAAGCAAAGTGAAGAGTGGTATGTGGCACATGTTCTGTATCTCAAATACTAGATCTGAGAGGAGAAAACTGGTGCCATTTTTGGAATCAGCAGGACAAATATACCCAGAAACAGGTCTAACATTTGAGGCTCTAAAATGAGTGTTGGCCAGTGTTATCTAATGACCTGCCACTACAAAATGGAACTATCAGATAAGTGCCTTATATTTTATCCAAACCCAATATTCTACAAGTGAGCTCTTTTACTAGAGTACTTTATGAATAAATTATTTCCCCTCTTTGTCTCCTTAGGCCACTGGAGTGAACCATACAGGACTTAACTCTGGTAAGTATAATAGTTTCCTTTAAAAAAATAACAAACTGGCCTGAATACTCAGCCTTAAAAAAAAGCAAAACAAAACAAAACATAAATCTATTACTACTACTATTACTACTATGTAACACTTCTACAGCACTGAAGGGCATACGCAGCATTGTACATCTTGACATTAAATAGACAGTCCCTTCTTGGAAGAGCTTACAATCTAACTTGGACAGACAGACAGACGTGACAAAGAGAGTTGGGATGCAGAACCCATGGTGAGAAAAGTTAGGAGTTGAAAGCAGTCTCAAAGAAGTAAGCTTTTAACTTGGACTTGAACACTGCCATAGACAGAGCCCACCATAGGTATTCAGGCAATTTGTTCCAGGCATATGGCACACCAAGACAGAAAGGACAGAGTCTGAAGTTGGCAGAGGCACAGATGGGAAGGAATTATCCACTGAGTGGAACTCGTGGAGGGGAATATGGGGGAGGGGGGGGAGAGAAGTGAAGAGAAATCATGACGGACAGCTAAGTGAATGTATTTGAAGGGCAGTACGAGGAATTTGAATTGTATTTGGAAATGGATGGCAAGCCAATGAAGTGACTTTAGGAGAGGGGTAACATGAGTCTAGCGGCTCTTACAGAATATGAGTCGTGTAGCCAAATTCTGGACCAATTGAAGGGAAGAAAGATGGCAGAGTGATGAGGGCATAGATAAGGGTTTTGGTAGTATGCTCAGAGAGGAAAGATTGGACAATGTATACACAAAAGACAAAATAAATTTAAGTAATACCTTCCTTTTCTTCAGGCCCTTGCTGCTATTTTACAGAGGCTAGCTCTGAAACCAGGAACACCACTAGACCAGAACCATAACATCAGCCTTGGACCAAGAACCAACAACGCTGGATCAGGAACCAGGATCACCAAGACCAGGAACAAGATCAGGATCAGGATCACCTTTCCAGATAAGTGCCTATGTACTGCCTGCCTTTAATAACCAAAAGAAATAAAATTAGTTCTCCTTTTATGATGCGATCTCAATGTTTCCTTCTCCTTGAAGAACCTAATGTGAGCCTCGCTAACCTCAGAAAAATAAAATACAGTTGCAGGGAAGCCCTAACTAGAATCCCAGATCCTAACTCCCTTTTGACCTAATGCTCACAATTACTGCTTCCAACCATTCATTCAGGCTCAGTCCTTCGGCCCTCAGTCAGTGCCTCTGCCTTCATCAATTAGTGTAGGGTAATTTAAGCCCCATACTTAAGTAGTGCTGCAGCCTTTGCCAAAGTTCCAAGGCTGCTTCCCGCTCTCTTCTTCTGCACTAACGACTGCTTCACTCAGCATGGAAAAAGAAAATTCAATTTCCAGAAGTTGTTTTTTTAAAAATCAAAGTATGTACTAAGATGTACTAAGCCAAATCAACACGTTAAAAAATGACAAATCACCTGGACCAGATGGTATACATCCCAGGGTACTAAAAGAACTCAAAAATTAAATTGCTGACCTGCTATTAGTGATCTGTAACCTGTCGCTAAAATCGTCTGTTGTATCTGAAGACTGAAAGGTAGCCACTGTTATGCTGATTTTTAAAAAGGGTTCCAGGGGAGATCCGGGAAATTACAGACCTGTAAACCTGACCTCAGAGCTGGGCAAAATGATGGAAACAATTATAAAAAATAAAATTGTGGAACATGTAGACAAACATGATTTAATGAGACAAAGTCAGCATGGGCTCAGTCGAGGGAGATTGTACCTTATCAATTTGCTTGACTTCTTTGATGGTGTGAATAAACATGTGGATAAAGGTGAGCCGGCTGATGTAGTTTATCAGAAAGCTTTTGAGAAAGTTCCTTATGAGAGGCTTCTGAGAAAATTAGAGTCATGGAATAGGTGGCAAAGTTCAGTTGTGGATTAGAAATTGGTTATCATGGTTCAACAGACTCTTGACAAAGGCATAGATGCCGAAACACTGTTTGTGTCGAGTCTTCGAGTCCTCGCAGTGCTACTGTCAATAAAGTGAACTTCAAACTTTACACCAATGGCTGAATTTTTGACATCTCATCCTCACGACTCCTTTGTTGTGCCTGAACAAACCGACTTTCATGGAGCTTGGTATGTTGTAGAGAGCTGCAACAGAAAGGCAAGCTTGACCTTTTAAATATACTACTATTAGTACTGATCATTTTTATAGTGCTGTAGACAATATGCAGCACTATACATTTAAACATGCAAGAAACAGCCCCTTCTCAGTAGAGCTTACAAGCTAATCAATGGACAAACAGAACAAGTAGGGAGTTTCTCAGGCAGGCATGTGTACTTTACCAGCGAGTGGGGTCAGGATGAAGTGGGCAACCTCGATGAAGTGGGCTTTTAAACTGGATTTAAATACTGCAAGGGACGAAGCAGCACAGCAAAGGAGATGACCAAAACTGAGCATGTAGGCAGGAAGTTTATTCAAAAGCTTGGATTGACAACAGTTGATATAAGAGCACAATCATAGAAAAGACTCAATACAGTCCATGCTTCAGCTATGTTGCCTGCATCAGAAGTCCCAAATAAAAATCCAAGGGTGCCTATATACCTCAGATACATAGGATTATATAGTGCACTAATATCTAATTTAAAAAAACAAAACTTTTTATTTTATTTTATGTCTCCTCCTCTTAATATCCCTTTAAATTTGGATTTGTAATTCCTTTCTAATTTTATATTTAATTGTTATTATAAATCACCCTGCTATTGCCTAAAGAAGGGCAGTATATTACATAAAATTAAACCATAAACCTATGGAAGAACTGAAATAACACACAGTTCCACTGATTAGGAACTGTGGAGGAGGAGTGCGGCTGGATTTAGATTTGAAGGATATAACTATTTTTAACAGTTCCTAACTAATCAGTGGGATTGTAGAATGGTGATACCGAAGCAGAAGATGTTTTGAGCCCTGTACACATCACGGAGAAAATGTCCAGCTACCCGTGCTGCCTCTTCTGAGTGTGTCATCAGATGGCAGCAGATGCCTACCAGCTGGCTGTCTTCCTCCAAGCATTTTTTTTTCTCTCCTTTTGCAGGATCAATTAGCATTGAAGCTCCACTTCAGTCTCAGAAAAATAATCCTGCTGTTTGGAAGATTTTATTTATTTATTTGCTCAATTATTTAGCCCATCCTCCCAAAGGAGCCCAGAACGGATTACAAAGTACATCCACAATATAATCGAGACGGGACAGAGATGACATAATTTACAATATAGACATGACAATAAAGCATATACACTAAGCAGCATCTGGTGAGAGTATGTGGTGTAGGTGCGTTGACTCTGAATGACATTTCTGGGTGCATGATTGGATGCCATGATTGGTTTACGTATGTGTTCTCCAGCCTCAGAAGATACAAGTCACTAAACAATCAACAGCATCTACCTGTGTATAGGTCATGTATAACCAGATATACAAGGCTCCTTTTACTAAGGTGTGCTAGCGTTTTTAGCGCACGCACAGAATTACCACGCACTAAACCGTGTAGTACACTTCTAGAATAACGCCAGCTCAATGCTGGCGTTAAGGTCTAGAGCGTGCGCTATTCCGTACATTAAGGCCCTAACGTACCTTGGTAAAAGGAGCCCACAGTATGCTATAGTTGTTTTATCTAGTGAAATCCAGTACTAAATAGGCAGCACCATATACGAGGTGTGATCAAAAAATATGGTGAATGCTGCTGCTGAGCACCATCCAATGGAAAGGCAGGGATCTTCAATATGGGAAGTGGTGTGTCAAACCCTAGTTACAGAAACAGTTTCAACTTGTTTGGTATAGTCCATCGGTTGTGAGCTATGGTTGAGAGAAGGTGTGTTTTAAAGCGTGCCGTAAATCATGGATCACGAACAACATGAAATTTTGTTTCAAACTGCATAAAAGTGCTAAAGAAACACACAAAATTTTAAAATTAGTTTATGGTGATGCTGCTGTGACCATGAAGATGGTTTACAAGTGGTTCAAGCAATTTCATAATGGTTGTGAATTGGTTGAAGACAAAGAGAGATCGGGACATCCTTCAACATCTAAATTCCAAGAGTAAGCAAAATGATTTGATCAAACAGGCAATTGACTATTAGGAAAACATCTGAGGTCTGAACATCTGTTATAGTTCTATTCAAAACAACAAAATATGGTTCTATTTTAACAACAGAATTGAATATATAGCGACAGAGTGCGACCTGACAAATGGGCTAACGGTTTCATCCTCCATCATGGCAACACTCCATATCACACCTTGATTCCAGTATAGGAATTTCTGTCAAAAATATTACGGTTTGTCCTCATCCACCTCCGGATCTGGCTCCTTGCAACTTCTGGCTCTTCCCCAAAGTTAAAATGATCATGAAAGATAAATGTTTTGAATCAATTCAGACACTGAGGCAGCCATGACAGTGCAACTAAAGACACTCACAAAAGAAGACTTCCAGAACTGCTTCATAAAGTGGCAAGAACGATGGTATAAGTGTGTTTGAAGCGAGGGGAAGTATTTTAAAGGGGATTAATGGCAATGTGTCTTTTATCAAAATAGGGTTTTTAAAAAAAATTAAACATTCATCTTTTTTTAATCACACCTCACATGTAATATGGCCAATATTCATTAGTAGATTCTTGGCAAGGTGGTCTTTCCGATATTGAATGGTGATGCATGGACATGTGCAAGTGACTGTCTTGATATTTTAAAACATTATCTAGGCATTATTTCCTGGTTTTAAATTTTAGTTAATTTGTGTGCAATTGTTTTATTTGAATAATCTGTGGCTTACTAGGCTTTAGAATATTGACCCTAGATTTTCAGCTGAAAATTCATCTTAATTTAAGGTAATAGGAAAAAAAAAAAAAAGCGAAATAAGGTAATACCTTTTTTATTGCATTAACCCAATGCATTTTGGGCCTGATTCTGTTTGGACACCCGGTCTCAGCAGTCGCTTAAGTGGCTTTTGAGAATTGCACATGGCGGTCCTATACAGAATCACGACTGTCCTAACGGACAGATGCCTAAACTTCATATCTGGTCAATCGGAGTCTTAGGTCACTCTGAGTACATCTCAGAATGCATTGGGAAGGAGGTCTAAGACTCTGGTTGGCCCAGGTGCCTAATGCCACTCCTATGGGAAGGACCTTAGGCACCTGGGCCAATGGGAGTCTTAGGCCCCTTTCCAGTGAATCCCAGAATGCACCAGGAAGGGGAAGGCCTACAATTTTTGGAAGAGGCAGACCTGCTGGCAAGAGGGAGTGGGAATCCCTCTTGCTGGCCATCTCCTAAAGGTAGAGGGATTGGGAGGTGTCAGGGAGGATATTGGGGTATGAGTAAGTGTTGGGGTATGTTGGGAAATGCTGGGGAATGTCAGGTGGGTGTTGGGGAGTGTTGGGAGGGTGTTGTCGAATGTCATATGGGTGTCCAGGGGTGTTGGGGTATGTTGAGGAGTGTTGGACAATGTTGTGTGGGTGTTCAGGAATGTCGGGTGAGTGTCAGGTATTTGGGGCCAGATGCAGGAGGGAGTGGGCAGCCCTCCTGCCAATTGGATGTATATGGGTGTGGGTATGGGTGTGTGGGTGTGGGTGTCAGGAGTATCAGGGGTTCAAGGGATTGATGGGATCAGCAGCAGAAGGGAGTGGGCATCCCTCCTGCCATGGACAGTGTCGGGAGATCAGGGGTGGTGGTAGGAGGGAGTGGGCATCCCTCCTGCCATGGACAGTGTCAGGTGGGAGTTTGAGATGCTTTTTATAGAATTTGTCACTTTACGATTATCTTTCAAAGGTAACCCCTTCTTCTTCAGATCAGAAATCTTAATTTAATAATTTAAAAATAATTTTTATAAATTTAGGCCCACCATTCATTTGCCTTTATGACAACTCTTTGTGGTCTTATGTTTCTTTATAAGCCAACTATAACTTGTGAACCTAAGTTCTTAAGAAAATAAGAGTTTCCATCAAGCTCAGTATCCTGTTTCTAACAGTGGCCAATCCAGGTCAAGTATACTGCTTATCCTAGGAATAAGTAATGGATTTTCCCAAATCCATCTTAATGATGGCTTATGGACTTTTTTTTTATTAAGAACTTTTCAAAACTTTTGTAAACCCTGCAAATCTGATCCACTCCCTTTGCTCCATACCCACCCTTGATGCCACCCACTATTTATGTTCCTAAATTTAGAAACAGAAGCATTAGACATGAAGGAAGTTAAAGATCATTCTGCCCATCCATACCATCTACTACTGGTATTTCTTCTTGTTGCTTAGGAATCTTCTAATTTGTCCCAAGTTTTCTTTAATACAGATACAATCTTCATCTCCATCACTTCCACTGAGAAGCCATTCCATGTATTCACCACCATTTCTTTAAAGAACTAGTTCTTTAGGTTACTCCTGAGTATCCTTCATCCTTTCTCCTCATCCCAGAGGTGTCTTTTAATTGAAAGAAACCAAACTTTTGACTCCTCCCATCTCCCAAAGATGCAAATAAAACAGTACATACCAGCCTGTATGAGAGGTTCAAATGTTATGACCAGCACTATTAGAGCCTCAAGCAGGTACCTTTAGTAGCCTAGTGGTTGGCGCAGTAGACTATAGAAATGGGGACCCAGGTCATATCATACTTTAACTAATACACTTGCAGTGGAATATGTGAGCCCTCCAAAACCCACCCCCAAACCTTCTGTACCTTCTATACATATAGGTGAAACCTGTAGACATAAAAGCTATTGTTTTTTTCTCTGTCCCCAGCCAACTTGGAGAGTCGTGTGGCTTGGCGCTTCTGGACTCTAGATGGATTATGGTGGCTGCGAAGAAGATGAAAATTGGAGCTTGAATATTATGCCATACTAGCAAAGACTGGTGTAAACCATTACAGTGGTAACAACATTTAACTGGGAACAGCATGTGGAAAATACTACAGAGTACGCACATTATCCATTATTGAGCCAGGTGATTCTGACATCATTAGAAACATGCCAGAGCAGAACGGTAAAAAATGAAATTGTACTAAAAATATTTGTTATAAATAAAACTGGTTCTAGAAAACAAAACAAAAAGCTATTGTTGTTGTGTACAGTTGAGTAGAGTGGGTTTGGATAGCTTACCATATAGTTTAAGGGTGTTACGATGAAATGTGTACCTGGAACTTTTCATGTACAGTTCACCCTAGGGTGCCTCACTGTTCTGCTGGGTTGTCTGTGTGGCCAGTCTACTAAGAATGCTGATGTCTCCTACATATCAATGGCTTGTTTTATACATTTTTTATTTTAGACATTTTTTGGTAAATGGTTCAGAAAGATAGATGCACTGAGCACAAAGACATCTAAGAAATTGCCATTTTCAAAACAAACAGGATAGACATTTTCCTGTTTTGAGAATGGTCATGTTCGCTACTGGATTTTTGGACATTTTCTGCAAAACTTCTAAACTCGGATTTAGACGTCATATCTAAAATGCCCCTCCACATCCAGCACTTTCCCTCAATCCAAACGGTGAACTTTTGAGTCTAAATGTAGGCACTTAGCTGTAATGCATTTTCAAAAGGACAATTTAGGTGCTTACATCCTTTAAATATTGAGCCCTCTGTGTTTCCATGCATTGTGTGCTGTTTTGCAGGTGAAATGTACTTTCGTAAAGTCATTTCACACTTACATAAATGAAGGCTTTTGGCACAATTCAAGCCTCGAGAAGAGCATTAGCAGGAAATCTTTGTCAGCACAGGGAGCACTGTCCAACTGCTGAAAGTAATTTTACAATGAGACGTGTGAATGGAATTGTAAGAATGAGATATTATTGTCCTGATCCAGGTTAAAGGAAAAAGAAGTTTGAGAGAAGAATAAAATTAATTTCTGAACATCCACGGTGAGTTTTGCTCTAGGGTATGACAGTGGGATTGATTGTTAAAAAGTGATTTTTAACCAGTGTTGTGACTATTTTAAGCTGAAAGAAATACTGCCCTGAGGAATTTGATGACAATAATTGAACACTTCCAATGGGTTTCCAATAGAACTTTTATAGAAAAAAAAAAATCTCTCAAGTTTTGCCAGTATTTAAGTATGGAATTCACTTGCCCCAGTCCAAGATTACCATTTCTTAATTCTGCTAATTAGCAAATTTTCTGGTTATGTTAGGATTTAAAATAAGGATTCTGACAAGGCTGTCATATGCTATCAATATATATTATAAAAGCAATTGGAGATAAGTTAAATTGAGGACTGATCCTATGTTAGAACAGTCTCTATAATTGATTGGCAGTTACACAAAGTAAAACAAAGCTGTTTGGAAGCAAGTTACTTTGTATAAAGTAAGAGTTTGAAAACAGTAGTTCTATAAAATGTAGGAATAACTTTTTAAACTTATTTATTTGGATTTTGCTCACACCTTTTCAATAGGTAGCTCATGATAAGTTACAGTACATTTAGGTACAGTTGGCATTTTCATGTCCACAAAATAATCTGTACTTGAGGCAATAGAAGGTTAAGTGTCTTGTCTAAGGACTCCTTTTATTAAGGTGCGCTAGCGTTTTTAGCGCACATAGCAAATTAATGCACGCTAACCCTGCGCTACGCAGCTAGAACTAACGGCAGCTCAATGCTGGCATTAGCGTCTAGTGCATGCGGCATTGTAGTGCACGCTATTCCGCGTATTAATGCCCTAACACAGCTTAGTAAAAGGAGCCCTAAGATTAAAAGGGGCAGCAGTGGGATTTAAGCCAAGCTTCTCTGGATACGCTGTGCAGCAAATTTTAACTTTTTTTCTGGGGCAAGAAGAAAATTAGGTTTACTTTATAGAATTTGATCTCCTGTGTATGAAAATAGCCTCAGTTTTCTCCTATCATGTATAGTTTTTAAGCAAATCGCAAATATTTATAGCTTAAGAAATCATAATGTAACGCATTGCGCCGATTTAAGAGTTCCTATAAATTTTATTTTCTAGAATCGTTTTGCTGTTTAAGTGCATTTAAAAATGAGATTAGGAGCATCTCTAATTAATGCCCAACAATAGTCATCCAGCATTGATGAATTCCATCTGCCCTGATATTGTTTCTCCATTGTAGCAATGTCCTGGTAAAACCTTTCCCCGTGCTCATCACTAACACTGCCAGGATTATCAGGGAAAAAAATCCAGATGCGAGTGGAGAAAATGAATTTTTAGTGACATGTTGCATTTGAGATCACAGAATGCTTTAAGTGTCTCACTTCCGGCTCACCACACCAGGGCTCGGTTCTTGGGCCAATCTTATTCAATATATTCATAAATTACCTGGAAGAGGAAACAACGAGTACTATAATCAAGTTCGCAGATGACACAAAACTATGTCAGTCAGTGGGGTCACAAATGGACAGCGAAGAACTCCAAAGAGATTTGAACCAGCTAGAGAAGTGGGCAGAAAAGTGGCAGAAGAAGTTTAATATAGACAAATGTAAACTGATGCACCTGGGCACAAAGAACAGGGAACATGAATATAAAATGTTGGGCAAGAATGAACAAGAAAGAGACCTGGGGGTACTGATAGACAGGACCCTGAAGCCATCGGCACAATGTGCAGCGGCGGCAAAGAAAGCCAACAGGATGTTGGCATGATAAAGAAGGGTATCTCGAGTAGATCGGCGGATGTCATAATGCCGATTTACAGAGCAATGGTCAGACCACACCTGGAGTACTGTGTCCAACACTGATCTCCTCGCCTAAAGAAGGATATAACCCTGCTGGAGAGGGTGCAGAGGCGAGCCACGAAGCTAGTAAAAGGCATGGGAAATTTGAGCTACAAAGATCGCCTCGGAAAACTGAGCTTGTTCACCCTTGAGAAGAGAAGACTGCGAGGGGATATGATAGAGACTTTCAAAATACTAAAATGACTCGACAAAATAGAGCAAGAAGCATCGTTATTCACGTTGTCAAATGAGACTCGGACAAGAGGGAACAGGCTGAAATTGAGGGGCGACAGGCCCAGGACGAATGTCAGGAAGTTCTCTTTCACACAGCGAGTGGTGGACGTTTGGAATGCTCTCCCAGAGGAGGTTGTGATGGAAACCTCCATTATGGGATTCAAGTACAAGCTGGATGCGCACCTCCTTGCAAATCACATTGAGGGATACGGCTAAATATGGTCATCATAAGGGAACACCTAGGTCTCCATCAAGGAACACCTACATTGGCCTCCGCGTGTGCGGGTCACCGGACTGGATGGACCAAAGGTCTGATTCGGTGAGGGCATTTCTTATGTTCTTATGTTTCCCATGTACTCACCTTTATAGGACTCCCAGGGTCCCCTGAAGAAGACTTTTTGTCGAAACGCGGACCATGTTGGGTCCTGTATCCCTAGCAGACTAGGTCCTTTAAGGCTCTTATGTGGATGATTTATTTTTATGTGGATGATTTCAGTGTACCTTTGGAACTTTGACACTTTCAAATAAAGTCCATTAAGGAACATCGTCACTCCACAGCGTTTTTTTTTTTTGCATTTGAGATCACAGAATGCTTTAAGTATCGTCTTCACCAGAAAATTCTCGATTACATTCTTCAATGCAATTCATGCACTTTTCTCACTTTAGCTTAAAAAAAAATCTAATTTGAGGCAAACTGTTTTAATATTTCAGAGATTGTTATAACATTTACCCCAAGTATTAGAAAATATAGTGAAAATGTTAATTTTTGCATTATAATGCTCTTTTGCAAAAAAAATCAGAGGGTTATACTAAAAAATTAAGGTCAGTTTTGAATTCAGTGACCCCCAAACTACTATAGAACACCCACTACAATTCATGCCTCAAAACCTCTGTTGCAGAGTGATATCAAGGCCAGTGCTATATCCAGTGGCGTACCTAGGGTATGTGGCCCACCCCCCACCCTCCATGTAAAAAATATTTTTTGTAATAACCATGAAACAGTATAAATGGTCAGAATAGAAACAGGGAGTGAAAATATTCTTTTATTGAACCTCATATATGTAACCATTATTCCAAACATAACATAACATAAATTATGTCTGAATTGTCATGACATCAGAAGTACGTATGGAGTAGTTGCAGGTGATGCTTGGGACAGTTCTGATTGTATTAGTTCGGTTTTATGTGTTTTTTGAATAGAAGGGTTTTTATTTCTTTTTTGAAGGTTTTGTAGTCTGTAGTCGAGGTCAATAGGTTGTAGAGTTGGGGGTCGAGAGTTAGGAGGTTGTCGAACAGTTTATTTCTTTTGGCCAATCAGACCTTAGACTTAGTAGGGATGGGCGGACCCGCTATTCCTAAGGCCTGATTGGTCCAGGCTTCTAGAGCCTGGGCCAATCAGGCCTTAGGCTTCGGCGGTATGGGCCAGGAAGGGGCGGGCCCACCTCATTTCGACGAGGCGTGCCTGCTTGCTGACATGCAAGACCCATCTGTAAGAACAGGTTTGGTGGAGTGGGGGTTGTTAGCGCCGGGGGGGTGCGTCTTCGGGCAGGAGGGATTGGGCACCCTCCTGCCAGCGACCTATATTGTCGGAGGGGGAGATCAGTAATGTCGGGGGGGGGCGGTCGGTAGTGTCGGGGAGGGGGGTGCGTCTTCGGGCAGGAGGGTTTGGGCACCCTCCTGCCAGCGATCGGTCAGGGGGCCACGGCCCGCTATACTTATAGCGGCAGAGAGATCCCTTGCCGTGATAAGTGTAGCGGGCCGTGTCTAATCTAACCCGATTCTCTAACCCGTGTCTGTAACATGGACGCCGGTTACAGAATCGGGGTTTAGTTTAGGCCGATTCTGAATAGAACGCCTCTCCCGGGCGTCCTATACAGAATCAGGGCCTAGGTGTCTTGCGGGCATCGCCTTCAATATAGGCGGCCTGCCTGGGGAGCATTTTTTTTAAAAAAACGTGCATCCGATTGGCTGATTAGACAGCTGTAGGACGTCTACAGCTGCCTAAAATCGGGACGCACTTTTAGAGAATCAGGGCCTATGTGCTTCTAATGTATTAAATAAATATATATATATATATTTTTTCTCCTGTTCTGTCCTTTTCTATTTTGAATGGAGTTCTTTTCAAAATTGTTTTGCATTATGCATTGTGAAACATAAACATTCTTATCCAGGACTTTTGAATTTTGAGTGGCTGCTTCCACTTTAGCTGTTATATCAAACCAAACTATTTAATGATTACTACTGCCCAGCTGGGCACCCACTCGGGCATTAGACACACTTTCCCTATTTTTGAGTACCAGATCCAGTGTTGCTCCTTCCCTTATGGGTTTTATCACCATTTGTCTGAGCAAAGCACTTTGAAAGTCATCCACTACACTCTACTTCTTTCTAATTCAGCAGATGGAAATTTCCAAACTGCATCCAGCAAGTTGAAATCTCCAAGCAACAGTGCCTTCCCTTTCTTTCCCAACTTTTGGTTATCTACACCAGATCTAATTGTGTTGGAGGACTGTAGCCAACATCCATATAGATAGAGATTCCATCTTCTCTTTCCAAGGTGATCCATTTCACTTCTTCATTTCCCCTGGTTCCCTTCATTTCAGTTGCTTTGATATTGTTTCACACACATAGGGCTAGATTCACTAAGCAAACCAATCGTGTACCGATCAGTTTGCGAGCCCTTTGCGACCCCGACCCGATTCACTAACCTTACTCCCGATCCGATCCACGCATGCAAATGAGGGGGAATGGCATGAAAAGTAGGAAAGGTTATGATTAGAAACATAGAAAATGGTGGCAGAAAAGGGCTATAGCCCACCAAATCTGCCCATTCCAAGTATCCGCCCCCCTGAATTCACTCCCTTAAAGATCCCACGTGAGCATCCCATTTTCAGTACCACCGACTGGGCTGGCCGATCAATAAAGAAGTGACTGCTGGGGAGCAGTTGCTCATGTCCTTTCCTCCTGCAACCCTGAAAAAGTAAAAACCACCCTACTCTTGCCGCTCTGACTCTCCCACTCTTGCCTCCCTGACTCTCCTTGCTCTTGCTGCCCCAAATATCCTGCTCTTGCCGCCCCGAGTTAGTGCAAAGCAGAAACTACTGCTGAACTAGAGAGGGAGAAAAGGAGAGCCAAAAGCAGAATATACGACTTTGGAAAAGGCAGAGAGAAAACAAAGAAGCTTGCAACACAATAAGCACAGGGCAAGATTACATATGATGAACTGGTTCCCACACTAGAACTACGGCCCAGACAGCGGGGACGGAAAAGGATCATCTCCACCACCTCCCTCCTCATCCCCCCCCGGCCAGGATCACCGGAGGCAGCAGCGGGGGAGGGGCTCATTTCAATTCCAGCGCTCCCAGAACCACATTCTGCTTGAGGGATTGGAGGGGTGAAAAAAAAGCAAGGGAAAACGGTTCTGTTCTCCTGCCAGATTCACATGCACCCTGTCAGCGGGGACTGATCAGCTTTTCACTGGCCAGTGCCACCGTCCTGAACACTGTGCAAGCCTGCATGGGAGCTGCCTCCCATTTGAACAGTAGAGCTGCAAAAGAAAGCAGGAATCACGTTCCCCACGGCGCGGAGAGCAAGCGCAGTCCATCTACAGGCAAAGAAGATGGTCTGCACATGCGTTAGGATCGCTCTTCTGCGATCCGTGGGGTTGGTAAGGAGCGGGCGTCCAATTACTTCATTTGCTGTAATGAATTGGTCGCCCGCCAAGACTCGGCCCCGGATCGCCCACGGATCGCAAAGGTAGGTGAGCGTCAGTGAATCTGGGCCATAGAATTACTTGTTCACCTTTTTGACCATCTCTGTCCTTCCTAAATAGATTATAGTTCAGTATGCTTGTGCCCATCCATGAGTCTCCATGAACCATGCTTCTATGATAGCAACAATATCTAAATCTACCTCCAGCATCAGGGCTTGCAGATTATGAGTCGTTGTTGTTTAGATTACGAGCATTTGTGATCATTGCTTGCCAGCTACATTTCTGTGGAAACCTAATCTTTTGTGTAGTCTGTTGTTTAGTCTCACCTTATACTGTGTTGCTAAGAAATGAATTGCTAAGATAATTGTTTACATTGCTTTCTTACCACTTTCACATCTTGTCTTTAGCTAGGGGTGACTACCTGAACTGACCTTCTTCCATATGCCATCCCCACCTTCCTGTTTAGGGGCTCCTTTTACTAAGGTATTCTAGCGTTTTTAGCGATTGCACAAGATGAGCGCACGCTATAGCACGCGCTAGCCGAAAAATTACCGCCTGCTTAAAAGGAGGTGGTAGCGGCTAACGCGGGGTGCATTTTAGCGTGCACTAAAACCACTAGCGCACCTTTGTAAAAGGAGCCCTAAGTGCCTAGAAACTTGTCTGAATTTATCACCAATAATTCCTGACACAGTGAGATGCAGCCCATCATTACAATATAGTCTTTTGTTTTTCCATGAGTTGTGCCATCCTCCTATGCACATAAAATCTTCTTGGTCACACCAGGCTTTGAACCCCTTTTGAAATTGATGCATTTACTAGTCTATTTTTTCCTATAAAATCTTTGATCTTAGCTGTGGACTCTAGAAAATTCTAATTTTGTCAAACTTAATTGAAGACTGATAGCTGAATGTTCTATCAGAAACCATTTCCTCCTTAATATGCTATATGATTTCTTCAAGCTTTTCTGTATCATTGCTATAGGTTTCCCATTAACTGTTTACATGGTTTTCTAGATTACATTAAAAAAGAGCTTTAAGCAGAAATAGTTCATAAACATGCAAGAAGCAATTACTGTCATTCAGAAATCAGAGGCTCACTTTCTAATGCATAGCTTTTTCCCTTCTGGGTGTTTGGAGCACTGATAGGAGCTGAACATTGTTTGCATTATGCTCCTATATACTCTCTCTCTCACACACATACATATACACACAAACACATACATATACAGGTCAGGTTTCGACTGACCTGATTAGGCCGCAAGTCGAAAGTGGCTGCCATGAGTTCCCAAGGCAACCTTGTGAGACTGCCGCAAGGTTTAGTAGTCTTGTTAGGTTGCCACATGAACGCACGGTAGCCATTTTTTCAGTAAGACTGAATAGGCAAGACTGCATCGGCGTTCTAATTTGCAGTTCCAAATTTAGGGAACCATATGCCACGAGAGTTGAGATTAGAGACAAATTTAAAATCTTTCAAAATTATTTTAAAAAACAGGGTTATTTTAATGAAGCATTCGGGCAAGATTTAAATCAATCCCATATTACTCACATATTCTAAATGTTCTAGATATTCAGTCAGCAGTCTGGTGAAATTTTTAAGCTCAATGGTATTTTTATGATTTTATTTAGGAGTGAATGCTTTTTGGTATGATTGTTGTTTGTATAGTTAGATTTATCCAGCTCAATAATGGAGTTTCTTAGTATGTTTGCTGTTTGTATAGGTCAGGTCTATCCTATCTAATAATGTAGTTTATTTGTTTTTTTATTAATTAATTTTTACTTTTATTGTATTCTGTAAACCGCTTGGACAAGTAAAATGAATGAGCGGTATAACAAGACTAATAAACCATAAGAGGATCGCTCCTGCCCTGACTCACCCTGCTGGACTGCCAGCATTAGAGAAAGAGCAGAGCCCTGAGGTCTCCACAATTTAACTGAACTTTTTGAAAAGTAGAAGAATTAAAAATAAACTTGAAAAGGCCTATTACTAAAAAAAAAGAAAAAAAAGAAGAAAACCATTAAAAAACTACTCCTTTAATACCTCACATCTTTAAGACGCTGTAACAGCAAAAGTGGATCAATCAGGACAAAAGCCAAAGCTAAGTCTGATACTGCTAATACAACATCTGGTAACTCAACATTGCCATTATCAATGTTTGTTTTACTACTTCTCTCCCTAAAACCAGTTTGATATTAGAATACTCTACAAAGTTTACCAAAAAAACCGCTTCGAACTTCACGGTACAGCGGTATATAAGAAATAAATTATTATTATTATTAACTATTCTAATACTACTTGCTCAACAATTTTTGCTGAAAAAGCCAAATTTGATATTGGCCTATAGTTCTGCTATTTAATCTTCCATTTTTCAATAATGGTGAAACTAACATTTTTTTCCAAAGATCATGTACCACTCCCAAGAATAAGCTTTGATTTAGCACATTAAGAAAAAGGGGGAGCGACCATGTTATAAGATCTTTATCAAGAAATAGGTATAAGATCTTTTACCAAGAAATAGGTATATCATCCAATTACAAACAAGAATATTTCACTTTAAGAAACTACTAATCTTTGCTATCATGTCCTCTCTTTTAGAGATTTTCTATGCATGTCTCATTCTTTCATGAATTCAGATAAAGCTCTTGCCTCCACCACCTCCACTTGATGGTCATTACACATCTACCACCCTTTCTGTAAAATAATATTTCCTTAAATTAATCCTGAGTCTAGCATCTTATACCTTCAACCTATCTGCCCTCATTCCAGAGCTTCTTTACAGTAGGTGGCCCAGCTTTTGTGCAGTTGTGTCTAATATCACTACTCTCCTACCTATATTCCAAAGGATATATGAGTGGCATTCAATGATTTATCTACCTCAGTAGGAAAGAAAACAAATTTGTGTTTTATTGTTCAGCATAGCTCCCTGATAGCTCCATACACTTCATCTACTTTTCCTGCAATGACTTTAATCCCTTTGAAAATAAATCTTCTATATGACCTTCAAATCAGAACATCACAGCTTCCTTGATATCTTTATCACTTGAAAACCATTGTCCACAGAGAGATTTCTTCAAAACTCAGAACAAGAAATAATCTGAGGGATCCAGGTCAGGACTGCAGGGTGGATGGATCAGCTGCTGAAACCAATATTCTCTGATGGCAGCCTTTGATTGTCATGACATATGCACCAATGTATTGTCATGAAGAAGCAACACGTCTGCTCTTGAGTTTTCCTTGTGTTTTCTATTTGATTGATTCTCGCATAGCAATTATTGTGTTGGCATAACTCTCCCCGGTTATTGTTGTATTGTGTGGCATGAACTCCAGAGCAAAAGTCCTTCATCATTCCAGAAGACAATTGCCATGAATTTGCCTGCGGATTTTTCTGTCTTGAAGCATTTTGGGGAGGGGGGGTGACTTGTGCTTTCACTGCACTGACTCCATTTTGGACTCAGGATCTCTGTGATATGCCCAAGTCTCATCTCCTGTCACCAAATGATGAAAAAAATTCACTTGATTTTCATGGAGCATCTCCAAGTTCTGACAGCATTGGAGCCTCGTGGCCTTCTGACATGGCATCAGCATTATTGGAACCCATCTTGCACTAACCTTAGATATGCCCAACTTTTCATTATTTTCCACAGGCCATCCAGTTTGAGAGTCATCTTCACTGGACTCTCTACCCCACTTAAACTGCTTGCTCCAAAATTTTACTTTGTAGGATGATGGGGCAGACTCACCATAAACTGCAGTCATGCATTCATGGATCTCCTTTGGGTTTTTTCCTTTCTTTTGTGAGAAATTAGATCACTGAATGGTACTCTGTGGCCCTCTTCTATTAAACTGCGCTAGCAGTTTCTAGCGCAGAGAGCCGTGCTGAATGGCCCACGCTGCTCCCGATGCTCATAGGAACTCTATGAGTGTCGGGAGTAGTGTGGGCCATTCAGCGCAGCTCCCCATGCTAGAAAACTGCTAGCACAGTTTAATAGAAGAGGCCCTAAGTCTAGAAATTTCTTACTTTATTCACAGGACTCTCCTGATATGTTGTCACTTGGATTGTTAGACTCCACTGAGTCACTGAGTGTATGAGTAACCTTGAGACATGTTGCAATATGCACAGCCTTGTTTCAACATGCTTGCTATTTTCTTTCATACTCAGGTAGATCAATTATTATATTTTTCCTCTGCTGGCCATTCCACTATCTATGGCTCAAGCATCCTTCTGGATTTGCCATTACTTTTTCAATCTGTTTGACCACTTTAAGGTTATCAGATATGATAACCCCCAAGTCATGCCCTTCTTCTATACTGTATTGCCCCTTCTGGGGTAGGGGGTGGGTAGCCCAAATTCATGTTCTGGCTTTTTTTTTTTCTTTTATTAATTCATACCTGCCAAATTCACTTCAAAGATTCACCTGACACTTCATCATCCAAAAGTTCATCTCTGTACCACTTGATCTCAGAGCCAGTTCATCATGTATTCAAGTAAGTGTATTCAAATATATGCATGGAAAACATATAGCAAATGGGGTGATCTAGCACCTGCTCTTTTGTGCCTAAACATGAATCTTGCTAAAATGTCTTGCACATAAATGAAACTCATGATTCTCCACTTGTTTTATCTACATAAGTCTGATGCTAGTTTACTTCCTTTTCTCACTCCATTTTCACTTTCTCCAACACAACTATGATATTTATTTAGGAAAATTATATTATGCATATTCCACTGTTCATGGCAAGTTACAGTTAAAACATACATAAGAACATAAGAATTGCCATACTGGGACAGACCAAAGGTTCATCAAACCCATTATCCTGTTTCCAACAATGGCCAAGCCAGGTCCCAAGTACCTAGCTAGATCCTAAGTAGTAAAACCGATTTTATGCTGCTTATCCTAGGAATATCCTAACTAACTAACTATCCTAGCAATAAGCAGTGAATTCCCATAAGCTATCTCAAAAATGGCCTATGGACTTCTCTTTTAGGAAATTATCCAAACTTTTTTGAAACCCTGCTAAGCTGATTTTAGGAAATGACCCGGCGACAAATTTTTCCCTGTCCCTGCAGGAACTCATTTTCCCATCCTTGTGAGTTCTTTTCCTGTCCCTGCCCCATTTCTGCAAGCTCTGCCCTCATCTGCATAAGCCTCAAACACTTTAAAATCATAAGGGTTCGAGGCTTGTGCGGTTAAGGCAGAGCTTACAGGAATGGGGCAGGGATAGGGACAGTGGCAAAACTTACGGGGATGGGACAGGGAACTTGAGTTCCTGTGAAGACCGGACAAATTTGTATCCTTGTCATTCTCCAGCTGATTTCACCACTTTCTCCAACAAAAAATTCCAGAGTTTAATTACACGTGTGAAGAAATGTATTTATTTGTTTAGCCAGTCCTCCCAAGGAAGCCCAGAATGGGTTACAAGAATACATTCACAATAAGAGCTAAGGCATGACATAATGACAATATAGACCTGACAAGATCTAACCTAATTTACATAGCTGATATGATGACAATGTAGACATGACAAAGTCTAACCTAATTTACAATGTAGCATCTGAGTGACAGTAGGTAGCCCAGTTTCGTTTTACTGGGAATGGCATTTGTATACAGTAACTAAGATTTAGGCGCAGGCCATTAAGGCGATGGGTTTGTAAAGAGGAATATTTTCACGACTTTCCTGAAGCTCAATAGTCCGTCTAGCATTCTGACAGATGGGGGGATAATGTGCCATAGTCTAGGTATGAAATGCGAGTAGGAGCATTTGTTGGTTGTTTCGGTCTAGAGAGAGCAACCAGGCAGCAGGGTCAGTCGTCTCTCTCCTTGGGATCTCAGTGGTTGCTTTGGGAGATAGATTTGTAGCTTAGTTGTCATATAGTTTGGGACCATCTCATAGAAGGTTTTGAAGGCAAGGACCAGGGCCTTGAAGGCGCAGTGTTTTTGCATGGGCAGCCAGTGCATGGATGCTAGTCCAGGAGTAACGTGGTCATGGATGCCTAGGTTTTTCAGGAGGTGGATTGCAGCATTTTGCACACTTTGGAGGTGGGAGAGGGTTTTGGCAGGTAGACCCACTAGTAGTGTGTTGCAATAATCTAAGCGGGATAGTACAAAAGCGTACAGTAGTTGAGCAAATTTTTTTTCTGAGAAGTATACACTTTAGCTGGTGGAGATAGAAAAAGAATGATGAAACTAATTTGGATACATGATCTGTGAGTGACAAGTCTGAGTCAAAAATCACTCCCAATCCGCGAACATTGTCTTTGGCTGTAAGGGTGTCTGTGCCCCAGGAGAAAGATGGACCGGAGTATGCACAAGGATCTTTGTGGATCCAGAGAAGTTGTCTTGGACTCATTGAGCTATAGTTTATTTACGATCATCCCGGTTTTTATTTCAGTTAAGCATAATTGGAGATTCTTGATCAGTGTGTTCCAGTGTTGGCCTAGGGGGAGGTAGAGTTATAGGTCATCAGAAAATGAGTGGTTTTTAATTTTGTATTTTGCTGCTATGTCCAGTTCTGGTCTAACATAGAGGCTGAAGAGGAGTGGGGAAATAAGGCAATTTGAGGCACTCTGTAGTGGAGTGGCTTGGGCTCAGATAGGGATTGTCCTAGCAGCACGCTCTGTGATCTATTGTTTAAGAATGAGAACCATCCCAGTGTGGTGTCATGGATTCTGATGGTGTTTAGCCTTGTCAGGAGAAGAGAGTGGTCGATGGTATTGAAGGCAGCACTTAGGTCTAGGAATACCAGCAATTCATCATTTCCCTCATCTAGGATTTTCTAGCAGTCTGCATCATCTACTATGTCCAGTAGCACTGTTTCTGTGCTATGATGTTTCCTGAAGCCTGATTGGAAGTTGGAGAGGATGACATTTGTCTCCATTAAGTCTGTGTAAGTATTATTTTTTTCCAATATTTTTGAGACGATTGGGAGGTTTGAGACTGGTCTAAAGCTGCATGGTTTGTCTGGGTCCATGGTGGGTTTTATCAAAAGCAGCCTTACTACAGCAGATTTCCAGCTGTGTGGAACTACTGTTATTAAGGACTCGTTTATTAAAGGTAAGATGGATTTCAGGAATGCCTCATTGGTAGCTAGGAGTGTAGTAGAGGGTCATGAGTCCAGAGCTGAGATTGTGGGTGTACAGATTTTATTATAGTTTTAAGGTCATTGTGAGAGACTGGTTTGAAGCTGTGAAAAGTTTCTGTCTTGCATGCATTGTTGTCGTGTATGATCTCTGGGATGTATGGCAGTGCTATAGCCTCTGAGTCCAGGATTGCACGTATGTTTGATATTTTGTCGTGGAAGAAGAGAGAGAGAGGGATTCACAGCCAAAGTTCATTTGTTGGGAGTGATGTGGTCCTTGGAATGAGGAGAACAGTTTTATTTTGTTAGCAAGAAGATGGCCTTCAATCTGGCAAGACGCAGCAAGACCCAGAAACCTGCAACAAGCACAATGGAAGCTGTGGAAACCCTGAGAGAACAGGGCCTTCGAATTGTTCAGGATCTTGGATAGTAGATTAATGAAATGTGCTTTTTTTGTGTCATGTGTAGTTAGTTTGTAGTTTTATAGGAGGATTTTCCAGGTGGATTTGTCATCGATGCTGAATGTTCTGCACCAAGTTCTTTCTGCTTTTCTGACTTTCCTTTATTGTTCTCTCAGGTCTTCTGATGATGAAAAAGGTTGTGCATTCGGTTTGGTAACTTTGACTTTTGCTAAGGTCTCATAGAGCGTTTTGATGCCTGAGTGCCAGGACAGTGCTTTCTCCTCAAGGGAGCTGGTCGTGGGATTTGTGCTTAGTTCTAGTTTAGAGATGCTGCGGGAAAAGGTGGTTGGGTTTACTGACTTGGGTTCAAACATGATTGTTTTCTGTGATTTGGTTCTGTCTGTGGCCCCTTTGGCTTTGATGTGTAGGTCAAACGTAATTATGTGGTGGTCAGTCCAGGGGCCCAGAATGTTTGTCAATGAGGTTGATTTGTGGTCGATTTGAGGACCCTCTGAGATAAAAAAAAATTAGGTCCAGTGTGTTTCAAGTTTATTAGGTTTTTATATACCGCCTATCAAGGTTATCTAAGCGGTTTTACAATCAGATACTCAAGCATTTTCCCTATGTGTCCCAGTGGGCTCACAATCTCTCTAACATACCTGGGGCTATGGAGGACTGAGTGACTTGCCCAGGTCACAAGGAGCAGCGCAGGGTTTGAACCCACAACCCCAGGGTGCTGAGGCTGTAGCTCCAACCACTGCGCCACACACTCCTCCTGCCTGAGGAGTGTGTGGGGGAAGTGACCTGTTGGGTGAATCCCAGATTGAACAATGTCTTGATGCAATCTTGTGGAGCTCCAGTGACTTCTGGATAGTCTGTGAAGTTGAAATCTCCAAGGACGATGATTTGTTTGTGGTTTACTGACAGATTGCTTATAATGGCTAGTAGTTTATAGAGGACAGACATAGGGGAGGAGGGGGCTCTCTAGACTAGGACGACTGTGATTTATTTGTCATGGCCTATTGAGAAAATGAGGCATTCAAAGTCACGTAGTGTAACAGAATTTATTTGATATGGATTTAACGTGGATTTAGTGATCAATGCCACCCTGCCATTTCTTTTGTTTGAGTGGGAGCATGCCAGTGTTTGGTAGCCTTGTGGGCATAGTGCGCCCAAGGTGGCCCCTGCATTGTCTTTTAGCCATGTTTCTGTCACTACTGTAGTAGGAGATCCCATTTGTAGTTTGTAATGGTGTCTGTAAGAATAAGGTCTTTGCCATTTTTTGGATCTGGCATGTACTAGTGCTACTGCAACAGTGTTTGCTTTGGGGAATTGAGTCTTGATCTTTATGAGGTTTGGCTTTTTGGTTTTTGTGGACTTGGTGTGGTAGCAGTTTGATAGATCTCCATATCGGCCCTAGCCTGTGATGATGGGAATCTGGCATATCATCATGGGAAGTATGAATGTGATGTGAGGAGGGGGCTCAGTGTATTCTCTAGTTTGTTTTAAATCTATTACTTAGTAGCTTCATCACATGCCCCCTAGTCCTAGTATTTTTGGAAAGAGTAAACATGTAACTCACATCTACCCTATCCACTCCACTCAGTATTTTATAGTTCCTCTGAGCGGTCTCTTCTCCAAGATGATGTGCCCTAGCTACTTTAGCCTTTTCTCTTAGTGAAGTTGTCCCATCCCTTTTATCATTTTTGTTGCCCTGCTCTGTACCTTTTCTAATTCTGCTATATCTTTTAGGAGATATGCCAACCAGAATTGCATACAGTATTCGAGTTGTGGCTGTACCATAGAGCGATACATGGGCATTATAACTTTTTCATCTTTGTTTTCCATTCCTTTCAGGATAATTTTTTTTAATTAGCTTGATAATTCCTAACATTCTGTTTGCTTTCTTAGCTGCCGCCACACAAAGAGCTGAGGGTTTCAACATATCCTCAACAATGACAGATCCTTTTCCTGGCCTGTAACTCCTAATGTGGAACCCTGAATCATGTAGCTATAGTTTGAGTTCCTCTTTCCCACATGCATCACTTTGCACTTGCTTAAATTAATGCCATCTGCCATTTTGATGCCCAGTCTCCCAGTCTCACATGGTCCTCTAGTAATTTTTCACAATCTTCTTGTGATATAACAACTTTGAACAACTTAGTCATCAGCAAATTTAATTAGCTCTAGATAACTGATAAATATGTAAAAAAGCAGCAGTCCCAGCACAGACCCCTGGGGAACCTCACTATTTACCCTCCTTCATTTAGAACATTGACCATAATTAAGATTAAGATAAAACAAAACTTAATTAAACTAACACTACATATATTCTTCAACATAAAATAAAAATGTGAGCTTTTAATTTCACAGTCTGATATGTGCTGTAGAATTGTTTGCAGGTTATTAACTCTTGTGGTTTTGAAATTTCAGCACCTTTGTGTGCACGTTTTCCATGCATATTCATTACACATTATGTGATATGTGCTATTTTAAATGCTCAACTTGCTATACAAGTTTTCTGCCCATATAATTTGAATACATAGAGCTTTTTTAGCATGATTACCAATTATCAGTGCCGATTAGGCTGATTAATCAGTTAAGGTGTGTACATACATTGGCTACGAACACAGATATACATATAAAACTTTAGGCACCATATACAGAATTTGAGGGCAAGTGCCTTGTGTGCTAAATGTAAGGCATCCCTCCTACATAAGAACATAAGAACATAAGCAGTGCCTCCGCCGGGTCAGACCACAGGTCCATCCTGCCCAGCAGTCCGCTCCCGCGGCGGCCCAAACAGGTCATGACCTGTCTAAATCACCAGAAGGGGCCCCCATGCCACCTTGGTTTCCTATTGAGTCCTATCTTCCCATCAAAGTCCTAGCCCTCTGGTCTTGCACATGCACGACCTGGTTGGGATTCTATATTTATTTTCTGGTTAGCTTTCTCAGTATCCCACGATCCTTTTATCCTTCAGGAATCCGTCCAGTCTCTGTTTGAATCCCTGTACCGTACTCTGCCTAATCACTTCCTCCGGTAGCGCATTCCAAGTGTCCACTACCCTCTGGGTGAAAAAAAACTTTCTTGCATTCGTTTTGAACCTATCTCCCTTCAGTTTCTCCGAATGCCCCCTCGTACCTGTTGTCCCCTTCAGCCTGAAGAATCTGTCCCTATCCACCCTCTCTATACCCCTCATGATCTTGAAGGTCTCTATCATATCACCCCTGAGCCTCCTTTTTTCCAGAGAGAAGAGCCCCAGCCTATCCAACCTCTCAGCATATCGGCAGTGTTCCAGCCCTCTTACCAGTTTCGTTGCTCTCCTTTGGACTCTCTCAAGTACCGCCATGTCTTTCTTGAGGTACGGCGACCAATATTGAACGCAGTATTCCAGATGCGGACGCACCATCGCTCGATACAGTGGCATGATGACTTCCCGCGTCCTAGTTGTTATGCCCCTCTTTATGATGCCCAGCATCCTGTTGGCTTTTTTTGAGGCCGCTGCGCACTGTGCAGATGGCTTCAGTAATGGATCCACCAGCACACCCAAGTCTCTCTCAAGATTGCTTTCTCCCAACAATGCCCCTCCCAATTTGTAGTTGAATAACGGGTTCTTTTTCCCTATATGCATGACCTTGCATTTTTCCACGTTAAAGCGCATTTGCCATTTGTTTGCCCAGTCTTCCAGCTTGTCTAGGTCCCTTTGAAGGTCCTCACACTCCTCCCTGGAGCTAACTCTGCCGCACAGTTTGGTATCATCTGCAAATTTTATAACCTCGCACTTTGCTTCCTTTTCCAGGTCATTGATAAATATGTTGAAGAGTAACGGCCCCAGCACCGATCCCTGTGGCACACCGCTCGTGACTCCCCGCCAGTCAGAATATTGGCCCTTTACTCCGACCCTCTGCAGTCTACCCGACAACCAGTGCTCGATCCATCTGTGCACATCCCCTCCCACCCCGTGGTTCCACAATTTCCTAAGCAGCCTTTCATGTGGCACCTTGTCGAAAGCCTTTTGAAAATCGAGGTAAATGATGTCTATGGGTTCCCCATTGTCCACCCGACTGCTTATTCCCTCAAAGAAGTACAGAAGGTTCGTTAAGCACGACCTTCCCTTACAGAATCCGTGCTGGCTTGTTCTCAGTAGGCCATTTCTCTCAATGTGCTCGCAAATGCCGTCCTTTATCATAGCTTCTACCATCTTCCCTATAATTGAAGTCAGGCTCACCGGCCTGTAGTTCCCGGGGTCACCCCTCGATCCCTTCTTGAAGATAGGTGTGACATTCGCCAATTTCCAGTCCTCTGGTACCTCTCCAGTTTTCAAGGATAGGTTACAAACATGCTGGATTGTGCCCGCTATTTCTTGTCTTAGCTCCTTTAGAACCCTTGGGTGGATCCCGTCCGGATCTGGTGATTTGCCGCATTTTAACCTGTCTATCTGTTTGAGGACAACATTTACTATAGATCCTTTTTTAAGTCTGTGTTTATTTATGAAAATATATCATACATACATATAATCTGAACATATGATAAATGTACAGACAAAGTATAAACATAAGGAAAAAAGAAAAAAACATGTGTTCCTATTATCCATTAACAGAATTTTAAAAATATAAATATTATCTTAATGAAGTCCACAATAAACCTATCACATTTTTTTAGCAATATATTCCTCAAATCTATATGTTGGGCAAACTAAATTCTACCAAGAGGAATGCGAAAGATGGGTCAAATCTTTCCATTAGCCTAAAATAATTTTTATACCCAAGGATATTAAAATATCCAATAGCTTTCCATTAGCCATTGACAAGAAGGAATTAATCTTTAATGACTTCAAAAGAAGAATCTGATATGAAAAGACTTCGTCAAAATGAAAAATAGAGGAGATAGTGGACCAAACTGAGGGCTCCTTTTATGAAGGTGCACTAGCGATTTTAGCGCATGCAGCGGATTAGCGTGGGCTATAGCGCAAGCTAGCTGAAAAACTGCTGCTTGCTCAAGAGGAGGCGGTAGCGGCTAGCGCGCGTAGCATTTTAGCGTGCTCTATTGCAAGCATAAAGGCCCTAGCGTACCTTCGTAAAAGGAACCCTGAGTTCCAAAAGGATTTAACAAGTGGACATTGGAAAAGAAGATGCCTTAAGTTGCCAACTTCAAATTTACAACACCAACATAGCTTTGAAAATTTGGCATTAATAGTATGAGATTTAAGTGATGTCCATATTGCTCCATGCATAAGAAAAAAATAAACTCTGTGTAATAGAAGCAGACAGAGACACACGAAACATGTTATACCAAACTGAATTCCATTTCACTTCAGTGATAGAACCACCAATATCATTTTCCCAAGCTTTTTTCAACAATGATACTTGATTAGGCAAGAGACTTTTTTCTTGGTATCTTCTCTTCCAGGATAATCCATGTCAGGGAATTCTACCCCACTTGTCCAGCAATTCCTTTATTAGAACAGTCTGGGTGAGTAAGACTAGCACAAAAATAATGCACATGAGGCTCAGATGCGATAAAATTGTCAAGAAAATTCTGTGGGTTCATGTGGGGCCGACAAATTGTCTGATTTGAGAATAGCGATTGATGTTCAAGAAACTTTGCATGCAAATGAGTTTCGTGGATGTCTGCTATAATCCTATCTTATCAGTCATTAGAAAAATAACTTTGACACTTGTGCAGAGCTGGCAGAGGAAGCCCAAAGCAGTCTCCTGCCGCTCAGCTGTTTGGTACAGGAAGACTTTTTTTTTTTTATGAACACAGATGTTGTGCATGTGTTACACACGCACAAAATCTGTCCCTATTTATTTAAAAGTTGTACCCCCTCCCCCCGAAGATGGCTACTGAACAAATAAGAAGAGGAAGAAGGGATGCCCACTCCCTCTTGCCTCTGAAACCTGGAGTTCCGCATACTCCCAAATCCCCCCTGAATATTGCAGCCACCTGAATCCCCCCATACTCCTGCCCCCACCAGAAAGATTACTGACAGGAGGGATGCCCATTCCCTCCTGTTAGCCACCCTGACCTCCTACACCCTGCCACCATACCTTATATAGAAGAAGACAGCAGGAGGGATGCCCAGTCTCTCTTGTGGGCAGGCCTGCCTCTTCAAAATTGTGAGCCTTCCCCTTTCTGGTGTATCCTGGAATAAACTGGGAGGGGCCTTTGACCCTGATTGTTACAGGGGGAGGGGCATTCACCTGAACCAATAAGAGCCTTAGGCCCCTGCCCAGTGCATCCTGGGATACACCATCAAGGCTTTAGGTCCTTCCTGATACATCTTGGTGTACAACATATTGCAATGAAGTCACCACCACTTGGGATGTTGTACCTTACTGTAGATCCTTGCTGTCAGGATCACTATCCATCTCCCTCAGGACACACCTCTCTTCCAGAAAAGGTCCTCCACAGGAATCTCCCTCTGGAAACAGCAGCCCCATTCTCTGAGGTCCTCCTCTTCAAGGTTCAAAAGAGCCTGAAAGCTGTCCTTAGGTTCAGTAATCCCATAAGTCCTCACCCAGACATCCCTATACACTCCCACTGAGATGCTCAAAAACAAAATTGTAGCCTTTAATTCTTGTTTATATAACTTAGTTAGGGTAGTGAAGCAAGTCCCCTTTAAGCTTGGGAAAGCACACATACCCCTTTACCAGTCCTCTTATAGTCCTTTCCTAGAACTCAGTCTTATACAAATTATATGCAGGTTCTTCCTTATACTACACATAAGTCTATAAAGGTTCTTCTCCCTCCCTTAGGATATGGAACAGCTCCACCCCTAGGATCAACCCTTGTACTTGCTGAGTCTAGCCCTACCACCCAAATGCCATCACACTAGGGCAAAGGGGAGTTTCATCATTTAGAGTTTTAGTACAGTCTCTTATACTAAGCCATCTTGATTACTGCAATATTGCCTGTTTGGCAATTTCCCAGAAGAATATGCAACGATTGCGAATAGTACAAAATGCGGCGGTCAGGCTGATTTTTAGGTTGAAGAAATATGATCACGTAACACCCTCCTATCGAGTACTGCATTGGCTGTCAATGGAGGCGCAGGTGAAGTTTAAGTTTGGTTGCTTCTGTTCTAAGGCTTTGTTTAGTTTGGCTCCCAAATATATAATTGAGCTTTTCTCTTAAGAGAAACTCCCATCTGAATTTTGTTTTTCCGTCTGTTAGAGGATGTAAACTTAAAAAACATCATCAAAATCTTTTTTCATATCAAGCAGCGTTATGGGGTAAGGATTTAGAACAATTGCTTTTGCTTACTGACACTTATGGGGAATTTAGCAGACATCTAAAAACAAATCTGTTTTCGAAGTATTTAGGCAGCTAATTCGTAAAAATTTCATTATGCACTATTTTGATCATTTTAGTGTCTCTAATTATTGGCTTTTAACTTTTTTAGTTCTATTCAACTTCTTTTATTTATTTATTTATTTATTTATTTTACTATTGTAAACTGCATAGAACTTTACGGCCTTGCGATAAATAAATTGATTATTATTATTATTCAGAGACTTCTGGGCATGCATAGCCCATGCCCTCTGGTTCAAAGGGGCTAGCTTCTACTTCTCCAGGGTCCCTTACCTCCATGGGTGTATCGTTTTCTCTCCTGAACCCCTTTAGCACTGGTGCCACCATCCCATCTACCTGGGAAGGTACCATATATTGACAGCAGACCACAGAGTTTATCTATCCAAGGGTTCTTGTACCAGGCAGGGATTTCTGGAACTTGACTGAGAATGGGTTAAGGGTCTCCCTCCCTCACTTGCTTATCACAACATACATTAAAAATCATGGCCTAAAGTGAGGGACCTTGTGAGACTCTTGAAACAAGCTTCTACCAATTAGATTCCAAATTATTAAAAACTCTGTCCCCCCATACAGATAAATTTTAAACCATAAAAACAGTTTTCCATAAACCAATTTTATGCAATAGGTCAAGCAAACTAGCATGATTGGCTGTATCAAAAGAAGCAAAATTAAAGTTCCCATTGCATCTTTAAAACCATCCATGCATAATTATAAACAGGCAGACAAAGAGCACATTAAATTTTCAGTACTTTGTGTGACATTTCCATCCCTGGTGATGAACCTGTCAGTTAATTCCAGTACTAAACCAGTTCCCAGAGGCAGGAAACCAGCTGAATATACAGTAGAGTCTCAGAGGCTGCAGAAGTCAAGGTTGCCTATCTCGAAGGAAATGAGCTTGAATCTGACCCAGAACCCATCCTCACGCCAGAACCTATCAGGAGAGCAAGTTCCTTTAGAAAGTGCAGTCAGTTCCCAAACTGTAATATTCCCAGTGAACTGAGAGGGAGCCAGAGACCATACAGACCTGTGTCTCAGCCAGGTAAGCTAGGGAGTGGCTTTAACAATTTAAAACAGTATGAAGCAGGCAGCTCTGGAAGACCTAGCAGATAGGACTCTTCTGGCCAGGCAAGGGCAAGGCACCAAGCAGGAGCCAATAGAGTGGGAAGACCCTGAATCTCAAAGTACTCCAGAGCTGGAAGCCCCAGAATTAAGCATGAAAATAGCCAGCATTTGAAATGCCTGGAGCTGACCCAGAACCAATGGATGTGAGTTTGGCAGCTTCTTGCCAGTGATTTATTTTGCCCTTTTTGGCTATTTTTGTTGGAACAGTTTGCTAAATGAAATATCTACCAAGAACTGTATTGAAACATTTCCTTTTTTATTGCACAGAGTGGGGGCTGGGCTGGGATGGAGCAGGGCTAGAATTGTGCACAGACCTAATTGATTTGCTGTACACCAGCTGGGACTAAGCATTGAAAAAGCTGGTATTTTTTTTTTTTCTCTGTTGCCTTGGAACTGAGGTGGATTATGGCAACAAAGTGAGTTCCAGTATTGTGGGGCAGGGTTCACCAAATATCTCGGGTAGGGATTTTGTGGGTGCTTGTTGAAAGCTTTTTGTTAGTGATCCCAGCAATTCTGTTCTAGTTCCCAGGAACTGGAGAGTTGCCATGGCCTAATGAGGCAATAGTTTTGAAACTACAAGAGCCTTGTGAAGAGAAGGAATGAGTTATCCAAAGTCCAGCTCTCTATAAAGAAGTAGTGGAATTGTGTGGTTTTTTTTTCTCATTTGGAACTGTATAAAGCTGCCCAGGACCTTATCCTGAACTCTTTGTGTTACTTACCTCTGAGAAGTGCTTGAATTTTGGGAATATAAACTGGCTACTATGGAGTCAAAGCCAATGAAATAGTTTTGTTTTGTTTTTACTCACTGAAGAGCTATTGAAATTGAGTAGCAGTCAGTGCAGAAAGCCTGTTGATGTTTGTTTTTGCCTGAACTGTGGATTAAAAGTGGAATTGCAATGGTCTGAAGCATTTTGTTTTGTTTTTTCTAAACCAGAGAACTCCGTATTGGTCTTGTAGGGTCTCCCTCGTGAGTCATGCCAGGGTCCATGCTGCCACCTGTCGGCGGTCTCCCGCAGTCTCCTTGTGGCCCTGGCAGGTGTCATTTGACCCTTTCTAAATCCACCCTGGATCAGATCTTGAATACAATTATAATGTACTGTATTTTTCGCTCTATAAGATGCATCTGACCATAAGATGCACCCTCATATAGAGAAGGAAAAACCAAGAAAAAAATTCTGAACCACCTGTCCCACCATCCTGCCCTGCATTTTTTCAAACTTGGATAGCCACCATCCCTGCCATGAGCAACTATACAAAAAGTTACTGATAGAGGCGATGGATATATCATAGTAACAATGCCAGGCATTAGGGGGGAGGGGGAGTTACAATCATTTAATCAGCAGCAGCACAGTGACAAGCCCCACAGCCCTCCTGTCTGGGGCGGAGGATGAGGCCTGGGGTAAGGGAAGCAAGGCAAGGTCAGTCCCGTTATCCGATACAGCTTCTTTGCAGCCCTAAACTAAAACACTCACTCAGGTCAGAAGAGACTTGCATAGCTCCACCTGATCCAAGGACTCAGCGGTGAGCATCTTCTGGCCCCCAAAGTCACATCCCTGCTATCGGGATCAGAGCTTCACTGCCCACTGTTGCCGCCGCCCAGACCCAGCTTCTGCTGCTGCTGCACGGCCACTCTCACTGCGCAGAATCACACACGTGTCCTGGCCGTGCCTCCACCTCTACTTCAGTGCAAACATGGTGTGCACCTGCACACCGAAGCCCTAAATCAGCAGAGCACACAGCTTGGAAGGGCAATTGTGCAGCAAGACATCAGGAGGCAGCAGTCCAGTGAGGAAAGGGCAGGAGCATAGAAAGCTCCTGCCGATACAGTGCTGGACCGCCGGGATTAAAAAAAGGTACAGGACCGGGGGGTATTCGCTCCATAAGACGAACCCTTATTTGCACCCACTTTTTTGGGGGAAAAAAGCGCATCTTATGGAGCGAAAAATACGGTAATCTGTAGAAATATATGTTTCTCAGTTTTAGATAAGCACAAAAGATGTGTAAATGGACTATACTATAGTTTCCTGCATACTTTGCATCGAGATTCTCTCCTAAACTAAACCCACACCTCAGCTTTATTTAATACCTCAACATGACTCCTATTTAATACCTCAACATGACTCCCAACGCACAAGCAGAATTACCAATAAGAAAAAGGGGGGAAAAAATCCCCAAAAGGACAGGCATCTACCACAGCCTCTACAAAGGATTTTTGGCAACAGGAGATCAAGACTGAACTAAGGCATAATTAAAAAATGCTCCTACACACTCATTTTTCAGGGATGTAATTCCAAATTCTCTTAAAATCACATGCACAAGTTGTAAGCTTCCGCTTTTTCTTCAAAGTAATCAGTTAGCTCTCTGCAGAAGGCAGATTTGCACTATTGACCTGCCCTGCCTTTTGTCTGGTCATATTTCCAAACAGTCTGAAACAGTTACCCTTGCTGATTCAGTGTATTCTGAATTCTTGATGTAACATATGCTTTTATCACTTTTTGTATCTGTGTTTGATAGGAGGAGATGACCTGCAAAGAGGGAGATTTCAGAATGTTAGTCCAGTATTTACACCGATTTGCCTCAGTTGTTTGGTTAACAACAACTGTCTGGAAAATCAAAGAGCTGTTCCTTCTTCTTTTGCAAAGTTGTAGAATTTGCATCCCAATTTTAATAGGTGCATCTGTTCCTATTGTTTCAGCAAGAATGGAATTTGAGTGTGTCATTAGTATCACCTTCTTCAATGTCTGGTAGTGTAACAAAATGGTCCTGCCAATGCTTCAAAAAGTTGGATGGAGTCGGGGCGTCGGGGGGGAGCAAGAGGGCTTGGGCTCCCTCTTGCCCCGATGGAGTCAGGGCGTCGGGGGGAGGGGGCAAGAGGGCTTGGCCTCCCTCTTGCCCCGATGGAGTCGGGGCATCGGGGAGGCAAGAGGGCTTGGGCTCCCTCTTGCCCCGATGGAGTCGGGGTGTCGGGGAGGCAAGAGGGATTGAGCTCCCTCTTGCCCCGATGTTGTGTGTGTGTGTGGGGGGAGTGATGCATTGCGGCAGGAGAGATGCCTCATCTCCCCTACCGCGATGCCATCACTCCTCTACCCGAACTGCCGCGGGTCGCGGCAGTTCAGGTAGAAGAGTGATGGCATTGCGGTAGGGGAGATGAGGCATCTCTCCTGCCGCGATGGTTAGGATGTCGGGCCGCTGAACTGATGGCGCCAGTGGCCATCAGCTCAGCGGCCCCTTTTTGGCACTTAGACCTGGTTTTATTTTGTCTAAGTGAAAAAAGTCTAAATGCCGACTAAACTGTATTGGTTATACCTGTTGTACGCCTAGGTGTAGGTCGGCCCACTTCCCGCCCACTGCCCGCCCTTTCCCCTCCTCTAAACACACCTCTTTTCTCTCTGTGCGTTTAGTGGCAGGGGAACTGCCTAAGCTGTTTTTAGATACGTCTAAAAACCAGCTTTGGTTATGGGTACTTGGACGATCAGGCATTTTGATCGTCCAAGTAGCCACTTAGGACACTTTTTAGACGTTTTTTTTTTTTATTATTACCCCCATACTGTATAATTATGCATTAATTGTCAAATTAGTTGTGTTATGAGACCACAAAATCCTTCTTCAACTCTGTCAGTAGATCACTGTTCAGTTTCTGCTATTTTTCATCTAGCCATTGTCATCTCATTTGCATTTCTAATTGCACTGTGCCCCTAATAGCTATGGGCTCAAAACAAATTCTGTCAAAGATCCTTGACGACTTTAATGAATAAAAGTGTTAACATTCTTAGTTTAAATAAGTGAATCAAAGCTTTCACAGAGCTTTAAAGGATACAGTATCTTTTCTCCGAGCACTGCCATACATTTTCAGCTTGATTTCAGTATTTATAAGCCTCATTAAACCTTATGGAAAATTCAAGTTGTAACATCTATAACAAGATAAATGAACAATAATTTAAGATTTTTGATGTTTCTAAATACATCTAAATTGTAGTCAATTTCTAAGCAAAGTGTCAGTCAATAGACTGAATCATAATCAATCCCTTAAAAAAATCAGCAGTCAATCAAAGTAAACAGCAGTTTTCAACTCAATCCTCGAGGTTAAGCAACTCAGTCAGGTTTTCAGGATACCCATAAAGAAACTATATATGAGTTACATTTGCATATAATATAGAAAGTTTACACAAATGTTTTGCATATTTACTGTAGACATCTTAAAAATCTGAGACTGGGCATGTGCTCTGAACTGGGTTGAGAACTACTGCCTAAAAATAAAGCATTTATCCTACCCCACAATATTAAATTCTAACCCATTTTAGATGTTCAATGTCCATGGCTTTGGTTACATATACATATCCAGTTACATATACATACTATGCTTCAGCAGTTTGGTTTATGAGACCTCGGTTCTACATCCCTCTGTCAGTGTTCATATTATTAGGTAGGCTTTTTTAATATATGTGGGAGGAATGTTCTGGTATTCAAGATTTTTGGATTCAGGATCAGATCATTTTTAAGTTATTGATTAAATGCTCCTACCTAGTGCTGCCTGATTTAGGAAAAAAAATTTCAAATCGATGCAATTCAGCCTATTGAATCGATTTTTCGATTCGATTTTCCTGCCCAATAGGGTGGTTTTTTCAAAACATCCTGGTGGGTTTATTTTAAAGCCTCTTCACCCCCTTTGCCCTCTCCTACCCACACTGGTCCTGTGGTGTAAACAAAATAAACCATCAAAAAATACTTTTCCTCTCTCTGTTAAATCCTAGCTTACGTTCGCGGTCTAACACCAGCTCTGGAAGGATACACATTTCAAATCTAACATATTGTAATCACAAAACAGAAAATAAAATTATTTTTCCTACCTTTTGTTGTCTGGTCATTTTTCAAGTTATGTTGGACCCATGTTGGTTTGGTTATCTTCTGATCAGGCTCTCTTTCTTTCTTCTTTCTCCATGCTAACCATCCATCTTCCATTTCTGTCCTCCCCTTCTGTTTTCCTTTCCTCCCCTGGAGGTCTGGCATCTTTTCTTTTGTTCATCTCCATCCCCCTGCAGCTGCAGCAATAGACCCCACCATCCACAGATCCACCATCTCTCCTTTTCTCAACTTTCATTCAGCATCTCTCTTCTGTGTCCCTGTCCCTATTCTCCTCTCCAGTACTGTCCTCCTTGTGTCCCTGTTCCTATGCTCCCTCCATTCTCAGCATCTTAACTCTCCCCATACCAGTTTCTTATTTCTCTCTTCCTTACCTCCCATATCCCCTTCCCCAGGTACAGGCTTTCTCCTAGTATCTCTCCTGCCATCCTGCACTCTGCCCACCTACTTGAAGCAGTATCTGTCCCTCTTGTACCCTTCCCCTTGTGGTCTTGCATTTCTCTCTCCCCTCTCCTCTGCTTTCCTTCCCCTCTCTTTGGTTTGGTCTCTCTCTTCCCTTCACTTCACCCCAGGTCTGGCATCTCCCCTCTCTTCCTCCTTCCTCCTCCTCCCTCTGAACAGGCCTGCCTCCCTGCCGAAGGCCTGCTCCCCCCACAAAGGCCTACCCCCCACACCGTGAAGTCACTCTTCCTACTCCTCCCCACCACGAAGGCCTGCTCCCCCGTGAAGGCCTGCCCCCCCCCTCGCTGCAAAGGCACTCTTCTTCCTCCTCCCCGCTGTGGTCTACTCTCCCATAAGCTTGCATGTTCCCCCAGCTTCCCCACTCTTACTTTAAGCAGCTAACACAGCAGCCTGCAGGTTCGCTGGTGCTATAGCAATACCTGCAGCTGCCCGTCATCCTCAGCGGCACGTTCTCTCTGCTGCGATCCTGCCCCTGACGTCAATAATAGAACTCTTGATGGAAGATGAGAGGGAAGGGGTGAAGGTTAGGTGTGGGTATTAATTTTTACTTTTTATTTTATATTTGTGTCTTAGGGCATTATGGGCAGGTATTATTTTTCTTAGTGATTCCTAATGTTGACTTGCATTTTGTGGTGATTCTTTATAGAAGTTTATACTTCTGAACATTATGTTTGAGAAAAGTGAAGGAATCATATGATGAGGGCAACCTGTATTCAGTTGGCATTGAAAACAACCATGGGGATGACACTGGAGGACTTTACCAGACTAGCACACAGTGGCGTACCTAGCATATATGACACCTGGGGCCCATAATTTTTTGACACCCTCTCATCTATATAAAAAATATGATTTTTAGTAACAATCCACATATCGCACAACGAGAGTGTACCTAGGAAAAGGCAGCATCTTAAATACTGCTGTGAGCACTAGAACAACAACACATACATTGTAAAACTAAACAAGCCAGATCTTGCATAGTCAACTGATCCTGTACAGTCAATATCAACAGAAAACCATGTCCTTTCCATACACCCAGAACAGAGAAACACCCTCGCCCAATATCAAACTAAAAATAGAAATATGTAGACAAAAGTTAAACTGAACCACCAAGAAACCAGACTCTGCAACACCACAACACCACAGAAACAGTGACACATGTCCCCTAATACTGTGCAAAATATAAAAGCAGTAGATGTGAATTTGAAAAAACTGATTCATAACAATCACTACTTTACAAATTAACAAATAGAAATAAAACAAATAATGAGAAATAAGAAAATATAATTTTATTGGACTAATCCAGTTTTCAATTAGCTTTCAGAGGCCAAATCTTTCTTCAGAACAGTACAGTATACTATTGTTATGGTATCCTGTCCTGACCTGAGGAAAGGGATTTAATCCCCAAAAAATTGCCTTATTTCCATTTCCTATTTATAAACTTTTATCAATACAGCTACAATACTACTTGATTCTAAATAAAACAACAAAAAAATCTTTCTACCTTTTGTCGTTTCTGCTTTAATCATCTTCTCTTTGCTCTCTTCTTTCTATACAGCGTTTGTCCTCTCTCCCTTCCATGCAACATCTGCCCTCTCTTTGCCCCTTCCATCTACTGCCCACACTCTCTCTGCCCCTTCCATCCACTGTCCATCCTCTCTGCTCCTTCCATCCACTGTCCACCCTCTCTCTCTTCCATATGGCATCTTCCCTCTTTCTATGTCCCTTCAATAAACTGAATATCCTGTGCCCCTTCTCTCCTTTGTACATAATTCATTTAACCCACCTCTCCATTTTTCTGTCTCCACCCCTCCCCTATGCTTTGGAATCTCTCTTCTCCTTTCCTTCCATCATTCCCACTCCACACCATGTTCTGGCATCTCTATCTCTTTCCCTTCCCTCCCCCCATGCCCTGGCATCTCTCTCCTCTCCTTCTAACTCCCCCTCCCCCTCCCCCCATTATCTGGCATCTCCTCTTCTTCCTTTCTCTTCCTCCCTCCTTTCTTCCTTTCTCCTGGACTGGCATCTGTCTCCTTCCCTCCCCTCCATGCCCTGGCATCTCTCCCTCCCCCTTCATGGTCTGGTATCTACTTTCCTTCTTTCCTTTCCCTCCCTCCCATGGACTTGGCATCTCTCATTCCTCTCCTTTGTCTTTCTTCTCACTCCTTCCCTCTCTCTCCCCAATTGGGTGCTGAAGCAGCAGCATTTCTCTTCCCCCCTTCCCTTTGCAGCAGCAACATTTCTCTCCCTCTTCCCTGTGCAGCAGCAGCATTTCTCTTCCCCCTTCCCTGTGTAGCAGCAGCATTTCTCTTCCCCCCTTCCCTGAGTAGCAGCAGCAGCATTTCTATTCCCCCCTTCCCTGTGTAGCCAGCAGCATTTCTCTTCCCCCTTCCCTGTGTAGCCAGCAGCATTTTTCTTCCTCCTCTGTGTAGCAGCAGCATTTCTCTTCCCCCTTCCCTATGTAGCCAGCAGCATTTTTCTTCTCCCTTCCCTGTGTAGCAGCAGCATTTCTCTTCTCCCTTACCTGTACAGCAGCAGCATTTCTCCTCCCCTTCCCTGTGCAGCAGTAGCATTTCTCCTTCCCTTCCCTGTGCAGCAGTAGCATTTCTCCTCCCCTTCCCTGTGTAGCCTGCAGCATTTCTCTTCCCCCTTCTCTGTGTAGCAGCAGCATTTCTCTTCCCCCTTCCCTGTGTAGCCAGCATAATATTTCTTCTCCTTTCCCTGTGTAGCAGCAGCATTTCTCTTCCCCCTTCCCTGTGTAGCCAGCATAATTTTTCTTCTCCTTTCCCTGTGTAGCAACAACATTTCTCCTCCCCCTTCCCTGTGCAGCCTTTCTTTTTTTAAGGTTAGTATTTATATACTACTTATAGTCAAAGTGGTTTGCATTCAGGTACTCCCCCCTTCACTTCCTTTTCCTTCCCTGTGCAGCAGCAGCAGCATTGTCTCCCCCCTTCCCTGTGCAGCAGCAGCATTTCTCCTCCCCCTCTTTACTTCACTTCCCTTCCCTGTGCAGCAACAGCATTTCTGGCTGGTTCCTTGCTGCAGCCAGTTTTCCATGCAAAGCCACATGCGTTGACACTCGCACAATCTGTGGCTACATCGGAAGCCTTCTCTCTGACGTTGTGACATCAGAGGGAACGCTTCTGACACAGCTGTCAATCATGTGAGGAGCTGATGCCCGCGGCTTTGAGTGAAAAAACCACTGCAGCAGGGAGGGAGGCACAGAAGGAAGAAATGGAGGAAGCACAAGCTGGGCCGTGGACACTCCCGATTTAAAGTTTACTGTCGCTGCTGCTGGTTAAGGAAAGCAGCAGTGGCAGAATAGGGATCAGCAGCGACAGAATAAGGAGGGTGGCCGGCTGTGCACTCCCTTGGGGCATACACCCAGGGCAGACCCCCCCCCCCCACTTGGTACGCCACTGCTAGCACAAAACCAATTTCTTTTTAGATCTGTAATTCATTAAGTCACTAGCCCCTGTTTTACTAAGGTGCGCTAAGCATTTTAGCGCGTGTTTAGCGTACGCTATATCTACGTTCACGCTAACCGCTAATGCATCCATAGACTACCATGCACGCGTTAGCGTTTAGCGCGTGGTTAGCCCTAGGACTCAAACATGTGTCAATGACACCTAACATATACTTCTAAAATGATATATGTTTGTGACAGTTCATCTCAATGTTCATCTTCTGTGTATTATAGTATGGTTTCAGGAAAGCTAAAAAATAGTCCTAAAAAAAACACCTTGTTTCATAAAAACCAAAAGCACGGGGTATTAAACTACAAACCCCTATTATAAAAAAAAGCAAAACAAAATGAAAACAACACACACACACACTTGAGAATACAATCAATTCAAGTTATAAAAACAAACACTAAGGGCTGGATTGTGCAAATCACATCTATATTGGTGGCCACCTACAAAAACACCACCAATTATGTGTCAAACACATTACAGTGCCATTTGCAGAATCACGGCTACCAATAAACATAGGTGCAGATAACACAGGCCAGGGTTTTGAAGGCCTATATTACTGGCACCTATGTTTGATGAGAATTGCGTCTACAGAGGCACCATGCCCACTTTGACATTAGGCGCCATCAGGTACCTCTTTAGACATGATTATGGCATCCTATGCTGAAAGATTAGAGATACTGGGGCTCTTTTCCCTTGAAAAGCGAAGGCTTAGAGGGGACATGACAGAGACTTACAAGATCATTAAGGGCATAGAGAAAGTAGAGAGGGACAGATTCTTCAAACTTTCGAAAACTACAAGAACAAGAGGGCATTTGGAAAAATTGAGAGGGGACAGATTCAGAACCAATGCTAAGAAGTTCTTCTTCACCCAAAGGGTGGTGGACACCTGGAATGCGCTTCCAGAGGGTGTGATAGGACAGAGTACAGTATTGGGATTCAAGAGGGGATTAGATGATTTCCTGAAGGAAAAGGGGATAGAAAGGTATAGATAGAGGAATACTATACAGGTCCTGGACCTGATGGGCTGCCACGTGAGCGGACTGCTGGGCATTATGGACCTCTGGTCTGCCCCAGCAGAGGCACTGCTTATGTTCACCTATGGTTTTAAACAAGTAAGTTAGGCAGTGGTAGGGTGCATACCTCCACCTAACTTACAGTACTATTTAGAGAATTTGGGCCTAAGAGACTTCCTCCAAATCAATGGAAAAAGCTCACAATAATGTGAAAATTGTTGTGAAACACATTAACAGCATTTTATTTGCTGTCTTTGGATACAGTGTTTTAACTTTAGAGGTAGTCATCATATTGAAAATTCCCCTCTTTGTCTACTTTCAGAAAATTTTGATGCAAAACATGCTGGTATCATATCTCCCTTGCTTTATAGTCTTATTTCTGTTCTTGCTGCTGTACAATAGGCCTTGTAAGTTGCTAACTCAGATTTTTTTTTATGTTTTAAATTAAAGTATGTTTCTGCATTGTGAATTTTTAATACTTTATGATTATGTATGTTTGTTTTTTTTAATGTATTCCTGCTAAGATATAAGGCCCATATTCTATAAACTGCACCTAAGTCCAAAATGCCATTTAAAAAAGCTTGTTAGACAAATTTCAAGGCACCTACTAGCGCCTACATAACGGCGTTAGAATTAGAGAATGACACGGTGGCAGTTACCCGCCGAAATGGTGGTGGGGGGGATAGTGTTCACTGCGGACATGGGGACAAGGCCATCCACCGCCCCATGGAGCGGTGAATGGCCTTGTCCCCACAGTGAAGGGAGGGAAGGCGTGCGGTCACCGATCTAGCGCAGCCTCCTCCCTAACTCTGGCCAAATCTATCTCTCTCCCTCCTCCTTACCTTTGCAGTGCTTTAGAAAAGAAACTGAAGCCGGTGAAGCCTGCCTGTGCCGCTCTGCAGTCGCATATGTGTTGGCGGAAGCTTCTCCTCTGACGCAACTTCCGATTGCGTCTGAGAAGAAACTTCCGCCCACACACACACAACTGAAGGTCGCCACAGGCAGTTTCTTTTCTAAAGCGCCGCGAAGGTAATGGGGAGGGAGGGAGGGAGGGAGATAGATTTGGCCGGAGGTAGGGAGGGAGGGAAGGGGCCGAGCGCGAGATTGGTGACCACTTGCCTTCCCTCCCTTAAGTTTCTTTATGCCATGAAGGTGAGGGGGAGAGATTTTCAGTCAGCTGAAGGGCAGTGAGGTGGCGAGAGGGAAGGGTGGATGCTACGAGGACCAGGTGATGAAGGGGACAGTGGGTTCGGGGACAGGGCATTGAAGGGGACAGCGGGGACAGGGCAATGAAGGGGACGGTGGTACGGTGAAGGGGCAGTGATGGGGACAGATTTTTTTTCCCGTGTCATTCTCTAGTCAGAATCACACTTATGGAGGCACTTTAAGAACATAAGAATAGCCTTACTGGGTCAGACAAATGGTTCATCAAGCCTAGTAGCCCATTCTCACGGTGGCCAATCCAGGTCACTAGTACCTGACCAAAACCCAGGGAGTAGCAACATTTTATTGTACTGATCCAGGGCAAGCAGTGGCTTCCCCCATGTCTTTCTCAATAACAAACTCTGGACTTTTTCTCCATGAAATTGTCCATACCTTTCTTAGAACCAGCTACGCTTTCCGTTCTTACCACAATCTCTGGCAGAGCTTAACTATTCTCTGAGTGAAAAAATATTTCCTCCTATTTGTTTTAAAAGTATCTCTGTGTAACTTCATCGAGTGTCCCCTAGTCTTTGTAATTTTTAGCGGAGCGAAAAATCGATCCACTTGTTCTACTCCACTCAGGATTTTGTAGACTCCAATCATATCTAGACAACTGATCCTCCCTTCTCTCTCCCCTCTATAGCGATTAACTTGTTCTATTGATCACTCTCTCCTCAAAAATGGATTTCCTGTCCTATTAACCCTCTTTCTTCCCTCTTAAAGTCAATCAATTTGTACCTTTGCTTAATCTTTGTAAACCGCATAGAACTTCACGGTATTGCGGTATATAAGCTGTTATTATTATTATTATTATTATTATTATCTCCCCTAACCATTTTAGTCTTTTCTCATATGAGAGGAGTTCCATCCCCTTTACCATCTTGGTTGCTCTCCTTTGAGCCTTTTCTAGCGCCACTATATCGTTCTTAAGATAAGGAGACCAGAAATGAACACAAACTCCAAATGAGGTCACACCATGGAGCTATACAGGGGCATTATGACATTCTTAGTCTTGTTAACCATCCCTTTATGATGACTAAAACCACTGTAGGCATGGCTAATGCTGGAAGCAGTGTTAGGTGCCATAAAGCACCTCTGTTGGCGTGATTCACATCTAAGGTAGGCACCAGAAATGTAGGCCTTGAAAACCTTGGCCTACATTTCCGGTACCTACTTTTCCTGAAGGCGCAATTCTCTAAACAACATCTAAGCATGATTGACGCATGGCTAGCACCATTTTTGTAGATGCCAGCCAATTTAGACGCCGTTTATAGAATCAGCCCCTAAATGTATTGTTTAAATAAATAAAAATGTGGCTCAGACTGTCATCACAAATTGTCTGCTGCGATTGTTTTGATCCAGGCTGTTCTATATAGAAGCAACTAGAAAGTAAATCAAGATCAGGTATAAATCTTCATCTATATTACTTAATTATGTGGGAAACAGCCTATTTTATACTCTACAAAGGTACTTCTGACTTCTGCCCACCTACCACCTAAATTTTGCTGCTGCACATGTTTACAGGCAAAACACAAACTATTGCACATACTATTACACTGATTAGAATTTTATAACAGGTCATTTACATACATATGCGGCCACGCACACATGAGAACTTTATTAAATCACCCTCAATCTGAATTAATTTCCAAGTAGATATCATCCTATTTATGCTTTGAAAACAGTAGCTTCCCTCAAACATCCCAGCAGTAGACAAAAATTGTGTAATGATGCGACTGCATATGTGCTGCATATATACTGAACAATTCAGGAAGGTGGAATATGTATTGTGACTGGGCCTGTTCCTAAGTAGGTGGGAAGCCAGGCTCGGACAACAGGCAGATTTATTGTAGCGCCTTTTATATGGCTGGGTGAATGAAAAACCCATATGACGGATTTTCTAGGAACTGGATGCAGGTTTATTAAAGTTTTCAAAAACAAAGCAAGTTGGAACATATAATTAGTTCTTCACATTTTCTCCCAAAGCATAACATGTGCTCCAGTCCTTGTGCCCCGCCTGGAGCTTCCAGGTCCAGCAAACAGAGCAAGTCCATACACAAACCCAAAACAAGAACAAAAGAAAAAAGGTTTGTAGTCCAAATCCCCATATACAGGATGTGTCCTTAATAGCTGGCCGTAGCCAGGCACCACCTGGGCTGACTTCCAGGGGTTTCTTACCCAAGTTCTCCAGAGGTAAGGCAACTCAAAACCTCTGGTAATGATTTCTCTCAATTGGACAGGCCGGTCCCGGCCCTACTCCAAGCTCTGCTTGTGTCCAGGGTTCCAATTAACCTGGACTGGATTTCAGGGGGGAACTGGCAAGACCTCTCATACCTCACCCTCCCCTATATCCATGTCTTCCCCAGGCTCACTCTCCCCAGGAAGGCTGTGCATCTCCCAGTCATTGGACTCATTGCCTAGGCTGCCTCTCCACCCAATGACCTCCGGTGGCTCCTCCCAGCCCCCTCCTTGCCTGTGGGTCAGTTCCTTGCTAATCTGTCCTCTCCAAGGCCAATCCTTTGTTTCATCCTCCCAGGGTTGGTCTGCCAGGGCACGATATCGTCCCGGGATTTCAATTTCCCTCCGGCTGGACTGCCTCCCTAATAGCGTACGGGGCTGGGGCACCGGAGCTCTTTGGAAGCTGCACTCCCTGCTGGTGGCTGGCTGATTGTGATTAGCACCATCTGAGCTCCCCTGCTGACTATCCCTGTTTCGTATTTGATGCTGTTGGAGCTGCACCCCCTGAGGGCTAACTCCACCCCCTCCTGGGTGGGTTTTAGATTTTGGAGCCCAAGGAAAGGAGTAATAGGGGGAAGAATTAGCTACTGGGGCTCTCCCCCTCTGGCTCTTGGGCTGGGCTATGACCTGCCTTTTCCCTTCCCTTCCTGGCTGTGCCGGCTGCCCGGACTTCTTGCCAGGTTTTCCAGGGACCTGGGCTGGGTGCATGCTGGGTTTCGTAGTTCTCTTGGCTGGGACAGGGGCTTCCCTGTCACAGTATGTACCCTTATCGACTGAAATCAGACAAAACATTGTGCATGCCTTTAGACACCCAGGGCCAGATTCTGTAAACTGTGCCTAAATTGTCAGCCACCTACTAAAAAGGCACTGGACATGTGTCAATCACACTTAGGCGCTATTTAAAGAATCACAGCTAATAGCACAAAACTTAGGCACCAGTAATGCAGGGCAGGGTTTACTGGTCTACACTGCAGATACCTAAGTTCTTTTGAGAATCACACCTAATGGCACCCAAAGCCATATCCACCCCAAACTTAGGGTTACCAGATTTTCCATTTGGAAAATACGGACCCCTAGACCTGTCCCAAGGTCTACCCAGTTCCACTCATCCCCATCACGTTATGCCCTAGTCCTGCCCATAATTCCAACGTACCCCACTCCGGCCCGTCCTCTGCTGCCTGCACTCGTCTGGCATGCGACAGTTGCCATGACGCATGTGCAGATGTGATGCAATGTTACCATGATGCATGCATCAGTTACCATGTGATGTTACCATCCGTGAATGTGTAAGTTACCATGATGCACATGCAGATGTGATGCAATGATGTCACATGCACGTGCGTATGCAAATGATATCGTGTGGCATCTGTGCATGCGCTCCTGCCCGACAGTGATTTGTTCCAAGCTTTTCAAAATCCGGACAAAGTGCCGGGTTTTGAAAAGCCATCCAGACCCTCGGTCGTCTGGTAACCCTACCCATGCTACACCTACTTAGGCCTTAGGTGTCATTAGGCGCTTTGCTGTAGACATGATTACAATGCCTACTTTTTTAAACAAGTCTTTAATTGTTTCTTAATGCACAGTCAGTTACCATGCAGATTAAAGCTAATTAAAACAATTAAGTTATGCTGTGGTAAAGCTCCTACCACTGCCTAACGTATGGCACCGTTTAAAGAATCCTAGTGTGAATGGATAATTTTATATCAGTTCCAAACTAGAAGGATGAGCAATGCTCCATTTATTTTAATATTTCACTCTGAAATGGTAACTTGCTTGCCTCTTCAAAAGAAGGAAATTAAAGAGACCCTAAATCAATAGAAGCTATTATATGGAAAGAGAATGCTGATAGTCTATTTCTGAGGTTGTACAATGTTAGTTTGGGGAATATAATAGAACTCCACAACACATCTGCGACAGGCGAAAGTATTATTGAAAAGAATTATCATTGTGAGAATGAGGCAATGTATAGAAATCATTTGGCAAAATGTCTTTCTTTGACTCTTTGAAAAGTCTTCATGTAAATTACTATAAGATTTATATTACTCTGGTATGATTAATTACAATAGATAATAAAACACACATCCCGGTGTTTTGTTTTTCCTAAGAGCAAAGTTGGACGCATTGGAATATTGCACTAATTTCAAGATGAAGAGTTTAATATTTATATTTTTAACTGGCTGACGCTACTACTGTATATTCAAACTCAAACATAGAAATATAGTTAAACTGCTGCCTCTGCACCCAGAGGTTCTGAGATCAAATCCCTGATGCTGCTTCTTCTGACTCTGGGCTTTGAGGCCCTCCTTTATAAAGCTGCGCTAGCGTTTTTAGCACCGGCCGCAGCGGTAAGAATTCCAACACTCGTATGAATTCTATGAGCATCTGAGTTCTTACCGCGGCAGCCGGCACTAAAAATGCTAGCACGGCTTTGTAAAGGAGGGGGTGAATGTCAGCTTTGAAATGCCAAAGCGACAAAAAGGTGGCATAGAAGTCCCCATTCTCTTTCCCTTAGGAAATAGTTTTTAAAATTAAAGTCCTCTTATTTTATTTGTAGAACCTTCAGTGGGAAAGGCTGGCTAGCTTTGAAAAAGAAAGGAGAAAATATGCTACATAAAAATGACAAAATATACTTGTAGAAGACCGGGACGTTATTTAGGGTTCCGTTTATGAAGCTATAGCAAAAAATGAAATTAGTCTGCCTTTGCTTGTGTTTTTTCCATGCACTAAGGCTATTTTTATTGGAGCAATAAAATGGCCAATTTTCCTTTTTTTTTTTTTGTATTCATGGCCATGAATTTGGGGAAAAGGAAAGAAGGTGACAAACCTTGAACAACAGCAGAGCAAACAACAAAAGAGGCACTGGAGATGTCAATCCAACTTGTGGTCACAATGTCTTTTATTAACAGTTTATACCAAAGAACAATGATGAATTCTAAAAATGCTAAAGCAAAAAGGTCCCGACGAGGATCCAAGTTTCGGCGACTCCGTCACCTTCCTCAGGGGACAATAGTGAACTAAAAAATACATAAACAAATGAACATTTTGACAAATAAATATTATACACAACTCGTACATCTACATATTCAGAAAAGTGTACATCGACTAAATGAAAAGAAAAAGAAAAATCATGACAGAAACAAGAAAACCAGTGTGATTTGATAAGAAATATATGTGCTTCAATTTATGTAGATTGTTCTTTACAAGGAGTACTTTCCAACTTAGGAAGCCAATCAAAATGATAAACCAATTGGAATGAATAAAATAAAAGAATTGATTTAAAAATAGTGATAATAATGAATTAGAAAAATAATAAATAATTGATTACAATAGCACCTAAAGAAAATTTGAGAATGTAATCAATATGTCAACACTAAAATGAAATTAGGCACTTGAGAAAAACTACCCTATCTGTCCCGAAGGCTCACAATCTAGCTAAAATACCTGATAAAATATGTAATAACATATAATACATTTCCAAGATCAAAAATCAAAGAGATAGAAAATAAAAATAATGAAAGAAGATAAAAAAAATAAAATAAAACAAATTTAAGAGATAGAAAAGTCTCCAAAGCGGCCTGATAGCAAACAATCATATTTTAGTGCAGGTCTTAGTACAACTCCCGGCATAGCACATTTCACAGATCCGTCACTGGCAGAGCTTGAGAGCATCAAAGAAATTAACATTTCTAAAACATATCCACTAAAATTGTTATATGAAATAAATAAATCCAAATCAACATGAATCAGTACAAATTAATACAAATTAGGGCAGATTGCGGTCCCCATTCCATTATTCAATTCAGGAGAGCCATTTGAAAAAAAAGGTGCTTTTAGATGTCTCTTAAAATTTTGAAATAATCCTTCCTTAACTCTACTGGTAAATTGTTCCACAGTATTGGAACCAAGTAGAAAAATGCACCATTTCTGGTTGAGGCAAGGTGAGCCTTTGAGATATGGGGAACAGCTATTCTCTTGTCATTTAAAGATCTCAACGAGCGACTAGGTGTGTAAAATAACACTAGATTAGAGAGATATAGGGCTCCTTTTACTAAGGTGCGCTAGCGGTTTTAGCGCGTGCTTAGCGTGCGGTACAATACTGCACGCACTAAACGCTAATGCCTCCATAGAGCTTGTGTTAGTATTTTTCATTTAGCGTGTGGTTAGCGCGCGCTAATCTTTAGCACGCGCTAAAAATGCTAGCACACCTTAGTGAAAGGAGTCCATAATGGTTGTATCTCAAATAATGCCCTATGTGCCAGCATCAGGATTTTAAATTTAATTCTAAATTCCATTGGTAACCAATGGAATTTCAAATATAATGGAGTAAAGGGGCCTCTTAATCATTATCACCCTTGACACAAATATTTTTGATAGCAGTTTCTTTAGTTTCACCTAATCATTTATAAAAGTCTTTTCATCCTGGAAAACAAATATGTTGCATACCTAAATGCCTATAAATAAGCCAAAATAAATGATTGCTTGTAAAATTTATTACACAAATTCCTCTAATTTATTTGACATAATCATGCTTTCAAAATGCAAAGTAACTGCTTCATTATAGAAATACCCAAGACAAAAAAAAAAGACAAATAAACAGGAGGTCAACCAATAAATTAGAAAGCAAGCCTGTACAGAGGCTGAACAAGAGGCCAAAGAACAGTATTTTGAGTGAGGATGAACAAATAATGGATCTAATCTAATCTAGGATTTATGGATCGCTCTATGCAGTGGCGTACCAAGGGGAGGGATCAGTCTACCCCGGGTGCAGTCTTAGGAGGGGTGCACAGCCGGCCCGGTCCCTATCGCGCTCCCTCCCTCCTTACTATCGCCGCCGAGTTGAATCAGCTCCCTTTCTCCCTCCCTGCCCCTTACCTTCGTGGCGCTTTCACCCCCCCCCAACAGGCCCGGTCTGACAAACCTCCCTGCCTGTGGCCGGCGATGTCTAAATGGCCTTCTTCCAGCAGCCGGAGCATTGTAGTTGCATATGGCTTCCGTAAAGGTCGTCTCTGCATGGGTCAATGATTGGCTGAGTGGCAGACTTCAGAGGGTGGTGGTTAATTGTATCCTCTCTAAAACATCGGAGGTGACCAGTGGAGTGCCGCAGGGCTCGGTCCTGGTTCCACTCCTTTTCAACATATTCATAGGGGATCTGACTTAAGGGCTTCAAGGTAAAATAACACTATTCGCCGATGACGCCAAACTATGTAATATAGTAAGTGAATGCAGTTTACAGAATTATATGGCGCAGGACCTGCTTACATTGGAAAGTTGGTCCTCAACCTGGCAGCTAGGCTTCAATGCTAAGAAATGTAAAATCATGCACCTCGAAAACGGAAATCCATGCAGGACGTACTTCTTGAATGGAAAAACTTTAACTAGGACTTCAGCAGAACGAGATTTAGGAGTAATCATCAGTGCAGACATGAAAACTGCCAATCAAGTGAAGGCTTCATCTAAGGCAAGGCAGATATTGGGTTGTATCAATAGAAGTTTCGTCAGCCGAAAGCCTGAAGTCATAATGCCGTTGTACAGGGCCATGGTGAGACCTCATCTGGAGTACTGTGTGCAATTCTGGAGGCCACATTACAGTAAAGATGTGCGCAGAATTGAATCAGTTCAGTAGACGGCCACCAGGATGATCTCGGGGCTCAAGGGTCTCTCGTACGAAGAGAGACTGAACAAATTGCAGCTCTACACTCTCGAGGAACGTAGGGAGAGGGGAGACATGATCGAAACATTTAAGTACCTCACGGGACGTGTCGAAGTGGAAGATGATATTTTCTTTCTCAAGGGACCCTCGGCCACAAGAGGGCACCCGCTCAAACTCAGGGGCGGAAAATTTCATGGCGACACCAGAAAGTATTTCTTCACAGAGAGAGTGGTTGATCATTGGAACAAGCTTCTAGTGCAGGTGATCGAGGCAGACAGCGTGCCAGACTTTAAGAATAAATGGGATACCCATGTGGGATCCCTACAAGGATCAAGATAAGGAAATTGGGTCATTAGGGCATAGACAGGGGGTGGATAAGCAGAGTGGGCAGACTTGAAGGGCTGTAGCCCTTTTCTGCTGTCATCTTCTATATTTCTATGAGCGGAAAAGATGCTGAAGGGAAACGGGTAAAACAGAGGGGGGAAGAAGGACGCTGAAAGGACATGGGGAAGACAGAGGGGAAGAAGGACACTGAAAGCACATGGGGAAGACAGAAGGGGAGAAGGATGCTGAAAGTACATGGGGGAAGACACAGGGGGAGAAGGACGCAGAAGGGAAATAGGGAAGAGAGAATAGGGAGAAGACGCTGAAGGGAAATGGGGATGACAGAGTGGGGAGAAGACGCTGAATAGAAATGGGGAACAGAGAGTGTGGAGAAGATGCTGGAAGGGAAGAAGACAGGGATGCCAGACTATGGGAGGGAGAGGAGGGAAGAAGATGGGTGCCAGACCAATTTGGAAGGGGGGAGAAAGGGAGAGGCACAGTAACAGAGCAAATGGAAGACGCAGAGAGAAGAGAGACAGTGGATGGAAGGAATTGAATGAGAAGATGAGGAAAGCAGAAACCAGACAACAAAGGTAGAAAAAAATTCTATTTCTTTTTTTTTTTGCTTCAGGATAAAGTAGTATATTAGTTGTGTTGATAAAAATTTATAAACAAAGCCCTGCCAGCTGAACATCTCTTTCTCCAGTTCAGCAGCCAGAACTTTGATTTATAAGGAAGGAATAAGCTAAATATTGCAGTACTGAGGCTTGTATGGATGGTGTGGGGACGGTGATGGGGCGGTGAAGGGAATGGCGATGACGGAGCAGTGAAGGGGACGGTGCAGTGACGGGGACAGATTTTTTTCCCCATGTCATTCTCTAGTGCTCACGTCAAAAGCTTCCCTCTGACTCAGCTTCCTGTTTCTGCTTTTGACTGAGCACCGAGTTGCCAATCTGAAGTTCTGTTGATGCCGGGGGTAGAAGGAGGCCCGTTGCCGATCTTAAGTGCCATCGCGGGGGGCGGGGGGGAGGGTGTTGCCAATCTTGTTGCCAAAATCAGAAAGGTGAGAAAGGGAGAAAGATGGGCCTGTGGTGGATGGAGAGATTGAGAGAAGGGGACAGATGATGGAAGTGGGGAGAAAGAGGAGAGAGAAGAGGGCAGATGATGGAAGTGGAGAAAAGGGGCAGATGATGGAAGTGGGGAGAAGGGAGAGCAAATTCTGAATGGAAGTGGAGAAAGAGAACACATACTGGATGGAAGGAGGGATAAAGAAAAAGGACATATGCTGGATGGGGGAAGAAGATAGAGTTAGTGAGATAGTGGAGGGGCGAAGGAAAGGGGTGGCATGCTGTGGGTAGACATAGTGAAAAGAGGGGAAACTGAGGACTGCATAGTAAGAAATAATTTAATTTAGATGGAGGCAGAAAATAAAGAAGGAAGACCAGAGAAGGGAAGAAAGAGAGGAGAGAGAGAGATGCCAGAGAACGGGGAAGGAGTCAGAGATATCAGATCTGAGCGGAGGAAATGAGAAGAGAAAGATGCTAAAAACCACAGGGGGGAGGGAAAGAGAGATGAAAGGAGAAAGATTCCAGAATATGAGGGAACAGAGGGAAGATGATGGATACCAGACCAAAGGGGGGGGGGTCTATAGGAGAGATGGCAGGGGGAGACAGACAGTTTCTTGAAGGGGCAGACAGTGAATGGAACGGGCAGATGCTGGATTGAAGAGACAGGGCAGACGCTGGAAGGAAAAGAGTGAAAAGAAGATAAAAGCAGAAACCAGAGACAACAAAAGGTAGAAAAAAAATCATTTTATTTCTATTTTGTCATTAGAATATATCAGATTTGAAATATATATCCTGCTAGAGACATAACTGGGGACTGCAAAGCCCAGGCAGTGCTTCTTTAGCTTCTAGCTGGCTTGGGGCTCTCTTGGACTAGGGGGCAGTTGCCCTAGTTGCACTTCCCTAACACTATTCCTGTCATGTGTGACTGCAGTATTCTGTTAGCATGATATTTCTGTGTAGCATTCTATAATAATTTGGCTTGTTCAGTTTTCTTGGTAGTAGAGGGGATATATGTGAAGAGGAGGGGAGACAGGGGTTTTGTTGGTCATTGCTCTGTATATTTATATTTATAAAATGAGAATTGTATAGAATATTGTTTCTTTTTATACTTTAATAAAATATGTTCAATATAAAATCATAACTGAGACTTGTGCGGATGGGATCAGATGGTTTGCGGGGACTGAGCTTGCGGAGACGGGGCGGAAATGTGTTTTTGTAAATTTCAGTCTTAGTAGTTTGCCGGTTCACAAAATAATTCTTTTATTTCTGCCGGTCCATGGGTGTAAAAAGGTTGAAAAACATTGCTCTAGAGAAGAGTCGGCAGCTGAGATGCAGGAAGTCCCCCGATGACTCTGCCGGCTTTGCTCCGGAAAAAGTAAGTTATGTCGGAGGGGGTGGACCCGGCAGACGCAGTCATCGTGGGTCCTTGCCGCAACTCCCTGCGTCTGCCGGATCAAACCCCTCCGACATAACTTACTTCTTCCGGAGCAAAGCCTGGAGTCATCGCGGGACCTTCCAGCACATGGCTGTCAACTCTGCTCCAGAGCTAGTACGTTGGAGTGGAGTGGACCGGCAGCCGGCAGCTACAGTCATCGTGAGAAAGGAGCAGGACTGCTGGAATGAAAGAGTGTTGCAGGGAGAGAAAGGGGGCAGGGTGGTATGGAAGGGTGGTACTGATGGAATTGATGTACAGGGAAAGGGGAGAGAGACATAAGGGGGAAGGATACTGGATGGAATTGGATCAGAGGGAAAGAAAAGGGGCAGATGCTGATTGAAGAGGGGTGGATAGAGGAGAAAGGGCAGACATTGAATGGCAATGTGGCAGGTAGAGGGGGAGCCTATGCTGGATGGAAGTGCAGATGGGAGAGATAAAGGAGCAAATGCAGGAAGGAAATGTGAGGAGAGAAAGAGGAGAGCAGACGATGGAAGTGGACAGAGAGAGGAGAAGGTACTAGATGACAGGGGTAGGGAAAGAGGGCACATGATGGGGGGGAAAGGATTCAGTTAGGGAAATACTGGAGGGGGTGAGAGAAAGAGGTGGTGAGCTGTAGGTAGACAGTAAAAAAGGAAATTGATGAGCGGGTAATAAGAACATAATCTAGATGGATGCAGAAAATAAATTGAAAAGGAAAATGAGGGAATAAAGGGAGGTGTGGGAGAGGGAAGGAGAGGAGAGAGATGCCAGACCAATGGGGGTGAAAGGAGAGATGGAAGGGGAAGGCATACAGTTTCTGGAAGCGGCATAGAAGGAGAGAAGATGCCATATAGGGGCAGAGAGATGGCAGATAGTGGATGGAAGAAAGAGAGTAACAAGAAGATGAGGAAAGCAGAAACCAGAGAAGACAAAAGGTAGAACAAAAATGTTCTATTTTTTATTCCTTTAGGAGACATGTGTCACTGTTTATGTGGTGTTGCATTGTATGCAGAGTTCAGCTTCTTGCTGGTTCAATTTAACCTTTGTCTACGTATTTCTATTTTATCCCCCCTTTTACAAAACTGTGGAAGTGTGGAGTGTTTTTTTAGCGCCAGCCATAGTGGTAACAGCTCTGATGCTCAGAATTCCATGAGCTACAGAGCTGTTACCACCGTGGCTAAAATCCACACTACAGTTTTGTAAAAGAGGGAGGGGTTAGTTTGTGATGACATTCCATACTAGGTGAAGGTGTTTTCTGTGTTCTGTGTGTTCAAAAAGACATAGTTTTCTGTTCGGATTGACGGTGTAGGATTGATTGTAGAAGTCTGGCTTGTTTAGTTTTACAATGGGTGTATTGCTGTTGTACTGCTCACTGCAGTATGTAAGATGCTGCCTTTTCCTAGGTACTTATGTGTGACATGTGGCTTGTTACTAAAAATCATGTTTTTCGTACAGATGGGGGGGGGTGCCAAAAAATAATGGGCCCGGGTGTCACATATGCTAGGTACGCCACTGGCTCTATGCCTGTAAAAGATCAAGGCGATTTACAATGTCAAGAACCTGTGCATTTCACGGGGAGCTACAGAGACTAAAGTTAAGAAAAATCAATGAAAGTTCCAGTCTACAATGAACTCAGAGGGAATACAGATGATGGTTAAAGCAAATTAGTTTAAAATACCATTAACAGAGTACAATATGGCCTGTTTATGCGATATGTCAGAATTCATGAATGGATGTTCCATATAATCTTTTGGATCTCTTGGCATGTAGCACATTTAAAGGTATGGGGTATATTATCAAGGTTCTTGCAATGTACTTGGCTCTCTATGGGGTCCTTTTACTAAGCAATACTCCAAACACCTAGGGGTTATATTCACTTGTTCCCTAATTAAAAGGGATTAACTTTCAATATAGTGTTATGCTATCATAATGTATTCAGCTCACAAGGAAAGGAGGAAAGAGCCTCAGACTCCCAGCCTGCCGCTGCTCATTAGCTTTCAAGCAGGCTGTATTCATGAGCTACCTCATTGTCTCAAAAACCTCCTCCTCCCTATGTTTCTTTGTTAATTTTATAACTCCCTGTCAATTTTATAATTTCATAATCAAATAATTAATTTATAGTTTTTAATTTAGTAATAAATTATTTTATAATTTTTAAATAAGTTTTTATAGTAAAAAAAACTTCCTCAGAGCTAAACACTACATTCCAGCCTTAACTTTCTTAAGCTGGAGGAGGCCTAACAGAAGTACTCGGGACTGACCATGAAATCACTTCCCGCTAGTGTGTTAGAACTGCGATCGGATGAGTGCTAGCATAAAATATGCACAAAAGCCTTAAGCTATACCACTTATCTCTATCTCTTGCAGTTCAAGGGATCATCAGCAAGTCCGTTAAGCCCATCAGCCAAAAGCCTGATGGGCTTGCTGCGCCAGGGCAATAAGGCTGCGTATCGGCATTTAACTCTGTGCTCAAAAGGCTAGCAAACATGGAAACCTTCAGGACAGATTTTGAACTCATCCTAAGCCCCAGGCTTATTAGATAGATTGTGAGCCCTTCGGGACAGATAGGGAAAATGCTTGAAGTACCTGTTTGTAAACTACTTTGAGTGTAGTTGTATAACTACAAAAAAAAAAAAGGTGGTATACAAGTCCCAATCCCTATCCCCAAGCTACATTAAGCACCAATGCGTGCTTATCACAGTTTAAGACGGTTCCCACATGATGTTCTGAGGTGTTGTGCATTAAATCCCCCTTTTATAAAACCCCTTAAGTGTTTTTTAGCACAGGAGGGCATGATGAATGCTCTGTGCTGCTCCCAACACTTATTTATGTATTTAAAAAATTATAAACCGCATACAACTATGCGGTTTACATATCACATACATAAAATCTTATTTCCTTGCGATTTCCACATATGACATAGACAACATCATTAATATCCCCCCAGTATAAAATGTCAATATACCAAATCAAATCAGAGTTCAACAATTAAGGAAGCAAAAAAGCATTAGATCAAACGATCCATTTCAAGGTAGGTGACAAAACCGATCCACATATACAGGAAAAACATGTCAAATTCTAACAATTCAAGAATGAAAACAAGATTTACATCATACATTACTGTCAGCGCATTCTGAAGAAGATATTTTCAGATGGAATAAGCATTAGCATAGAGAGGCATTAGCAAATAATTGTGTTTTCAGCATTTTCTTATTGGAAGTCTATGAGCATCGGGAGCAGCGCAGAGCATTCAGTGCACTGGCCTGCACTGAAAGCCACTTTCACGGTTTTGTAAAAAGGGGAGAGGGTAAATTTGTCAATTTTGCATGCGCACACTAATCATGATTTTTTGTTGTTGTTTTTGAGGAAGGGGACATGTTTGGGGTGGAGAGTGCTAAGCATTATTGTGCTCTAACTGTTTAGCACAGAGTTAGTATGGGAGCCCTTACCACCTATAAAATATTTATTTATTTTTTTATCCCGTCTTCCCAGAAAGCTCAGAATGGGTTACAAGTAAACAGACAAAGTATTAAACATACTGGCAGTAGGTAGCAAATGGGTGGGAGTAGGAGTTCATGAGGTAAGATTGTTTTTAATGGCCACTCATCTAATGGCAAAATTAACATGAGGCTATTAATTCAGAAAATGTGAAACTTGGTCATTTTCCAACTGCAGCAAAAGCAGCCTCCACGAGGAGCACGCTAAGGGAACGTTTTCCATGCTTTACTAAAAAGGTCCCTATATGCCTGATTTTCTAAAACCTTTTTCCCCATTTTGGAGGCAGTGTTTAAAATAGCCTGGGGATATACTACCAAGTATGCCCCCCTTTTTATAAAACCATAGTGCGGTTTTAGCGCCGGCCATTGCAGTAACAGCTCCGACACTGTAAAAGGGGGGATAGTGCTTAATTTTTATATAGGTAGGGCTGGAACTGTACTATGTAAAATGTGTACATATTGTGAAATATGTGCAAATACGCACAAACAGAAATGGAAAAGATATGCTTGCCTTGACACAGATTACCCATCAGGTACTTAAATCATTCCCCCTAAGTACAATTATTTTCCTAAAGTTTTTGCAGTATTCCTTCTCACTCATATATTTTGTTTCTGTTTCATTTACTTTCTGGAGTTGCTTATATTCACCCATTAGCTAAAACATGATTAAGAATAAAACTGTGCCTTTAAAAACAGCAAGTTTTGACTCTCTCCCTCAAGTGTGTAGCTGGTTTTAAGAAAGGTTTGCACAAGTTCCTGGAGGAAAAGTCCAAAGTCTATTATTGAGAAAGACACGGGGGAAGCCACTGCTTGCCCTGTATCGGTTGCATGGAATATTGCTACTCCTTGGGTTTTGGCTAGGTACTAGTGACCTGGATTGGCCACCATGAGAATGGGCTACTGGGCTTCATGGACCATTGGTCTGACCCAGTAAGGCTATTCTTATGTTCTTACTAATATAACTGAATAAATTCCCAAAAGAAACTATGCTATCAGGTGTGCTCAGAACGCTGTGGTTTCTGACTAAGTGGCACTTGCCTCAGTTCCATTTCTTCAGGACTTATTTCATTCTGAATTTGGATACTTGTGGCTAATATCCCCCACAATCTTGGGACAGCAAGTGCTGCTGAAACACAGGAGAATATGCTTTTGTTTACAGTCTCTCTCTACAAAGACTGTGTCGGGTCCTTCAATAAATTTGCTTTTTGATTGCTTGTAACTTGAAGGCCCCTTGTGCTTCTTTGTGCTTCCATGTTGCCATTAGCACTTGACCATTAGTGTATGGCCCTTGATGCCATCTATTTTATAGACAGCAAGGGCCGCACCGTTTGGTGCAGTTATTAATCAAAAAATGGCAACATTTATAGAATCATGACTAGTGGTGCCTGAGCGGACTTGGGAATCACTAGGTGTTCTAGACAAAGGCACCATTCTATTAAGCTAGCTTTTTACTCACCTAGTTTGGTGGTGTCTATGTCAGATGCCTGACGACGTCTAACCATACCAATTCTCTGCCCATAACCACGCATAGGTGTCGTTAAGCATTGTCAGGGGGTGGGCGAGCATCTCCACCTAGGCATCCTAAGAGTTTGGCGCCAAACTCTTCAATTGCTTAATTATTTTATTTTGATTGGCTGATAGCTAGCACAGTAAATGACCATGCAGATTAACCCCCTCTTTTACTAAGGTGTGCTAAGCGTTTTAGCGCGTGTTTAGCTAAATCTATTTGCGCGCTAACCGCTAATACGTCCATAGACTAACCCCTCTTTTACAAAGGCAAACTAAGCTAAATCTACGCACGCACGACATGCTAACGCGTCTGCGCACGCACTACACACTAACGCGCCCATAGACTAACATGCATGCGTTAGTGGTTAGCGCACGCTAAAACACTTTTGCATGCCTTTGTAAAAGGACCCCTTAGGGCTCCCTTCACTAAAGTGCGCTATGCTTTTTAGCACACGCTAAAATATTAGCACGCGCTAACCACACGCTAAATGTTAACATGTGTATATTGGTCTATGGACTTGTTAGTGCTTAGCACATGTGTAGATTTACCATGTGCTAAACGTGCTAAAACGCTTAGTGCGCCTTAGTAAAAGAGGGGGGGGGCGAGGTAACATGCACGCATTAGCGTTTAGCATGGGGTTAGCGTGCGCTAAAAAAGCATAGCGCACCTTAGTAAAAGGAGCCCTAAACAATCAAAGTTATGAATGGATCCCGAACTTTAGGTGTCACTAGGTGGCTAGGGCACCGTTTATAGAATAAGGGGGTAAGAGCTCCTGTACTAATCTTGTGCTAATGAGTTATGACCCCTTTAATCAAGCTGCACTAGAGAATTTTAGTGTGAGCCAGTGCTGTAAGTGCTCCAACGCTCAATGAATTCCTATGAGCGCTGAAGCACTTACCTTGATGGCCCGTGCTATAAACATCTAGCTCAGCTTGATAAAAGGAGGGGGGGGGGGATTAATGTGCAATGCCAACATGTTTACTGATTAGAAGAGACGCGCCTACTCTCTGTCTTCAGACACACCCCTTCAACAAAAAAAAAGTACTAATACTTAGCACGTGGGTAGCGCATGCACATTTGGATCTTACTGTGCGATGCCTCTGTGCGCCCCATGGTAAGCCCTTTTAAGTTACAGTAAGCACGTGTTAGCGCCTACCACAGTTTAGTCAAAAGGCCCTTTTATTTCTTGGATATGAAAAGGTGGCAGGGATCAATTTCTGATTTTGCATCACCCCCCCCCCTCTTTTACTAAGGTGCGCTATGCTTTTTAGTGCGTGATAAATATTAGCGCACGCTAATCAAGCGCTAAACGCTAATGTGTGCATGTTATCCTATGGATGCTTTGGTGGTCAGTGCACACGTTGATTTAGCGTGCACTAAACGCATGCTAAAACGCTTAGCAGAGGGCCATAGAGTGGTACAGATTGGGGCAATCTTTTTTTTTTTTTTCTTCTTCTTAGGTAACCTTGTAAATGTGTTGTGAAGTGTAAGGATTCCAAGTATTTCTATGAATCCTCTCAGTTGTTCTTTTTCCTGAATGATAAATTGCCTGTTAGTGCCTCTACTCTTCTCTTGTCAACTTCTTTATTACTGGAAAGATAAATGCTGGCTTGTAATGGTGTAGCTGTCGTATACATGGATACTGGTCCTAGTGTTCTGTTTTTTTTTTATGTTAATACTTGAATGGCCCCATTTTCAGGACTGAACATGGGTTGGTTTTCTTTGAAAAACATTTCATTTATTTTGCTGTATTCTATCCTTTTTCTGTCACAAGTTAATCTTGTAATATATTTTTGAAAATTTTCATTAAAAAAATATTTTAAAAAATATAAACTATAAAAGGTCTCCCTACCTGATTCTTAGGAGACCTATTACTAAATTGTTGAGAATGTGACCTTAGCATGTCCCTTAAATGTGCATGCTAAGGCTACTTTTCTCATGGCCAGAAATGGCCGATTTTTCCATTTTCTGAATTAATGGCCACACACTAATTTAATTCAGAAATATGTGAATAAGGTAGTAAACATTGACAAGATGAATAAAAAATTAAAATTGTTTACTTATTGATTTTGAAGGATTTGGCAAGAAAAATGCCCTTTTATTCCACTTTTTTGTCTCTTTCTTTTTTGAAAAAGAGCCCCATAGTGTTGCAGAGGTCATTAGCATCCATTTCTATTTTAAAAATCAATTTTCTAGACCACATGTGTCAAACACAAGGCCCACGGGCTGAATCCGGCCTGCCTGGCCTTTTTATGTGGTCCGCAGCAATGCTCACGAATTTCCCTTTCTCAGAGTCCAGCGTGTCCTCCCTCCTGTTCAGGTCCAACATTGCCATCATGCCGGAAAGTCTGCCGGCTTAGGCAGCGAATCGGCGGTGTTGTCCGTGGCTCCCCTCCTGCATTCCATCCACCGCGGTCCACCCAGGCAGAAACAGGAAGTTGTGCGTCATTGGAGAGAGACCGCGGCAGGCGTAAAGCAGGAGGGGGAGCTACACACAACACTTCTGAATTGCTGAGGCCGGCAGACCCCTCAGCTTGGTGGCGACATCGGACCGGCACCAGAAGGAAAGGCAAGCTGGGCTGTGAGGAGAGAGGGACTGGCGCTGGAGGGAAAGGCAAGCTGGGCTGTGAAGAGAGTGAGATGAAGGGAGAGAGGTTGGACTTAAGGTAGTTTGGGGAAAGAGGGAAAAAGATACTTGAACGGAGAACCATTGGGAAGAGAAAGGAAGAAATGGAGGAGCTGGGGGAAGGAGGGAGGCAGGCAGAGAGGGGGATAGATGGGATGGGGCAGTTCGGAAGAGAAAGGGAGAGAAGTTGGATCTGGAGATGGAAAATTGATAGGTAGCTGAAAATTTAAAAAGGAGAAGGATGAGAAAGAGGGCGAGATTTGAGTGGACAGAGGCAGAAAAGAAAAAAGGAGAAAAGTTGAAAGGGAGAAATCAATATGATGGAGAGGGGGACTGGAACAAGAGAGAAGAGGAGAAAAAAATGGACAGCAGACTAGAGAGTTGCGCGGGGACAGAAATCCCACCCATCCCCACCTGTCCCCGCCAAAGTCTCACCCGTCCCCACCCGTCCCAGTGAGGAATCCCACCCGTCCCCACCCGTCCCCACCCGTCCCCGTGAGGAATCCCTCCGTCCCCACCCGTCCCTATAAACTTCAGAAATAGTTATTTCATTTAATTATGCTACTGAATTAAAGGCTCTGGTAGAAACCCATTTACAAATAAGCAAAAAGACTTTATTAATTTGGAAATATTAATTGGGAAGAATACATACTTTGTAAACGGGTTTCTACCAGAGCCTCTTTTGTTTATAAATTTTTATCAACACAACTAATATACTACTTTATCCTGAAGCAAAAAAAAAAAAAAAAGAAATAGAATTATTTTCCTACCTTTGTTGCCTGGTTTCTGCTTTCCTCATGTACTCATTCAGTTCCTTCCATCCACTGTCTCTCTTCCTTCTGCGTCTTCCATTTGCTCTGTTACTGTGCCTCTCCCTTTCTCCCCCCTTCCAAATTGGTCTGGCACCCATCTTCTTCCCTCCGCTCCCCCCATAGTCTGGCATCTCTGTCTTCTTCCCTGCCAGCGTCTTCTCCCCACTCTCTCTTCCCCATTTCCTTTCAGCGTCCTTCTCCACTCCTTTGTCTTCCCCATGTGCTTTCAGCGTCCTTATCCCCCCCCCCATCTTCCCCATGGCCTTTCAGCGTCCTTCTCCACCCCTTTGTCTTCCCAAGTGCTTTCAGCATCCTTCTCCCCCCTCCTTCTCTCCCGCCCCGGGTGCAGCACAGCCGGCCAGGTCCCCTTACTTTTGTGGGCTTCCCCGACCGACCGACTGACAACAGCCCCGGTCTGACAAACCTCCCTGCTCTTAACCGCGAATCTAAATTACCTTCTTACAGCTGCTGTAAGAAGGTAATTTAGATTTGCGGTTAAGGGCAGGGAGGTTTGTCGGACCAGGGCTGTTTTCGGTCGGTCAGGGAAGCACCACAAAAGGGGACCTGGCCAGCTGTGCTGCACCCGGGGCGGGGCATACCGCCCCCCTCCCTTGGTAGCCACTCGAGCCGCGAGGCTACTCCTCCTTACCTACCCTGCCTGCAGCACAGAGCCGAACGTAAGTCTTCCCGACGTCAGCGCTAACGTCGGAGGGAGGGCTTTGTTTAAGCCCTCCCTCCCCTCCGACGTCAGCGCTGACGTCGGGAAGACTTCTGTTCGGCTCTGTGCTGCAAGCAGAGCAGGTAGGGAGAAAAGCCGCGTGACTTAGTACATCCAGCCCCGCAGGAACCCCGCGACCCTCGGAGGCGTCCGCACGGGATCCCCGCGACCCTAGGGGGCGTCCCCATGGGATTCCCGTGACCCTAGGGGGCGTCCCCATGGGATCCCCGTGACCCTAAAGGGGAACCCGCGGGATGCCCGTCATCCCCGTTCCCGTGCAGCTCTCTACAGCAGACACTAGAAAGAGAATTAGAAGAGAGAGAAACTGGTACTAAAAGCAAACTGACCAGACAACAAAAGGTAGAAAAAATAATTTTATTTTCTATTCTGTGATTAAAATATGTCAGATTTGAAATGTGTATCCTGCCAGAGCTGGTGTTAGACAGCAAGCGTGAACTAGGACCTAAAGGAGAGGAAAAGTCTTTTTTATTGTAGCCGGTGTGAGGTTGGATAAGTTGTATCCTTATACTTCTACTAAGACTAACCCCCTCCTTTGCTGATGCACAGCGTGGGTTTTGGCGGTGGCGGCAGCGGCGGTTGATACGATGCTCACAGAAGTCTTGTGAGCATTGGAGCAGTTGCCAGCGCTGGGGCCCACGCTGTGTGTCAGCAAAGGAGGGAGATAAGTATCTTAATAAAAAAATCTGGCCTGTGACTTAGCCTATGTTTTAGATTTCAGCCGCTTTTGTGATTTGAGTTTGACACCCCTGTCCTAGACTGATATCTATGCTGTTCCTCTAAATCTCAAGGAGATGTGTTAGAAGTGTAGTGTGGGAGGGACTAGGGCGGGCTTATGATCTGGAAATTTTTCTGCCATATTTGAACATTTTAGAATACTTTCAGGGCACAATTTGGAGTTTGGGGGCTAGACCTGTTTTAACAATGAATAAGTGCCAAAGAGATACCAAGCTGACCAAATGACCACTGGAGGGATATAGGCATGACGACCCACAAACCCTCAGTGGTTACTGACTCCCTCCCACCCCTAAGGATGTAAATGAAACAATACATATTTGCCTGAATGCAGAGAAGGGGACCCAGGATCATATCTCACTCTAACTACTACACTTGCTTGCAGCTTCACAGTGATCAGTTGTGATTGGTGGATGTGTGCCTGTTGCTTTGTGCTGAGTGGCTGGCTTTCAGGTGTGGTTTTAGCCTTTTGACTGATGTTTGACTACATTGTATGCAGTGACATCAAGCTGCCTTACAGCGTTGAGCGAGAACATTTCTCTGCTCCAGGTATGTGTACTCTGATTTCTTTGGTTCCAGCTTGATTTTTTTTCTGCTTCTTTTTGAGTAAAGCATGGCTAGAGACATATATAGATACATATTGAAGACATAATTTTAAAAACTTTTTAGAGGATTTTAAGCCCTGAAGCTAAGCAAATTAAAGTTATTTCAAGTATTATGTAGCATCTTATGCAGCATAACAATTCAAAGCATATGAGTAACTGTTTATGATTGCTCTTTTATAGTACCAGCAACTCTGTGCAATATTAACAGTTTTCAGCATGTAAGCATTGTTTATGACTGCAATTTTTGTCTGTGGGTCTGAATAACATATGGTGAAGGGCTTTTTTTTTTGCCTGTGATAGATGATATGAAGCAAAGCTAGAGGATCTCAGCTTACTTCATTAGGCACTAGTGCTGCCCAATTCAGTAAAAAATATTTTGATTTGATTCACCTTGTTGAATCGATTTTTCAATTTGATTCATTTTCAATGACACAGCTTAAGTTTAAACATTTTATTTAAACAAGGCAATATCAAGGAAATTGGGCAGCACTACCATATTCCCCCTCTCCAGTCCCCCTGCCCTGATTCTCAGTTTCCCCAGAGCATCCCCAAAGAAAGAGTCCCCATATTCCCCCTCCACATCTCCCCGATTCTCAGCTTCCCCAGGCCCAGAGCAACCCCAGAGAAATAGTCCCCATATTCCCCCTCCCCAGCCCCCTCCCCGATTCTCAGCTTCCCTAAAGAAAGAGCCTCAGCTTCCCCCTCTCCCCCCCTCCAATTCCAAGACATCAGGAAAAGAAGAGAGCACTGCAGCAGAGAGATCCTTTACTTACGCTGAAAGTTAGATGCGGGGACTTGGGAGGAGAGGAGAAATGTGTTCAGGAATGAGCCAGCCAAGATCCAACAACTATTAAAAAATCAACGTGCTTACAATTTGCTGCCACCGCGGATCAGCAGTTTTGCAAAACCGGAAGTTACATTAGAGGAAGGACTCTGGCAGCAGAGGGAAAGTCCGAATGCGAGCGGGTCTCAAGGGGGACGATTTTGAATCGGTGAGTTCGATTTTTTGTGCAAACGATTCGATTCAAACCGATTCACCAGAAGTGAATTGGTGAATCAATTCGAATCGCGAATCAGGCAGCACTATTAGGTACATTAGAAATGGTTCTGAGTGTCTTCTGAGGTTTTTTTTCTTCACCTAGATTTTCTCTGTGAAAATATTTCCTTCACCTGGATTTTCTCTGTGAAAATTGCCTGAGTACCTGAATAAATGCATGTAAACCGTTCTGAGCTCCCCTGGGAGAACGGTATAGAAAATTGAATAAATAAATAAAATATACAGTATACCAATTTACTGGAGTGCAGTTTATTAGGTCTATTTTTTATTTTTTGCTTTTTTGGCCTGTGTAGACTAAGCTGAATGTAGAATTTATGCTGCTTAAAAAAAAAAATTATAGTAATATTTCAGCGTACATGCTGTTCCTTCCAGTGGTAGAAAAACATGTTTTTAGCAGATAGATAAGGTTTTAGAAGGTTTTTCGAGCATTTGTAAAACTGGATCTTTGACTCCTTATAGTGCACAGAAGAACATAAGAATTGCCAGACTGGGAGAAATCAGAGGTCCATCAAGCCCAGTATGCTTTTCCAACAGTGGCCAACCAAGGTCCCAAGTACTGTACCTAGCTAGATCCCAAGTAGTAAAACAGATTTTTATGCTGCTTATCCTAGAAATAAGCAGTGGATCTCAATAATGGCCTATGGACTTCTCTTTTAGGAAATTATCCAAGCTTTTTTTTAAACCCCCACTAACCCTACTCTTCAGAAAATACATAAAACCAATATAACACAACCAAACTGAAGAACCTCCTGCAATTACCAACTACTCCTTAGCAAACTAGAAAATGTTCAAACTATTCCTTAAGTACTTCTTAATATCTTAACAATATGCACTTCTTATTATCATAACAATTCTTATGTAATCCGCCTTGAACCACAAGGTAATAGAAATCACTAATGTAATATAATGTAATGATTTCACCACATTCTCTGGCAATGAATTCCAGAATTTAATTACACATTGTGTGAAGAAATATTTTCTCTGGTTTATTTTAAATCTACTTCTTAGTAGCTTCATCGATTGCCCCCTAGTCCTAGTATTTTGGGAAAGAGTTAAAAAGCGATTCACATCTACCCTTTCTACTCCACTCATCATTTTATAGACCTTTATCATATCACCCTTATCATATTACTGCAGCTGGCTGGTTAGTATAGAAAACAAAACTATTCACTAGAAGGAGTACTGTGGCTGTAAACAGACTATTTGTTCTTATACCTGCTCTTGTGCTGTGTTGTTTGATGTTATCCCCCTGCTTGATTTCTTTAGTTTATTTTTTTAATGCAGTCCAAGTTTGCTTCTGTGAGCTAAAGTTTTGGCTTTTTCAGTACTGAATTTTGTAGTCTGCATTCATTGAGCAGTCCTTTAAACTTCAATTACTGACTTCTGGGTGGTTACAATATTCATAGAGTGCCAGCATTCAACTAAAAAGAAAATATGATTTCATATTCCCTTTAGGTATGTAGCTTTTGTTATGCATAAGGGCATGATTCACAACAAACCTTTATAGTGTGCACTAAATTGTTATCCCAAACTGCTTCTGATTTGTTCTGCATTGATATGTAATCACAAATCTCTTCTGCTACAATTCTCCCACAAAGTGGAATGAATCTGTAATATACAATGAGACAGTGTGACATCTGTGTGTCTTTGATTAGAATTTGCATGTCATTTAGACCTTCATGTTTTAGTTTCTTTTAAATGTTTTAGTGATTTTGATACTTTACTTTGATTTTGATACTTTGCCTTGTTGTCTCATCACTTGCATGTACAGTATATTTTAACTTATTAATTATAGTGTTTTATTTGTATGTAATTTTATTATTTATTGTAGTTTGGTTTATAATTTGATGTCTATTCAGTCATTATATCCTGGTGGAAGTAGTACAGTCCTAACAGTATACTCCTTCCCTTCTTATATAGCAAGTTGATAACATAGAGGGAGCCGGCCTGAAGATAACTCCGGGGTGCAGGCCAGAAGGCAAGGCACAGCATGGAGGGAGGGAGGCAACAACGGTAGGGGGAATTATTTTATTATTTTAATTTAGTGATTAATTTACATCTGCTGTCTGTTCAGGAAGAAATGCATTTGTTTCTTTTCCTCTGGGGTTGTATTGCATGCAGAATCTTGCATCTTAGAGTTTGTTTGTATATATTAGTACTTTTAGTTTTTGGTCCCGTATTTGAATGGTGTTATCTAGTGCTGCCCGATTCAGCCTATTGAATCGATTTTTCGATTTGATTTTCCTGCCCGTGGATGTTTTTTTCAAATATCCTGGTGGGTTTATTTTATAGCCTCTTCACCCCTTTTATAGCCTCTTCACCCACTTTGCCCTCTCCTACCCAAACTGGCGCTGTGGTGTTTTGCAAAACCGGAAGTTACATCAGAAGCAAGGACTCCGGTAGCAGAGAGAAAGCCAGAACGGGTCTCTGGTGCAGATCGGGGCAGCAAGGCTCTCTCCTTCCCGGCAGCAAGGCTCTCTCCTCTCCTCCCTGGCCAGGCAAAAGCGGCGGTAGCAAGGGGGCCAACGAATTGGTAAGTCCGATTTTCTTCAATAGCAAACCGATTCGAATCGATTCACCCAAAGGAAACCGGAGAATCAATTTGAATCGGGCAGCACTAGTGTTATCTGTGTTACGGTAGGAATGAATATTGAGAAGCAAACAGTATGCTTTATGCAGTTTAATTTTGTGGTTAACCATTATGTGTTGTTAATACGATTATATTGTGTGCGTGTATATATGAAAAATGAATGGAAAAATTGGTGTTACAAGTAATACTATTATGGGGGCGTTGTTTGGGGCGGAGATTGGGTGGAGAAGGGCAGGGTCTGGCCCACGACTTAGCCCAGTGTTTTTCAACTACTGGTCCACAAAATAATTATTTTATTTACACCGGTCCATAGGTGTCAAAAGATTAAAGAACACTGTTCTAGGCAATCTCATTCATTATTCTCGTCTCCTTCTGCAAAGAGATGTAAATATAACAAATTCCAGGAACGTCTACTGTCCTTTCAGGCAGCTTCATGAATTAGGGATCGGAATCACGTATTCACATTTTCAAATTCATTTCAACAGTTTCAGCGTGCTTTAAAGATGCAACTTTTTACATAATCTTTTGGATGTTAGATACTGGTTGTTCATTCATTTGTATTGCTAATCTTTGTGAACTGCATAGAACTTAACGGTATTTGCCTTATACAAGTGAGTCTTTATGTTATGCCAGTGGCGTAGTAAAGGTGAGCGTCACCTGGCGTGGTGGTGCCCCTCCACCCCTCTTCCCCTCCCTGCCCCCCCAGCCACGTGCGTGCCTCCTTCCCTTTCCCCATACCTTTTTGACTTCTCCGGCATGAGCAGCATGCCCATGTCGATGTCGGTGTCAGCTCACCCTTTCACATCACTTCCTATGTGAGCGTCCCTGAAGTGACGTCAGAGAGAGCGCCGATGCTGACGCGGGCAGTGACCTCACACCAGAGAAGTAAAAAAGGTACAGGGGAAGGCAAGGGGCATGCACGCGCGGCAAGGAAACGAGCGGGGGAGGGGTGGAGAGGAGGAGGGGTACCATGCCCTTTGGAAGACCATGCCCGGGGCAGATTGCACCCCCCCTTACTATGCCTTGGCTCTAGGCTACTACTCTACTTTTTGTACTGTCTCCCTCCCACAGAATTTATGAGAGGACTGAACTTGGCCCTCAAATAGGCAGGCAGAAATAAAAATTATTTCTCATAATCTGCAGGGTTCATGAGATGAACAGTTCAAAACAATTCAGCTGCTTTTACCCATATGTGTATTCAATAATTACACTGTCTTTCAGTTAGTCTGTAATACTATTGCAATCAAAAGGCTGGTGGAAACAATGCTACTAGCTTTTTATTTCACTGGAAAAAAAGAGCTGACTTTTCTCTACTGAAACTGTACTCTACTGAAACTATGAATACTGTAGCTGAAACACAATGGCAAATTTTGCAGGTTTCTCCAGTATTTTAGTGAAAAAGGACTGGTAGGAGCTTTACTGGTACATTTGAACTTTATTAAAGATTGCTGACAGCTATAAAAGATGTTACTATTTTTGCTTCTTTTCTGTCAAGTCAATCGGTGCATGGAAGCCTAGTCTTTCAAGAATAACTGTGAAAAGCTGTTATTCTGCAAATAAAAATAGGGGCCAATATTCCTTACATGCAACCCTTGGTGGTGATCCAGCCAGACCCACAAGTCACTTTGCATTGAATAAAATTGATCTCGTTAGCTATTCTATGGTGAGCTTTTATGACTTTGTACAGCGACTTATGTTCCTTGAAAGGTGAGAAAATTTTATTAATTTTTTTATTTGCAAGTGTAGAAAATAAATTATTTATATGAACCACCTGGTGTAATTAGAGTGATTTGAGCTGAGTGGGAGGATATGTAAAAGTGGCCTAAGGGATCTTGCCAATCGGAGTTAGCCACTCCCAGCACATCCCAGAATGCACTGGGAGAGAGGCCTAAAATTCCGATTGGCCCAGGTGCCTAAGGCCCCTCCTATGGGAGAGGCCTTAAGCGCCTGGGCCAATCAGGGCCTTATGCCCCTCCCCTGTGCATCCCATGATGCACTGGGAAGGGGTAGTCCCACCATTCAGTGGAGGCTGGCCTGCCGGCCGGAGGGAAAAAGCATTCCTCCAGCTGGCCAACTTAAAAAGGTACTCTGGGGTCTGGGTGGGCATGGGGGGGTGGGTCAGGGAGAATGCCCTTCTCTAGTGGTGGGTACCAGCAAGAGGGACTTGGAATCCCTCCTGCAAATGATCTTATGGGGGTATCAGCAGGAGGGACTGGGCATCCTTCCTGTTGATGATCTTAGGGGGTAAGGGTTACCAGCAGGAGGGACTTGACATCCCTCCTGCTGATGATCTTAGGAGGGTACCTGCAGGAGGGATTGGGCACCCAGTTTATGCTCCCCAAACAGGAATATCTGAGACTGCCCTAGGGCTCCCATCACACATACCTTTCACTCTCCATTCTACACGCATGTATTGCAAATCACTTTGGGTGAATCTCTTAATGAAAAGGAGTAAATAAATAGATAATATTTTAATGATTGAACTGATAGTCGAAAGGAATTATTGTAATATCAAAATATGCTCTAATAGTTCTTAATTTCCATAAAGAAACCCTTTCAAACCAATGAATCAACCTGATTTTTCATGGTAAGGGTTTGATCTAAAATTACACCAACTCCCTCTTTTACAAAGGTGCGCTAAGCTTTTTAACGTGCGCTTAACATGTGCTAAACGCTAATGCATGCATGTTATCCTATGGACGCATTAGCTAAATCTGCACTAAAACACTTAGCACGCCTTTTTAAAAGAGGGCCTAAGTATATTTTTGGCTGGCTGGATACTGTACACTTTAACATTTAGAGCGATAGATGTAACATCTTCATTTAGATTTGGAGATGCAAAGAAAAATTCAGTTTTTTCTGTATTCATTTTCAATTTGAATTCTACCATCCAAGATTCAATTGCCTGAAGAATCTCCACAACTGTTTGATTTATTTGGGAGAAAAAAGTATGTATAGGGATTAAGACAGTAATGTATGCATAGTTAAATAATTTGATCTTGTAGTGGGATAAGCTAATACCTAAGGAGGCCAAATAAATGTTAAAAAGTAACTGAGACAAAGGAAACCCCTTGGGTACTCCACAAGGGTTAATCCAACTTTTTGAGAACTTATTGTTAAGCTTTACTTGGTATGTTCTAAACTTTAGGAAACCTTCAAACCATTTCAGGACCTGGCCATGTATGCATATAGCATCCAGACATTCCAATAATTTGTCATGGTCAACTTGATTGAAAGCACTACTCAGGTCCTGCTGTAGGATCAGGACACTTGAAGCTTTACTGAGAAGGTGACATAAATTATCCATCAACGATCCCAAAACTGTTGCTGCACTATATAATGGTCTAAAACCTGACTGTGATCCATGTAAAATGGAGAAATGTTCTAAGTAATTCAACAATTGTTTATTTACTAAACCTTCCATAATTTTCATGAAGAGTGGAATTGACGAGCTGGGCCTATAATTAGCTACCATAGATATAAATCCCTTAGGGTCCCTGGGGATTGGAGTGACAATAATATGTCTGCCTGATGAAGGGAAAATGCTGTTATCAAGCAAATAAGTTATCCAGGTAAATAGGTCTAGTTGAAACTTTAAAAGGTGCTAGTTTCATCCTACTGGGGGACACAAGTCCAATGAACAATATGATTTCACGTATTTTCTATAGAATTTCTAAAAGTCATCCCACTCTGGATTGGCAAAAGTACCCCACTTTATATTAACATAATGGACATCAATTGACAAAAGCAAGGAACACTGATTTTTACTTGCAACTAGTGGACAGGATGTTCGTAAATTGTCAATTTTATTTATTAAAGTGACAAGCTAGATCTGCAGTTAGGAGGAACTTCATGAGCTGATTGAGTGAGAGAGTTGATATAAAATAAATATTAGTAACAAATTTAAATAATTATTTGGTATTACTACCTGTTATACTGATTTTCAGTGAGTAAAATGTCTTACGTTTTGCTTTGATTAATTGTTTATAGGAATGAACCTCTTTCCTCCAAATATATCGGTCTTTTTGATTCCCCGATTTTAACCAGACTCATTCCAATCTCCTTACTTTATGTTTTAGAGCAAAGAGATCATTATCAAACCATTGTTTAGAATTACAAAAATGTTTCTTTGTGAAATATTGTTTTGGTTTAGGAGCAAATCTATCTAAGATAGTTGAACTGGTACTTTCCCAGTATGATTCAAACTCTTTAGGAGAATCTGGCCTAGAGGTCAAGATGGTAAGCTGAAAACTAGAGAAGGGAAGGTTGAAATCAGGCCAACTCTTAAGGGTAACCTGGGAGCTAGGCCACAGCAAGCTATGTGTGGGCAGTGCGGCCCTACAGGGTACATGGGAGAAAGGGGCTCTAAAACCTATGTCCTATCCATAGCTTTCCCTGTTTGGCTGTGATGCAGTAGACAGGGTAAGAGCTATATGGAGTGTGGTCCTAGCTGGGACGGCCATTTTACCCTTCATTACTTTGGTTGCAAGCATATATTACAACTTTCCTAAGGACAGGGAAATACCTACTGTAATTGAATACCACTTACCTTGAAATACTATTGTACAGGGATGAGCTAAATAAAAATAGCAATGAGGACCATGTTCTGGTCCAAGTTCCATTACTGCAGGCATTTACAGACAGCTTGTGTAAATGAAAATGTCTCTGCTTCAACAGTTAAATGGATTAACTCATTTTTCTTTCTGGAAGGGAAACTCAATTTGATACATGATTTGATTTTGGAGGAACAAGTGGATCTAATGTGTGTTACAGAAACCTGGTATACTGATTCTGACTTTGTTCCTGCCATTAAGATGTGCCCATAAGAGTTATGTCTGTTTCTTAGAGAAGTGAATGCACGGATGGTAGAGAGGTTTCGGTTAGCTCTGAATTATACAATTTTCAATTGGCGCTGAAAAAGCATAGCAACAGTTATTATTTATTACTGAGTTTTGGACTCTAAAACAAAACATTTTTCTTTGAATGTATTACATCTCATTTATCCCCCCCCTTTTTTTTTTTCCAGTCTTCGTTAGGGTTTTTATCACTAGCTGCTGTGGTACAAAAAACAACAAACAAACAACTAATATGGCTTGATAAAAGGGGGCGAATGGACATGAATTGAGATTTCACTATGAAGACTACTAAACAAATAAGATAAGTTTTTGTGGTCGAGTTTTTCAAATTTTGATATTACACACAGTATTGGATGCAGATTTGTTGAATAAGTATTTAAAAACCACATCTTAAATATTGAGTGGTACATTACAGAATAGCATTTAAAAAAGAGTTTTAAAGGCCAATGATTGGAGCAGGAGTTTTTTTCTACACGGATTGTCTCAGTTTGTGACTGCATTGCTGTGCGTAGGCTCCATTTCTGAGGCCGAGGATAATACTGATGTGTATTGTTTGATATAGTGGTATTTCGCTATTATTTTTGTATTTGTATTATATACCACTGGGTTACATTACATTAGGTTTGATAAAAGGGGGCCTTAGTGATGACTATCCAAGAATTAGTGAATACTATTACTGAGCTCTCATCCATGATTTTAACTTGCATACTGTATGTGAAAAAAGTATAATAAATTACATGTGGCCTCAAAGGGACTGTGAAAGAAGAAACTCAAGTTAGAAAGATTCACAGCAAGGTCAAATCAGAACAAGAACATAAGAATAGTCATACTGGGTCAGACCAACAGACCATCTAGCCCAGTTTCTTGTTTCCAACAGTGGTCAATCTTGGTCACAAGTACCTGTTAGAAACCCAAATAGTAGCAACATTCCATGTTAGGGGCATCAATTGCTGTGATAGCTTGTGGGGCTGCATCCATTTGTGAATGGAACGTCTATATATTATATAGGGTGGGGGTGGGAAATGAGATGTAATACATTAAAAGAAAAATGTTTTGTTTTAGAGTCCAAAGCCCAGTAGTAAATAGTAACTGTTAATAGGCTTTTTCAGCTCCAGGTATATATATATATCTAATATAATAAAATGGTAAGCCGCGCATGCGCCGGTTTTCCGTGAGCTGTAGCGACACATAGGAAGTGCGCATGTGCGGCTTACGATTCTTTGAAAGACGCGGCGGTGGCTACTCTCACGATCCCCGCCTGTGTCGGACTTCCGACGCAGGCGGGGATCATGAGAGGAGCCACCGCCGCATCTTTCAACTAAAAAAAAAAAAAAGACAAGGCGGATGTCGGCCCGATGGCTGGAGTTCACCGCTGAGTCTGGTGACGAGTGCTTCCCTCAACAGGAACCGTCGGGTCCAATTCAAATACTCCCGGCAGGTCGGGAGGGGGTGGAGCAGACTCGCACGCCTGGCGGGGACCGGGCAGGAACTAGACTCCCTGCAGGAGCCAGCCTGATGGCTGGAGATCATCGGACTGGACAGGGGGAGCAGGTAAGGGGGTGCTGCAGGACAGGGGGGGAGATAACAGGAAGGGAGGCCTACTGCTGGATAGGGGAAGCAGGGAAGAGGTGCTGCTAGACGGGGGGGGGGGGAGGTAAAAGGAAGGGAGAAGACCTACTGCTGGACAATGGGTGCTGCTGGACAGGGGGAGACTTAAAAAGAAGGGAGAAGGGCTACTGCAAAGGAGAAGAGCTATTGCTGGATATGGGGAGCTGGAAATGGGGTGATGCTGAACAGGGGAAGATAAAAGGAGAAGGTCTACTGCTATATAGGGGTAGCAGGGAATGGGTGGGGGTGCTGCTGGACAGGGAGGAGGTAAAAGTAAGGGAGAAGGGCTGCTAGCACCCGTTAATGTAACGGGCTAAACAACTAGTATATATATATATTGTGGCGGGGTATAGGGTGCCAATGCGCTGACCTGACCCCCCCACACACACCATCCTGCCGAGCGGTTCACTGGAGCAAGCCTCACCCACAATAATACACTGCAAACTTAGTTTCATAAACAAAAGGTTTATTTTATTTTCCCTCTGCCTCTTGCATTCAAGGTAAATCAAATGGCATAAACAAAACAATATTCCATATCATATTGTAGCAAATAAAGCTTTTAACAGTTCTGGATGTTACCAGCTTCTTTAGGTTTCCTTCTGAAAGGGTTGCACAGTTCTTAGCTTTAAATAAACACTGGTTTTCTTAGGAAGGTTTAGTTACGAAGTCAGGGAAATGCCCTGCCCTCCCTTCTTCACAGAAGTGCAGAGGAAAACTTTAGCATTTTGTTTTAGTTTCACAGCAAACCTTAATCAAAGGGATATGTCTCTTCCCAGATCATATCACACTCAGAATCTGCAGTATTATTCATACCCTCAAGTTCTGTAAGCTCTGGAGACATTTCTATATCATTTGTGGCTGGGCGCGGCCAAGCTGGGCTCAGCAAGTGACCTACCCAAGTGCACACAAACCTTAGCTCAAAATAAAAGAGTTCAAAACTTTGGGTGCAATTTGCTTGGGTACTGTTTATTGTTTTACCAGCATAAACAAGTGTCAAATAAAATTCTCAGGTTTGTATCACCTGGTGCTTAAGTCCAGCATTCATCGGCTCATCTTATATAATAGACCTCCCCAAAACGGAAATAGCAGGTTTCTACCGTTCCCTTTCTCCCAACAACGCCATATCCCTTTAAGAGTGGGATCTTTGCTTTGTTCCTGTGCTGACTCCGGAAACCTTTGCTTCACTTCCTCAGGTACCAAGGGCCTCCAGGAGTTTTGCAAACCCTCTCTCAAATCCTGTGTATAAGCCCTTTTAGTCCCCCTTTTCTCCACCCGCCTCTTCTGTTCTTTGGGAGATGGGGTTTCAGAAAGTTCTTCTCCTAAAGGGAACAAGGCTCCTATGGTTTCTAGCTCAGAGGATATTTTAATCTCACCTCAAAAATCGCCTATATGGATGTCTAAGCTGTCAGGACATCCAACTTTATTTGTCATTTTCAACCACAGAAATGTCCAACTGCAAAACATCCAAAACAAGTTCATTTGGATGTGGGAGGGGCTAGCATTGTAATGGACTGGCCACATATAAATGCCAATAGAGCAGTGGGGCAACATAGAAGGTACTGCTGTGAACTTCACATAAAGAGTGCCAGACATATATCTCAACAGAACTCCCTTCTAATGTATGGTGAGCCCTCCAAAACTCTTCCAAAATCTACTCTACCCACCTGTCTACCACCCGAATAACCCTTATAGCTTCAGGTGGCACCTATATGGCACTACAGTAGGGTTTTGGTGGCCTCACACTTTCCATTATAAATGTAGTAGTTAGAGTGGCTTATGTGCCTGCATCCTCCTCTCTTTGGCTCACTAGCCCACTCACCAGGCTACTTAAAACACCTGTGTGATGCTCTACTAGACTTTTCCATACCAGGTGCTGCTGTTCTAGAGACAGGTATGTACTGTTTCATTCAGAGTTTGGGGGAATGTGTAGGGAATCATAACTTAATCCCTCCAGTGATCATCAAGTCAGTTTGGGTATCTTTTTGGCACTTAGATGCTTTTAAAGCAAGTCCAGCTGAGAACAACTAAGTTCCATCCAGGACATTTTGGGAAAGGTTTGGTTATTACCACCAGACATCCAAGTCTAAGCCCGCCTAAAGCCAGTGCAAAACATTCTTCCAACACAACTCTTTTAGGGCTCCTTTTACAAAGATTAGTGTGGACTATAGGGTGCGCTAGCCGAAAAATTGCCACCTGCTTAAAAATTGCCACCTGCTATATGCGGCTAGCGTGCGGAGCATTTTAGCATGCGCTAAGCGTGCGCTAAAACTGCTAGCGCACCTTTGTGAAAGGAGCCCTTAGTCTTGGATGTACAGCCAGTAGAATGCCTTGCAAAACATCCAGTTTTGAAAATCGGTACTTGGACGTCCTGGTGATTAGGACGTCCAAGAGCCAATTTATGCTGTTTTTTGGACATCTTTGTGTTTTGAAAATGCCCCTAATTATCTTGCAGAATAATGGAAAAGCAAAATGGTCAGCTTTAATATACTGTACATGGTAATGTTCAGAACAATCGTATTCTGCTTAGCCACTATGTAAGTGGGTTTCAAGCTAATCACGTCCATATACCCAGGTGAAAAAAATATTCAAGGAGAGCTTGTCTTCTGCACAATGAGAATATCACTATGGTGACACCACAGCTGTACATTATAAGCAAAGGGGGAATCGCAAATCTGCAGTTCCCCAAGGTTCTTAGCATAACAATTTGCCAAGTCAGAGGCGACATTGGCCCCTATTTCAGAATCTTTCATTTGTAAATTGAAAAGCTGATGAAAAAATTGCTCATTGTTGATGATAAATGTGACCAATTTGTACTACACCAAAGTGGATTCGCTGAAAATTATCGTACCTCAACACATCACATAGCAGAACTATTTATAGGTCTACTGACAACCACATTGTAATGACGCTTTGGCATTAGCCACCCCACACTTCTCTATGTTTTTCAGCTATTTCACTTATACAGTATTTTCCTTTCCCTGTGCTTCTTAGGGCTATATTACATTTTTCTTCATATTGCGTAGCCTCTGCAAACTTCTTTCCTACTGCAAACCATTGCAACCATCATTTTCACTATCAATATTTTCCTCATCAAAAGCTTCATCCTGCCAGTTATATCTGCACACTTTGAGAAGCTGCCGAAAAGTTCTCAGCCCAACCCAAAAAAGTTGGGGCAGTCTCCATTGAGGGCTATATACTTGGGGCTCCTTTTACTAAGCTGCGGTAGCATTTTTAGCGTGCGCTGAAGATTAGCGCACACTGCCCCTCACCCCCCCCCCACTATGCGGAAAAAACTAACGCCAGCTCTAGGGAGGCGTTAGTATCTAGCGCGCGCGGCATTGTAGCGCGTGCTAAGTGCTCGCTAAAACCGCTAGTGCAGCTTAGTAAAAGGAGCCCTTAGTGATTTTCTACTTTTTTTGTTCCGTGGGAAAAATAAGTGAACAAAAAAAAGTGAAAATTGCTGGACTAAGTGTAAAGCCCTTGATGGAGACTGCCCCAACTTTGTTGGTTGGGCTGAGAAATTTTCAGTGGCCCTTTGTAAAAGATGGGTATTCCTTGTAATGTATTTATATAGGATTCTCAGTGGCTGCCATCGAGAACCCTTTTGTGCATTTGTTGACAACGTTCAAACACATGTGTTCCAACATTCATACATTTTTATCCAGGAATTAAGAACTTGCCCCCCATTTTACAAAGCCATGCTTGCAATTGCCGCATGGCAAAAACTCCATTGCTCTTTAAATCTTTATGGGCTTTAGGGCAGTTACCGCAGTGGCCGCTGCTAGTGCAGATTTTTAGAAAGGGGGCTTAGTAAAAACAAACCCTTTCTTGATAATAATTACAATTTGTACTTGTAAATGCAGGTTATTTAGCTAACGCTATCAAGAGTTACCAGAAAAAAGCTGTTTCCTTTATAGTAAGTAGCTCTCCTTAGTGACCCATGAAGAATGAATTATTCTACAAGCAACCTAAAAAAACTTTAAAACTAAAAATAGAAACATAGAAAAATGAAAGCAGATAAAGGTCAAATGGCCCATCAAGCCTGCCCATCCACAGTATCCGCTATCTCCTCCTCTCCCTAAGAGATCCCATATACCTCCAAATTGTGCACTCAGCACTGTTGCTCATACCCTTCATGGTCTAGCGTGGCACAATGATGACACTCAGGCGCTTGTCAACTCAAGTGGAATTTATTTGGCCGCAGCCATAACAGCACAATTACATCAAACTGTTATCAACTGAACATCATAATCAAGCATGAACGGTGATGAACTGTACACTGTAACCGCACTTCAGAAAATGGCATAACACACAATGTACATCACCGGGCAACATATAAGGAACTGATGGTCAGGCGCACAGCATCTGGCTCTCTATCCCGCACAATGTGGGGCGCCGTACAAGCTTCCCCAGCTCACCGGACCCTTCCCGTTCAAGGAGGTGTCCCCTCGTCAGCGGTACGTTGTTGTGAAGATCATGGCCTGGCCCCCTGCCGTCCAAGCAAGGCGACGTGCCCCATGTCTTAACCACTGTAAAGATGTCAGCCTTCTACCCATATGCTGTGCTTACCTGCCAGACTGGCTGCGACAGTAGTGAAGGGTGGGCGGGAGGGAAGTCGCGTCGATCTCCCTGGACCGCCGTCGGGAAAAGGGGCGACCTCCCTTCCGCTTCCCCTTCTTCTCCTAACCCTCCCCCCCTCCCCTCCCTCGCTGATTGGCGTTTCCCTATCCTCCTCCCTTCCCCCTCCCCCCCCTCCTATCTATCCGCTCCGGCTTCGGCCGATTTGGCCTCGCTCCTCCCTATATGGGATTGGAGCTTGTTCTCAAATCGTGCACTCAGCACTGTTGCTCATACCCTTCATGGTCTAGCGTGGCACAATGATGACACTCAGGCGCTTGTCAACTCAAGTGGAATTTATTTGGCCGCAGCCATAACAGCACAATTACATCAAACTGTTATCAACTGAACATCATAATCAAGCATGAACGGTGATGAACTGTACACTGTAACCGCACTTCAGAAAATGGCATAACACACAATGTACATCGCCAGGCAACATATAAGGAACTGATGGTCAGGCGCACAGCATCTGGCTCTCTATCCCGCACAATGTGGGGCGCCGTACAAGCTTCCCCAGCTCACCGGACCCTTCCCGTTCAAGGAGGTGTCCCCTCGTCAGCGGTACGTTGTTGTGAAGATCATGGCCTGGCCCCCTGCCGTCCAAGCAAGGCGACGTGCCCCATGTCTTAACCACTGTAAAGATGTCAGCCTTCTACCCATATGCTGTGCTTACCTGCCACTACCCGTGATAGCGAAACCTCGCTTATCGCGGGTTCCCCCCAAGTGTCATGGCTGCGGCCCTGCACACGGTAACATATGCCAATCTGGTGAATATATCCAGACCGATGTCGGAGCAGTGTATCTAGCAAGTAGAAATTTTTTTTTTTTTACTTATTGAATTTCTTGAGAGTTATCTCCACGGCTGTGTAAGAACTCGCACCTTTTCATACTCACCGGGGTATAATATGAGACCACAATAAGGTAGTGTGGGGAAGCCTGCTGTCTGAGGCTACTATTGGTCTGTGGGGAAGCCTGCTGGCTGGCTGAGGATAACAATTTGTCTACATTTAACTTGTTGAGTTTAATGCGAGTTATCTATCAATAAGGTATTGAGGGGAAGCCTGCTGACTGAGGATAAACTATCGGTCCGCATTTTCTTGACAAAGTGTCCACTATTCGTGGTCTCTAGCGCCCACGGAACCAAAGTTAAACCCATACCCAAGGTACGTATACCCAGTAACTGTGACCCTAAGTATCCCGTCAACCCCCTGACCCTAAGTATCCCGTCAACCCCCTAATCCCGGAATGTGAGACCAGTAAAAACATAATTTCGTGAACAATCAGGGAAGCCTTGGACCGCTCTTGAGGTAATGTAATTATGAAGATCATTCAGCCTCTCTTGAGGTGCAGTAAGCCGAAAGTGAAATCCCGTAATGTAAAACATAAGTATGAAGGTCCTTGAGGTACTGTGAACCAAAATGCGAGGCAACATCCATCCCTAACCCTGATGTAAACCGAATAGTAACAGCCATAAACCGAATGTATATCCATGATTTTCGAATTGTAACTTTTGCTACCAATCTAGGGTAAAAACGCAGTTGAGGTAATGTCACTTAATTATGAAGGTCCTTCGGCTAAACTATAAGGTAAACGATGTAAACCCCGCAACAAATGTAAGGTAGTGCCGCTCAAGAGGTTATGTAACCTAATTATGAAGGTACTTCTAATTATGAAGGTACTTCAACCTCTAACCATCCACGATGTAAACCCTGCATTGTAACATCCATAACCCAAAGGTAGGCCCTGGAATTTTCTTTTTTTTTTTTTTTTAAATAAACCCCTGTTAAAGGCCAATTCTAGTCACCCTCCATCATCCATAACCCGAATGTAGACCCGGATTTACAAGATCAATAAACTCTATGTAAGCCCTATGTAGCGCCCGATTCCAGTCGCCATTCATCCGCACCATAACACCCTTCATAACATTAGTAAAACTGAGCGTTCGTTCTTACCTCCCAGATGTTGATACTCCTTGCTGAGTAGGGGACTCCTTACGTTCTTATGTTCCTGATGCCTGCGAATGTAAGCTGGTCCCAAGGCTAAGGTCTCCGGTAATAAGGTAATTAGCGAGGTGGTAAGTAGCATGGCCGTGTAGCTGATGAAGAGAGTTGAGTGATGCAAGCAAACAGTTAATAGAGGAGGTACGTACACATCTGTTGTCAGTAGCATCACCCCGTATAAGGGCCCGGTATGGTCAAGGAGACCTCAAGGAAGGTAAATGAGGGCTCAAGGCCTACGTCTTTCTTCCCATTCAAGGTCGTAAGCACGGTGGTATGTGTTGCCGATGAAGAGTGAGTGAGGCACGAAAACAGTTAATACATGAGGTACGCATGAAGTGAGGGCCAGACCACCCTTGCCTGTAGCACCCCGTATAAGGGGCCGCCATAGTCATGGAGAAAACTCGAGGAAGCCAAATATGAGGCTCGATTGTAGGATTCAGGGAGGATGAAAGTCTTGAGTGGTGGACTGATTTTGTTAAGGATGGTACCTAGATGCGTAACCCTGGCGTGCTTAAGATGAGGAGCTGCTCCTGGCGGCCAACTCATGGGCGCCCTTACCCGGGAATGATCCATAGAAGCGATCCGTTGTTAGTCCCATCCTAAGGCCACTCGTAGAGGACATAGTGATTCGTTGGATAACGTAGTAATGATGAAGCAATTATGAGCTAACATTTATGATGTGGAAAGGCTGGGATATGAAAGCAGATATCATTGTGTGTCTCCCATAACCTCTCATAGAAGAAGTTGGTGGCTAAGGAAAGGGGTCTTTCTTTGTAACTCCACCAATCGGGACTCTCCAGCATGAGTTGAATCTCTCGGTCACAAGATAAATAGATAATGGTTACAGCAGATGGGCAGCCTAGGTGGTCCTGATGGGTTTCCCTCGCTTTTCCGGTTTATTGAAATACAGGGGACACATCATGGAGTGCCGTATATAATAGTTCCTATGTAAAAAGGGGGCAAACTGCTTCTTACAGAGGAGCAGACTCGCCGAGGGACGGACGTGATAGGCCACTTGGGGCCGGAAGGCCGAAGGGTGTGAAATTCCTGGAACGGCCTCCCAGTGGAGTTGATAAAGATCACAACTGTATATGAATTAAAGGAAGCATGGGACAAGTACATAGAGTCTTACAGGGAATAAAAGAGACTGTATGGCATGGATGGGCAGAATGGATAAGCCATCTGATCTTTCCATGCTTATCACGTGGAAGTGTAAAGTAATGGATGTCAGTAAGCACAGGATGTTCGGGGCCGTACTTAGAGAGACCCCCCAGGAAAGAGACTTGGGAGTTCTGCATGATAAGTAGATGAAGCGACGACGAAAAAAAAAGGGGGGGGGGGGCAAACCGAATGCTAGAACTTGAAGGAATCAGTACTATAGGCATGGTGTGTCCATACCTGTAGTACTGCATCCAGCACTGGTCGCCATGCATGAAATGACACGGTACTGCTCAAAAGGGTCCAGAAATGCGACAAAGATGGTTACTTGGTAGGAGGAGGTGCCGTACTGTTAAAGAGTACAGAAAATCGTCCTCTTGTTTCTCAAACAGAGGAGACTGAGAGGGGACATGATCGAAACATTCAAGGTGCTGAAGGAAATAGGCTTAGTAGATGAAGAACGAGCGGGCACTCTCTATAATCGAAAGGGGATAGGTTCCATACGAACAGCAGGAAGTTCCTCTTGACCCAGAGAGTGGGAGAATACTATTCCGGAGTCTGTCATAAGGGAAAACACCATCTATGTATTCAGGAGAAAGTTAGACGAGTTCCGCTTAACCGGAACATATGCGGTGGACTGCAGGGCACGCTGGACCGCCGGTCCGACCCAGCAGCTGCAAATCTTATGTTCTTAACTTCGGTGCTAAATTAATAAATGAAAACATACATATGTGAGAGAACAATAAAGGCAGTTGTGTGAGAAAACAAGGGTAACATGAGTCCCAAAATTATTTTATTTTATAATTTTTTTTTTATTTTTTTTTTGGAAACTTAATAAGAAACTACCCCATAATACTATCTGTCCAAATTGCTAGCTATTAGATTTAAATCCCCAGGATAAGAATTATAGTATCATTATAACATGATGATTGGACAGATGGCTAGGCTAGACATAACCCCGAAAAGCATAACATCTCACTAAAACAGCAGTGAATGCAGGTTCCCTACCTTTAAAACAGGCTGTGGCTTCCCCATGTCTTTCACAATATCAGACTATGGATTTTTCCTCCAGGAACTTGTCCAAACCTTTCTTCAAACCAGCTACGATATCCGCTCTTACCCCATCCTCTGTACACATTAGGTCTTCTTTTGTGTCTCTGCCACTTTATGCCTGATTTAGTGGGTTTTATTCCTTTGGAAAATGCTTGTCAGCTGGTCTCTCATACAAAACTATTAAAACCTAGCTTGGCTATGAAGATAAACCATCTCATATGTTCACTTGGATGTGGTACAGTCAGGATTGCTTAGCCATTTTATTAGTAAATGTAGACTTTGAGAGCTCTCATTGAAAAGGTTTCTTAACTACTAGCTAACATTTCTAAAGATCTGTAGCTTAATTTTAGCTCGAGTTTTAGTAAAAGGAACGGCTTATCACAGGAGCAGAGCTGGCAAAAGTGCACTCAGATTCTTGCCAAACGCAGTAGGGACATTTTAGTGCCCATTCCAGTTTGTTGTTTTTTTTTTGTTTTTTTTTAATGCAAATCAGGCCTTTACTTGCTTGAAGCCCATCCAAATTGCTATGGTAGAAACTACATGTGACATGAATGTCTACAATCTTGTGAAATGCATACTGTTTTGATGTTAGAGAAACTATTTTACTCACATTGGTTTTTTTTTTTTTGGTTGTAATTTGGGATGGGGGAGCTGCCGGGTACGTTAAGTGAATGCGTGAGCTGAATTATTTGTGGGGTATCTCGGCGAGCCCCTCTGCTCGATCCAGCGTGATCACCAGGAGTCCTGCTGTGTGCACGCTGGGCCGGCGCGGTGGTGGCGGCGTGGCGATGAGGCTTGCGATTCCCAGCCCCTCTCATCCCCGCTCAGCCCGACTCTCCCATATCCTCAGACCGAAAAGGGCCAGAGACCTGGCCGCGCAGGGCCCCAGGCAGGAGACGCCGCGTGTACCGCAGGCCGACTCTCCATTTCGGCCCGGCCCCAGGTGCAGCCAGGATGCTGGCCAGAGCACAAAAATGCCGCGTGTGCGGCGGCCATACTCCCCCTCCCACCTGGAGACAAGGTGCTGCGCCACCGGAGACGCCACCACCCTTTCCGTGATGCACAGCCTAGACCGTCTGCGCAAACTGCACCCGTCCACGGCTGGAGACTCCCACTGGCATATGTAGCAGCCCATATGAGACGCTCTTACCTCACATCTCGGAGGGATCTGGCAGGCCGCGGTACAAAGGGGGTGCGACGCGACTCACTCCGTGCGTGACTGCATGCTGGAGCAGAGTGAACCGCCTCGCCCCAGGGATTCCATTCGGCGATGCCCTGAGGGAGACATTTGGAGACAGGCTGCAAAGGTCTCCCGCTACCTCCCTTCCGCTGCTGATGGGTGGGGAAATGCTCCTGGCCGCGTGTGCAGCGGCCCAACGTCCCAGCCCACACTTGGCTCACGGATACTGGAGCCGGAGGCGCCCTGAGGATGCCCTGCCGACTTCTGGCTCCGCGGGAGCACTCTAGTAAGGTGAGAAGAAAACAAATGTTTCTGTAGTGGGTGAGCGGGAGGGAAGTCGCGTCGATCTCCCTGGACCGCCGTCGGGAAAAGGGGCGACCTCCTTTCCGCTTCCCCTTCTTCTCCTAACCCTCCCCCCCTCACCTCCCTCGCTGATTGGCGTTTCCCTATCCCACTCCCTTCCCCCTCCCTCCCCTCCTATCTATTCGCTCCGGCTTCGGCCGATTTGGCCTCGCTCCTCCCTATATGGGATCGGAGCTTGTTCTTTCTATGCTTTCTTGAATTCAGACACAGTCTGCTCTACCACTTCTAATGGAAGATTATTCCACGCATCTACCACCCTTTCTGTAAAAAAAAAAAGTATTTATTTAGATTATTCCTGAACCTATCACCTCTTTACCTCATTCTAAGCCCTCTCACTCTGGAGTTTCCTTTCATTTGAAAGTCTTGCCTCACGTGTATTTATGCCACTTAGGTATTTAAGTGTCTCTATCATATCTCCCCTCTCCTTGCTTTCCTCCAAAGTATATATATTGAGATATTTAAGTCTGTTCTGTACACCTTAGATTGTAGACCAGGGGTGTCCAACCTTTTGGCTTAACTGGGCCATATTGGCTGAAAAAATGTTTCTGGGGCCGCACAAACATGCAAATGCTGCAGCAAGACAGAGGAGGGAGCCGGCAAGACGGTAAATACTCGGGGGCAGCAGAGGAAAACACTGCATCGCCCTCGACCGGGGCCGCACAAAATACTTCACGGGGCCGCATGCGGCCCTCGGGCTGCAGGTTGGACACCCCTGATGTAGACCATCAACCATTTTAGTTACCTTCCTCTAGACCAGTGGTTCTCAACTTTGTCCTGGAGGACCACCAGCCACTCAGGTTTTCTGGATAGCCCTAATGAATATGCATGGGGCAGATTTGCATGCCTGTCACCTCCATTATATGCAAATATTTCTCATGCATATTCATTAGGGCTATCCAGAAAACACAACTGGCTGGTAGTCCTCCAGGACAGGGTTGGGAACCACCGCTCTAGACCAACTCCATCCTGTTTATATCTTTTTGAAATTGTACAGTACACAATATTCTAAATGAGGTCTCACCAGAGTCTTATACAGTGGCATCAAAATTTCCTTTTTCCTACAGCCATTCCTCTCCCTTTGCACTCAAGCATCCTTCTAACTGTTAGAAGGATGCTTGAGTGCATAGGGAGAGAACTGTTGCCATTACCTTTTCAACCTGTTTGACCACCTTAAGATTATCATACTCAAGTCCCACTCCTCTTTTGTTCACAAAAGTTCTTCACCCCCTAAACTGTATTGTTCCCTCGGGTTTCTGTAGCCCAAATACATAACTTTGGGAGGAGTCCACTTGTGACAGAAGGGTTGACCTACTACAAGGTCTCCTAAACATCAGATAAGTGCCAGAATCTATCTTTTGCTATGAGTACCACTTTATAAAAAGTTTCCCAACTCAACCATCTGTTGAAGAATTCATTCTTTGTGTTGTTTCTTTTTCTCCACAGTGTAACACCCAGTACTGTGAACCAGAATGAATCAACTCAGGTAAGTATAACACCCTTCTCAGAGTCTTTTCTCTCCTTTCCCATGTAAATGGTTGAAATGCACTTATTTGTAGACCTTTCTTGATGGGACTTTAGTCTTTCTTGTGTGGGGGCATGGATATCACACCACTGTTCTATTCACTCTTATAAGTCTCCTGTAACTTTTTCTTAAACAGAATAACAGGATACAAAACCCTGAATAAAACTGTAGGCAATTCCCTATTTAGTTACCTCTTCACTTGTTTCCCTATGCTAAACCAGGGCACTCTTCATATCCCTTTTCAGGATACATCAAACCCAACTCACATACTATTCAGGCCCATGAGCGCACAGTCACACCAGTGCCACCCAAGGTCATTTGTATCAGTTCCTGTGGGGTCCTTTTACTGAGGACACACTAGCCATTTTAGCACATACTAAATGCTAACATGCCCATTGTAGTCTATGGATGCATTAGCATTTAGCGTGGGCTAAAACGGCTAGCGTTTCTTAGTTAAAGAACCCTTTTATGTACACTAATCATAAACATTTCCAAAGAAATTCTATATTTTCTCCCAAAGCATACACCTATCACTCTAAACTTTCATTAAAAAACATTCTTCCTTTCTTCATACAAATTCTGTTACACACAGTCACAATAGGGTTTCTCATATACGAGCCACCCTGCAACACACCCATTCTCATCCAGTTTTTCAACCCTTCTGGCCAACTGACAGCAAAGCTGTTTCCAAGGCAACTAAGCTCTGGCTGGTTTCAGCTGACCAATCAGAACTTGGTGTATAGAACATTCAGTATTTTTCAACTAGAAATATAAAAAATAGAGAAAATAATGTTTTCAGGTATATTAATGAAAGAAGGAAGACGAAAAATGGAATCGCAAGACTGAATGAAGCTATAAACTGTTTTGTGGAGAATAATGAGGAAAAAGCAAATGTGCTAATCAAATACTTCTGTTCTGTGTACATGGAAGAAAATACTGGAGAAGAACTGCAATCAACTGGAAAAGTTACATGTGTGAATGGAGTAGATTTGTTCAATAAATCCCAGGAGATGGGAGAGGTTCTGTGGGACTGTAGAAGTGTGGAAGTGGTCCCTCTTCACAAAAGTAGTCACAGAGATGAAGCAGGAAACTACAGAAACATAGAAACACGATGGCAGATAAAGGCCAAATGGCCCATCCAGTCTGTCCATCTGCAGAAACCATTATCTCTTTTTCTTTCTAAGAAATCCCACATGTCTATCCCAGGTTTTCTTGAAATCAGACACAGTCTCTGTCTCCACCACCTCTACCAGAAGACTGTTCCATGCATTTACCACCCTTTCTGTACAGGCCTCACTTATATTATTAGAAAAATAATGGAAACATTGCTGAAGGAATGGATTATGAATTTCCTAGAATCTAATGGGTTACAAGATATGAAACAACATAGTTTTACTTAAGATAAATCATGCCATACATATCTGATTGAATTATTTGAATTGGTTTGAGGACGTGCGCTAGACGTACTTTACTTAGATTTCAGTAAAGCCTTTGAACAAGCTTGACAGGCTGAAGTTAGGACCCAAAGTGGTGAACTGAATTAGAAACTTGTTGATAGACAGATGTCAGAGAATGGTGGTTAATGGAATTTTCTCGGAGGAAAAAAAGGTAAGTAGTGGAGTGCCTCAAGAATCAGTACTAAGGCTAATTCTATTCAATATGTTTGTGAGCGACAATGTCGAAGGGTTAGAACAGGGGTAGGGAACACTGGTCCTCGAGAGCCATAATCCAGTCGGGTTTTCAGGATTTCCCCAATGAATATGCATTGAAAGCAGTGCATGCAAATAGATCTCATGTACATTGGTGGTGGTGAGGAAAATGGTGACCGAATTCAAAAAAGCATGAGAGGATCACAGAAGATCTCTAATTAGAATATGAATGGTATAAATTGAATTAAGACTGGGAAGGCTTCAATGCAAGCCCGAGCAATTTGGAACATGAGGATGTTGCTGGTCAGACTTTCATGGTCTGAATTAGAGAATGACACGGGGAAAAAATCTGTCCCCGTCACTGCACCGTCCCCGGCCCACCATCCTCTGCACCGCCCCGTCACCGCCGTTCCCTTCACCGCCCCGTCACTGTCACCACCATCCCTTTCACCGCCCCGTCACCACCACTGCCATCCCATTCACCGCCCCGTCACCGTCCCCGTCTAGCACCCATCTTCTTCCCTCCGCTCCCCCATAGTCTGGCATCTGTCTTCTTCCCTTCCAGCGTCTTCTCCCCACTCTGCCTTCCACATTTCCTTTCAGGGTCTGTTCCTCTCTACCCTCTTTCAATGTCTGTTCTATTCCTTTCCACCATCACCCTTCCCTCCCTCCTTACCATCTGTTCCTTTCTACCCCCCTTCTTTCATATCTTCTATCAGTCCCCCCACCATCACTAGCAGTCTCTCTTCTCCCTTACCATGAGCAAATAGAACTTCTGAAAATTGTATTGCTGAGGCATTATTTCTAGTATGCCTTTTTTTCCAGATGGATAATGACATCAATTTTATAATTCTTACTGTCTGCTCTGATTTCATTCACAATTTGGTTTGTGTTTTGTACCTGAGGATTCCATGAGGCATTTAACCTTTTCCTGTCTCTTCTGTGATTTCAAGTTTATTCCTTCAATAATGGAGTCTCAAGGCAGTAGCAGTTTTCTATTTTGGGCTCTTTTGACATTGTTTAAGGGATTTCTTGTACATTTGGTGCTGGTCTTCTTTGATGAGGTCACTTCAGAATCTATTTCCAAGGAAGAGAAACTTTTTCCCTTTCACCCCCTCCTTCCTTGTGTGAGCCGGAACACGCGGTCCCCGCAAGCAAGTAATTTTATATCATTTTCATTCTATTCATTCATAGAAATTAAAGTCTAGATAATGCCAGTCACATAACAAAACATGATTTTACAAAAATAATTCCCTGCACAGTCAAGCCTGCAAGGATTACTAGATGTCTTTCAGCAGCTCCCTCCCCCTTACCTTTGTGGCCAAGTCAAAATGATCTACCAACAATAAAATTTTAAAAACACAAAGCATGCTGTACGCAGAGAAAATGTTAATTATCATTTATATTCCGCGGGTTTTCAAAGAGGTCAAGGCAGATGACTTTATGCAATGTCACCTCAGTAACAACTATACAAAAATAGACAAATATTCCCCCTCCCTTTTTACTAAACTGCGATAGCAGTTTTTAGCGCAGGGAGCTGCGCTGAATGCCCCACGCTGCTCTCGACGCTCATAGGCTCCCTGCGCTAAAAACCGCTATTGCGTTTTAGTAAAAGGGGGCCATAGTGCAAATATAGAAACATAGAAACATAGAAAGATGACGGCAGAAAAGGGCCAAGGCCCATCAAGTCTGCCCACTCTATAGACCCTCCCCTTAAGATTAGCCAATGTTTTGCCCTGACCCATGTAGGGATCCCACATGGGCGTCCCATTTATTCTTAAAATCTGGCACGCTGCCTGCCTCGATTACCTGTACTGAAAGCTTGTTCCATTGATCAATCACTCGCTCCATGAAGAAATACTTCCTGGTGTCGCCGTGAAATTTCCCGCCCTTGAGTTTGAGCGGGTGCCCCCTTGTGGTTGAGGGGCCTCTGAGAAGGAAAATGTTATCTTCCACTTCTATACGTCCGGTGACGTATTTAAACGTCTCAATCATGTCTCCCCTCTCCCTGCGTTCCTCGAGAGTGTAGAGCTGCAAATTGTTTAGTCTTGCTTCGTACGAGAGACCTTTAAGCCCTGAGACCATTCTGGTGGCCATCCTTTGGACCGACTCGACCCTCTGCACGTCTTTGCGGTAATGTGGCTTCCAGAATTGCACGCAGTATTCCAGATGAGGTCTCACCATGGTCCTGTACAATGGCATTATGACAGCAGGCTTTCTGCTGACGAAACTTCTAGGGATGCAACCCAGCATCTGCCTTGCCCTTGAGGAAGCCTTCTCCACCTGATTGGCAGATTTCATGTCTGCACTAATGATTACTCCTAAATCTCGTTCCGCTGAAGTCCTGGTCAAGGTCTCCCCGTTCAAGGTATAAGTTCTGCACGGGTTTCTGCTACCTAGGTGCATGACCTTACACTTCCCAGCATTGAAGCCCAGCTGCCAGGTTGAGGACCAGCATTCCAATGTACGCAGGTCCTGCGCCATACTATCTTGTAAATTACTCTTGCTTACCATATTACATAGTTTGGCGTCGTCGGCGAATAATGTTATTTTACCTTGAAGCCCTTGAGTCAGATCTCCTATGAATATGTTGAAGAGGAGCGGACCCAAGACCAAGCCCTGTGGCACCCCGCTGGTCACCTCCGATGTCTCAGAGAAAGTACCGTTAACCATCACCCTCTGAAGTCTGCCACTCAGCCAATCATTGACCCATGCCGTTAGTCTCTCCTAACCCCATCGATTTCATCTTGTTTAACAGTCTGCGGTGTGGGACGCTGTCAAAAGCTTTACTGAAGTCTAGGTACACTATGTCCAGTGAATCTCCTTCGTCCAGTCTTTTTGTTACCCAGTCAAAGAAGCTGATGAGGTTTGATTGGCAGGACTTACCCTTGGTGAATCCATGTTGATTGGGGTCCCGTAGATTCCCTTCGTCCAAGACCGTGTCCAATTGGCGTTTGATCAGTGTTTCCATGAGTTTGCATACTATCGATGTCAGACTCACCGGTCTGTAATTTGCAGCCTCTGTCCTGCAACCCTTTTTGTGCAGAGGAACAACGTTAGCTGTTTTCCAGTCCAAGGGGACTGTCCCTGTACTCAGTGAGAGATTGAAGAGCACGGCTAACGGTTCTGCCAGGACATCACTTATCTCCCTGAGCACTCTGGGGTACAGATTGTCCGGTCCCATGGCTTTGTCCACCTTAAGTTTTGTTAGCTCAAAGTAAACCTCGCTGGGTGTGAATTTAAAATTCTGAAACGGGTCTTTTGTGTTTGACTGTGGCTTCAGTTGAGGGCCGGACCCTGGCGCCTCGCAGGTGAAGACCGAGCAGAAGTATTCATTCAGTTCATTCATTCATTCAGAAGTATTCATCTAGTTTGGCCTTTTCGGGATCCGATTCTGCGTAATTCCCGTCCGTTTTTCTCAGGCGTACTATCCCGTCTGTGTTTTTTTTCCTGTCACTGATATACCGGAAGAAGGATTTGTCCCCTTTCTTAATGTTGTTTGCTAGAGTTTCTTCCACTCGAAGTTTGGCCTCCCTGACTGCCGTTTTGACCTCTGTGGACTTGATCCTGTGTAGCAGTTGATCTTCGCTTTTCCCCGTGCGTTTGAAGGAAGCAAATGTGTTTTTCTTCTCCTTAACGAGACGTGAGATCTCTGCGGTGAACCACTGGGGTTTGTCTTTTCTTCGCCGTTTATGTGATGATTTTATGTAACGGCCGGTTGCCTCGTGTATGACAGATTTCAGGGATGACCACATATCCTCCACATTCCCTGTCTCAGTTTGGTCCTGGAGCGCCTGATGGACGAAAACTCCCATGCGTGCAAAGTCTGTTCCTCGGAAGTTGAGTACCTTTGTTTTAGTGTTTGATCTATGGAAACCTTTCCTCAGGTGGAACCATACCATGTTATGATCGCTGGAGGCTAGCTTATCTCCCACGAAGACTTCTGAGATGCTTTCCCCATTGGTGAGTACTAGGTCAAGGATCGTTTGGGCCCTAGTGGGCTCCATTACCATTTGATTGAGACGTGCTCCCCTTATGGAGGCTAATAGCCTCTTGCTGCCGCTGGTTGTTGCTGAAGGTGTGTTCCAGTCTACATCCGGCATATTGAAGTCTCCCATTAGTACAACGTCCCCCCGTAGAGTGATATTTTCTATGTCTTCGATTAGTTCCGTGTCCTTGTCTTCCGGTTGTCTTGGAGGTCTATATACTACACCAAGATACAGGCATATTTCTCTCCCTCTGGCCAGGTTCACCCAGAGGGATTCCCCGGTGTACTTAACATCCGTGATTCTGGTGGTTTTGATGCCTTCTTTAATGTATAGTGCTACCCCTCTGCCTAACCTGCCCTCTCTGTCTCGACGAAGTAAACTGTAACCCGGTATAGCCATATCCCACCCATGAGAGTCCGTGAACCAGGTCTCGGATATCGCCACCACATCTAGGTCGGCATTCACTATCTCGGTCTCCAATTGCAGAATTTTATTGCCTAAACTGTGTGCAATGACATACATGGCCCTCCATCCCTTGTGTTTGCTAGGGCTGTCATGCGTATTATGGGTGCTTACCTTGGGCTCAGAAGAGCGGTTGTGTCTCGCCTCCACAGGATGATTCCTTACTGCTCTGGAATGTGAGTGGATACCCTCCCCCAACTTACCTAGACAGCAGATATAAATTCTCAAAACGGACACATTTTGATCACTAAGTTGAAAATAAAATCATTTTTCCTACCTTTTTGTCTGGTGATTTCATGAGTCATAAGAACATAAGAACATAAGAACATAAGTCTCTGGTCCTTCTTCTGGTCCTTCTTCTTTCTTCTCCTGCCCCCCCCCTCTTTCTTTCTCTCTTCCCCTGGCTCCCCTCTTTATTTCTGCCTTTCTTTCTCTCTCCCTCTGGCCCCCCTCTTTATTTCTGCCTTTCTTTCTCTCTTCCCCTGGCCTCCCTCTTTATTTCTCTCTCGCCCTGGCCCTCCTCTTTCTTTCTGCCTTTCTTTCTCTCCCTCTTGACCCCCTCTTTCTTTCTGCCTTTCTTTCTTTCTCCCCCTGACCCCTCTTTATTTCTGCCTTTCTTTCTCTCTCCCCTTGGCCCCCCTTTATTTTTCCTTTCTTTCTCTCTCCCCCTAGCCCCCACAAAGCCATCGTGCCAATTTCTCCACTTCCACGATTCTTTCCCTACCCTCACCCCCAAGCCAGCAGCCGATATCTCCCTGCTCCTTCCCCGATGTCCTGATGTCCTGAACTTCATCGGGCAGCAGCAGCATTCACAATTCACTGCTGTTGCCCGCTTCAGGCCTTCCTCTCTGTCGGGTCCTGTCTTCATGAAAACAGGAAGTAGGCAGGACACGGCAGAGAACAAGGCCTGAAGCTGGCTACAGCAGCGAATTGTAAACGCTGCTGCTGCCCAAAGGAGGTAATGAAGCACGAGGCAGACCACTTCTCCCCCCTCCCAGCCGAACCCCCGCTGACACTCCTATCTCCCCCCTCCGTGAACCTTTCCGACCCTCCCAGCGAGAGCAGCAAACCTCCTTCGCGGCTTTCTCCTCCCTCTGCCGCGTCACTGATGACGTCATCAGTGATGTGGCAGAGGGAGGAGAAAGCCGACACTACTGGAGGGAGGTTTGCTGCTTTCGCTGGGAGGGTCGGAAAGGTTCACTTGGGGGGGGAGAGATAGGAGGGTCAGCGGGGGTTCGGCTGGGAGGGGGGAGAAGCGGTCTGCCTCGGTGCTCCAAGGCCTGGCACCATTACCTTTTTCGCCCCTCCCGCCCCCCTCTTGGTACGCTACTGCTCTCCAGCTCTCCTTAGTTTGCCGGTTTTCTTTTTTGGCGACCGGCACGCTTTCAAAGAGCCGCGCACGCGCAGCTGCTCAAAGTTCAATCTTCTGCTCTGCTGCAACCTCCTGTTTCCAGTTGGGTGCGCGGCTCTTTTGAAAGCGTTCCGGTCGCCGAAAAAGAAAGCCGGCAAACTAAGGTGAGGTGGAGAGAGGAAGCTGGTTAAACGATTGAGCCAGCGTGCGGGTGGGCGGGTGGGAGCTGCGGGGACCACACGATCCTTTATGCCTCACTGCGGTGACAAGACCATTCACCGTTCCACGGGGCGGTGATGGCCTTGTCCCCGTCCCCGCAGAGGCTGCTAATTTTCATTCCCTGTTTTTGGCGGGTTACCCGCGGCTAAACGCAGTAGCCGCGGGTAAACTGCCACCGTATCATTCTCTAGTCTGAATCCCGCAAATAATGAGATGGTTTAAATAGGCTGGAATGAGCTTTGACGGCAACTCCAGTAGTTGGAATCTAAGGATAGTAGTGGGTGGAAATCTAAGGTCTATGGCCTAGAAATAACATAATTTCCATCTTATATACTGGATCATTCCAGCAAGGACTCGAGCTGGTTAACAAAGTTTAAAATAATATAATAGAAAACAATAAAGAAGGTAATAGAAAAATTTTCAATAAATTAGATCAGTAAAACTGATAAATTAGGACAGTTAAACTTTTTGAAACCTGTTCAAGTCCCATGTAATTAAAAACATAGGAAAAGTCTGAGCCATTTAGGAAATAAAACCATTTTAAAAGGTGCACTTCTTCCTAATAAACTTAGAGGCAGATTCACCCACAGCTTGAGTAAGTCTACATATTTATCCATTAGAACATCAAAATTTGCCTTATATGCATCAGTCACCTTGACAGTTAAGTACCAGTAAATACCCAAATACTTAAGGTTTTTAGTCTACCTTCCATAATGGGAATGCCTCAGCCCAATCCTCATAAGAATATCCCCCCAGATTCAACACTAAGCCAGATACCCTGCCGTGTTGATTAAATAAATCCAGAACATGTTCCAGAGACCTGGAACTGGTTACAAGTAGCAAATGCCATACTTTTGATTTCCTCCTTTCCCACCCAGAGGCCTGGCACCCCTTGCCCACTCTTAGCTTCATTACCAAAGGCTATAACGAAATAATAAATAAAAGAGGGGAAAACAGGCATCCCTATCTGGTCCTCCTCCCCAAAGGGTAAAAACAGATAAAACCCCAGTGACTATCACTGAAGTTGTAAGTTTATTATACAACAACTTAATCATATGAAGAGAGGGACTCACCAACCCTTATTTCTTGAAAGCTTGAATAGATATGACTAGGGAACATAATCACTTTAATCATGACATTTTTTTGTTTGTTTGTTTAGTTATAATTTTTCACAATAATTTTCACCAGCATTAACTTGTTACAGAAATACAGAGTCAGGCAAAATTATTAAAAACAAGATAATTCCCAAACCAAATTAAAAGGAAATATTAATTAAAAAAATTATTTCATTCCATTATTCTTAAGTTGAAACAATTAACTTCTTTCTTAGACCTCAAAAAGAAAGAAAATTGAGAGAATCAAGAGGTAATGAGATAAGGAGATCTCTTCTTATGCAACAAATTACATTAAATGTAAAGGCTTAACGTGTTCAATAATTCTCCGTTTACATTCAAACTTCTAGCTGCCTTCAACTATGAATTAAGTTCTTAACTTCCAAAAAACTTCAAAGTTGCTCAGGAACGAAGAAAACATATCTAACTAAACATTTACTTTTCTACGATCTTGTGTTGTTTTTACCACATCTGGAAGAATCCATATTTTTTGACCGAAGAAAGGGTTTTGAGAAGAGCGAAAATATAGCCTCATTATTGCATTCAAATCTTGCTCAAAAATAAAAGAAACAAGCAATGTGCCCCTATACTCAATTTCTTCCTAAGAGCTCTCCAAAATCTGAGTTATATTATTTAAGTCAATAGGTTGTTGTCCCTCAGCTTGATTAGATTCAGTATATTCGATAGATTGGAGGTAATGAATCCGGGGAAAACTTCAAGTTCTCTAACAAATATTTTTTTAAACATATCCAAGGGTATAATTGCAAAACCTTTAGGAAAATTCAGGATTCTTAATTGAGTCTTCTATTGAAGTTCTCAATTTGTTCCATCTTTCTTTGAGAGAAAATTTTTTCCTTGGCAAAATTATCAGATAAACTCTGCAATGAGGCAATCTCTTTATCAATTTGATCAAATTTAGTTGTTTCCAATTTTATATTTTGTACTGCTGCTGAGAGATTATCTAGTTTACTCACGATAGCTGAGATTTCTGTAGCTGATTTAGTAATGGCTGCTTCGAGTTTTTGGAGGACCATCCAAATGTTGTCCAGTGTCACCTTCGGGGAACCGAGAGATTCGGGTCTTTGCTTAGTTGTAGACTCAGTTTCCTGATCCGAGGTAGTCTCCCCACTGCATGGGCCCATCGGGTCCTTCTGGTCTTCATCGTACATGCTCTCAGCCTCTTCCTGCACTGGATTAGGTGGCAAATGCACAGCCGGTGGGGATAAAGATATTTTGAGCCCCGAAGTTCCTGAGGCTCCTTCCTCGGGTGCAAATACTGCGGTAGCCCCTCCTGAGATAGACAGAGAGCACGGAATAGCGCATGCTAAAATGCCGCACGTGCTAGCCGCTACCACCTCCTCTTGAGCAGGTGGTAGCTTTTCAGCTAGCGCGTGCTATAGCGCGCACTAATCCGGTGCATGCACTAAAAACGCTAGCGCACCTTCGGAAAAGGAGCCCTTAGTGCGCCTTTGTAAAAGAGGGCCTCAATCTATCTAGGAGGAGAGTGTGGCTTAGTGGTTAGAGCTACAGCCTTAGCACCCTGCGGTTGTAGGTTCAAACCCCAAGCTGCTCTTTGTAACCCTGGGCAAGTAACTTAATCCTTCGCTACCCCAGGTACATTAGATACACTGTGAGTCCATGAGGACAGATAGGAAAAATGCTTGAAGAACCTGTATGTAAACTGCTTTGAGTGTGATTGTAAAATGGCAAAAAGGCAGTATATAAGCCCCAATCCCTTTCCTAATTACCTGGGGCAATGGAGGATTACCGTATTTTCACGCATATAACACGCGCGTTATACACAATTTTACAAACCGTGCATAACCATGCGCGTTATACGCGTGAGCGCGTTGTACAAATTTTTTTTACATAGTTCCCCCCCGACGTCCGATTCATCACCCCGAAGGACCGCTTGCACCTCCACCCCGAACGACCGCTTGCACCCCCACCCGAAGGACCGCTCGCACCCCCACAGCCTCCCCCCTCCCCCTCCCGCATGGAGAAGCTGCCTACCATTGTTTCCGGATGCCAGTGAGCCCAGCTGCTTCCTCTGCCGGCGGTCCTGCCCCTTCTCTGAGCCCTGCGCTGCACTGCTTCCTCTTCCGGAGGTCCCGCCCTTTCTCTGATGTCATGCGGGAGGGGGAGGGGGGAGGCTGTGGGGGTGCGAGCAGTCCTTCGGGTGGGGGTGCGAGCGGTCCTTCGGAAAGGAGAGTCGGGGCGGGCGAGAGGAGAGTCAGGGCGGCGAGAGGAGAGTCGGAGCGGCGAACGGAGAGTCGGGGCGGTGAGAGGAGAGTCGGGGTGGCGAACGGAGAGTCGGGGCGGCGAGAGGAGAGTCGGGGCGGCATGCGCGGTATACGCGTGTGCGTGCTATAGTAAAAAATTTTAACATAAATTTCTGTTCCCCACACGCTTTACCCATGTGCGCGTTTTACACAGGTGCGCGGTATATGGGTGAAAATACGGTAAGTAACTTGCCCAGGGAAAAGAAATAAAAATTAAAAATTGACCTTTGGGTGCACTGTTTAAATTATTGTGTGTAAGCAAAAAGGAAGGGTCACTTGTACATTGAAGCTGAAGTATTATTTTCTCAAGCACTCTACAACAATGGTTCTTATTCTGAACAATAACTCAAAATGATGCAATTTGGTAGGAATATTTTATACCACAAAACAGTAATTTATTTCCATTATTGTTATTTGTCTCCTATCGATCCATTTATTTGCTACACACTGATGTTGATGCTTCTTTATTGCCATGCCTTATGCTAAAAATAAGTTTCATAACTCAATTTTGTCTGTCATTTTAGAAGGATACGGTTGTGTAAATGGTATTCATTACATTAGATAAGAAAAATGTTAGTCTCTGAAAGAAGCTTGTAAAGTCTAAATGTGTAGATGTATATATAATTCCATAAAGAGTTTTTTTCTTAAATCCAAGCCACAGTCATTAAAACACTGCTGTCACAGGATCAGACATTTCTGCGTAGTACGCTATTGGCTTTTACAATGCTATTTTGTCCACAAAAGTATGCACCATTTTTCTGTCCATGTCTTGATTCATTGATCCTGTAGAATTTTCACCTTTTCATCTTTAGCAAAGCAATCAGCATACATACATGTAAAATGTTGTTTATAGAACTAATGCTATCAATATGATTTTTCCCAGAATACGATCTCTCCAAGACTGTATTGAAGAGTAAATATTTTGACTGAATTTATTACGCTGCATGGATTCACCCTCAAGACTAATTAGTGCAGGAGAAAACATAAAATGATATGGGGTTGTTTACTTAAACAGAGACAAAGCCCTTCAGAAACTCATTTATAATGATGTTGCATCTGTCAACTTCCAGTAACAATTGAAAAACAGTTATGTAAAAAGTGAATTTGGCCATAAAATAACCATCCATTTTTAATCTTTTTTTCCCCCCATCTATTTTTCTAATTAAGCTTCTGATGCAGTTTAATACAGGATAAAAACCTTTCATCATGCAATTACTAATCAGTTCTATAGTGTTACTAGATATGGGCCACACTATACAGATGCATGAAAACAAAAACAAAAAAACAATCCCTACTTCATAAGGGGGGCTACCTTAAAACAGAGATATAGTGAAAACAGAGAGGAGCTAATTTTCAGACTGTGGGAGGCAGTCTGGATACCTTGCCATTGTCAGCGGCAAACCTGTAAATTCAATGCCTAGGCCACATCTAGCAACTGACATTGAATTTCTGGTGTATTTTTAGCTACGGTTGACATAGCCAGTCAAGCTGATATTCATCAGCTGACTGACTAAGTCCTAATGGCCAAAGACAGACCTACCATTTAGGCTTGGACGGCAACTTCAGCATTTGGAACCTTGGACAATACCAGGTGAACTTTACGGTCTATTTTCCAGAAATATCAAAGAAGAGACAAGTTAATTTAATCATTAATTTTAAAATATAACTAATGGGCAGACTGGATGAACCGTTCAGGTCTTTAAATGTCATCTTCAAATTTGCCTGCCTCTGCTTTAAAACCTTAACAGGCTCTTCCCCAATTTACCTGTCTGAACACCTTGAAATTGCAGGCCCCTCTCGCACATGAAACGCTTACCTGTTTACCTTTCCATCCCTAAAGGGCTGCCTCTACAAGAGATTCCTTAATAGATCCCTAGCATTCCAAGCGGGCAAATGGAACAAATGCCTAACCGCCCTCATTTCTAATTCCCCTCCCTACCAAATGTTCAGGAAGTTAATCAAAACCTATCTCTTTGACAAATTCCTCTGACTTCTCCCCTCCCTTTCTTCCTTGCTCCCTACATTGACCTTCGTTATGCCTCCTGACTCTCCGACTCCTCGGATCTTGTTAAGCTAACTAAACGGCCTATCAAAACTGATCGCCTAGTTTAACTAAATGTCCTGTTTTGTTACTCCTTTATCTTCAATGCCTGTCATGTATGTAACATCACTGTAAATGTACAGTCTTTTCATCTGTTAACCGCATTGAACTTCCATGGTATTGCGGTATACAAGAATAGTTATTATTATTATTACTATGTTACTATGATCAGCCAATGAATATTGGTGCTGAATATTAGAGGTTAGCCAGCTTAGCATTATTTAGCTGGCCAGGAGCTGTTTCTAGTCATCTAAATAATGCAAAATATTGGGTGGAGATAATTCAATTTAAGAAAAGTAGCCTAAAGACTGGTACCTAAATTTTGTGCGCTACGTGCACATTTTATAATAGCAATTAAGTATGTAATTGCCATTACAGGATATAAGCATAAATTGGCATTTACTCACCAACATTTAGGTGAGATCAATGACAAATGTGACTGATATTTTCTATAAAGTGCAAGCTAGAAGAGTTGAATACTTCAGTGCAGTTACACACTAGACAATTTATTTTGCACACTATATTGAACAGTGTCATAATTCACATATGTAACTGCACATTTGTGTAAATCTGCATCAGATAATGTCATGATAGTTGTCAACAATTAAGTGCCAATCAAGGCACCCCTCCCATACCTAAGGCCCCTCACAGTGCATCCTCCTATGGGAGGAGCCTTAGACATCTGGGCCAAGCAGGGCCTTAGGCCCCACCCCAGTGCATCCCAGGATACAAGTGAAGGGGAAGGCCTGCCAGCTGGAGGGATTGGGCATATCTTGAACCGGCCTTACTTCTGAAAAGTACGGGGGTCAGGGGGCTTAAGGGTGATGGGGTGGAATGTTGGGGTTTGGGGGTATTGGGGTAGGGTGTTTGAGGGTTCAGGGGTATCAGCAGGGAGTGGGCATTCCTCCTACCATGAGTGGGTATTTGGGGATCAAAGGGGTCAGCGGCAGGAGGAAATGAGGATCCTTCTTGCCAATCCATGGTGGGGTGTTGGGCAGTGTTAGGCAGGAGGGAGTGGGCATCCCTCCTGCAGATTTTGAGGGTAGGTGTGGGGGGGTTCTTTGCCACAGCCAGCTCAGCTGATTGCAGAAGGTATATTTTCACCGATGAGCTGAGCTGGCAGGACTCTCTGAAGTCACAGCTTCGGGGAGTCTTGTCAGCTCAGCTGATCATAGATTCCCTTGCCATGATCAGCTCAGCTGGCCACATCTACTTTTCACATCTGAAATGTAGGCCAGAATTTTTCAGGTCTACATTTCAGGTGTCTGTCACGGCTCTAGAGAGACACCTAGGGCCATGTAAGCTCACCCAAATCCACTTCCGGGTGAAGCCATGCCCAGCCTTGAGTGAGCATAGGTGTCTCTATGCGTCTTCCTATACCCACGACAAACACCTAAGGTATAGGTGTCCTGCCTTGGGGAGCTTTTTTCTAAAAATGTGTGTCCCGATTGGCTGTCAGATGGCGGTAGAATGCCTACCGCCGCCTACAATCAAGATATCTGTTTGTAGAATCAGCCCCTTACAGCATATTCATGCTGTCTTTTCATTTGCTAAAGATTGTTTATATAAAATATATTTTCAATTACAATTGTCATTTCAGGCAGCTACTTGGGATAAAAATTTTAGATAACCAGTTATGCTTCTCGTCAGGATTTTAGGAAATTGTTAAAAACCTATTACTTATAAAATTAAAGTTTGATGTTTTGTATTTTGCTGTGATTTTTAGTCCCCTTTTATCTTGCAAATTACATAGAACTTCAAGGTTTTGTGGTATATAACTAAATGTTTATGTTATCTTATATTATATGTTAGTGCTGGTTGCATGCAGTTATATATATATATATATATATATATATTTTATTTACACAGTTCACTATACTTGTTACAGAGAAGAACAGAAACGTATTGTCAAGGAGTTTCACTGTACCCACTTTTTCTTTTGATGTCTTCTATTAGAATGGTGGTCAATTGCTTTGCTACAAACTGAGAAGACAAGGCTCAGCCCTCTGAGGAAGGAGGCAGAGCTGAAAAATGTAGATGACATTCTTCTGTAAACAACTCATGGCTTTGCAGAGATAACCCTATGGAACAACACTCACAGACACATCAACCATAAATAAGATTATTGAGGTAAGAACCTAATTTTCCATTATAGATTATAAAATTATGGAGGTAATTCTATGAATTGCTGCATAGAATTATATGCCACCTACATGTATCTTAGGTACCCAAGAATGGGCACAAGACTCTAAGGTACAAAATTGTGCACAAATTCTATTATGAGAACTACAGGGGAGGCATGTACAGTACATAATAGGAGCATGGAGGGGAATTAGGCACATCTTCAAGTGACACATGTAACTTATAGTATACTATGATTTATGAGCATCACTTAACATTTGCAGGCATGCCTATTTACACCTGCCATTTATATGAAGCAAATGGTCACATCTATACTTAGGTGCACTTATGCTGCCTTACACTAGCATTCTATGATGACATCTTGGAGCACAGATGCCATTATAGAAGTGGCATTCAGCACTCAGCATTGGCCCATATAAATGGAGTGTCTATGACAATTGGTAGGATGAAATTGGTAGGAAGACAATTTGTAGGATACAGCAATTGGTAGGATGATAATTGGTAGGAAGACCCTACCAACTGTTGCCCTACCAATTGTTATCCTACTTCTAACCTCTACCAATTGTCAGAAATAGGAAGATGATCCCTGCCCCCTGCATACCCCCCACCCCCCCACACACACAATAAATGCTCTGAAGCTCATTCAATTCCTATAATCATCGGAGCATTTACCTCACCATCCTGCAGTAAAACTCTCTACCGCTGCTTGATAAAAGGAGCCCTAAGTGCTATATATCAGTACTTACACTTTTGTTTTCAAGCAACCTTCTTCTTTAAGCTGCAACACATACAGTATATTCAATCCTAATTGCTTGATTTCAGCTCTCCACTATTTATCAGGACCCCTGAAGAAGGCAAAGTTCTGCCAAAACATGTCCCGTGTAGGGTCCATTTTTGATTGCCATCCTTGTGAGCAATTAGTGTACTATGTAAACATTCTGGCATATTTTTTTATCTGCATTTAAGGTTTCACAATCTTGATGTTTTAATAAGACCTTTTAATCATAATAAACTTTGCATCAGATGACTCCTGTTATATCCATGGATGCTTGTTCCACCTTTGTTGTTTTTTGATATATCAGTACTCGACCAGCCAATTGCTGACTCCAATCCTAGAATGCCCCAAAATATCCAGTTTTCAGTTTGGCACTATATAATTATTTTCAGGGGCAGCAACAGGTTATGTGCCCCAGAAAATGACCGGTTAGCCCCAAACCGGCTATTTAACCAACCAGAAGCCAATTCTAACTGGTTAAATAGCTTTGAATATTGTTCCATTCTTTATACAATAAAAAAAATAATATGGAATGTGTCAAACTGTTTAAGTTAAAAATAAAAACTGAAAATTATGATCAATTGCACTAAAATGTTTTCTTATATATTCAATATAGATAACTACAATCAAGCAGAATGAAATATTTCTCAATTATATTTAAAAAATGAATAAAACTGTAATACAAATAGAAATGATTTCAGCCAGAATCCTTTTCAGTGTTATCTTGCAAAAAAATATGGCATATACGAATTAAATGGAGGTCTTATAGAAATAATGGCTCACCCCATACCTCATAGAGCACAGATGGAGAAGACACAGTAATAATAATATGCATCTGATGGGAATTTTCCCCCATTACTCCAAACAAAAGGAACAGTTTGGGCATGCCATTTATCTTATTTAGTTTCAGCTTCTTAAAATGAATGTCACAGAAGTGTATTTATGAGTATTTGCGGGTGTCTAAGTACCAATTTAAAATGGTACACATGCCGTTTTTGAGTTGAAGCATGGATGAACTTGAATGTCTCTAGGGCAAAGCAAGCAGACACTATAGAAATCAAAATGTCTGTGAACACTAGGGTTTTCGAAGCTGTAAATTCAGGTGAATATTCTGAGTTATCTTGCATTCCATTCAAAGGCTCACAAAGGCAGAGAACGGCACAAAAAAGATTGTTACGCTGTGTCTTTGTCATTCATCTTCTAATGTCATCTTGTGTGACATTTTGTCATTTGGGATGCATTAAATATAGAACTTCATAGAATGGCACAAATTAGATGTGGTTGCTATTGGCATTTTAAGATAAGATGGTACAATAACAATTTTCTTATTTTTTTTAATTGTCTGCCATTCAGAGAATGACATGTTTACAGGAAAGGATGAAGTAGTTCATCCATCCTATTTCTGTCTAAGTCTATATATATATTTTTTTTTATTTTTTTAATTCTTTATATCATTTTTCTTATGTTACATTCAAGTATAACTATAACTTGAAACAGATCCATAAATTCAAGGAAACAAGAAAAAAAAATTTACAGAAGGAAAAAGATCATCTATTATTTAGTCCACCATATTGAGAGAGATCAAAGGAAAATTATCAGTGCTCTACTTTGGAATGGATAGTCCCATAAACAGTACTTAAAGTGGAAAAGGACAGTTTGAGGTTTGCATCTATAACTGATATAGCCTGCCATAAGGCCTCCGTATCTATTTTTTCTGGCTTATCCAACATCCCAAATATGGTCTTAGTCCCACCAGAAGCACCTCTCACCTCTGCCCTGGTGTGGGGTAACTGTTGTTGTTCTCCAACCGCTCCAGCTCCAAACGAAGTTAGAACAGCTGACCCTTCATTGCTGAGGTCCGAAATCTCCCCTATGGGCATTGGCTCCTCAGACACTCCCAACAATTGGAAACATTCGAGTTCCAAGACAATTTTTCCCATTGAAAACAACAGAAACTGCATTAATCTCTTCCTTGGTCCCACAAACTCACATTTTTAAATAAATTCAACAGTAAACATACTTGTTTTGTTTTGTAATTTTTTATTCATAACTCTCTCAGATATTAACCAATGATAATACAGAACAGTAATTTTCAGTACAGTAATATAAAGAAACCAGTCTGTGAAAAGAAAGAAAAGCAAGAAAGCTGGACTTATTTTTGAAAGGCTTCTGTGTTGCTGGTCTTGTCTGCTGCTTCTTATTGTTTTAGACACTACAGCGCTGAAACTAGAGAACTGAACACAGGACAACTACTGTTCTCGCAATTCCAGAGCCCTGAAGAAATGATTATCTTATTGTGAAACATTGGCCATTGTCTAGTTTCAGCGCTATAGCATTTAAAACAATAAGAAGCAGTGGACAAGACCGGCAACACCAAAGCCTTTGTGAAATAAGTCCAGCTTGTTTTGTAATGTTTTATTTATAACACTCTTAGATACTGTATTAACCAATGATACTGTAATATAATACAGTAGAGTAATGTTCAGTACAGTAATTTAAAGTAACAAATGATTACCAATCATGATATGGAACTTGGAACATGAGGTAGATTATTGTTAGGAAGGCAAGTCACTTTCCAGATTAGCCTCTGGTGGTTCAAGTGGAGCTAGAATGTGAAAGCATGTGTTACCAGGCAGGTGTCTTCATTCTGCTCCTTTTTAGGCTCTTTGACAAAGTACCACTTGTAGAGGGCTTGGAATCACCTTCTGTGTTGACATTAGGTGGTTTAGGTATCTTCATTCTGCTCCTTTTTATGCTCTTTGCCAAGGTACCACTTGTAGAGGGCTTGGGATCATAGAAACATAGAAGGTGACGGCAGAAAAGGGCACGGCCCAACAAGTCTGCCCACTCCAATGACCCACCCGCTGTGTTGGCATCAGGTGTTTCAGATGGTTCTGGTGTCTCTATTCTGCTCCTTGTTAGGCTCTTTGCCAAGGTACCTCTTGTAGAGGGCTTGGGATCACCTTCTGTGTTGGCATCAGGTGTTTCAGATGGTTCTGGTGTCTCTATTCTGCTCCTTGTTAGGCTCTTTACCAAGGTACCACTTGTAGAGGGCTTGGGATCACCTTCTGTGTTGGCATCAGGTGTTTCAGATGGTTCTATTTACAAGGATAGCCACCCCAGCCTTATTTCCTACAGCAGGAGTGGAAAAACAATGCTTAACCCACTCCCCTTCCAACTTTTTTGGTCCCTTTATTAACTTTAAAAACTCTAAACTCTCAAGTTCTTTATTTGAATAAAGCTCAGAAGAATATAAAGTGTTATAAAAGTTCAAAAATTGTTTTAAAATAGTTCCAATTTGGGAGTAAGTTTCACCCTTCTCATCTGTGATAGCCACAATTTTTACTTTTCTTTTCTTTTTTTGCTTTAAGGTAATTAGCTAATAATCTTTCCGCTTTATTCGAGTTTCCATAATACAGAGCCTGTTGAGAAAACAAATCTTTCCTAGCCAATTGAGAGGAAATCTCATTGTGTTTATATTTAGCTTTTAAGAGGGCCTGTAAAGTAATTTGTTCCCATTTCAAGGACAATTGTAACTCCAAATTCTTAATATTTTGTTCCAAATTAGAAAATTGAATTTTTAGTTGTTTCCTGATGTGTGCCAAATATGATATGATTTGCCCCCTCATTTTAGCTTTAAAAGCATCCCACAATGTTTATAAAGAAATTTCTCCTTTGGCATTCAGTTGAAAGTATTCATTCATTTTTAATTGAAATTTCTCAAGAAAGTTTGAATCTGCAAGAATGTATTATTAAATCTCCAAACAGGTCTATTCCAATCTTGTTCAGCAAGTTTGAATTCAATCCAAACTTCAGCATGATCTGATAAAACGATTGTGTCTATGCCAGCTTTTATAAACTGCTCAGTTAGTTGATTTGAAATAAAAATATAATCTATTCTTGAAAACTATTTATGTACATGGGAGCAGAAAGAGAATTCCCAAGTATTAAAATGAAGAATCTGCCATATATTTTTCAAACCACAGGACTGCACTAAATTATCTAATCCCATTGATTTTATTAACTTACTGGGTTGTTTGTACAATGGATCCATAACAGCATTGAAGTCCCCAGCTACTATTAAATTAGATGAAGCCAGTGGTAGAATCAACTGTTGAATAGTTTTAAAAAAATTCAGCCTGGTTCAAATTAGGGGCATAGGTATTAAAAAGCATCAGGATATCATTCCCTGAGCTCATGTGCACTTCAATCCATCGTCCCATTGGATCTTCTGATAGTACTCTAAATGCAAATGAGCATTTTCTATTTACAAGGATAGCCACCCCAGCCTTATTTCCTACAGCAGGAGTGGAAAAACAATGCTTAACCCACTCCCCTTCCAACTTTTTCAATTCAATGGCAGACAAGTGAGTTTCCTGTATAAAATATATATTCACTTCCTGCTGTTTTAAGAAGTTAAGGGCTTTTTTTTCTTTTAATTGAATGGTTGAGCCTATTGACGTTCAAAGAAAATATTTTTAAAGCCATTTTAAGTATTTAAACCATGTTATTAAATAGTCTACTATTTTCCCTGTAAACATATAATAAGGTAAAAGTTCAACACACATCTAAGGACACAATGTAAACTCCCTCCCTCTCCCACCCCAACCCCCTCCCATTAAGCATCTCTTAAACTTGGGTGTGCTCATGACGGCTAGTGACCACCCTCCTCCCCCAGACAATCTATAAATTCTTCACATGGAATTCTTCTACATATGATTTTCATTGTTTAATTATTGTAGTAATCTGATGGCCATTCTGTAACCCCTTTAGTAATTAAATAAATAGTCAATTCATGAAACAATTCCCTATCTTGATATTAACCTATTATCATATTATGTATATCATAGGTAAACATTGATAAAGCAAATAGAATTGAAACCACAGTACAAATTACATATGCTGATAGATGCATGTAATCATGTAATTAATTCAAAATTGTCATTTATCAATTTATATTAATATCCTTCTTCCACTACCATATTATTGCAATGTCAAAAGAATATGAAATTCATTCATACAGTATTAATAAAATTCTTATTGTTAAAATTTATTTGATTGGTTTCCCCATTCAAACCAAAAACCAAACATACCATCTTACCATTCTTACCCCACATCGTATTAATTTATTTGTCATTCATACTTTCCAGTATATATGAACATATAATCCCAAAATACTCTGCATTCATGCGTCAAAGCTAATCCATGTATAAAAGTAACCAGACACAAGATTTCCCCATTCATATCTAAAACCAAACAAGCTATCTTACCATTTCTACATTTTCCCCTATTAAGCTATCCAAATCTTATCCATTAGCTTATAACCAGTGCTCCCTCTAAGCGGGCGGGTGGTGTGAGCAAAATTTTTTCCCCGTGCGCTAAAAATATCGGGCGCCAGCTCCAACTCGCCCGATTCTCCTCTCGCCGCAGCCTGCCATCTCCGTACGCCGTGCGCTGTGACGTGACATTGTGCGCTGCGAGGCAATATTTTGTGCCCCAGCGCACGCCAGCGCAGCTTAGAGGGAACACTGCTTATAACATAGTTAAATTAAATAATTGAATAAATCAATTTATGCAGAACTTTACTCTATAAAGCAATTCATAAAGAAAATAAAAATATCTACCAACATCAGTGACTTGCACAAGCCAATACACTATAGAATTATTGACCTCTAAATTAGCAGATAAGTATATTCATTCTAATAGTCAGTTAAGCTTACAATCCTTCACACTGTATCCAATTCCACTATCATACTCATTCAGTCTAGATCATCAATGTTTCCACTGGAGTCTTCATACTCCTCCTCGGTGTCAGGCTCTAATGCAGGGGTGTCCAACCTGTGGCCCAAGGGCCTCATGCGGCCCAGTTAAGTATTTTGTGTGGCCCCAGTCGAGAGCAATGCAGTGTTTTCCTCTGCTGCCCCCGGGTGTTCGCATGGGCATAGTATAGCATATATTACATTGTGAGATTTACAAGTGGTCCCAGTCTTGGCTGTTATAGTGAGATCCCTATTTGGAGGTTGCCAATCCACCCCTTCTATGGTAGTCTCGCACCATTGGCATTTTAAGCATTTGTAATGTCCCACCGTCTCCTGATCCATATCTGAGACTGTATTATACCTATATCGGGCAAGACGCTCACCTATGTTGTTCCCACGATTATATGCTATTAAAGGGAACTCATCAAAAATCTCTGGTACCGATTGGACCACATGCCAGTACTTTTTTATGCTATTAACCAAATAATTAGACCCAGTGTAAAAGGGAAGAACACATACTAGTCTCGAGTTATTCTGATGCTCATTAGGGTTATTCTTTTCTTCTACAATAGTTGATTGATGATTAATATTCTGAACATTGATGTTATGCGGATTCAGTAACAATTCTCGGTTGGCAAATTTTACCCGTAAGAAGGCTTTTCTTACAGATTTCATTGGATATCCTCTTGCCAAAATTCTAGATTCAAGTTGTTTAGCTTGAGAGATAAAGTCATCCTCATCCGAGCATATACGCCTTAATCTCAAGAATTGTCCAACTGGTAATTTAAATTTTAATTTATAAGGGTGGTGGCTATGGAAATTTAGCAACGTATTTCTAGAGACCGGCTTACGGTATAGGGTGGTTCTAAATTGTCCTTGTTCATGTGTAATTGTCAAGTCATAGGAGCGGCACCAACATTTAGAACAGGGAAGGGAAAATTAACTGGAAAACTTAGTTACAAAATGCTATGTTATGCCCTCCATAAAAGCTTACCCCAGGATATTAAAGACCCAAGTTATTGTAACCTGAGGCCCACCCAGCTGAAACCATTCATATCAATGTAGTCCATTCGAGTTCCAAATTTAACCCAGAAGGGATCACTGTATTAAGCCAGTAGATCTATCTTTGTTCTACAAAGTTGACCTCCCACCTGCCCGGATCGTTTCGGGGGAGGGTGGGGGGGTCACAGGGGCAAGAGGAGTTAGGCTCCTTCCTGCCCAGATCCGATCAGGGGAGTGGGGGGCTGTGTCAGGACAGTAGGGGTTGGGCTCCCTCCTGCCCATATTTTAGTGTGGGTGTGTGGGGGGTCACATCTTAGCAGGAGAGATTAGCTATCTCTCCTGCCGCGATAGCGAACCCTCACCTCCTGAACTGTGGTACTTTGGAGGAGGATTGTGGCAGGGGAGGTGAGGCATCTCTCCTGCCATGATCATTGCGGTGGGGGGTGGGCATTTTGCTGGGGCCGCTGAGCTGATCGTAGCAACCGCGATCAGCTCTGCGGCCCCTTTTTCGGCACTTATATCTGTTTTGACTTGGTCTAAGTCAAAACCTATAAGTGCTACTAGGCAACCTGTTCAAACTTTTGGTTATACCTCCTCTAAAAATGCCTCATATTGCTACTCCTATATTCTCATTGCCTGTATCGTCTTGCAACCTGCCCAATCAGTTGTACCCTCATTATCGTATCTTCCAGTAAACTGCCCATCCAGATGTATCCTGTTCCAAGCCTATGTTTCTGAGATATCTTACTCCAAAGATAATGTATCCAAGACTTCAGGTTCCAAGCCTATGCATCTTAGATATCTTATCCCAAAGCTTATGTATCCTAGATTTCTGATTCCAAAAGCTTGTATCTTATATCCTGCTCCAAACATATGTATCTTGTTGTAAACATATGTCTCCTATTGTAAACACTACTTGCTCTCTCAGCACGACTCTCATTGTAAACCGCTTTGAACTTAGGGTATAGCGGTATATAAGAAATAAAATTATTATTATTATTACTAGTGTTAAAGCCCGTTATATTAACGGGTGCTAGAAAGCAGCCCCCTTTCCCTCTCCCCCTCCCTGACTGTCTCTCTGTGGGCCCCTAGTATTTAAGCCCATTACATTAATGGGTGCTAGAATCTATGTCTGTCTGTCTTTCTTTATTTCTGTCTCTCCCTCCCACTGTTTTTTTTCTGTCTGTCTCTCCCTGGCCTCCTTTGTCTCTGTCTTTCTGTATCCCTCCCTCCCACTGTCTGTCTTTCCTTCTATCCCTCCCCCTCCATTTTTCTGTGCAGCCGCACCAGCATTTCCCTGCCCCCCACTTCCCTGTATAGCAGTCGCACCAGCATTCCCTCCCCCTCCATTTCCCTTCCCCCACACCACTTCCCTGTGCAGCAGCAGCATTTTCCCCTACCACCCCTTTCCCTTCCCATGGTCTGGCTGGCTCCCTTAGTCCCTTGCCGCCCCCCCCCCCCCTTCCTGTGGTCCCGACAAACCTGCCGACTGAAGCAGCGCAGCACTCTACACACGCTGCTTCGGGGCCTTCTACTGCTCTGATTTACTCTGGCAAGTCCCTGATGACATCATCAGAGATGCAGCAGAGCAAATCAGGGCAGTAGAAGACCCCGAAGCAGCATGTATAGAGTGCTTTGGACACTGCTGGAGTGGGCAGGTTTGTCGGGACCGCAGGAAGGGAAGGGGGGCGGCAAGGGACTAAGTCAGTCAGATGGTGGGAAGGGATGGGAAGGTCATATCATGATGGGAGGGTCAACGATCAGGACCACGGGAAGGGAAGGGTGGCGTCAAGGGACTAAGTGAGTCAGTCAGACGGCGGGAAGGGATGAGAGGGTCAGATCGCGATGGAAGGGTCAACGGGGGTTCAGGTGCTTTGAGGAGGGGTACGAGGGGGGATTGCCGACAAAGAAATTACTTACTGTGAGTGAGATGGAGCCGACAAGACCGCAGGGACCATTTTATGCGTGCAGGGTGCTAGAGTAGATGTCTGTCTGTCTGTCTGTTTTTTTTTTTTTTTTTATTTGTCTCTCTCTCCTTGGATGCTGTCATTCTTTCTGTCTGTGTCTTTTCCTGGCCCCCTGTCTATCTTTATTTCTAACTCTATCCTCTTCTCTCAATCCTGCATGCTGCTCCCCCTGTCCTCCACACTTCCATTCAGTGTCTGTCTCCCTTTCTCTCTACCCCTTCCATCTACTGTTCACCCTCTGTCTTGCCCCTTCCATTCACTGCCCTCTCTTCTCTTTCCATTCAGTGTCCGCCCTCTCTCTCTCTGTTCCATATGGCCTCTCTCCATCTCCTCCTTCCTTTTCCCTTGGTCTGGCATACCTTCCTCCTTCCCTCCATGCCCTGCCATCTCTTCTTCCCTCCAAGCCATTATCTCCCCTTCTGCTCCCTTTCCTCATTGAACTACTTCATCAGCAGCAGCAGCATTCACAATTTATTGCTGTTGCTGGCTTCAGGTCTTTCTCTCTGGCGGGTCCTGTCTTCATGAAAACAGGAAGTAGGCAGGACCGGCCAGAGAGGAAGGCCTGAAGCCCCAACAGCAGCGAATTGTAAACGCTGCTGCTGCCTGAAGCACCCGAGGCAGACGCTTCTCTCCCCTCCCAGCCCAACCCCCGCTGACTCTGCGACCCTCCCAGCGAGATGACTTTTAATAACAAACCTCCCTCCAGCGTTGGCAACTGCAGCACATTAAACAGGCTGCTTCCCGGCTTTCTTCTGCTGTTGAGTCTCTCTGTCGCGTCATTGATGACATCATCAGTGACGCAGCAGAGGGACTCAACTGCAGGAGAAAGCCGAGAAGCAGCCTGTTTAACGTGCTGCGGCGGCCAACGCTGGAGGGAGGTTTGTACTGTGACAAACCCAGCACCAGCACTAGTCCAGTCCCTGATAGGATTAAGTGCAGAAGAATGGATCAGATTGATTCTGGCGCTCAACTTGAGGCTGACCTCCCTTGCCCCTATAATCAAAGTGATAGTGAGCTGGAACAGAGGCAGGCAGGTTGGCAACAGCAGCTTCCGGGCTTTAGAACAGCTAAAGAAGCCACAAGGAAAGTTGCTGCAGTTGAAAAACCCAGGCAGAGGAAAACTGCTGTAGAGCCAAAACCCATCCCCCGCTACAGGCTGAAGGGGATTGGCTCTGATCTGTTTAAAAGCAGGCAGAGACAAACAGGTAGAGGAGGAGCGAGTGACGAGGGTGAGTCACTCCCACAGCCCAAGGCAGGAGAGGAGCTGTGGAACCGGGCAGCAGAGGAAAACATGCTGGATTATCCCATGCAGGATTTGGAGGAAATCTTAACCCCTTCAAACTATCCAGTGCCAGACCAGGTAGAAGGCATGGAGGTAGAAATAGCTGGCCCTAGGGTAGAAGGCCAAGTAGAAGGTATGGAATTCTGAATGAAAGAATACAGCAACAGGGAAACTGTTTGTGCTTTATGTTTTCTTTTTGCATATCGTTTTTTTTCCCTCTCTCTGCTGCCCAAGTTAAACCTGAAGAAGGGGATATATATTGAGCTGTGTAAGCATGAGAAGTTAGAAAATAATACTTGCCTGAAGTCTGAATCAAGTAATGCATTCAAAGACAAGTTTATGAACCAGAGGCAGGCTGCACTGTTTTAGAGTGTAGTTGGAACTGTAAGAAAGTTACTGTGACTCCCGTTGAAGGGTACTAATTAGATTAACCGTCTCAGCTGTGTGATTTGTGCCTGCACGTAGGAGCTGAGAGAAAAGCTGTACTGCTAACAGAGTGTGCTGTGACGATTTTTGCCTACTGAGTTCTTGTCTGCTTGAAAATGTACTGTAAGTTTGATTTTTGCCAATTTACTATTTTTGTTCAATGACCTGCAAAGTGATATTGTTTTGCTGTTGCATATCTTTTGACCTGGAGGTCAGAATAAACCACTTATGTTTTCCTAAAGAACTCGTTTGCTTGGTGATATAGTGAAACCTTGTACTTACCCTATATCTCGAGGGGCCTAGACCGTTGTCTGGGGCCGCCTAAGAATCCTGGAGGTACCCCTAGTTGAAGGGGACGCGCCCGAAGCAGTGTGTTTGTCACACGCCAGCTCTGGACTGCAAGGTGGTTTGTGACAGTACCGGTATGTGCAGAAGCGATATGTATCTCCCCCTCCGGCATCCCTCCGGTGCATCCTCCCACGATCCTGAGTCGGCCACAGCGCTCGAGTCTGTTTCTCGCACTTTGTCTGGCCGCCGCATACACACTCTGGCCACGGACCTACAGATCACGGAAAGGGATCACAGATCACGCAGGTCTGAGTGCGCATGCGCGGCTAGCATTTTATTATATAGGATTATTATTATTATTATGCGTTTAGAGGTAGGGGAAAGGCCTAAGCTGGTTTTAGATACGTCTATAACCAGCTTTAATTATCGGTACTTGGACGATCAAAAAGCCAGATCGTCCAAGTACTGATTTAGGCCACTTTTTTTTAGATTTTTTTTTGTTTTGATTATGGGCCCCATAGTGATTTTGTGAAAAGTGTTCAGTGTCCTTGTCTCCTGCAACAGAGCTGTTTATATTAAATACGGGACCATCATACCACTTTTCAGTCCCTGATAAAGCTTGTTCCCTTCATTGCTCAAAACATTTTGCTGATACAAAAATGCACACACCAGTACAATAGTGTAACACTTACCTGGTTTTTGAAAAGTTTACAAAGATAGAGGCTCAGCAGGAATGTAGATAGTTCAAGAGCTTCCAAGTGCTCCAATTGTCCTTTTTGCTAATGCGGTAACTCTCTAACTCAGACCCAAGTTTCACCAATAAGGCTTCCTCAGGAGGAGTTTTCTAAACATAATAAAATATACTTTTATATTAGAGCTCCATCTATATTATTTCCCCACATCACCCTGTGTACTCAGTGAGGAAAAACAATGCCATCTCAAAGCTGGCATTGTTTTTCTATAAATAATATTTGGAGCATGCTAAATCGGCTAGCATGCCTTAGTAAAAGAGGGGGATAATCCAAGCTGTGTTACTCATTTATCATTGGAGTTACTAACCTATAGTACAGAGTTATAGCAGGTTAGTGGTTCCTGCAATAAATTTATCAGCAGTAAAAAAAAACAAAACGTTACCATATTTTCATAATTCCTCCCCCTTACAAACTTATGCTAATAGGTAGGGAAGACATTTCAAATCAATTCAAGGAAAAATTGAATATGATTTACAAAATATCTATTATTCATCTTTTCTGATCTCTAGTCCATTATTATTATTATTATTATTTTACTGTCATTTGGAAAAAAAAATCTGGCAACCAATTAATTTCAAAGTTCAATAACAAAAATGTCAAGTAACAGTTATTTTGCATTGTGTTGTCAGTTGTTGGCATAAGATTTTCTAAGATTTTTACTGAGAGGGCTGACAAGTACATGGGGAGGAAGTTGAGAAGGAAGCAGATTCCAGTGAAGAAAAGATAACGTAGAATCCCTATTTTTAAATTGTGGGTTACTCTGGCATAACAAATGTTTTACAGTTTGCTCTGCATTCTTTATATATTTAGCATTAAGCAGTTTGTTCATGACATTCAGAGAAATGTATTGATTAGGTAGGAAACCTTTTAAGCTACTTGCAATATGTTCAGACACGTAAGACTCTCAGATTGACTCTAGATAATATTAATGTGCAATATTTTCTTTCTTCATTACCAAAAAGCAATTTATATTTACTTATACCAGATAGATAAGACTAGGGGGCACTCAATTAAATTACAGAGTAATACTTTTAAAACCAAAAGGAGAAAATATTTTTTCACTCAGAGAATAGGTGGTGGAGACAGAGACTGTGTCTGAATTCAAAAGGGCCTGGGATAGGTACGTGGAATCTCGGAGAGAGAACGAGATAATGGTTACTGCAGACAAGATGGGCCATTTGGCTTTCATCTGCCATCATGTGTCTATGTTTCTATGTTAACATGGAATGCTGCTACTATTTGGGTTTTTGCTAGGTACTTGTGACTTGGATTGGCCTCCGCGAAGACTGGATACTGGGCTAGATGGGCCATTGTTTTGACCAGTAAGGCTACTCTTATGTTTTTAGTTGAATACTAGTTTTACTTTCAATGCCCTTGAAAAACCCTGTGGGGTATTAGAAAAGTGTTATGTTTCAAAGTAAGATTGATGCCGAAAATATCAAATTTTCAGTTTCTCATTTCATGTGAAATTAACATTTGTAGACTAGTGAAAGTTAAGAATAGTGTGAGGCTTTTTTATCACCGGTTGAGGCAGTATTAGCTCCAATGATCAAAGGAATTGTATGAGCATTGGAGCTTTTACCTCTGTGGCCAGTGATGAAAAATGCTAACACAGCTTCAAAAAGGGGGGTAGGGGTTAGATAGTTATAGACTGCCAATTCTGAATGGTCCTATAATGTTGTTGTTTTTTTTTAATGGCTATAAATTAGAACAGAACCAGAAGCTCTAGCTGTAAAAGAACAAAAGTGGATATTTAGATTAAAATCTCTAGCCCCAGCAGGATTAAACAAAGAAATAGAATGGTTATCTATTATATAAGGAGATTATCACGTAGGATCCAGCCAGACCTTGTTGCTAGGATTCAGACGCTCCCTTGGGTTGTTAGGGTGGTGCACCAGCGTGACTTCTCTCATTTGTGCCGATTTTTTTGGTTCAGTATAATTTTTGAGTTCCGTATTGACACTGCTAGTGATATCAGACACTTTGGGTTTGGTGTCTGATCAGCTGGATTTAAAGACACTAATTACAAACTGCGGCCATGTTGCAAGGCTGACACTGGCTCCCTCAAACGGGTAAGTGTTGGATTATGAAGTACAATAGAGGCGAACAAACTGTTGTTTTTAGATATTTAGCTGAACAATAGGCTGGAGAGAAGTTTTAGGAGTAGATAGATGTATAAGTATGTTTTTATATTATTACAGTTTTCCCTCGACCCTGAAGAAAAGTTTCATTTGAAACATGCATGTCGGGTGAGGTGAAGCAATGATGAGTGATAGTCCACTATAAAGCTAAGTGGCTCTCTTTTGTTTTACATTAAAAAGTGAAAAGTGAAAATAATATTTGAAGAGATAAAAACTGAGAAAAATGAATGAAATTCAATAAAAGTTGGACCGACGAAGACGATAGCAACCGGTAGTATTTGGTGCCCAGCTGGGTTCTGAAGGTCCATACAAAAATAATAGTTATAAAATCATAGAATTACAAATGGAAAACTTCTATCTTTAGTTCTGTGGATAAGATCTTTGGACTCCAGTTCTGTATGATACAATTATAAATTAGAACATATAGGGATCCTTTTACTAATCTGCGCTAGCGGTTTTAGCGCATGCTTAGAGCGTGCTGCAATGTCATGCACGCTAGACGCTAATGCCTTCATTGAGCTGGTTAGTTTTTAGCACGTAGCGCGGGGATAGCGGGCGCGACAATGTAGCGCGCGCTAAAAACGCTACCACAGCTTAGTAAAAGGAGCCCATAAATTGTTCCAATACCCAAAAATTATTTTTAAAAAAAGTTTTTTTAATAATGAAAATACATTGTATAAGAAGTTTTACATTTAACCCCCTAAAGGTAAAGAATTTAAAATAGAGGTAGATTGGAAGGGAAAGAACTATTTAAATATGGCACTTAACACCTTATAATTGCCATTAATTAGATTTAATTACCTAACTCGAAAATGTGATTCTATAAAAAGTAGGCACCTAGTCCAAAGTGCCTATCTAAAAGTGGGCATGGTTGGGGCAAATTGAAGGCATGTTTTTGAGTTAGGTGCCTCTTTTTGAATTAGGTGCCTAACTTAGGCACAGGAATTTAGGTGAAATAAACTTTGGCCTAAATTCAGTGCACCTAACGTTAGAATGTCTACTGATGCCTAATGTTGCCTAGGTGGCACTAAGTGTGATTCAATACAATGTGCCTAACTTTTAAAGAATCGTGCTTAGCGCTGCTCTAGTCAGTGCCAATATTTTAGGTGACCTTTATATAATCGGGCCCAGTAAGATCATGAAATAGTAGAAATACCTCATTGTAGGATAAAGATCAACTGAAATCTGATTATATGAGGTAGAAAAAAAAAAAATCAGCAAGAGTTTGAATGTCTGGTTATTTTGCTAAGATGTTCCTATCAGGTTCAGATGGTTGTGTTAGTCTGTTATCTGTCTGAAAAAAAGTATTTTCAGATCTATTGAAGAGGTTCCTATAAGATTAGCATAGTAAGTCATTTTAGCAGATGCCAAACTACTATAGTCCCCCTTTCACTAAGCCGCAGTAGAGGTTTCTACCGTGGCCCAGAGCGCTAAATGTCCCGACGCTCATAGAATTCCTATGAGCGTTGGAACATTACAGTGCCCCAGGCCATGGAAGAAACTTCTACTATGGCTTAGTAAAAGAGGACCTAGGTTTGTATTATGAATGCAAATCTTTCCAGGATTGTTTGACATTTGAGTGCCTTGACATTTGCTAAGCTCTCTCTAATCAATGACATTCCTGCTTGAGCTTACTGTATATAAAGCATCATCAAAACAATGAACTGACTTTTTCTTATAATTACTATTTTTTCTTGCAATGGAACAATTGTATTTACTGTATTAGTTATGAAAGAATCTTGATTTGTAAGCATCTCAACAAGGTTCAAAACTTCCTTAAGCAATAATTTATTAACATGATACTACTCGCTAGGAAAATACGATCACATCACTAATGCCTATCTCGACTCACACTGGCTACCGATACAAGCAAGAACTCAATTCAAACTATACTGTTTATTATTCAAAGCACTAAACGGAACAGCACCTCTCTACCTAAACAGCCGCCTAACCCGAAACCTCTCAACTAGAGTAAGGAGAACCCAGACTCCATTCACCTACCCCTCACTCAAAGGCACAAAATGCAAAAAGCTATATGACAACCTACTTGCTACACAGGCCGCGAAAATTGACCCCACCATATCCAAGCTGCTGACCACAACTACGGACTACAAAGCGTTTCGAAAAGATATAAAAACCATACTATTCAAAAAACACATCCCAATATTATAATCTACCATCATCTTCTCTCCCTTCATAACCTACTGCAACTCTCAACCAACTGCAACTTCGTCCCCATAGGCAACATCTAATCTAGCTGCATCGGGCGTAAAGCCAATTCATATCTAGAAACACAGTCTCCCCAAATACCGAAAAAATCAGATATAGCAACCTAGGAACAGACGATTTTTTGGTAACATAAGATTGTGCGTTGTAATATTATGTAAAGTAACATAAGGTTATGCGTTGTAATATAACATAAGGTTATGCTTTGTAATATCATGTAATGTAAGTTATGCTATGTACTGGAATAATAAGGTAAAATAACATAAAATAACTCTACGTAAAGTCTTGTAAAGTTATGTAAGATAAATTATGTAAGATAAATTATGTAAACTTAATGCAAGTTATGCAAGCACGGTAAGGATAATGTAAAGTAACACAAAGTAACTCCACGTAAAGTTATGTAAAGTTATGTACGTAAAGTTATGTAAAGTTATGTACGAAAAGTTAAGTAAAGTTAGGTTTGCAAAGTTTGTAAAGTTATACAAATAATTGTATTGTCATCGCCTGGAAATGTCCAGCCATCTTCTAATGTAATCCGCTTAGAACCGCAAGGCACAAGCGGAATAGAAATCACTAATGTAATGTAATAATGTAATAATAACTCTGTATCAATCTTGCCTCTAGGTAGAACCACATTAGAACTTGAAAAACAAAACTTAGAGAGAGATATGTTTTAAATTAAAAATAAATTTAAATTGATTGGATATAGGAATTGGACACCAATTCATGTATGAAACTAAGTATGATGGATTTGAAGCAATAAGATCAAGTAAATTATCTTTTTAGTATGCTGGAACCATAGCAGGAATGTAAAGTTGAATAGAAGTAAGAGGATTTAACGTGAACAACATTACCATCAAGATTATTCTGCAAATGTATATTTAAATCTCTAATTAAATCAGTCTTGGAAAAAGAGAAATATAATAAGATAATATATCAAACAATATATGAATAACTTGAAAAAATTGAAGGTATATATGAACAACTTAAAAATTGAAGGTAAACAAAGTCATGGGACCGGACAGGATTTATCCCAGGATATTGATGGAGCTCAGAGAAGTTCTGGCGGGTCCTCTTAAGGACCAATAAAACCTTGGAGATGAGAGAGGTTCCATGAGATTGGAGAAGAACAGATGTGGTCCTTCTTCACAAAAGTGGTCACAGATATGAAGCAGGAAACTACAGGCCGGTAAGCCTCACTTCGGTTATTGGAAAAATAATGGACGCATTACTGAAGGAAAGGATAGTGAATGTCCTAGAATCTAATCAGTTACAAGACCAGAGACAACATGATTTTACAAAATGTAAATTGTGTCAAATGAATCTGATTGAATTCATTGACTGGGTGCCCAGAGAATTGGATAGAGGACATGAAGAACCATGTCAAAGACTTTGCTGAAACCTAAGTAAGTTATATATATATATAACTTACTTAGGTTTCAGCAAAGTCTTTGACATGGTTCTTCATAGGACACTCTTAAATAAACTTGATGGGCTGAAGTTAGGACTCAACATGGTATACTGGATTAGAAACTGGTTGACAAACAGATGCCCGAGGGTGTTGGTTAATGGAATTTGCTTAGAAAAAGGAGAGGAGAGAAAGAGGGAAGAGGACACTCTTTCTAAGAGAAAAATAGAATACATATCTTTGAGTAAGTATACATTATTTTGCTCTGAGCTTTGATAGGTTTGGGGAAAAAAGCTCAATTGTAGGTTCCTTTCTATAGACATTTTAGATCTTAAAAGAGCAAACTTAGCTAGTCTCCATAGGTTAATAGCCTTTTATAGTTCTACAGTTTTGTAAGTTTGAACCTTCTGCTATTGATAGTTTCTGGCAAGCAGAGCAGGGTCTGGCTTAGTCTCCATTCTCTCCCACCCTCCCCTCTCCCACCCATCCCTAGCTCATTTCTTTACTTACAGAATTAATTTATTGTCAATTATTCTAATTAGGACAACAGGATAACTCTTTATATTTCATTACCTGCAAAGAATCAAACACTAAATAAGCATACAATATAACTCTAAAACTATCTAAGAAACAAACACAAAATAAAGTATATAATATAATGCTAAGGCTCTCTATACTAGTCTAATATATTCCTAGTAGCTTAATAGGGTTTGATTAAGTAATCAGCTCAATAACAAGATTCAGACAGTAGTCTAGGAGCAAGAGTGGCGCTATGCAGTCTTTTGCACTGAGTGTCACATGTATGATTTTCTGCCGGTTTGTAAGAATCCCGGTTAGTGAGAAGTTATTTTGATGTAGCATCATTTTGTCTGCTAGTTCAGTCTTCCATCTTAAGTATGCTCGACTATTGCAATATGGTGGGACGCCAGTGAGCCCTGCTGCTTCCTCTGACGGCGGTCCTGCCCCTTCTCTGAATCCTGCGCTGCTTCCTCTGCCGCGGTCCCACCCTTTCTCTGACATCAGAGAAGGGGCGGGACCGCGGCAGAGGAAGCAGCGCAGGGCTCAGAGAAGGGGCGGGACCGCCTGCAGAGGAAGCAGCAGGGCTCACTGGCATCGTGAACCCATGGTAGGCTTCTTCTCCACCACAAACGGTGTGGGGGGGGCTTGGGGATGAATCGGGGTGGGGGGGCCAGCGGTCCTTCGGGGTGGGGCATCAGACTTTCAGGGCTGGGGGATGAATCGGATGTCAGGGGGAGGGGGGTTAACCAGCAATATAAAAAAAAAATTGTAAAACGCGCTCACGCATATAACGCACATGGTTATGCTCGGTTTGTAAAATCGTGTATAATGCGCGTGTTATATGCGTGAAAATACGGTATTGCTAAAGTGAGAGAAAACTTGAGACAATACTTATTTGAGGTTCCTTTCCTTTAATCACTGGCTGGAAACTAAGGAGAGAAGATTTTAATTTGTTTTTAATGCATTTTAATTAGAATTGCCAATTGAAGCACTTTACTTGACTTTACTCAATTTTAAGTAATTTTTAATTGTTTTAAATGTATTTCAGTGCACTTTAATTGTGAAGAATTCTTCTGAAAGCGAGATTTATAAGAAAGTTCCTGAAGAAACCTTTTGGTGTGCAATAAAATTGTTAATTGTAATTATAAACTGGTGTGACGATCTCTTTCTTGCTGGTATCTCACTGGGTATCCTGTAAGCACTTGGAAGTTCTTTAAAAACCTCAGTAGCGAAGTGGTGGAAGTGGGCCTTGTCCTAGGGGATTCCAAATTTTACCAACAGACCACTCATTAGGTCTGTTTTTGTACGACTGGGACAAGGTTGCACTGACGCTAGGGGGCGCTACAGTTACACACAGAATTTTGGAAACCACCTTGACCTGCTTGTTCAGACCAGATATTAAACATTAAAAATAAATACTAATATTCAGAACTTACTGAAATTTGCAAGCAAAAATAAAGTTGAACTGTGAATTCATGAAAGGGAGTGAGCAAGGAGTAGGAGTAACAGAAGAGGAGGTGGTGGATGACAGGGACTGTTCTCTGCTCAGTTCCCTGTTCACCTCCTTCCCTGCAGGCTGTTTATAAGGGAAGGCCTAGAGCAGTGTTTCTCAACTCGGTCCTGGAGTACCCCTTTTTCCAGTCAGGTTTTCATGATATCCACAATAAATGTGCATGAAAGAAATTTGCATATAATGGAGGCAGTGTATGCAAACCAAGTTTATGCATATTCATTATGGATATCCTGAAAACCTGACTGGCAAGGGAATAATCCAGGACCAAGTTGAGAAACACTGCTCTAAAGCAGAAAACCTTTGCTGCTGTGGAATCTGAAAAGAAATAATGGAACTGCACTCCTGGCCGTTCCTCAGAAATTAAGTTCTGCTAATATTGATTCTACAACACTTCAAGGATATATTTAAAAAAACTCACTTTATTTTGTTGTCAACAGTAGCAAATTCTATGTAAGAGAGACCTGAATAATACACTTGTTGGCAGTTATTATATCTAGTAGTATATCAATCTATTAGATTGAGATTAACACATTTACAGGATTTAAAAAGCATTTCAGGGCCTCATAGGAAGACGTCATGGGCTCTATGGGGCCTGGGAGCCACACGTTGGAGGCCACTGAATTAAGATTACTGAATATTGGGGGTCTGTGCCTAAATTACACACCAGGATTTAGGGCTCCTTTTACTAAGGTGCGTTAGGGCCTTAACGCGTGCTAAATCGCCGCATTGAGCTGGCGTTATTCTAGAAGTGTACCGTGCGATAATTTCATGCGTGCGCTAAAAATGCTAGCGCACCTTAGTAAAAGGAGCCCTTAAATTAGGTTTTAGTTGGTAAAAGTCCTTGTGTCCAAAGCTTTGGGTGGACTGCTGTTCTATGAATGGCTCCCAACCAAATCAGTGTTTATAGAATATCTTGCTATGCAGTTTTTATTTTTCACTGAATTTTAAGCACCATTTACTGAATCTATCATTAATTCAAAATACAGCAGTTAGACTGATTTACGGACTGAAAAAATATGATCATGTAACACCGTTTTATTATGAACTTCATTGGTTGCCTATGGAGGCTTGGATTTTGTTCAAGCTGGGCTGTTTTTGTTATAAGGTTCTTTATGGCTCAGCCCCAATTTACTTGATTGATAGCTTTATTATAGCTACACATAACAATAGTAGAAAAACACATACTTTGTTCAATTTCCCTCCCGTAAAAGGTTGTAAAAGTAAGAAATTCCTTAATCATGTCCTAGCATTCCAGGCAGCTTTTCATGAAAAAGAATTTCATTCATTGCTGCTTTCCGCTGATTCTTACAAACATTTCAGGAAGAAGTTGAAAACCTATTTTTTTCCTTAAATATTTGACTAATTAATCCATTCTTTCTATGTAATATGTTATAATTAATAATTTTTTGTAAACCGCATAGAACTTTTGGTAATGCGGTTAACAAGTACATTGTAATGTAATGTAATCTAGTTCTAACTGCTAGTATTCTGTACATTTACACATTCATGTAACGACAACTACGGTAGTTAATAGATTTTTTTTTTTTCATATAAGAAAAATATATTACAGAAATAAAATCCGGATTAAAGTAGGATACTGAACGTGGAGGGGCATAATCAAAAGAAACGTCTAAGTCCCCTTTTGGCCTAAGTCTCTAGATGTGGAAAGCAGGCAGCAGGGAAATGCCCATTCTAAAAAAAAAAAATGTCCAAAATGAGGTTTTTTTCTAAAGAATGGCCTGCCTCTATATTCACCAGTTTAATCGCCCAAACCACCACTACATCTATCCTTAAGACACATTCCCAACCACAAAATTGGCCAAGTACCCATCGTCCTAAACAAGACCAACCAGAATTAGACCAGTTGCCTAAGGCTCCTCCTATGGGCCGGGCCTTAGACACATGTGCCAACCAAATCTTAGGTTGGCCCATGTGTCTAAGGCTTCACCCATAGGAGGGGCCTTAGGTGACTGGTCTAATTTCAGTTGGCCCAGTTGTCTAAGGCCCCTCCTTTGGGGGGGCCTTAGGCACCTGGCCCAATCAGGCCCTAGGCCCCTCCCCAGTGCATCCCAGAATGGACCGGGAAGGGGCAGGCTAGCCATTCGGAGGAAGGCGGGCCTGACAAATAGATGGAGGGAGGACCTGTCCATCCATCCAACTTTCAGGTTAGAGGGGAGGGGTCCAGGGGAGTTAGGGGGGTCCTTGGGGGTTGCCCAGTCAGGGATTCATGGGGGTGTTTGCCTTCCGGCAGGAGGGCTTGAGCTCCCTTCTGCCGGTATTCGGGGGATGTTCTTGCCAGCAGGAGGGCTTAAGCTCCCTCCTGCCGGTGATCACAGCAGTTTGAGGGGTGTTCTTGTCATCACAAGATATTGGGCATATCTCCTGCTGGTGATCGTGACAGTTTATGGGGGGGAGGAGGGGATGTCGGCAGGAGAGATTAGGTATCTTTCCTTCCGGGGTGGTTAGGAGGGATCGCGGCAGGAGAGATTAAGCATCTCTCCTGTCATGATCATTACCGGTGTGGGGGGGACAGTTTGCCTTGGCAGCTGAGCTGATCACAGCAGCCATGATCAGCTCAGCAGCCCGATTAGGAATATATACTTGTTTTGACTTGGTCTAAGTCAAAATGTATAAGTTCCATCTGGCTACCTGTCAAACCTTTTTGGTTATGGCTGCCAGACAACTAAGCCTAGGTTGGCCCACCTCCCACCCTATCCACGCCTCCCAAAACACCCCTTTTCGCTCTAAGCGTACAGAGGCAGGGTAAAGGCCTAAGCTGGTTTTAGATAAGTCTAAAACCAGCTTTGATTATTGGTACTTGGATGATCTGTCTTTTTGATTGTCCAAATACCGACTTAGGCCACTTTTTGAATGATTTTTTTTTTAATTATTGTTACTATGAGCCCCAATAGGAGTAACAAGTGGGAGGATGGGAATATTTTACTTGATACTATATTGTTAGGGATGAAAGTTAATTTTATAGTTGAATCCTCATTCTTGCAATACATTCAGGCTCAGATTCCCTAAATGGTGCTGTTGTCAGTGGCCGTTTAGAGAATTGCACCTCCATCAAAGGTAGGGCAGGAAATGTAGGCCAGGGATTTCGAGGTCTACATTCCCAGCGCCTATCTTTGACACCCTAATAATTTTTAAGATAAGTCTTTATCTAGTTTAAGTCAGATAATAAGCACTGAAATTACAAGCAATTCAAGCATCATTGGAATTTATTTTCATTCAGTGACACATATGCAGTGATTAGGTGATGAGTTCTCCTCTAGGTCTTGTCCCTGGGAGGACTACATTCTTCTGAGAATATGCGAGATTGAAAATTGGTATTTGGAATAATTGATATTTATATCAATTTTTGAGCACAAGTTATTACTTCTGTATCTCTTACTTTCATGTGTCTCATTTAATATCTTTTGACTAGGTCTGCTGTTTTTTAGGTGCCAGTAGGCGCCTGGAAATCTCTTTTAAAAGAACTCTTAAACAGCGTTTCCCTCTTAGCTTAGGCACCTAAGTTAAGGTGCTTTTTATAGAATATGGACCTCAATGTCTAGACAAGTAGTGAAGGGTTTGAAGGAATATTTTTGTATGTGATCGAGAAAAATTGAAGGTTAACCCCCTCTTTTACTAAGGTGCGCTAACCAATTAACGTGTGCTAATCAAAGTAGCACTCGCTAAACGCTAACACATCCATAGACTAGCATGCACGCATTAGCGTTTAGTGTGCGCTAATTCGATTAGTGCGTGCTAATTGGTTAGCGCATCTTAGTAAAAGAGGTCCCAAATGTAAAACATATGTTAAAAATATCACAAGGAAAACTTCAAAAGCCTCATTTCATCCTTATTTGAAGACAGAAAATTTCAGCAATCTCTAAAGCAGGGCTGCCCAAGTCCGGTCCTCAAGATCTACTGGCAGGCCAGGTTTTCTGGATATCCGCAATGAACATGCATAAGGGAGATTTGCATCCCAAGAAGGCAGTGCAGGCAAAAATCTCTCTCATGCATATTCATTGCGGATATCCAGAAAACCTGGCCTGCCAGTAGATCTCGAGGACCGGACTTGGGCAGCCCTGCTTTAGAGCATTACTTCAAAGTTGGCTTTAGTTTAAATACCAATTTCTCATTTGTTATGGATGAAACAGATAGCAGAATTGTGTATGATGACCTTGCACTTTTTTAAAAAACTGGGTTAAAAGAATATTGAATTTTTTGCCAAAATATTTATACTGTATAAGCTTCAGGAATATACTGTGGAGAACATAAGAAACATATAACCTGTTTGAAATAAATCAAAACAAAGTTATATAATCTTAAATTTCAGAAAAAGTGAAAATAGAAGATCAGGTCTTCAGTTTAATATACTGCTGTGTTGCTTTACAGCAAATCTCAGCAGTTTACAATGTTAAAATAAGCAATCATAAGAAAGGAATGCCATAATTCAGAGAGATAAAAGACCATCCCATAAACCACCCGAGGTTTTTCTTCTTTCCTCTAATACAATCCCATAGGCCTGCTGAAACAAATAGGCCATCAAACACTTTTTTAAATTGAGGTAAAGATCATTCTTCCCTCATATCTTATGGAAAAGAATTCCACATTAGAGGTACTACAAATAAGACAACACCTTTTTGTGCACATTCCAGTTTTGCATTTTTAACTCCTGGGACTTTGAAGGGAGTAGTCTGGCTAGAACGTAATTCACGTAAAACTGAATTCAGAGGGTAATTTTAAAATGAGCAATCTGGTTTAAGGAAACAAGTAGACCCCTACTTAGACCCCCACCTGATATTCAGTTAGCAGCAGGCAATACTTTGACTGCCCTTTGAAGGCGTTAAACTTGGATATTCAATGCTGGGCTGTTTCCAGTGATCACCATTGAATATCCAGGTTTTCAATGCAGCCTAGCACATAGTCAGTTAAGGCAATATTCAGACTTAAATTGGCCATGGCTTAGCAGAGAAAGTTAGACATGCTTTATATGCAACTTTTTTTTTGCCCACTAAGCCTGGCCGCTTAAATTCTGAATATAAAGACAAGCAATCATGATCCTGGAATATCCCTGACATTGCAGGCTTATTTTTCAGCACTAACCAGGCATTTCAGTGCTGATAATTAGTTAAATGCCACTGAACATGCCTGATTAACCATCAAGATTTAACCATTTGGCAGCCATCCTTGGCAAGTTAACCAGCTCTGAATATCATCTGGTATATTTCTTTATAAATACTAGCAGAAATGGCAGAAATTGTATTAAACGTGTGGGCTTATACATTTGACACTTGCTTTCTAAGGGGGTTCATTTTCAATAAGCAAGATCCATTCCTAGTGATATTTAACATTCAAATGGCTGGTTGTAATATAAACTGGGTTCCCTGTCTAAAAATCTTGGGGATCTTTCTAGATGAGGACTTTTCATTCAAACCACATATTTCTCATCTTACAAAGAAATTAACAACTCCATATGATACATTCAGTTAGATCTATTTTCACTACTGATGTTCTGGAATTAATAATCATCTCCATGGTATTCAGCAACATTGATTACTGTAACTCTTTGCTAAAAGGAATCTTGGTTAATGATATTTGTAAATTACAATCACTCCCAAATACTGCTATTAAATTGGTAAAGGAGCAAAGAAATGGGATTTGTTACCCCATTTCTGAAGGAGGAACATTGGCTTTTACTATCCCAAAAATTTTTTTAAAAAATCTTTTATTTTGGGTCTCTTGGAACTTTAAATCTTTTACTAAGCCGCGTTAGGGCATGGAATAGCACGTGCTACATTGCCATGTGCGCTAGACCTTAACGCCAGCATTGAGCTGGCATTAGTTCTAGAAGCGTAGCACGCGGTGTAGTGAGCGGTAATTTCCTGCGTGCACTAAAAACGCTAGCGCACCTTAGTAAAAGGGGCCCTTAATAACATAGTAAATGATGGCAAATAAAGACCTGAACAGTCCGTCCAGTCTGCCTAACAATCACATGCATTATTAATTCATGATTAACCTGTTTGTCTTTGACATTTCTAGGATATAGATCGTAGATGTTCGCCCATTATTGTCCTTAGATTCCAACAATTGGAATTACTGTCAAAGCCCACTCCTGCTTATCCAAACCATTTTGTCATTTGCAGGATAGAGACCATGAAAAGTTGCCCAGCACGGTCCTCATATTCCAAATTACTGACGTTACCATCAAAGCCCTTCTCAGCCCATCCTAAACTGAATTGCCATATACAGGACACAGACTGTGCAAATCTGCCCAGTATCAGCCGTAGTTCTTCAGAGCAAGAGTCACCATCTAAGCACCATTTGACACATCAAACACCCATGTAACAATTTCAATTTTGTTTTATATATGTACCATTCATTTTCTAATTAGAGATCCTCTATGTTTACCCCATGCATTTTTGTATTCCGTCACTCTTTTCATCTCCACCTGCAATTTTGGTCTCCTTATCTCAAGAAAGATATATGGCCTCTTTTACAAAGCTGTGGCTGCGCTGCACAAACGGCCCCGAAGCCCATAGAGCTTTAAAGGGCTTCGGGGATGTTGCCGTGCGGCAGCCGCTAGCGCAGCTTTGTAAAAAAGGCCCATAGTGATGCTAGAAAAGGTTCAATGAAGATCGACCAAGAGGGTAAAGGGGATGAAACTTGTCTCGTATGAGGAAAGACTAAAACGGTTAGGGCTCTTCAGCATGGAAAAGAGATGGTTGAAGGGAGATATGATTGAAGTCTACAAAATCCTGAGTGGAGTAGAATGGGTATAAGTGGATCAATTTTTCATTCTATCAAAAATTACAAAGACTATGGGCACTCAATGAAGTTACAGGGAAATACTTTTAAAACCAATAGGAGGAAATTTTTTTTCATTCAGAGAATAGTTAAGTTCTGGAACACATTGCCAGAGGATATGGTAAAAGCAGATAGCGTAGCTGGTTTTAAGAAAGGTTTGGACAAATTCCTGGAGGAAAAGTCCATAGTCTGTTATTGAGAAAGACATGAGGGAAGCCACTTCTTGCCCTGGATTGGTAGCATTGGTTTTGGCCAGGTACTGGTGACCTGGATTGGCCACCATGAGAACAGGCTACTGGGCTTGATAGACCATTGGTCTGACCCAGTAAGGCTATTCTTCAAGTTTCAAGTTTAATTAATTTTAATATACCGACCATTGACGTGCACCTGGCCGGTTTACAATGCTAAAAAAAAAAAAAGGTTAAAATAAATTTTTGTAGGGGGGTAGGAGGGGGAAATTTGAACATTAAATAGACATTATGGAGCTCATAATTTAAAAAAACAACAACAAAACAACCTGTCTATAAAGTGGCCTAAATGGGTACTTGGACAATCAAAAAGCCTGATCATCCAAGTACCCATAACCATAGCTGGTTTTAGACGTATCTAAAACCAGTTTAGGCCTTTCCCCTGCCTCTAAATGCATAGAGCAAAAAGAGGTTTTTTTAGAGGAGGGGAAAAGGCGGGAGGTGGGCCGACCTAGACATATGATATAGCATATGTATAGCAGGTATAACCAAAAGTTTAGACAGGTTGCCTAGTCAGCACTTATACGTTTTGACTTAGATCAAGTCAAAACAGGTATAAGTGCCAAAAAGGGGCTGCTGAGCTGATCGTACCACCGCAGGAGCGATTGGCTATGACCCCCACCGACCCGCGATCCCACCCTTCCTCTCCCGACACCCCCTTTACCTGGAAAAAGTAGGCCGCACAGACAGATCCCAAGCCCGTCCGTCCAGCAGGTCTGGCATCACCCGAATGGTGGAGGGGCCTTAGATGCCTGGGCCAACCGGAATATCCAATGTGCTACAGTTCTCCACAGTTATTGTGATCCCTGCAGAGAGAAGTCTCTGCGATATAGCCTTCTACCATTGACATGAATGTTTTTTATTCAATCCTATGGTATTGCCTGCCCAACCTATGGTTTGTAGATGGACATTGCACAATCTCGAAGCTCAGTCCTCTGAAGATGGCATTCACAATCCTTCCGAATTGGCTTCTGAAGATGTCTTTCACCATGAGATTTAACATGCATGGTCTTTCACCATGAGAGGTCACATGCATGGTTACCAGATGCATTGAACCTTTAGTTCAGTCTTGATGCATCTGCATTGATTTTCATAGAGGCCGTGTGTTGGTCATGATTTTAGTTGATGCTCCAAATACTGGATTTCTGCACAATTTATTGTGTCCATGCTATCGGAAGCTTTGCGGTATAACCCTCTTCTATGGACTCCCATTTGGCTGAAATCAGCCAGATTGTAGAATGTCATCGCATTAATTGTAGCATATTTGTTGTTTAGTTAGGAACAGGGACTGGCCATGTTTCCTCCAAATCTGTAGGTAGCACCTTTCACCATTGACATCAGATGTTTTGCCTGGTGGCAAGCTCTAATCGCTGTGATGATGTATTCAATTTCGCTGTGATGATGTATTCAATTAACTTATACAGCCTCGCTTCGCTGTCAGTTTTCTAGTTCATATTCCCAATGCTATTCTTTGACTATTCGGTGAACTTAGATGGCTTTTCTCTTGCATAGGTCCAGTTGGCCTCTGGCTTAGACTTTTCACATTCTTTCCATTATTTTGCATTCTGAAGCCTCTTTCCATTATGTTGCAGCAGGATGCCTTAACCTCTGTATACGATACACTAATGCCAGCTACATTTTGATTCCATTGTCTAACAATATCCACTAGATGTCGCTCCTTGTGTCACTGAATTGGACGCAGAAACACTCGGTCATTTGCAATATAGTTTTGCGTCAAGTGGACTAAGGACAGCAGCTTCAGGAATTGATGGGATTTCAGGGGATATCCTGGGTTTTTAGGGGTATGAGGATGTATTTGGAAACGCTGGCAAGGACACTCCAAAATGGGGTCTTTATGACATGGATTTATTCTCATTTGTGCAACGGCTGATATGGCTCCGGTTAGGGTTTATTCTCATTCTATACCCTCGGAGATGCTTGGGCTTCATGGCTTCCTTCATCTACTGAAGCGCATCGCTTGTTATGGTCTCCTTATCTATTCAGCCTATGCATGTCAAAGCCAGTGGTCTCCTCCACTAATCCTGTTTTAGTGTACGCAAAACTGAAGATTTCCATCCTATGCACCCATAGTATTTGATTTGAAACTTGCCATTTGGAGGACCAGATGGACAGCAAATGTTCATGGTGGTGGTTCCTCTAAGCGTGGTCACAGGCAGATCCTGGGGCAATGCCATTCAATGGTGTTTCTGTAGCGAGCTGGCTGTTTCCTTCTTGCAGTTGTGGTTTAAATTATCAATGCACTGATAGCATTTGCATATCATACATTTTAGCTCAGGACCATGGGCCGGGATGCGGAGATCTTATGTCGTAATTGTCTCATTAGTCACAAATATGGCCTGAAGCGCTTTGATGGGTAAGGCACCAGTCGTGGAGAGGCCCACTTGTAAGGGCGATGTTCAAAGTGGTGCAATGGCATTCAACGGCACCTCACACGGCTGATCTTGCTGTCTTGGTAGTTATGGCTTGAAATATCCTTGTTCAGCAAGGTGCAAGTCACGGTTGAGCATCATTTGCCCCAAGCTCCCATGCAAAGCCCATGGGACTTCATGCCTCTTCTATTACAGCTATCTTTCGCATGTTCACACATTCTCAAATGGGTGAACCATCCCTAGGTTTCTTTGGGGGGCATCAAATTTTATTCGGCCATCCTTCTATGTGAGAGTGTTAGGGAGCGGAGTCCACTCACTTGTACACAGCAATGATGCAGATTATGTTGCGGAGTTATATGCTGAGGCACACCTATGTTGTGGTCCCACAGTACCAATAGCCAAGAAAGGCGAGAATGTGGTAACAAGGTAAGCAGGAATGTTTAACTCATACAACAGAGTGGAACAGGAGAAGCACAACATTCAGGGTAAAACATTTGGCAGGTAAGGCCTAGACCAACATTAGCGACATTCGGGGAGCACCGGACTGGTCGCTCCTGCAGGAGGCCGCAGCAGGCATGCCTATGGTGGGGTCTCTTGGCAAGTGAGGAGTCACTGCCTCGAGTTAAGGCAGGATTGGGGACCCAGGTGGGCATGAGATGAGTGGAGGGCATCTATGTAGGAGGAAGGGGACTAGGATTGGGGCCTCTCTAAAGTGAGGGCTCCTATCCCTTGATGGCTAATTGGCTAATGAGAAACCCCTCTTGGATGGAGGGGCATGCCCAAGAAGTGACCAGCGGTACCCACTTGCTATGAACGGTACAAGTGGGCAGGAGCAGTCAGTAGGGCCCGAGAAGCTTGGACAGCGATTCAGGCCAAGTGGGAGTAGAGCACTGCTTAAACGGCGGTGCCTACTCATATACAACCAGCTACAAGTTTGAAATAACTAATGCAAATGGCAGCGGCCTCCCGAGTTGAGATTAGGACAGCTAGTATGGGGTAAAATTCAGTGATAGATACAGTAGTTATTGCTACTGAAAACTGTTATACCTATTAGAGCAGGGATCCCCAAAGTCCCTCCTTGAGGGCCGAATCCAGTTGGGCTTTCAGGATTTCCCCAATGAATATGCATTGAAAGCAGTGCATGCACATAGATCTCATGCATATTCATTGGGGAAATCCTGAAAGCCCGACTGGATTCGGCCCTCATGGAGGGACTTTAGGGACCCCTGTATTAGAAGAATTGAGTTGTATGCAAGTGATAATTACTGTATTGCTTGATGTTATGTAACTATGCTGCGGCCTACAATAAACTTTCCATAGCAAAAATTAATCTTGGGCATGGACTGCATTTTGTTGGAGGTGAGGGGGGAAGGGGGGAGGGCATGGGCAGGGTGACCCGTCTGAGGCCTCCCAATTTTGTGATTTTTGTGCATTCAAAAATGTTTGTACTATAAAATTACTATTATTATTTTTTATTTTTTTTTTAAAGAAAGGGTTCCCCTTTTACTGTTACTGACATCATAGGGAAAAGACTTTTGTCTGGGGAGCAATGTTAGAGGCCTATCATAAGCGCCACCCAAAGCCACAATCAATCAACAAATTCAAGGAAGTGCTACAGATAACTTGGAATAGCCTGCCACAGGGACCAATTGACAAGGCTGTTAAGAATCATTGAGGATATTGTGAAACACTCAGCTCAAAGTGCAGTGGTAGCTAAGGAAGCAAATAGAATGTTAGGAATTGGGTGCAATGGGTAACACCGCATGCCAGGGCTCCGCCCGACCCCCGGCCAATAACAGTAGTTATTGCCTTTCTAACATGATCTTTGAATTGTGAGTCCTGGAGGAAGGAAGAGTTGAAACGCCATCGCTTCTGCTGATATGTGGCTTGCTGGAAGGTGAGCTGAATTGTGATGGCTGCGTGGTCAGATATGGTGATTGGTAATATGTCCAACTCCGTAACAGAAATGCATAACGGATTACTAAGCAGAAAGTAGTCTATACGAGAGTAAGAAAGATGTGGACTAGAAAAGAAGGTGAAAGCCTTTTCTGAGTTATGTGTAGATTTCCATATAGGTTTTGTAGAGCATACCATGATTTTGATTTCTTATAGTTATATTGAGATTTTCTATCTTGGGTGGGATCAATGACTAGGTTAAAGTCTTCACCTAGGATAAGTTGAGAATCTATATCTGACAGGACAGAGGAAGCGATAGCTTGAAAAAAATCAGGTCTATCTGATTAGGACCATAGATATTAAAGACAGTGATTCTTCTATCAGCATAATTCATTATGACCTTAACCCATTGACCGTTAAGGTCAGTGGAGGAAGCAAGCACTTTGAGATCTTGCTTTTTCCTAATTAAGGTTAATACCCCCCCTTTCTTGTCAATGGCAGGGGAGTAGTATGCAGGCATTGTCCAAGGAAGATGTACTTTGCCAGAGGCAGCGTGATCCAAATGTGTTTCCTGTAATATAATAACGTCAGGGTTATGCTGTTTTAAATAAGACAAAGTTTTTTTTTTAGTTTGACCACATTATTGAACCCTTTTGGGTTTAAGGATTTGATTTTAAGAGACATAGAAGTGAAGAAGTAATGCGAGTAAAAGTATAATCACATAAAACAAAAAGTAAGTGCCCCTAACAGTCCAACTATGTTCTGTGTATTTTAGTAACATCCCATAAACATTTACAATAGGAGGTCTTATTTGTACACCTGATATGAAAAAGTGACATATTGTCACGAGGAAAACCCTGTGAGTGCAGCAGAGAAAGCTAAAACAGCAGACAAGAGAACAGAGCACCCTACTTAACATATAATAAGAAACAGTGGACTATAGTCCAGATACCACCATTGAACTTCGAACACAGGAAGTTCATGCAAGCAAAACAACATCTTAAGACTAATGACAATTTAAAGTTTCATAAGTGGCTATACGGAGGAGATGGCAAGTTGCATGATGCTCAAGTCAAACCTGATGAATAGGTGTAGGGGACTGTTCAATAAATGCAGCAAGATCTTCCAGTGTGCTGTAATCCTTTGTCTGATTGTTCAGTGTCACTCTCATTCTGGCCGGGTACAGCATGCCAAATTTGGCGTTGAGTTATTTGAGCTGGGGGCGGTAAGAAAGCAGTTGTTTGCGACGATGGGCCGTCATCTTACTGAGATCAGGTACGAACAAAATGGTGACCCCCTCGTGCTTCACCGGCGCCTTGATTTTTGCACGTTGCATTATATACAGGACATGCTGATATCTCAGTAGCTTGACTACTACTGGTCTTGGATAGCGATCGTTGACATCGCAGTAAGACGGGACCCGGTGGGCTCGTTCAATTTCAAAGTCTCTGATAAAGGTGATGTCCAATAATTTTGGAATTAGCTCCTCCAAATATTTGACCAAATCTCGGTCATGTGACCCCTCCGATAAGCCCAGTAGACGGACATTGCATCTACGGGACCTATTGTTGCTATCTTTGTGTTCCCTCTCAAGAGCTGATATGCGGTGAGTTTGTTTGCGTAGTTCAGCCACGTTTTGAGTGACAGCATCCATCTTGCCCTCCAGCATGGTGACTCGAGTTTGTAAAAGGGTGAATTCTGCAGTCAGATTGGTAAGTTTCTCGTTGATTTCCACCGTAGTGGATTTGGTGTCGAAAACCAATTCCTTCAGTTCTTTTAGTTCCACCAGAATCTCTTTATTGCTATCGCCATCAGAAGCAGGCAATGGCGTTTTCGACGGTGCCGGCGGTTCGGGTTTATGACGCTTATTCACTTTTTTATCGGTCCATCTTCTCCAATTGTAACATTAAATAAAGTTGTACTTGCTTTCGGTGTTAGAAAAGGAAGTTCACTGTCGATTGTAGTGCTCGATAAGTATATAGTGGTGAAGATTTTGTTAAGGAGTGCAGGAGCTCAGCAATCAAGCTACCATTTCTTGCGTGCTCAGCTACGCCCCCCCAAGGAGGACAGTGTTAATTTATCTACCACTCTGGTCCTGATGAAGCTCTCTTAATATAATCGAGAGCGAAACGGAGATCTTCCGTCGTTATTGTGATTGTGGTCAGAGGGCCGGGTTTGAAAGATTATACCCGAGCTAAGTATCATTATATTCATATTACATTATAAAATTGAAATAAGGAAAAATTAATTTAATTTAGGACATTAAATAAGCCATACACTTTAAATTAAATAAAAAAGATATAAGGACCGATGATAGCTCGCGAAATAGTCACACGCCAAGACTAGTTCTGTTAGCTGGTGACTGCAAGCGCTTGAAATCCTATTTCACTAAATATATTCAATTTAAATTAAAATAAGTGTATGACAAAATTTATTTAGGTCTAACATCAGTCTTCTTTGGAAGGGAATAGTGTCCTGCATAATCACCCAGCCCCATTGTTAAACTATTCCCAGGTCCAGCTCCAGTCTTTCAAACTCAGCTGTAACAGACCCTTCACTCAAATCAATACCCTTGTCTTAATTCAGATCTCATCCCCAGCTTCTGCCATATTCAGTTCTCCTCCCCATCTCTAGTATCAACATGAGCATGCATCAACCTTCTATCTCCTGTTCCTATGTCAATCCCCAGCTCTTTTCTCTCAGCCCTAGTAGCAAACATTTTTTACAACTTTATGCTCTTTATCTCACCTCACCCTCCTTACCATCTGCTAATATGAACCTCCTTGCTCTTTTTCTATCACTTAGTTCATCATCTTGTTTCTTTCTCTCTTTCTCTCTACCTACTTGGAACTTTGGACATGCAGGTTATAAATGTTTTTAAATAAATAAAATGAATACCCCTTTTCATCCTATTTCTCAGCATTATGTTGCTTTGTGGGAGCACCTGAGTGATCTTGTGACTCCTTGAGAGGGCAGGTGCATGTACACTGGGTTTTGGCAGCGGGCTTATGTACTCTCTTGGTAGTTTGGGGTGAGGGAAGGGGTATGGGTTATATAGATATGTGTCGATGTGTTATTTGTGATAGATGGTATGCATGTGAGTGTGGGTTGGGTGGTGCAGTGGCTGTATATGAAAATTGGTATATGAAAATTGGTGGTGGGGCACTTAACTTGTACTCTCTGCAGTCTTCACCTGATCTTTCAACAATAGAAACATAGAATCATAGAACATGACGGCAGAAAAGGGCCACAGCCCATCTAGTCTGCCCTCAATAATGGCCCACCCCCTAACTACCTCCATGAAGAGATCCCACATGCCAATCCCATCTTTTCTTAAAATCTGGCACGCTGCTGGCCTCAATTACCTGTTGTGGAAGATTATTCCAGCGATCAACCACCCTTTCAGTGAAGAAATTTTTTCTGGTGTCGCCATGAAATTTCCCACCCCTGATTCTCAACGGATGCCCTCTTGTTGCCTTAGGTCCTTTAAGGAAAAAAAGATCCTCTTCCACCTCGATATGGCCTGTGACATATTTGAACGTCTCGATCATGTCTCCCCTCTCTCTGCGTTCCTCGAGTGAGTACAGCTGCAACTTACCCAGTCGTTCCTCATATGGGAGATCCTTGAGACCTGAGACCATCCTGGTGGCCATTCGCTGAACCAACTCAACTATATGAAACAATCTGCTGTGAACTATTGGATATGTTTAGCCTTTCTTTCTGTAGTAGTTTTGTGACTCCCTCTGCGTCATTCCTATTTCTCACTTCCGCATATACAGTACCTCCACCTTCTGTTCCCTTCACCCCAAGGTCCAGGAACTCCCTCTGTCTTTCTTCCTCCTCAGTATCTCCTTTCTCTATGCTCTGCTTCTGTCAGTCCAGTTTTTTCCACTCAGACTTCCTTCCCTCTCTCCTGAAGTCATGATCACCTCTTGCTGGCCCATGGAATAGGTTCAATATTTACCTCTTTTCATTGAAATCAATTTTCCAGAGCCGTTAATGTTTTACTAAGTGTGTTTACTTCATGAGGTACAAAGTAGATCTTGTACTGCTAAAACAATATGCCAGGTGCATATTATTTTAGCAGTGCAAAGCTTCTCTGCACTTCATGATGTAACCCACTTAGGTATGCATTAAGGCCCTAGAATATTGATCCTAGTGAAACGCAGTAGAGACAAATTTACCTGTTGGCTATAGCTATTGTAGCTGCAACAGTTATATAGTAAGGTCAATAGCTAAGCCTAATGATTAGCATTATTAACCAAATCTATAGAGCATGTTAGAAAGCCATGTTCGGTGTATTAAAAGTGAAGAAATGTTTTGTTGTAACAATTCTATGGCATAATGATCTTTGACCATTAGAACATTGCAGGCAGAAAGAATTATGATTTTCCATCCAATCTTGTGACTAAATATAAGTAAAAAAAACAACATATTCTTTTCGCCAAAACAAGACCAATAAGGAAAAGTAGTATATTTCCTGGCAGAACTGTGTTATAACTGTAACTGATAACAAAAAATAATGGCAGAACCCTATATGAAACACTCAAAGGGAATTCACTGGTACTCATATATCAGTCAAAATTACTGAATAATTCCAAATAATCAATATAAATAAATGAATATGATACTCTTCAGTATGGGCCTGAAATATCGATAGCCTTTCCCGGCCCCGGACAAAAACTCATAGATGACCAGCACCAGGGCTTGGAATAAACCTAAATGAGTTTTGCCACATACATCATCGGTCTCTTCTGTAATTAATAGGGCAGGTGATAAACCCTAAGAGGGAAAAATATAGGGGAGAGCGACTCAAAAAGCCCTTTAGTATTTTGAATGTTTCAATCATGTTCCCTCTCAGTCTCCTCTTTTCAAGGGAGAAGAGGCCCAGTTTCTCCATTCTCTCACTGTACTCCTCCAGCCCCTTAACCATTTTAGTCGCTCTTCTCTGGACCCTTTCGAGTAGTACCGTATCCTTCTTCATGTATGGCGACTAGTGCTGGACGCAATACTCCAGGTGAGGGCGCACCATGGCCGGGTACAGCGGCATGATAACCATAAAAGCATTAGAGATTACAACCTTTTGAGAACTATGGAAAATGAAGAGGTATCACCACTTGGGACATTCCTATTCCAAATGAAATAAAATTTAATGCTAGAAAATCAGACAGCATGGTAAAAGATTTAAAAAAAAAAAATGACACCAGCAATAATAAAGGTGTCGGTATCATGAAATTATCCTGTGTATTGGGGTGGAGAAAGAGAAGATCTTCTAAGTACCAAGGAATTTGAGGGGCCACTGAAAAGTTCTCAGTTCACCCAACAAAGTTGGGGCATACTCCATCAGGGGTTATACACTTAGGGGTCCTTTTACTAAGGCGCGCTAGTGCATCTTAGCACACGCTAAGTGCTAACATGTCCATTATATCCTATAGACACGTTGCCACACATTAGCAATCAGCGTGCGCTAAGGTGCACTAGCACGCCTTAGGGTTCCTTTTACTAAGGTGCAGTACCTTTTTTTGTTCCATCATTAAGCTGGGAGATGATATCAAGGAATTGTTGTCTGGATGGGAAGAAGTAGGACAGCAGTGGGCAAAACTGAAAGGAGCTATTGTAAGGGCAACAAACCATTTTGTAAGGAAATAAGTAAAAGGAAGAGGAAAAGGTCATTTTGGTTCTCAAAAGTAGTATCTGAGAAGGTAAGAAAAAAGAGGTTAGCTTTCATAAACTACAAAAGATTGCAGAAAGAGGAAGACAGGCTGAAATATCTGGTCAAATAATCAGGAAAGCAAGGTTTCAAGCTTTCAAGTTTCAAGTTTTTATTAAAATTTGATTAAATTGCTTATCAATTTCCTAAGCGATGTACAAATGATAAAATAGGGTAAATTTCAAACAAACAGCCAAAAAAGTATAAAAATGACAAAAAAATAAAACAAGCATCAGGAACAAAATGAAAGGAAGGAGAAATACATTTCATAATAGGATAGGAGAACAATTAAGGTAAAAACAATGAAGGTAGGGGATAAAAGGAATAGTTAGTTGAGGAATAGAAAAGGAGCATCTCGATTAATTATTCTAAATTAAAGGCATCCTTAAATAAACAGTATTTCAACTTGCATTTCAACTTGCATTTCAACCAGTATTTATTCTTCTCTTATATGCATCGGTAGGGCTTTCCACAGCTGGGGTGCAGTGATGGAAAAGATATCAGGGTGTTTTGTGCTAATTATCACCCTGTCACCCTGATACGACACAAAAAAAACACCAGAAATGTGATTTTTATTCCAGTGTCATTAAATTTCAGTCTTTTCTTCCCAGTTTTATTAGATAACAGGCAAAAACCTTTTGAGCCTATTATCCTTGGTTAAGAATCAGAGTGCAGAGTGCTCACAATCTAAAAGACATGTAAAAAATCATCCCAGTCCTTTTCCAATTGGATGTCTGGGTCTGAAGAAGCCACTCTCTATGGGGGGAACCAGACCCTGAAGCTTGCAACCGCTCCGCGTCTGGCCTTGTGCCATGCCAGCCTGTTTATACATCAGATAAGCTGCAAACAGTAAATTCACAAAATCAAAATCAAAACCTTGCACCGGATCTCTTGAAAACCTTGCATAGCTAGTCCAATTATAGCAATGTATTGTATTTCTGGAATTCTTAATCCCGTTCTGTTCGTAACCAACTCAAGGCAAGTTTGAACATTTTTGTTCCATCTCTGTAATTGTATACTATTGTTTCAGTATTCTCCTAAAACCTGAATACTACCGTATTTTCACGCATATAACGCGTGCGTTATACATGATTTTACAAACCAATTATAACCATGCGCGTTATATTCGTGAGCGCGTTGTACAAATGTTTTTTTACATAGTTCCCCCCCCCCCGACGTCCGATTCACCCCGCAGGACTGCTCGCACCCCCACCCCGAAGGACCGCTCGCACAACTTAAGTAAATGGCGTTACATAAAAAGACATCAAGACCAAAAATTTACCTGACTTATGAAGAATTTGGGGTAGAAATACATTAGGTCATAAGGAAGAAAATATGTAAGGAAAAAACAGGAGGGGGGTACAATAATCTGATTCTTTTAGAAATAGAGCTGGAGACTGCCACAGAAGAGCAGAAGGATCTGAAAGGTGTTAAAGGTGTCTTTAAATAAATGAGTTTTAAGAAGACCTTTGAAATGATCTGTTACTTTCCTCTCTGATCAGGTTAGGAAGAGTGTTCCAAAGCTGTGGGGCTACTACTGAGAAAATGTCTAGTCGTTTACTGCCTATTATACGTAGGGAAGGGACAGTTAGTAACTTGCAACCCATAGATCTAAGAAGACGGGATGGTTCATAGGGAATTAAATCTTTTTCTATGAATTGAGGAGATTTTGTTAACAATATTTTAAAGGTTAGTAATGCGATTTTTGTAAGAGATCCTCTGTTTTCTTTCTGGTATCCTCAAAATTTTTTTTATACCAATGTTAATAGTTATGCACAAGCCAGTCTTGAATTTGTGAGTTTAGGGTTGGAAGGCAGCCACAGTTGTAACATCCAGCCTATTCTTAGCAATGCTTTATATTTTTGGTAATCTTATTTATTTATTTAAAAGATTTCTTACCGCCTATAATTAGGCGGTTTTACAAAAAAATCATATAAAAATAAGAAACATACAGTACATATTATACAAACAATAACAACAGTTCCTTCATATTAGCCATATTTTCCGGCACTCAACAGTGTATCATTCAGAAATATTCATAACCCAGAAAAAAAACACATTTATTGAAATGCTTCTACAAATAATGTAGTTTTATGAAGTTTCTTAAACTTCTGAAAATCCATAAGAGCTCATAGTGGTCCAGTCAACTTATTCCACAGCATTACTTCCATGAAAGAGATAGCAGAGGACCTAGTACTCTTATAGTGTATAGCTGAGAAACCTGTCAATGACAATCATACTGCCCCCTCAGTTCCCAATTCTCTGAGTGGCCTATAAAGTGCCATAGGCTGTGACAAATACCATGGAATCCCTTGGTGAATGACTTTGAACACCAACATTATTGTCTTTAAAATTATATGTGATCATACAGGCAGCCAATGAAGTTTTTTCAACCACGGAGTTATATGGTTGAATTTTCTCAGATCACAAATCAACTGTGCAGCAGCATTTTGAATCATCTGCATAGCTTTACATTGTATGGTCATAATCCCAAGATAAAGGACATTGCAATAGTCAAATATTGAAATGACTACTGTCTGCACCAAAATGCGAAAATCAAATATCGACATCATTGACTTTAGTCTTCTCAGCAACCGCAATTGAAAAAAAGCAGATTTTACTACAGAAAGTATCTGATCCTTTATACTAAGGATACTGTCCAACCAGACCCCTAATATTTTCAGTTTTATCTGTATCACAAATGTCTGATTACATACCCCAACTTGGCCCAGCTTAGTATTTATGCCTTGTTCCTGGGCTTGTTTTCTGGTGCTTCAATGTTGTTCATGTCCACTTGTGCCCTAGAAAAAATAAAAACAAAATGAAACTAAACAAAAAAACAACAACAACAAAAACCCCTGCAAATGACAGAGGAAACAAAATGATTGTTTTGCCCCTCCACATTCCTAGTTAGTAGAGCACACTGTTTTGGAAACAGTACACACTTTGTACCAACTGAACATCAACCAGATTTTTTAGTTCATTGAAGTCTAGGGTTGCCAGAGGGCTCCAGAAAAAAAGATGAATTGAGACATCTGGGTTTTACCTCCATTTGAAAGCAGTGGAAGTAAAACCTGGAAGTGTCAATCTGTCCTCCTTATTCTGGAGCCATGTGGTAACCTTACTTTGAACGATTGTGAAACAACTCCAAGACCAACACATTTGTTTGTTTGTTTATTTATCCCCCGTCCTTATCCAGGGCGAGTTATACAATTACATATAAAATAAGGCATCACATTTAACATACAAATCACATTGACAAGAAGACACAATAAAACATATTGCACACTTAAATATCAAATATAAAATTACATGAAACATAAAAGTTGCTTCAAAGACGAACATCATTCTAGCCAAGCAAACTGGCCAACCCTAAAAATACATATATATATATAAAAATGCATGTAAACATACAAGTTGCCTCAACAACGAAAATCATTATGGCCAATAAAACAGACCAGACCATGGAATACATCCGTGACCAACACTCTGCACTCAACAGTCACCACTCCTCCTCCCTCAGCCAATCTCAGACCCTATATTTCATCTTACAGAACACATGTCTTTTAAGCACTTTCTTAAAGTTCTGTAGATTTTGCTGTTGACAAATATATTCTAGAAGGTTGTTCCATTCCCTGGGACCAATACAGTGAAAAATACTATTCCTAGATGATGAAAGCCTTAAGTCCCGCACAGATGGAACAAATAGATCACAGCGAATCACCTTTTTGAAAACACTAAGCCCTGTGGCCCTTGAGACCCCTCCCACAGAGTCATTCCCCAGAGCCAAACTGCTTCCTTTGCACTCTGCTGCTCAACACCCAGCAAATGAAACTCCTCCCAGAACTCTTCCCCTGTGACTGTGTCAGCAAACATATATCTCCCATTATTAGTGAACTACTACTAGGGGTTATGGGACCTCTAAACCAACATAATAAGGGGGATTTTATGGCCACCTTAGACTTATGCAAATTGTATTTCTAATAAATAAAATGATACTGCATTAATAAACATAACAATAATGATATTAATTATTGAAAAGATTAGTTTTACATTTTACCTGCTTATATTCTGTCTCAGTGTTAATAAATACAAAAGATAATCGTTCTCTTTACTGAAAATTTTTACTTTAATGCTCGTACTGCTACAATTATGCCTTTAAGAAATCAATCTACAGCATTGCTTTAATACTCATATTGCATAAAAGCACTTGAGCCTTCAGGGCAATGTTTAATATTGCTTGTGTCATTTCATTTAAAATGCAAGGTCTATTTGTCCTTGTTGACATGAATGGGCAATTAAAGTCAATTAAGAATGAATAGAATGAAAAAAGGTTAGTCATTATGTGTTAGAATAGTTAACGTTCTTAAAACAATTCTTTTTTTATGTTTCTAATGCAAGGTAATTGTATCACTAACCTTTCTATCTGTCATGCACACTGTTATTTTCTGTTTCTTATTTTCAGACTTTCTGTGCATATTGACTTGACCAAGGGCATTTAAGAACACCTACCACAGAGACGAAGGATGTTCAGCATTTACACACAAACTACAGATTATAGCTTTGATTTTAAAAGCCCTATTCATGATATACAAATGTAAAAACTGACACTTAAATATGTATAATAATAACTTTATTTGTAGACTGCAATACCCCTCAGTTCAATATGTTTACAACAAGGAGAAAACTATAAAAACAGCGATAACATATCAAGTTACATTATCAAAATCACAAATGCAGTAAAATTAACAACTAATTATACAAATTTATCAAACAGATAAGTTTTCAATAATTTTTTAAAATCCTGATAAGAGAAGGAAGACATTATTCCATTTACCTGCTTGAAAGGCCAGAGTCCTTTTGAGGAATCTTTTACATGTACAACCTTTTAAAGATGGAAAAGAAAACAAAGTGATACCTCGAATACGGTGATTAATTTCAGCTAATACAAAATATTTGAAGAGATAACTCGGAGTAAGACCAAATAGTGTTTTGTAACATAAACAGGCAAATTTGAAAATTATTCTTGCTTCTACAGGAAGCCAATGTAACTTATGATACTAATCATGTTCTGATTTTTTGCTATATTTTGAATAGCTCTCATCCTTTTGATAGTCTTTATATAGGAACCCAGACAGATAATATTGCAATAATTCAATGTACTTTGAATCAGAGATTGTACTAATAGCCTGAAAGATGAAATATTGAAGTAGGATTTTATCATGCAAAGTTTCCACAAAAGAAAGAAACTTTTTTTTAACCAAAGCATCAATTTGGATATCAAAAGTCAGTAATTCCTAGTATTTTAATAGGGTGGTAGATGCGTGAAACAGTCTCCCAGAAGAGGTGATGGAGACAGAGACCGTGGGCTCCTTTTATGAAGGCACGTTAGGGCCTTAACGCGTGGAATAGCGCATGCTAAAATGCTGTGCACGCTAGCCACTACCGCCTCCTCTTGAGCAGGCGGTAATTTTTAAGCTAGCGTGTGCTATAGCGCACACTAATCCGATGCGTGTGCTAAAAACGCTAGCGCACCTTTGTAAAAGAAGCCCTGTGTCTGAATTCAAGAAAGCCTGGGATAGGCACGTGGGATCTCTTAGAGAGTTAGAGAGAGGAAGAGATAATAGTTACTGCGGATAGGCAGACTGGATGGGACATTTTTTTCTTTTTGCCTTTGCATATCTCTAAAATATTCTAAGCTACTGTGAGAAGGGCAAAGTGACATAAATGGTGGAATGAAGACCCTAAGACAATGGTCTCAAATTCAAACCCTTTGCAGGGCTACATTTTGGATTTATAGATACTTGGAGGGCCTAAAAAAAATAGTTAATGTCTTATTAAAGAAATGACAATTTTGCATGAGGTAAACCTCTTTATAATTTATAAATCTTTCCTTTTGGCTAAGTCTTAACAACAATAATATTATAATTTATAGCTGAAGAGACAAATGATCAAGAAACTTTTATTTTACTTTTGGGATTATGATAAACATACAGAGGGCCTCAAAATAGTACCTGGCAGATCGCATGTGGCCCCCGAACCATGAGTTTGAGACCACTGCCCTAAGACACCAGGACATGAATAAAGCAGTATCAACTTTATTCTGAGATCCCAAAGCATTGGGGGAGGCGTGGTTAGCAACAAAACCATCAGCAGAAAACCACGAAAGCACTAAAAAAGGAGTAAAGTAACGATAACATTGGCTGAAAGAAGACTTCCAAGGCACAGAGGAACAATGAAGAGTAAGTTGTTCTTGGCAGGAAGATCCCATGTTACTGGGAGAAGGGGAACACAGCACCAACTTTAGAATGAAAACCTTAAAGCAAGATAACAAAGCTTTTTTTCTTTTAATTCTTTATTGATTTTTAATTCAAGTAGAAAGTGCATGTAAGTGCTGTGTGAGTGGACTGCTGGGCACGATGGACCACTGGTCTGACCCAGCAGTGGCAAATCTTATGTTCTTCTAGTTTCAGATGGAAAATTAACAGCAAGAAATTATTTTTATTACATTAAGAAAAAGAAGATCACAGGAAAAGAATCAATTGCCTTATTTTGCACGGAAGATTGGAATGCAACCTAAAATTTCTGCTGACAAAAGGCAGCTACTACTGAGCAGTCTGAAATACAGCTTCTGGAACAATAAGGTAGAACGATATGAAACAGATTAATTTCTTTTTTTGCTGCAGCTTTCCTGCTACTGCGACTTGGAGTACTGGATGGAGTATATAGCCCTTAATAACACTCTCTTCTAAGTTCAAGTCTATTATAAATGTGATTAATTGCTTACTCAAAATTCTAAGCGATGTACAAATCAATAAAATTATTAAATTTTAAGGGGAAACAGAACAAACACTTAGAACTAACCTAACAAAAACATATTGAAACAAAAGGAGAGGATGGGAATAGAAATACAAGTTGTTGATAGTAAATAAGACACGTATGGGAAAAAAAACAATAGGAAGGGAGAAAGCAATGTGCTTCAAAAAAGTTATGAAATAGGATTCAATTGAGGCTCCTAGTTAGGCTTTCTAGCTATCAAATGCGTCTTTAAACAGAAAGCTTTTTAACTTGCTCTTAATTCTGTCTAGATTATGTTCTTCCCTTAAATAAATAGGGAAGTTTCAAGTTTATTAATATTTTGATGTATCAACCATCATAAGTATCTGGTCAGTTGACAATAATAAAAAGTTAAAAAAAATATTTAAAATATTAAAATGATATATAACAAAAAAAAAAAGAAACAAAAAAGTCTAAGTAAAAACAAAGACTTGATTACAATGGGTATGGGGCAAAACGAAAGACGGAGCATCCCCTGGTTTCAAAGATGGGCCTGTAGTCGTGATGGGATAATCGCACGCCAGACACCAGCGCGCCGACAATTGAGCGCTGACAATTTGGTGCAAGAAAAAGCATGCCGCGGGAAAACTTAGTTTTAAAGAGCTCCGACGGGGGGTGTGGGGGGAACCCCACACTTTACTGCATAGTGTTCACGCTGCTGTGGGGGTTATGTGGGGGGTGCACATTATACAGAAAGTGGAACTTTTCCCACCAAAAATTGGAAAAAGTTCCATTTTCTCTATAATGGAGGGTTCCAACCCCCCAAACTCCCCCCAACAGCAGTGCGACCACTATACAGCACAGTGTGGAGGGGGTTCCTCACTCACACCCCACTTTGGAGCTCTTTAAAACTAAGTTTACCCATAGCGTGCTTCTTTCTTCTGCCGAATTGTCAGCGCTCGATTGTCAGCGCGGTGGTGTCTCGCGCACGACTGAACCCCTGTAGTTTTGCTCTACTGATGGTCTTTTGACAGTACATGCATTCTACAATTCCTGAAGGATATACAAAGGGGTTCAGAAAAGTTCTCAGCCCAACCAAGAAAAGAATGATGTAGATATGGTTCAATCAATGATCGGAATCAATGTCAAAACATAGAAGTTTGTTTTTGCAGATTGGCACTTAACCCTTTCAGGACCATAAGGATCGTAGGCCAATTTTTGTGGTTTTGACGACATTTTTATGGTAAAAAGGGCTTGCAGATGCCAAAAAATTGATTTTTTTTGTGAAATATCATTATTTTTATTTAAAAAAATCACACTTCTGGCTTATGGACAGTGTGGCGAGAGAATCTTCTCGTCAATCTAGCAACGACGCTAATGAATGAATGTCGGAACCAGTTTGTTTACATAAAGGTAGTATCATATGGAATCCGTACATATCAAATTTAGAACTGTAGACTATCCCAATCAAAATTGATAGGATTTTAAAGTTATGGGACAAATATGTCCCTTGGTCCTGAAAGGGTTAAAGATAACATTCTTTGGTTGGGATGAGAACTTTTCAGCACCCCTTCATATTATGAGTTAAAATCTTTTGAGCAACTGTATGTATATATTTTATCCTTTTTTTGTACATTGTTTCACCTTTCAGGTACTAGGAAACAAGACAACCTATAGTACGTTATCACTATTGGAGTAGTAGCAAGCTTTCAGTATGACGACAGATTTACCTGCCCTCTGATCATGTTGCACAGCTACTGCAACTTTTGGGTGCCACAATAATAAAATAATATTAACTTTGGATCACATTTGCGCTTCCAGTTGCTTAATTTTTAATTTTATGTATGTTAACTTTAAATTTTATTGTTTATTCAATTTTGTTGTAAATTCAATTATTATACCTCATGCAGAGGCCTTTAGGGCGTCCCATTTGATAGACTGAGACAGATCACAAAGCTTATTAAATATGAAATAATCTATAAGGGCTGTTCTTATAGTTTACATAAATTCATTAACTGCTAGGAAAGAGTTGTTTAATTTCAAAACTGAAGAACTTGATGAATGATGGCTATTCTGGTGTTAAGATGAAACTCATGTGATCAGAAAGCAATTGTAGTAGAGATAAATCTGCTAGAAAGAATAAAATTGTTTTCTAGAAAAAAAATAGGTAAGGATGAAAAAAATAATAAAAAAAAACAATAAATTGATTTTATACAGGGTGTAGAATTAATTCCCCAAGAAACAAATAGACCCATTTTCTGCATAGATTTTTAGATATTCTGGCTATAAATATTTTACATACATAAATAATAAATACATCTTACTCATCATATTATGACACATCATAAGTAATTTAGAAAGTTACAATTTATTACATGATTATCTAACCTTTAGTAAGTTAAGAGTCTGGTTAAAATTCCGTCTACAAAGAGGTGCTGAAAGGTTCTCAGCCCAGCTAAGAAGAGAATGACGTGGATATGGTTCAATCAATGATCTTAAACAATGTCTAAACAGAATTTAGGGCTCCTTTTACTAAGCTGCACTAGCGGTTTTAGCGCTCGCTAGACGCTAATGCCTCCATTGAGCTGGCGTTAGTTTTTGGCGTGTAGCGTGTGCAGCAATGTAGCGTGCACTTAAAACGCTAGCGCAGCTTAGTAAAAGGAGCCCTTATTTCCTGCAGATTGGCACTTAACAAAATAAGTTAACACTCTTTTCAGCTACAGTGGCAAAATAATGCTCAGAATTTAGGAAGTTGGTTGGTTGGGCTGAGAATGTTTCAGCACCCTCTCATATATATATATACACACACACACACACATATATATATACAGTGGTACCTCGGTTTACGAGTGCACCAGTTTGCGAGTGTTTTGCAAAACGAGCAAAACATTCGCAATATTGGTGCCTCGCAAACCGAGCTTACCTCGATGTACGAGCACCTCCACCCTGCTATCCGGCACCCCCGCGCGATCCGGCACCCTTCCGCTCGCGTCGCCCCCCCCCCTGCCGTGATCCGATATCCTCCGTACCCATCACCCACCCAAACGTATCACTTACCCCCCCCCATCTGGCATCCGGCACCGGCATCAAGGCACAGGACATGCCGGTGCCCGAAGATCTCTCATCCTTTTTGCTGGACCTTGAGCATCTGCGCATGCTCAAGGCCTTAATTCCTGCTCTCTCCGAGATTCTCGAGATCTCGATCAAGATGATCAAGATGATCAAGATGGGCAGATGATCAAGGCCCAGCAAAAAGGATGAGAGATCTTCGGGCACCTACACCTGCATGTCCTGTGCCGGGTGCCGGGTGCCAATGGGGGGTAAGTGATGCGTTCGGATGGGTGATGTGTACGGGGAGGATATCGGATCGTGGTGGGGGGGGGCGATTCGAGCGGGGGAGGATTCCGGATCGCGGGGGGTGGCGGATCACGCGGGGGGGGAAGCAATGCCAGTTCGTGAGGGGTGGGGGGTAGAGCAGTGCCACTGGCCTCGGGGGGGGGAGGTAGAGCAGTGCCACTGGCCTCGGGGGGGGGGGGGGGAACGAATCAAGTGAGTTTCCCTTACTTTCTATGGGGGAAACTCGCTTTGATATACGAATAATTTGGTTTACGAGCATGTTTCTGGAACGAATTATGCTCGTAAACCAAGGTACCACTGTACTCATATATACAAAGGGCTGCTGAAACATTCAAAGTCCAACCAACAAAGTTGGGACAGTTTCCATCGAGGGTTATAAGCTTAGTCCAGCGATTTTCCACTTTTTTTGTTCCGTGTCTCCTGGGGTGTGGGGTTTAAAACAAACTGGAGAGGTGCCAGAGGAAGTGAAAGCTGTCTGTAAATTTTACCATCTACCTGCTTGTTGTTCTACTCTGCCTTACTGCTCAAGTGTTGTGCCTGGTGCCTGGATAGTGTTTGAAATCCCCTCCATGCTGGTGATCGCTCTTCAGTAGGTACAAGTACTGGCCCCTTTGAGTGACATATCCCAGGGTGTGTGGTTCAAAATGAACTGGAGAGGCACTGGAGGCACATAGCGTCGGAGATATAAAGCACCAAGTTTGTCATGCTGATGAAGGAGCATGTCTTCTTTGTGACTCAGTACAGTGCTGTGTATGTCTGGCAGCAGTATAGAAATAATTAACAGTAGTAGTAGTAGTAACGTGTAGGTCCTTGGTGCACTTCTTTGGGTACACTGGGAAGGAGGCCTAAGACTCCGGTTGGCTCAGATGCCTAAGGCCCCTCCTATGGGAGGGGCCTTAGGCATCTGATCAATTGAAGCCTTTGGTCCCGCCTTAGTGCGTCCCAGAATGCACCAAGAAGAGAAAGGCCCACCATTTTGGAGTGGCGGGCCAGCCAGCCAGAGGGTATAAGTATCCCTCCGACGGACACTCAACTAAAAGGTATGGGGGGTTTGGGGATTGGGAGTTGAGGTAGAGGTAGAGGTGCAGGGTGGAGGCCTGAGCCATGGAGGGGTATCATTAAGTTGTGTTTGGTGGGTGGTGGCAGGAGTGAGTTGGCATCCCTCCTGTACGGCTTACTTCAGGGGGGTTCCGGATCAGGAGGGAGTGGGCATCCCTCCTGCTGGCTGAGTTCATGTGGGGGTTCAAGGGTTCTCTACTGCAGCCACTCAGCTGATCGCAACATGAGGATTCCCTTGCATGGTCAGCTGATGACAAAGGATCAGGCACAATTCTCTAATCAGTGCCTGTGACATAAGCACCAGTTAAAGAATCAGGCTGATTAGGCAGGATTGGATGTCTATCCCTCTTCCCCTTCTTATCCAAGTTACTTGAACATGTTGTTCACCGTTGCCTGAACTTACTCTCATCCCATGTTATTCTGAATCCACTACAGTCAGGCTTTCACCCACCGCATTCCATGGAAACTGCCCTTATTAAAGTTTTCAATGACCTGTTCTTGGCAAGATCCAAAGGCCTCTACCTATCCTCATCCTTCTTGATCTGTCTGCCACCTTTGATACTGTTGATCACAGCCTACTCTTTGATATGCTGTCCTTGCTGGGATTCCAGTGTTACATAGAAACATAGAAACATAGAAATAGACGGCAGATAAGGGCCCACGGCCCATCTAGTCTGCCCACCTTAATGTCCCTCCCCTACCTTTGCCCTGTGAATAGATCCCATGTGCCGATCCCATTTTGCCTTAAAATCAGGCACGCTGCTGGCCTCAATCACCTGTAGTGGAAGACTATTCCAGCGATCAACCACTCTTTCAGTGAAAAAGAATTTCCTGGTGTCACCTCGTAGTTTCCCGCCCCTGATTTTCAACGGATGCCCTCTTGTTGTCGTGGGACCCTTGAAAAAGAAGATATCTTCCTCCGCCTTGATGCGGCCCGTAAGATACTTGAACGTCTCGATCATGTCTCCCCTCTCTCTGCGCTCCTCGAGCGAGTATAGCTGTAATTTGTCAAGCTGTTTTTCATATGGTAGATCCTTGAGTCCCGAGACCATCCGGGTGGCCATTCTTTGCACCGACTCCAGTCTCAGCACATCCTTGCGATAATGCGGCCTCCAGAATTGCGCACAGTATTCCAGGTGGGGCCTCACCATGGATCTATACAATGGCATAATGACTTCTGCCTTACGACTGACGAAACCCCTTCGTATGCAGCCCATGATTTGTCTTGCCTTGGACGAAGCCTGCTCCACTTGATTGGCAGACTTCATGTCCTCACTGACGATTACCCCCAAGTCTCGTTCTGCTACCGTTTTTGCTAGGATCTCGCCATTAAGGGTATAAGACTTGCATGGATTCTGGCTGCCCTCTCCTGTTCTGGCTGCCCTCTCCTGGTTTTCTTCCTATCTGTTCCATCGCACCTTCATTGTTTGCAATGGTGGGTCCTCCTCCACAGCCTTCCTGCTAAAATTGGTGTACCTTAAGGCTTTGTCCTGGGATCACTCCTTTTCTTAATCTACACTTGCTCACTTGGAGCGCTGATCTCCTCCCATGGCTTCCTGTATCACCTCTATGCTGATGACTCCCAGATCTACCTCTCTGCGCCAAATATCTCTACTGAAACCCAGACCAGAGTCTCAGCCTATTTGTCCAACATTGCTGCTTGGATGTCTCGTCACCATCCAAAACTAAATATGGCTAAAAGAGAGTTGCTCATCGCCCTGCCTAAACTCACCTCTCTGCTACCCTTGTTCTCCATCTCTGTGGACAACACTCTCATCTTTCCTGTTTTGTCTGCTCATAATCTTGGAGTTATCGTTGACAATAAATTAACATTTCGACCTCAAATAAGCGCCTTAGTTAAAAATTGTTTTTATAAACTGAGAATGATCCGATCATTAGCCCCCCTTCTCGACATTAGTTCTCTCAATATTCTGATACATTCACTCGTTATATCGAAATTAGATTACTGTAACTCACTTTTAAAAGGAATATATCATAAAGACTTAAAACGTTTGCAGTTGATTCAAAATACTGCTATTAAAATAATTTCAGGAGCAAAGAAGTATGATCATGTAACCCCTCTTCTTCAAAATGCCCATTGGTTGCCAGTCTCACAAAGAGTAACATATAAAATTGCCCTTTTAACATTCGGAACTCTGCAGTCAAATGCCCCAACCTTCATAGACAGATTACTGATTCCATACGATCCACCAAGATCCTTAAGGTCTATATCTCAATTTAACCTCAACATTCCTTCCCTAAAAAATATTGGCACACGCCGTACCTCAATTTTTTCAGTTACAGCCCCTACAATCTGGAACACTCTTCCACTATATTTAAAAATGGAAAAAAACTTTAAAAAATTTAAAAGCAACTTAAAATGTTTCCTTTTTAATGAAGCTTTTAACTGAAAAAAAAAAAAGAGGCTCATTTTAGAGATTAAATAATTAATATTTGTTTTTAACTTATAACCCTCCCCCTAATTCCTTTCGTGTTTACCTTAAATGTTGCTTATTTTTATTTTATCAATTGTATTTCTTACCCCCTTTACCAATCGTGTCTATTGCATGTCTGTCTATAATTACCTAATACGTCAGCCATGTTGATCTTAAAAAGTTTGTATTAAATGTTTTATTACTTTTTTCTGTAAAGTTATTTTTATTCTGTACAACGCTTTGAAGAAACGAAAAAGCGTTTAATCAAAAATTGAATAAACTATAAACTATAAACTATAAACTATTCCTGTCTCTCCTTCACCACCCAGATACAATATATCACAAAATTATACCGCTTCTTTCTCTATATTACCAAAATCCAACCTTTCCTCTCTGAGCACACTACCAAAACACTTATCCATACCCTCATAACCTTGCGCTTAGACCACTGCAACTCACTACTCTCAGGCCTTCTGCTTAGCCATCTCACTCCCCTCCAATCCATCCAGAATTCAGCTACATGACTCATATTCCGGGAGAGCTGCTTTACTCATGTTACCCCTCTCCTAAAGTCACTTCATTGGCTTCCCATTGGTTTCCGAATATAATTCAAACTCCTTTTACTGACCTACAAATGCTCTCACTCAGCTGCCCTTCACTATCTCTCTTCACTTATCTCCCCCTATGATCCCGCCCATAAGCTCCACCGTTCTCTTCATCTGCCAACTTCAGACTCCATCCCTTCTGCCTTGCTGTGCTGTATGCTTCGAACAAGCTGCCAAAATCCCTACAGTGGGCTCTTTCTCTGGCAGTGTTCAAGGCCCAGTTAAAAGTTCATCTCTTTAAGAGTGCTTTCGACTCCTAACTCCTCTCACCTTGGCTTCTGCATCCCCAACCCTTTATGTCATGTCTGTCTGTCCAAGTTAGATTGTAAGCTCTTCTGAGAAGGAACTATCTATAAATGTCAAAATGTACAGTGCTACATATGTCTTTCAGTGCTATATAAATGATAAATAGTGGTAGTAGGGCAGTCGCAATTCTATATAGGATGCCGGTGTGAGAATCTCTGCCTCTTCCTAGGCAGCTGTAGAAACTGGCATCCTATACAGAATTTTCCCCAAAGTAACTAAACTCTCATATTTCCTCTGATATTCTTAGTTATTATTGCTATAAAATATTCTGTTATAATTATATTATAATAATTATGTCAGTTTCTATTGTTAACATATTTTTCAAAAACTTCAATAAACATTTGAACTAAAAATAAAGAATTTAAGAACCCTTTTACTAATTTGAAGTGGTGAGGCAAGACGTCTAAAATCTTTGTTTTGACAATCAGCATTTGGACTTTTTTTTTTCAGAGAAAAATGTCCAAATGCAATTATGATGTTTTTGGGACATTTTTGTGTTTTGAAAATGAACCTAAATGGCATTTACAAGTACAAAAGCTGAGCTAATATAAATAGCAACCTCTTCTCGGGTCAATTTTGATATGCCTATGAGTGTCGTAGCTTTTACCGCAAAAGCTGGCGATAAAAAATGTGTAGCAAAGTTGACCTTTAAAAAACTTGGATTATTAAGGAGTAATCTATCGTACAGAAAGTCTACTTTTTATATATTTAAAAAAATCCTTTGTGTCTTTACTGTCAAATAAGACTGAAACTAGTTAGCAATAGTCACATTTAATCCAAAAGCTTTCAGCCTGGATAATATATAATGTTATGATCCAAAGTGTGAAAAACTATTGTAATATCTAGCCTCTCCCCTTAAAATAAATTTCTGCCCTTTGTTGAAACCAAATCTGATGACTTCAACTGTGGATAGTAATAATTTGCTGTGCTCTGGGATTTCTGAAAATCATATTGATAATAACCAACTAATTGATTAGAATCCAAAAATCTAAAAATTAGCTCAACATCACTTTCTTTTTTTTTTTAAATTATTTATTCACTTTCAAAATTACATTAAGTGTTACATATATTCAATCATATTAACAATAAATATATCACTTACATGCTATCATTTGCACATTACATAAATTCTTATCCCTCCCCCCTTCCCACCCCTCCCTACCATATATTCCATTATAATATAAATATGTATTAATAAAATATCCCCACCCTACCCAATTAATCTAATAAATTTAAAGGAAACAAACTCAACTACTCCGTACAATATTTTGTTAATGGTTTCCATACATCCTGAAATTTCTTGAAATATCCCTTTTGTAATGCAATAAATCTTTCCATTTTATAGATATGGCATAGAGAGTTCCACCAAAAGTTGTAATTTAATCTTCTCCAATCCTTCCAATTATATGTGATTTGCTGAATGGCAACACCAGTCATTATAAGTAATAATTTATTGTTATTCGCAGAAATCTGACTTTTTGCTCTCATTTCCATACCAAATATCACAGTATCATAGGATAATGCCACTGGATTGTCTATTAAATTATTAATTTGGTCCCAAATTGGTTTCCAAAAATTCATAATAAATGGGCAATGAAACAATAAATGATCTAAAGTTCCTGCTTCTAGATGGCAGTGCCAGCATCTATCAGACAAAGAAATATCTAATTTTTGCAACCTAACAGGGGTCCACAATGCTCTATGCAACAGAAAAAAACAAGTTTGCAAAACCTTGGCAAGAAAGGGAAGAGAGAAAATCCTCCATATCCATTTTTTGTTTTTGAAGAACTGATCTCAATATAGCTTGTTTCATTTGTTCTGGCCATTTTGCTGCTGTGGCATTAGTATGTGGAAAAGACCCTCATAAGGATGTGCCAAGGCCACTTATTACTGCAGCTTGGTAAAAGGGCTCATTAGTCTTTAAGACAACATGAGAACATAGATCTTGGAAATCACATTCAGAATTAACAGGATCTGGAACTCTCATCAAATCAGATATAGTCATTAATCTAAAACAATCACAAGCTAACCAGACACAGGAGAACAGAAGGTAATATCAGAGTATCCAAATGCTGAGAAATATTATTAATCTTTTTCATACAGCAAATGAATGAATGAATGAAAGGAACTTAGGTCTGGATTCTCTATACAGCGCTGATATCGGCAGCTGCCTAAATAGCAGCCACTGTTCACATGTCAATCACACAATGGCGTTACATACATCTAAGGAGCTATAAATAAATAATCTGTGAGGATAATGATATATAACCACTTCCAATATCACAGCTCTCAATTTTTACCCAAACTGAATTCTAATTAGAACACTTTTTGAGCACAAGTACTTTATCCAGCGATCCATGCTTGCCAACCATACAATCAACAAGCCACCGACCAGCATTCAAGATAAGTGACTTTATTTATTTGAGATCTAGGGCTCCTTTTACTAAGCTGTGATAACGTTTTTAGCGCACACAGGATTTTAGCGTGCGCTAAAACCCACGCTACGTGGCTAGAGCTAAAGCCAGCTCAATGCTGACATTAAGGTCTAGTGTGCGTGGCAATTCAGCGCACGCTAAAACCGCTATTGCAGCTTAGTAATAGGAGCTCCTAGTATTGCTGGTTTGGTTAATAGAGGGTGGCAATGGGACAATGAAGGCATTATCACTAAAAATTTGGTTAAAGGTCTAAGCACTTCACATATTAAATTATTTATTAATTCAGTTTGGATAAAAGTTCAGAGCTGTGATATTGGAAGTGGTTATAAATCACACAATGGTGCCATATAGAAAATCACATCTCCACGAAAGATAGGTTCCAGAAATGTAGGTCAGGGTTTTCCATGCCTACATTTCCGACGCCTATCTTTGTCGTGAATCGTGCCTATGTAGATGCTTTAGGCTGCCTAATGCCACTTCTGGCATTACTTGAATCAAAACTATTTACTTTAAACTTTATTCTTTTTTATAGACACCACATAACTACTATTTCAATGTCTCAAATCATGAATTTACTACTCAGGGATCTTCAGACAACCACCGAATGATGTACCTTCAGGTGGTTCCAATCCTCATAAGTCCCAGTGATTTGTTAATCTGACATTGTTACTTTTTTTCTTGTTTTACTTTTTTTTACATATACTGTATATTAGTACATATATTCTTCTTTAGAACATCAATTCATCATGAAGAATAGTACTTAGCTTTATTGTATGCTCCTCCCCTTATATATTTCAAGGCGGGGTAGTGCTGCAGATATAAAATAGTTGAAATCAGCAAATGGCTACTCAGCAACAGATACCAAATTGTCTTCAGAGCTATATCACAGCATAACTGAGTTCAACTCATTATTCACTGTTTCTGCTTCAAAGCCAAAATGACCACAGCGTTTTTTTATTCCATTGAAATAGAAAACCACCGATGTCATTCATTAAAGATCCAAATAAGGACACGCCCCCTTTGACCGTCAAAAAATATTTTGTAAGGAGCTAACAGTGCATTCCAACAAAACAGTATCAAAAACATACAGATTGAAAAGATGCAAAGATTATTCAGCTAATGTCATCCAGTCAGAGGTTAAATTCAAACCATCAGGTTGCATAGACTGTAGTTCGAACATCCATCGTAGTTCTTTGGTATTTAATAGTCTCTCTATATTGCTACACTCCCACCCTATATTTATAGATTCTAGGACTCTTCATTTGAGATCGTTAACTTCCAGTGCCGAACTAAAGCCGTGTTTTCGTTCTGTGTATTTACCCGAGATTAATATTCCATCAATCTGGTTGTTATAGATCTAATCGTACGTCCTACATATAATTTGTACATGGGCATTAGCCACACCTACAATCATGTTAGGTGACCTAAAGCGTCTACATAGGCGTGATTCTGGTGCTGATTTTTTTAGGTGCCACTAGGCGCTTTGAAACTCAGTGAAAAATGTCATTTAAACAGCATTTCGTGCTGAGCTTGGGTGCTTACATGTCGATTTATATGACCTGGTTATTTGCTCCGTAAGTTTGCTGTTTTAAACACTAAGTTTAATAATTTTGTGGTTGCAAACATCCAACAAATGTTCATGGAATTTCGTTCTCTTTTAGGCACTGTTTATGCTTTTCCCCTGACGAAGCCAGTGCAGGTGAAACGGTGGCCCCGTCGGGCTTTGAATGCAGTGCCGTCCTTTCATCTAAGATAAGTGCTTTTTTGAATATGTGCACTATCTAAATTATTTTTGGATGTTTGATTTGTGATGTTCTTATATTTTTTCTAAAAATATTTAAAAGATTTAACTATATAATATTTAAAAATATTTAAAAATACTAAAAAAGTAGTACTATCAGTACATGCCATAGGCCAATGATTGAGATCTTGACCGAAATTTATATTCAGCAGTGCTTGTCTGAATAATCGGTCTCTGAGGCTTGGCATTCAACTCTTTTTGTGATCGCTTTCAGCATTTATTTCTAGAAGTGATTTTGTTTGCTTACATTTGATTTACACTTCTATAGTATTTGATTTCTGGCAGCTATTAATGACATTGGAAAAAAAAACTGATTTTTTTTTATTGACCCTTTTGGGTTAGAAATGACATGAGGAATCATGTTATTTCAAATCAGTGTACATCCCTAATTTTAGTTGCTTATGTATCTATGACCTGTGCTCTGCATTTACCATTTAGATTAGGTACTGTGGTTCTTTTCTTCTCAGTACACTCAAGTAACACTGGGCATTACTTTAACCCCCGAAGATCAATTTTAAATAACTCTTCTACAATATTGCTTACAAAAACGTTGACAAGAATGAGACCAATGATCTGTGCATTACTCTAAATATTGGGGGGAGGGGAGAAAGGGGAAGAGGCACAGGGAGTTCATTTGAGGGGGAGGGGAAGTAACTTAGGAAATCACTGAGGGTAGGAGTGGGATTAGAGAGGCCAGAGGGGAAATGAGAGGATATTCTTAAAATATATATAGTTATGCAGGTCCTGGACCAATATTCAACTGGGGTCCATAAAATTCTCTTATGTGGGCCCAGTTGAATATTGGCCTGGTCTGTATAAGTTGTAGCAGATGTTCTCCGAGGACAGCAGCCATATATTCTCCCCCCCCCCCCCCCACACACACCTCCCCTAGTTGGTGTCTTAGCTTTGTTACCGAACTGATGTTCCCGAAAACCAATGTCAGGTAGGAAGGCACTGGTACGTGTGTGGTATGGGCACTGCCTAAAGATTTAAAGTGACAGTGCACTTGGTAGTGTCTATACTGGGTTCTGTGGATGATGTTACCCACTTGTGAGAATATATGCCTTCTATCCTCAGAGAACACCAGCTACAGGTAAGTATCTTTACTATTTAGTAAGAAAGGCTAGAAACAGTTTCTCATCTCTTGGTTGGCTGCAAAGTGCTGATGGCAGATCATTTTTATACAGAAAGGCACAACAAAGTGATGCATCTCAATCATTAGAAACTCAATGAATACGTATAAGAAAAATTAGCAAACAATGGAGGAAGTGCATGTGGATCTGTAATTCATCAAGTCGCTAGGACTCAAACGCAAGTTAATGACACTAACTAAGCATGTAGATATCGTATAAATCCTACTAGCTAAGGATTCCTCATGGCAGATTTGGGAGCTACTGCTGTGTGGATACTATAAACGGCACCATTTGCTGTTTTTGCTGTAACTCCATTAAGTAACTACTGAGGTCAGACTAGCCGGCCTGCAGTTCACAGTCTTCCATTTTTCTAAATTACATCAGCCATTCTCTAGTCATTTGGAAACACTCCTGATTCAAAAGAAGCATCAGAAGGTCAGATAGTGGAGCTGCCAGAACCTTTCTAAGCTCTCTGAAACTTTGATGTATTTTGCTTGGCCCTTTTGCTTTATCTACTTTTATTCTAGAAAGCATCTTGAAATCATTTGATGTCTAACTCAGTTTTATTACCATTTATAGCAACTCTCTTTGGTTTTGTTTCTGGCTCTTCTACATTATATTCTGAAAAGAAATATTTGTTAAGCATTTTTTTTGTCTCTTGAGCCTCTATACCAGGGGTGTCCAATGTCGGTCCTCGAGGGCCGCAGTCCAGTCGGATTTTCAGGATTTCCCCAATGAATATACATGAGGTCTATTTGCATGCACTGCTTTCATTGTATGCTAATAGATCTCATGCATATTCATTGGGGAAATCCTGAAAACCCGACTGGATTGCGGCCCTCGAGGACCGACATTGGACACCCCTGCTCTATACATTCCTCCCTTTCACCATTGAGTCCTACATCCCACTTTTGCATAAGCTCCTGTCACTAATATACAGGAAATATTTTCTAGTGTCAGTATTCTTGCTCATCACTACAATATGTGACTAGGATCTGCAGAAAACAGGAGGTCAATAGATATGGTTGAATTCCCTTGATATCTTTTTCAGATTGTTTAGCATCACTAACAGCAATTTTTACTCTCATTCTCTGGGAGAAATCTCTCAAATTCTCTCAAAAATATAGATGCACCTCATATTGGAAAGATTATTTTTCTGTCAACAAGCAGGATTGAATTAAGAACACAAGTACGTGATATCATCCAGCAGTACTAGGGCAGAATTTCCTCTTTCTCAAAGCTTATCCAACATTATAGGCTCATACACCACTTTCCTCAGTTCCTCACTCTTATTTTTTTCACCAAGCAGAATGAATATGAAACAAATCTACTCTGTGTTTGTTGTTTGTATTTTAATCATACTTGGTGTGGGATAGGCACATGCAATCTCTTACAGAGAGAAAGAGATAATGGTTACTGTGGATGGACAGACTAAATGTAGAGAGAGGGGAGATATGATCGAGACTTTCAAGTACCTCACGGGTCGCATCGAAGTGGAAGAGGATATATTCTTTTTCAAGGGTCCCGCGGCAACAAGGGGACATCAGTGGAAAATCAGGGGCGGGAAACTGCACGGTGACACTAGGAAGTTCTTCTTCACCGAAAGAGTGGTTGATCGCTGGAATAGTCTTCCACTTCAGGTTATTGAGGCCAGAAGCGTGCCAGATTTTAAGGCCAAATGGGACAAACATGTGGGATCTATCCGCAAAGATAGATAGGGAGGGTCATTGGAGTGGGCAGACTTGATGGGCCGTGGCCCTTATCTGCCGTCTATTTCTATGTTTCTATGTTTCTATGTTTCTAAATGGGTCATTTGGCCTTTATCTGCCATCATGTTTATATGTTTGGCTTAACATTGTTCCTTCAAAGACTAAGGGCGCCTTTTACTAAGCCACGTTAGGGCATTAACGCACGGAATAGTGTACGCTAAATTGTCGCATGCACTAGACGCTAATGCCAGCATTGAGCTGGCATTAGTTCTAGCCGCGTAGTGCGGGTTTAGCATGCGTTAAGATACTACGTGCGCTAAAAACACTAACGCAGTATAGTAAAAGAAGCCCTAAAAAATTGTTTTGCCAAAGTCATGATTTGACCTGAACCTGAAATGTGGAAGAAAAATTCAGAACTGTAACATGCACATTAAGGCTTGGATTCTATAAATGGCGTCCCGATTGTAGGGGCCATCTGCGGGCTAACCAGTCAATTGGGATGTACATTTCTTTAAAATAAACCCTCCCGAAGCAGGCTGCCTACATTGGAGGCGCATCTGGGAGCCTAGGGAGGTGCACAAACCCGCCTAAGCTCGCCTAAGGCTAGATGTGGGCGTGGTTTGGCCTGGAAGTAGCCTTAGGCAGACCTAGGTGGTCATACGCTTCTCCCTAGGTCAGAGGGAGACATATACAATATAGGTGGGGGGTTCTGGCAGGAAGGATTGGGCATCTCTTCTGCTGCACAATCTACGGGGGTCAGGCAGGAGAGTCTGAGCTTCCCTCCTGCCGAGATCATTCAGGGTGGGATGCTGGGCAGGAGGGACTGTGCATCCCACTTGCTGCATGATGTTAGGGGGGGGGTTCCAGTAGGAAGTATTGGGTCATTTCATAGGGGAAGGATAAGTTCAGCTGTAGCTGTAGATTGTAGAATGAGCTAGCTTTGGGATCTGTCTAGTCCTCTAGAAGCAGGTTGATGTCCCCAAGTATTATTAGATTTGGGAACATGGTTGAGACGTGTGAGATGAGATTGTAGAATTTTTCTTCCACCACAGCCCAGTTACCTGGTGGTCAGTAGATTAGTAATATGCCTAGGTTTTTTCCACCTTTCTGATTTGGGATACTGCAAAGCATATATTCTAGATTTTTTTCTGTTTTGTTGTCAATAAGTCTGAGTGGCAATCTGTATAGGCAATCTGTATGGGATCAGGAGTCCACCACCTTTCTTCTCTGTTCTGGGGCAGTGGATCAGCTTGTAGTCTGGAGGGCAGTTAAAATGGGGGAGTTGATGTCTGGGATCCATGGACTGTGGTGCACACTAGTCTAATCCCCTCTTTTACTCAGGTGCGCTATGCTTTTTAGCATGTGATAAATATTAGCGCGTGCTAATCACACGCTAAACGGTAACGTGTGCATGTTACCCTATGGATGCGTTAGTAGTTAGTGCATGCGCTGATTTAGCACACGCTAAAATGCTTAGTGCACCTTAGTAAAAGAGGGCCTAAGACAATTCATATTGAGCACCCCTAAGCTTTGGACTAGGTCATTTGTATGCTTAATTAGATCCTGCTTGTGCAATGTTACTCATCTATAAAATGTATTTACAAAAGAAAGAAGGCTTGATATGGCAATCAATCTCACCCACCTCTACAATAATTGTCTTACTGTTTTGAACTTTGGAACTATTTGAGGGACTAAGAAAACTACTACATGTTGGAAGATCCATATATGCTCAGATCTTTACGCTAAAAATATTAAATTCAGAGACAGCAGTTCCATCCCAGTGCTGTTGGATAGCATCACCCACTTCCTGTATGTGCCTTATCAATCTTGGTGTCTATGGAAAAATAGGTAGAGGTATGCAGCTTTTTTTTATTTTTATTTTTTTTCCTTTCCCATATCATTCACTGAAAATTTTGTTTGGTTTGTTTTTGTGTTCATTTTTCCCCATTTCAGAAGCAATGTCAAAGCATGTGTACCCCTTTCTGGAGAACAGTGCATATTCTTTCTGGAGTGCCATCTCTTTGGAGAGTGCACACACTTCATCAGTAGTGTGCATTGTTTCTAACAAAAAAAAAAAAAAATGGAGTTTTTACCTCTTATTTTGAAATAGAAATAATATGGGAAGTGTTCCCATATCATTTCAAATGAATGAATACACCTAGTTAAGGTGGGCAACATTGCTTTTCTTGTATGGTAGAAGGATAACTGGATTAAACCATGTCCCAGGTTTAAAGAAATGAATTTAATTATTTATAAATTTATGAGGTTTTCCATATGCTAAGGTACAGGCAAATAGGGAATGATGAGCTGCTTAGCCATTCCCATGCTAATAACATAGTTATGATGAAAAATATAAGACTCATGGTTTTTTTTTATTATGATAAATTCATGGCATTGAACTGAAATATGCATTAGATCATTCTCAGATCTGCCTGGATTTTGTCAAACTCAAATGACTGAAATCTGCCCAATTGAAGTTTAACTTTCAAAAGATATCACATCTTTCTGTTCAGCATCTGTTCCTTAAATATTTATTCTTGTCCTTGAATGGGATAACTTCTTGAAAATCAAATATTTTGCTGCTGTTTTAGCTCATATATCAGTGCCATTCAGTGGAAAAAAAAAAAATCTAATGACAATATTGTAGAAAGGTTAGCAGGGCATTAACAGCACAATTTGGTTTCTTAACTGTGGCATAATTATTACATCAGTAAACATTAAGGCCCAGATTCTACAAGAGCCACCAAAAGTTAAGCGGTGTTAGATAACCTATTGTCACCTAACTTAATTGGTTTAATTGCATTGTTTAAAAACAAGTAAATGGTCATAAAAAAAAAAAAGACAGCCCCTCCACAAATAGCTCCAGAACCATGACTACAGAGATGTCTACCAGTGCCCAAGGGTAAAATAGGCATGGCACCTCTGTAGTTGCAATTCTTGTCTCAGATAGGCACTAGATATGTAGACCTTAAAAACGCTGACCTACATTTCTGGCACTTATCTGTGACATGACCATGATTATATACACGGTGCCTTTGCATGACTGACATGTGATTGGCACCATTTTTGTGGGCAGCTGCCAATCCTGGTTCTACTTATAGAATCTGGGCCTAATTACTAAAACAAGCCCCAAGGAAAATGCATTACTTTATTCTAAATTAAGAACCAGAAACTGTCTTTTTTCTAAGGTTATTTTTAATTGCTTTTGAATTTTTCAAAGTTTTTATTAGCTAGTTCATAATTAAATTATGGTTAAAGCGCTCAAGGTCTTGAATCTACTTTAATTAAAATACCAGCAATAGGATTTCATTTAGTATATACTAGCATATATTGCTTTAAATTAATGAGTTTCCTAAAGAAAACATTTTATTTAACTAGTCCCCCCAAATCTAAGACATATGAAAATCTCTATTTTAGATCTAATAATTAGATAGCAGGGACCTTTTTGGCATGGTTGTGAAGCATTTGTGCATGCATATTATGGCAATTATACACAGAACAATCTCCCAAGGGCAAGAGTAGGCAATACTACCAACTAATCTATCAACACTACTCTCTTCAAAAGATGTAGTCCCACCACCACAATCCAACCTCAACAATATGGAGAAAAAGACCTCAGTGCTCACAGTACACCCAATTCAAGCCGCAGCCAATTAGTTGAGAAGGGCACACACTAATCACAGGTCAGGAAAAAAAACCCTCCACACATCTTCAATTTTGTAAACAGTGATTCCCCACAAATTTTTGGAAACAATAATGCTTGTGCAGAACAAAATCTCAATAATATCACATTGGCATGGGAACAGTTTATAAATCCAACAGATTGTATAAATCCATAGCAGGCATTCATTCAAGCAAAGGAAAAAATAATTGTTCAAAATGAGATAGACAAGTGCTTCACCAAATCCATGGTGTAAACCCCTGCTGTGGATTTATATAATCTGTTGGATTTACAAACTGTTACCATGCAGATGTGATATTATATAGATTTAGTTCTACACAAATGTTCAAAATGAGATAGACAAATACTTCACCAAATCCATGACGTAAACCCCAGCAAAGTTCAGTTATCTTTAATTATCAAATTCCACATACTAAGGCCTCCAAAACCCAAAAAAAACAAAAATTAAAATAAAAAAACAACAACAACAATGCAAGCAAAAAATACAAATTAAACAGGAAGACTTAGCTGGTAAACGCCATTCTCAGCTGGAACACCACTCCACTCTGGCACTCTGGCACAGTCTATGCTGTCCACTCCTCCGTAGAACATCACAGGCACACTCCCACTGCTCCGATCACACTGAGCAAACATCAACCGCTGTAACAATCTTTATGTCAGCAGCACACAAACATCCCAATGTGGACAGCTAAACTCCAGCATTTAACAGGAAATAACCAGCTATCTCTCGCTGAATATCCCACTCACTGGATTAGCCAGTGTCTGACTATGTTGCGCAAAATAGCTAGTTACCGCTGATATTCAGCAGTGTCCAACTAAGGCTGGTGGCAATATAGACCCACCTAAAAAATAGATCTATCTTTCACTGCTTTACCTTAGAAGGTTTGGCCGGTTAAGATCGAAGTGGCAAACTGATCTTGATATTCAATGCTGGTAATCATATACAGTCCCGGTGTTGAATATCTGGGATCGTCATGGACTATGGGAGGTAGCCGTGTTGCTACAGTCTCAATATTGAGCCCTAAAAGTCCATAGTTATAAAATGGGTTTTAGAATATAGCATACAAATTCCTTTAAGGCACTTTAAAGGTGCATTTTGCCCCAATGCTGGTTGATGAATTCTCCTCTTACTGAATACATTTTGATATACTATGGGATGCATAGATTTTGAGGGGGGCAGCATAAAACGCTATATTTATTTATTTTGATTTCTATCCCATCCTCCCGGAAGCTCAGAATGGGTTACAAAAAGAAAACATTCACAGTAGATCAAATGTTCACAGTAAATTAAGGACATGACTGGTCACAAAACATGGTGTACATAGGAGGAATGATAGAAGGAGGAGTCCGTCTGCTGGTGTCCGTTTAGCTGAAGAGGAGGGTCTTCACTGCTCTTCGGATTGTCATCAATGAGTTTTATGATCTTATCCATTCAGGCAGCTGGTTCCATCTATACAATTCCATTTCACAGTAGCAATACATATATATTTCCCCATCAATTTTTATATATGTTCTGCGGCATCCATGTCTCCACCAGTGAATGAGGGGGATATTGAGTTTTCTCAGTGGTATCTAAGATCACCTGAAAAAAAGAGTTATTTGACTTAACTGTTCCTGAATTGGATCATTTTATGTGCAATATTGATTTATTTATTCAATTTTCTATACCATTCTCCCAGGGGAACACAGGACAGTTTACATGAATTTATTCAGGTACTCAAGCATTTTCCCTGTCTGTCCCAGTGGGATCACAATCTTTCCAATAAACCTGGGGCAATGGGGGCCAAGTGACTTGCTCAGGGTCACAAGGAACAATGTGGATTTGAACCCCCAATCTCAGGGTTATTATAAAATGCCGACAGTAACACATTTATGTGTTGAACAATACGTCGAGGTGGAAGAGGATATCTTTCTTCTCAGGGGACCCTCGACCACAAGAGGACATCCGCTCAAACTCAGGGGAGGGAAGTTTCGTGGAGACGCCAGGAAGTACTTCTTCACGGAGAGAGTGATCGAGCATTGGAACAAGCTTCCAGTGCAGGTGGTCGAGGCACGCAGCATCCCAGACTTCAAGAACAAATGGGATACCCATGTGGGATCCCTACGAGGTCATGCCAAGGGATAGGGTCACTAGGACTTGAATGAGCGGGTCAGTAGAGTGACAGTATAATTACAATTATACTTAAGGGGTCAGAAGACTTAAGAGGGTGGGTAAATAGTGTGGGCAGACTTGATGGGCTATATGGCCCTTATCTGCCGTCATCTTTCTATGTTTCTATGTTTCTATGTTTCACTTTCACTTCAGTGCTTGAAGTAGCAGGACGTATGCTTAGGCGCTCTGCAGTGTACATAGTGTAGCTGTGACAAGTGTGGGAAATGGAGGCTGCAGGTGTCTTGGGTACTGTCTGTTGACGATCAGAGGTCGTACATTAAGATTGAAATTCTACGTGGCAAAAATCCAACAGAAATCCAAAGTGCATTACGTGATGTTTGTGGTGAGTTAACAATGGACTATAGTACAGTTTCTCGGTGAGCAACTCATTTTCGGAGTGTGAGCATAGATGATGATGTAAGACCAGGAAGGCCAAAATCAACAACCGATGAACGATGTGTGAAACTCGTGGCTGATGCTCTTGAACAAGATTGTCATGTGACATGCGAAGCAGTGCTCTTTGTATAACACAAAATTATGATGGTTCTTTCATCACGTTGTTTTTGACTTTTGGTTTCTTGGGGCTTTGGCTGTTGTCAAGCTTTGCTGTCATTTATTGGTTTTGTATTACCATCAATAAAGATTGTTTATTCATAACACATACATGAAGTAAATGATGTTTACATGTATAAAGCCCTGAGTTAAGCTGCTTCTTTGAAATGTGTTTTTATGTGAAATTGATGCTCCTGTTGTACATACTGGCAAATATAGCCAGTTACTTTGCAAAATGGTCTTTGCAAAATGGTTATATTGTAAACTTTCTAAAAAGTTTGAGAAGTAACCAAAATGAGCAACCATCCTGTTATCTTAGTGCATTCCAAAATGTATTTGAATTCTTAGAATTCTTTTAGTACCAAAAAATGTGACCAGAAAGGCATTTTTACCTGTTGGATTATATTATATATACATGCATTTAGATAATAAATGTGTATACATGAGTAATAAAAAGGGATGGCTACACTAGAAAGACTTTACTGATCCAGCTGATTCACCCCCAGAGGTTTCTTCTACAGCTATCTTATAGGTTCATCCTACTGCCTTGAGAGAAAATGAAATAGCTCTGGCACATCTGCCTTTTAAAGATACTGCATGTTTTAAGTACTCCATGATGGCAACCTTAATGCTGTCTGCTTGCCTCAGTGCTTTTCTGTTTCATCCCTAACTCTCCAGTGCAGGAGAGAGATGTTTCAAGAAATTCCCCTTTACTTACAGAAACTGCCTTCACAAAGCTACTTATTAAAGCTTAGAAGAGTTTGCTCTAGATATTTTTGATAAATTCAAATTTAACATTTATTTGCTATTTTAATGCCTTTTTGAAAAATATGTGAAATGGTGTAGTAGCCATGTTAGTCCTTTCTTCAAGGTAATACGAGTATGAAGAAATAAAACAATAACATAAAGAAAAAAAACACCTTTTTTATTGGACTAACTTGCAAAGCCATGTTAGGCTTTTTTTTTTTTTTTTTTATCACTGGCCACAGCGATATTAGTTCCAACAATCATAGGAGCTGGTGATAAAAAAAACCCCAAAACAACTAATGCGGCTTCATAAAAGGAGGGGGTTTGAGGTAATGTAATTTATGATTAGCTTTCGAAAATAATTCCTTCTTCGGATCAGAAATAAGCAAATGCTGGCAAAATCAATATATATAAGGGAAACATGAAAGCAGTTCAGTAATAGTTGGAGACAAAGCGATGACAAAACAGTTTGAATTTCTTTGTAATGGGAATGAAAACCAAGGTAACAAAGCAGATTTAATTCCTTTGTAGTGAGAATGCTCCAGAGAAAACAATGGGCCTGATACTCAGCGGGCAATTATCAGCATTTTGTTGACCACTGCTGGCGTTTTACCCACAATTTCAATGGCAGGCCAAGTCAAGGCTCCAACATTTAATTTCCAGATATATGGAGTAAGCAAAAGAAATAAAAACAGTTAAGTCCAATATCTGACACTTTACTAGCTATGAAGAACTACATAAAGATACAAGGGGCCACTGAAAAGTTCTCAGGCCAACCAAGGAGAGAATGATGTGGAGCCATGAAACTTACAAGTTATTCCACACTTCTCTTGACACTTTTCATTTCAATGAGATAAATGCAAAATGCATCTAGCAAATGGGCACAAGTAGAGGGAAATCAAGCCATTGTGACATCACTGATGAGATTGGCTCTTAGGCATTGGTGGAATGAGGCATTATGACATCACAATACAAGGGGCCACTGAAAAGTTCTCAGCCCAACCAAGAAGAGAATGATGTGGAGCCATGAAACTTACAAATTATTTCACACTTTTCTTGGCACTTTTCATTTTAATGATATGAAATGAAACGGAAAGTGTCAAGAAAAGAGTGGTATAACTTGTAAATTTCATGACTCCACATCATTCTCCTTGGTTGGACTGAGAACTTTTCAGCAGCCCCTATTGGACAACATAAAACTGAGTCCTATTTATGCAGTTATCATAACCGGTAAGTGCTGAAAAGCATCACTTAACAGGCCAAGTGCTGACTCTGCCCCTAGAACGTTACCAAAATAGCTCGGTTTGGTTTGGGCGCTAACTGGGCATTTTCAGCAGCACTATGGCCCTGATTCTACAAAGCGCGCCTAAAGTTGTGGATTTGAATTTCACATCAAGCTGTGCTCCGTACTGCAGAAGAAGGAGAGGGGGATCTTAGGGAAATATAAAAGAAAAGAAACCCCATTTATTTTATTAAATTAATAAAATCAGATGAAGTGGATTACTTCAAGTCAATATCAGCTAAAACAAGCAACATCCATCTCAGTGGTAATAATGATGTCTCCTTGATTAGGTGAGGCTTTTACTGTTTTGCTGTACTTAAAATGATATGAGCCTGTAGGTATTTTCCTCCTTTTAGACTGTGCCTCCCTCCACATTGTCTCTGATTTCTCATCCATAGTTCAGTCCCTTTTGTCCCTTGATTCTGTAGTACTTCAAAGTACTGTCGTAAGGAAGTGATGTAGTATGCTTCTTGATGATACTTGAATTAAAGGGCAAATGGAAAGTGTCATTTACAACTCATTTGATCATAATGGAGCCATGTGGTAAGAGATTAGCTCTCTCTCATCTTGAGTGTAATCATAGAAAGATCTAGATACATTTCCTTTATTCTGGGTATTAAGCAAAGGTAAAGAAACCATGGATTAATATATATAACCAATGTGATTTACCTATATTATAAGCAGGTATGTTAGTTAACAGAGGCTCAAAAATAAGCCGAAGCCTAGATAGGGCCCAGCTTTCAATACTGGGTAATAACTGTCAGCTATGAGCAAAACACTCACCGCTGTCAGCCGAATATAGACCCTGAAAATTTGTCATTATTTAGGAGCATAAAATTTATGCTTATACATTTAGAACTTTAATTAATTTGCCTAGATTTATGAGCGTAATTTATGAAGTTAGTGAAGAAAACCAAGGTTGTACTCCTAAATTTTTCCGATTCCCAAATCTACCCCTGTTGCCACCCCCCTTTCAGGCTCCTAAATGTAGGCAATTGGGCCTGATTCTATAAACAGCACCTAATTCAGTAGGCGCCTGTAAAAACAGCATCTGCATGCTATTCACAGTTAGGCGCCTATTTTGAATTAGGCTCCAATAGGCATCTACAACTTAGAAACTGGTATATTAGGCCAGAGTTTTATTGGCCTAAAATACCAGCACCTAAGGTAGATAAACTCTGTTGACCTACATTTCAGGCACCAATTGCAGCCCTAGGGAAATGCCTAGGGCTACCTAAGCTCACCTAAGGACTTTTCTGGGTGAAATCAAACCCAATCCTAGCCTTGGGCAAGCTTAGGTGGCCCTACATTCCTCCCTAGGCTCGCGAAGATACCTAAAATGTAGGCAGCCTGCCTCAGGGTATTTTTTTTAAACGTGTGTCCCAGTTGGCTGGTTAAACAGCGGTAGGACGCCTACCACTGCCTACAATCAGGACTCCATTTATAGAATTTGCCCCTAAGTGGGAGGCACGCAGGTCCCGCTTAGGTAAATATGGAATCAAATGAGTAGAGAAAAATAAAGGAAGACCAGAAGTCTGAATCTGAAAAGTAAGAACGTTATATTTGAAAAGTATCCTAAAGAAATTGGGAGCATATGTTCAGATTTGAGAAGTGGAATAATATGATCAAATTTTGAGCCTGAGTGCAGTATTTTATACTAACTGGAGTCAACACAGCTGGTACTGAGGAAGTTCAAGTAATGAGTTACAATTGTCAAGTGTAGAAATAGCCTGTTTAGATGCTTACATGGCATCTACTGATATAGGCACCTACCTGAAAATTATTTTTGTATTTTTAATTGGTTTTTAATGGCATTGTTCAATTAACAGCACTGATTGAACTAATTAAAAAATTAAATTAGGTGTCTACATTGGTTATTGTCCCAATCCATGCATCTACCAATAAGCACTTGATTCTATAAATAGTACCTAACTCATAGGTGCTGTTGAGAGCAGTTGTCAATCTTCCACTAGGTACGATTTATAGAATTGTGCCTAGTGGCACCTAAGCAGTCTTAACTACAAGAAGGTGTTGATACCTTAGGCACACTTCCATTTACGCCATGGTTTTCTTGGTCTAAATGAATGTGCCTAAGTCAAACATGCCCAAACTCCTCCCAGAGTCTGCCCCTGACTACTACTATTTTCTGGTAGGTGCCTAGGAGTAGCCGCATAGCTCAAAGTGGTAAGCACCTACTGATTTAGGAACATACCAGCTAATTAATTTTTTTGACAGTTTTTTAATGGCACTTTTTAATTAATAGCATTGACTAAGCCTAATTGAATAAAAAGTTAGGTACCTAGATTGGCTAAGCATGCCAATCTAGGTGCCTAATTTCAGGTGCCATTAATAGAATCTGGGCCTTAGCCCAAGTAAATTTTATCAGAGGCCAATTTAGAAGCATAACTTTAAAAATCAGAGCATATTTCCTTGTAAATGTTGTGTTAAGTTTCAGGGAGCAAAGTATATTTTCTTTGAGTCTTCACAGCTTTCTAGGTTTATTATGGGTAAAGATAAGGTTACTGCAAGTACCCCGCTAAATTACAGGAGGAAGGCTAGTGAGTTTAATACTAGGTTTGTCATCAGGTGTGCTATCAAGTTTTCCTATGATGATTTGATTTTGATTAAACCGACTTTATAAAGTTATATCCCCAATAATTGTGGACTCACAATTGAGCAATTAAAAATATTTTGTTTAGTTTCATAATTACCTCTTGTAATGATCTAAATGTTATTGCTTATATGGAATGATTTTTTTGTATCATATAGTCTGCTACACTAGCGACCTCGGGCCGCGTGGGAGCCCTGCTCTGCCCCCCGAAACCCCAGCGACGCTACTTCCTCTTCAAAAACAGCTCCTCTGCCACCGGGAGCTGCTTCTGCTACACCAGCGACCTCGGGCCACGTGGGAGCCCTGCTCCGCCCCTGAAACCCCAGCGACACTACTGCCTCTTCAAATGCAGCTCCTCTGCCACCGGGAGCTGCTTCTGCTACACTAGTGACCTCGGACTGCGTGGGAGCCCTGCTCCGCCCCCCGAAACCCCAACGACACTACTGCCTCTTCAAAAGCAGCTCCTCTGCCACCAGGAGCTGCTTCTGCTACATCAGCGACCTCGAGCCGTGTGGGAGCCCTGCTCCGCCCCCGAAACCCCAGTGCCTCTGGTCCAATCCACTCACTCGCCAACACTCTGATCCAATCCACGCATTCATCTCCAGACACCAAACATGAAGCTAGCCCTGAAAACACACACTCAAGCCACCCTACTGATAATCCTCCTCATCACCAGATGGAAAGTAAAAGCAAACAACCTGCCCATCACACCCACATGTTCCACTGCAACCAATATCCAGCATCTCAACAGAAGACCCCTTACAACAAGAAATTCGAACCACCATACCAGCTCTCAACATCCTATCACCCTAACCTGGAGAAAAAGACCTACGCATCCCAAAACCAAACCTCAACCTCTTTCCAAAGCACTCATATACCCTAAAACGGCTCACTATCATCAAACAAACATTGCCTCGCTGAATTGTGCCTACATAAACATCAGAGCCATAGGACCCAAAACAGAACACATAAAAAATTGGATAAAAAACGAAAACCTAGACTGCCTCTTCCTCACAGAAACCTGGTTAACCTCTGAAACAGTCCCCAGAATAACAGAGGTATGCCCTCAGGGGTACAAAATAACAGTGACTTGCAGGGAGAAAAAAAGAGGAGGAGGACTAGCAATAATAATAAAGGACTCCCTAACCCTAAACATACTAGAAAAAACTTCCACCCCGCAAATGGACTTCCTAGCCTGTCACCTTACAAGCACTACACTAAAAAACTCACTAAACTGCATGCTCTGTTATATAACACCAGGTAACTGGACAACAGTGAGATCGGAATTTGAAAACTTCATCTACCAAAACTCTCTAACAGCAGAATATAACCTCATGCTTGGAGACTTAAATCTTCACCTAGAAGACCCAGCCTCCACACCAGCAAAAAACTGTCTATCTTTTCTCAATGCCCTATCCTTTCAAATCCTAAACCCACAAACCACACATGAAAAAGGCCATCAATTAGACATCGCAGCATTCATGACCCACCAAACATCCACCCCAGCAATCCTAACTCCCAACGGAACCTGGTCCCCCTCCCTCTGGTCAGACCACTACACATACAACTTCAACCTCAGCTGGACCAAGACCAAAACTACACCTCATTCCAAAAAAATAACATACACCTCACGCAAACATATCGAGCCAACCACTTTCTGGTCAAAAGTAGATGAAACAATCCAAGACTGCGACCCAATAGACTTCATCTCTCATTGGAAAAATCTATCAACCAACATCCTTGATGAACTAGCCCCACTACAAACCAAAACCAGAACCAGCAGGAGATCAGACTAATGGTTCGACAATGAACTGCTCCAACTCAAAAGACAGTGTAGAAGACTAGAAAGAAAATGGAGAAAAACAAACCTAGATCAAACTAAAATCGCTTGGAAAAAAATCAACAAACAATACAAACTTCTACTAAAGGACAAGAGAAAAACTCATTACACAAATCTTATAGGCACAGAAACCCAAGACTCCAAAAAACTATTTCAAATCTTAAAAGACCTCACAGATACCAAACCCTACACAACCACCAATAATACCCCTCCCCCCTCAGCCACTCCTCCTGTGACCTCAACCACTGCCCTTCATATCTCCTTACTACCTCCAGTGTAAAATTCCGTACTCTACTTCTACAATGGATTCAAACCACGCTCAAAGAAGGCATTTTCCCCTCGGTCCTCAGTGAAATCATTATCACCCCAATCCAAAAAGACCCAAAAGGTCCACCAGATCAACCATCCAACTTCAGACCTATTGCCTCAATACCACTATATGTCAAACTTACAGAAGGCCTAGTAGCCAAACTCCTCATCAACTATCTGGATGACCATAACCTACTCCACCCCATGCAATCTGGCTTCAGAACAAACTTCAGCACAGATACACTACTTGGCTCCCTCATGGATACAATCAGACAACAACTAAGCACAGGAAAAAAAATACTTCTCATACAACTGGACCTAACTGCAGCATTCGATCTAGTAGACCATAATATCCTTCTGAAAATATTGGATACAATAGGTATCTCAGACAAAGTATTCTCTTGGTTTGAAGGTTTCCTAAAATCCAGAACCTACAGTGTAAAATCTAACAAAGAAAAATCAAAACCTTGGTCAAACCCCTGCGGAGTACCACAGGGATCCCCACTATCCCCTACCCTCTTCAACCTATACACTGCCTCTCTCGGAACACATCTAGACAATCTAGGCATAACCACCTACAGTTACGTGTATGACATTACCATTCTCATACCCTAAGATCAATCAAAGTCCTCCCTGACTAAAACACTACAACGAACACTAGACTCCATTACGACCTGGATGAAAGATCACAAACTTAAACTCAACCATTAACACATGGCCATTAAAAATAGATTAGGCCCTTACTGATATCTTTTACTGCAGCTTGGTAAAAGGGCAACTTAGTATTTTATGTTCAAGAACAAAAATAAAAGTTCTCAGATCTGCTCAAAATTACTTTCAAAATTTTCACCCATCTGCCTTACAATATTTGCAAGATATTCTAGTTTTGGGCTCCTTTTATCAAGGTGCGCTACGGGGGTTAGCGCGTCAGATATTTCATCACACGATAACCCCTGGGGCACACCAAAAAACTAACGCCTCGTCAATGGAGGCGTTAGTGACTAGCATGGCAGGTGGTTGAACGCGCGGTATTGCGTGCGTTAACCGCCTACTGCAGCTTGATAAAAGGAGCCCTTTGTTTTTTTTGTGGGTTTTTTTTTTAACCAAATCAAGTACATATATACATTCACATCTGAAATTGCACTTTAGTACCAGCAATAGCACAGTATTACTCTAATAAAACACCTTTCTCCTGCACAGTAACACTGGCTTTTTAAAAAACCTCAAATTAAGTACCTGGCTTAAGGTACTGTTTTTTGTGCTTTTGCAGCTCTATCTAATATGTTTTATTAGTTCAGTAGTTGCAGTTAGTCCTTCAGCAGTTAATTCTTGCTTCTAGTTAGAGCTTCCAGAATCAACTTGCGCTAGAAAACTGCCAAAAGGAGGTATTGATGCCTCTGTATAAGACGCTGGTGAGACCTCATTTAGAATATTGTGTACAATTCTGGAGACCGCACCTTCAAAAAGATATTAAATTTTTTTGGTCTTCGTGATAAGGCGTATGGGGACAGACTTAAAGATCTCAATATGTATACTTTGGAGGAAAGGCGGGAGAGGGGAGATATGATAGAGACGTTTAAATACCTACGTGATGTAAATGTGCATGAGTTGAGTCTCATTTGAAAGGAAACTGCAATGAGAGGGCATAGGATGAAGTTAAGAGGTGATAGGCTCCAGAGTAATCTGAGGAAATACTTTTTTACGGAAAGAGTGGTAGATGTGTGAAACAGTCTCCTGGAAGAGGTGGTGGAAACAGAGACTGTGTCTAAATTCAAGAGGGCCTGGGATAGGCACGTGGGATCTCTCAGAAAGAGATAATGGTTACTGTGGATGGGCAGACTAGATGGGCCATTTGGCCTTTATTTGCCATCATGTTTCTATGTTTCTAAGATTCCCTTCAGGAATGGAGGAAGTTTCCCATTCCCAAATGATCTTATTTATTGTTGGCAAACAGAAGTACCTACCGTTTCCATGGAACACGAAGGGGAAACCAAAAGCAAAGACAGAACTGTGGAGATGATGTTCTTGATGTAAAAAAAAAAAAAGATTTAATTATACTTATTTGAATTAAAAGTGATGCAATCAATTAAAGTCAGTAAATATGACACACAGCAAAAGTTGTGGTGTGGACCCGACACGTTTTGTTTTGCTCTGTTGCGAGTTTGTGCTGAGATCGCTAGCTAGTGATTACCCCAGATTCGTACAGGTTTATGTTTATTATCTATTTGAATTGCGGTTTAATTCGAAACTTTATCAACCCTGGACCCCTGAAGAAGGTATGTTAACTGAAACACGGACCATGTCAGATCCTTTGGTTTATTGTAAGGTGGTATTATTAACCACATTTAATAATTGATATAATAAACATAGACTAAATCTTGTACATTTTGTCTGCAGTTTTCTCTTGTTTTTTGTGTGTGGACCCAACATGGTCCATATTTCATTTGTAATCACCTTTCTCTGGGGTCTGATTATTAGAAGCCACATAATTTGATGATGATCTGAAGCATCCAAAAGTGTGCTGCTGACCCAAAAAATAAAGAACTGTGTATCTCTAGAAGCACTATAGAAAAAGCAAGTACCTTAGTAGTAATAATAGTAATACTTTCTAGGACTTTAGCCATGAATCATCCCTGCAACCACATTCAGAACCATTTGCAGAGCATACTAGGTTTTAATTGGACAGCCCACAAGTATAATAATTAGGTGAAAAAAAATTAGATAATGATAGACCTTTTCTAGTCATAAACTTGATCAGAAAGGTTTTAACACACGACTACCCTAGGTAAATATCAGTATTTTTTTTTTTTTTTTTTTTAATGTTATGTTAGAAACAGTTTGGAAATCTGGATGAGAATCCAAAATTACTCCCAAGTTGTTCACACATTCTTGAACTGACAGTCACCCATCTAAATAAATCTAAAGATACAGGACAACTGTTTCTCTTTTGCTCATCCTTAATATCCTGGTTTTAGAAGAACTGAAAGTAAATCTATCAGAATTTCATCCAGTATTTGATGTCTATAGCATCCACACAGTCACTGAAGAAAAAGGCTTAAATACTGAAATAAATTTGCAGGTCATTTTCATATATTGAAACCTAAAATGAAAATGATCTAATGAGATCCAGAAGAAAGGACATACCGGTAGGTAGATATAGCTTTAAATAATGCAGTAGACAAATAAGCCCTCTGTGAAGATTGACATTCCAGCCCTTTAATAAGAAAATGGGAAAAAAAAGCATATTGTTCTCCATTCAGTTTGTCCAAAGTCAAAACTGCTGAGGTAAGGATTCAATGACATGAAGCTATCACTGATTCATAACTCTCCAAAGGGTAGTGATATAAAAAAAACCCACATGAGCATTGTTGCCTTTAAAAGGTTCTGATACGTGAACCACTAATAACTTTTTATTGATTTTAATAGAATCCTCATCTGAATTCTAGCTGAGTGTAAACACCAAAAAAAGCTTTGGCCCCATATTCTATTTCTTGTGGCAATATAGTTGAAGGATTTTCCATTTGCTTGTTCATCTCTTTTTTTATTTTTTTTTTTGTTAAATTTCTCAATTTAGAACATATACTGAAGAAAGTAAAGTTATTTTGAGTGAAAATTATCTTTGACCTTTACTAATATTCTTTACTATCTGGGGACTGGCTTGTTCCAAGACTAATATAGCAGTTATTTAATGAAACAACAGTCAAAAGGAAAGAATACCTCTACTATTACATCAATCTGAACGTCTTAAATGAGAAGATACAGTTTCCAAACATGTGATTAATTTCATATAATAAAATATAATGCATTAGTGTGATGATTTATTTTCAGATTAACTAGTCCTTTTGTCATTTGGGGGCAATAAAAAAAGGTGCCTTCATTTAGATGACCCAAGAGTTTGTGGTAGGAGTATCTTTAAAAGGAACCTAAGCACCTAGGTTACATTATACAGTAGAATACTAGCATTAACCTGGCATCAACTTGCCTAACATTTAGATTTGAGTGAGCACCTACAGTAAATAGTGGGGGGGGGAGGTCAGTGCCCACTAGGGGAGTATATGTATGGGGAGGGGATCATAACTTAATGCCTCCAGTGCTTATCTGGTTAGTTTGGGTACCTTTTTAAATTTTCATTCTTACCATTTCATTATCTGAATTTCTTAGAGTTTTTGTAAAATCTTTATTTGATCTTATTTATTTTTTTCTCCTTTCACTGTACGTAACCGCTGGTTCTAACTGTTTACCAGTTTCTCCAGCACTAGGCATTCTACTTATCTTTTAGCAGTAGGGTTATTGCTTTAATACTGTTTTCTTCCATCCATTGTATATACTGTATCTCCTACCATTCATTTTAGAGGCTACTAGCATAGATTAAAATCCTGTCTAGGAAAGATTGGGAATATCTACGGATCGTGGTATGGTTTTTCCATCCTTAATGTTAATAATGCTTTCCTTACTGTATTCTTCTTTATTGTATACTTAATGTTAACAATTCCTTTCTTACTGTATCCTTTTGTATACCACTTAGAACTGAAAGGCACTGGCGGGATATAAATAACAAATTATGTCATGTTTTTGACACTTAGACACTTTTAAAACAGGTCTAGCTCACAAAATCTAAATTCCATCCAGAACATATTGAAAAAGGTTTGATTATTACTGCAAGACATTCAAGAATAAGCCTACTCAAAGCCTGCCAAAAGACAGCCTAGATCACGCATCCAAAATGCCCCCTTTAGTTTTGGATGCACAGTGGCTTCCTAAATGAGCTTCCTAAATTTAAAGTTCACTCTGATGTCAATCATTAGTGAAGAAACGCCCACCACTCAAACTCCCGATTTAAACCCTTTGGAACTACTGTCTGCCAGTGGAATATCCACGATTGTTCTTTCTTCCATAGGCAGGCTTTCATATTTCCCTCTCTTTTCAACCTAGGGGCTTCCACTACTACAAAGTTTAAATCATCTAAAGTATGGGACTGTGCTTGCCAGTGTAGGGTGAGAGGAAGCTCATCGGGGGTGATGACAGCAAACCAGAATGGAAGTATCTGTGAGAGGACGACATGATATTCACCTAGCAGAGTCAAGAGTTTGTTTGAACAAGTGTTTTTGAGTATGTTTTGAATGGTATTTTCCATATTTTTTTGTTTCAGGAAGAAGTTTTTTCACTGCTTAACAGCTAGCGAGAGTAGGTTCTCTGAAGAAACCATCGGCAAAACACATCAGAACCTGCTATACCCGCCGCAGTGAGACTTTCAGAAGTTAAGTGATGGAGGCATATCTATCTTTTGTGACCCCTCCTGGCTATTATTACGCATTTAATCATCATGCTGGGAAAAGGGGAGGAGGTCTAGCAATCATCTATAAATCCTCTCTTTCTTTGTGACTATTGACTCTCCCCCTGCAACTATGACCATTGAATCCATTCAATTCAAAGTTAATACTAATCCAGTAGTAGACTTACTGCTACTTTATATTCTACTACCTATTAGCCAAAATAGTTTGACCCAAATTCAGTCTTTAATATTAGACTTTGCTACCCAGTCTCAATTTCCTATAATACTAGGGAATTTTGATATTCATCTGGAAGATGCTAGTTCCTCTTTAACCCAGGACTTCTTGACTCATATGTCCGATCTCAATTTCACTCCTCTGTTTTCATACTCTACCCATTCAAAAGGTCATACTATCAATATGATCTTTATACCATCGTCCCATAAAACCAATTTTTCGAATCCTTTATTCCTTCAAGTACTTTGGTCTGACCATTACTTTATCTCAACTTCTTTCCTCCCCATAACTAGCTCCAATTCATCACCACTTTTAACTATTTACTCAAGACTTTAGGCATCTTAAAGACAAATTAACATCCACATTGTTCCAACTGGACATCAATTCCTTCGACCTGGAAGAACCAGAGATCTGGGACATGGCCTGCCATTCTCTTCTTGATAAAATTGCCCCTGTTTCATCCCACATTGTTTCTTCCAAAAAACTTAAAAACCCTTGGTTCAATTCATCACTTCTTCTTAAACATCAATTACGCTCTTTAGAACAGAAATGGCGAGCAAATCCCACTCCATCCAACCTTAATAAATAGAAAGAACACTCAAAATTCTACAATCAATTAATCTGGAAAAGAAAAAATATTATAAAAAATGTATTTCGAAAGCAAAGAACTCCTCAACCCTATTTTCCATTTAAAAAAAAATCTGACATAATTCAAGCAGAAACAAATTATCACAAATGATTCTGCTCCCACAGCTCAAAACTTAGCAAACTTATTTCAAGCAAAAATCCAAACCATAAGGAATTCAATAAAAAATAAATCTCAAAACATTCATAATCCAGATGACAATATTACAAACCACTTATGTGCTACATGCTCTCATTTCAATCTCCCTTCTTTAAATGACATTCAGCACATTATGCAATCTCTAAACCCTAAAGGTTCAAATTCTGATTCTATCCCACCATTTATCTTAAAACATCACTTCCCCATTTTTGGCCATTTATACTTAAACTAATTAACAAAAGCCTTACCACAGCAATAATACCATCAGCCTGGAAACATTCCTTAATCCATCCAATAATCAAAAATAGTAAAGAAGGGGGGGGGGGGGGGTTTGCCAGGGAGCTCAAGGAAGATGGGCATGTGAGAGCTGTGCTCCTGTCTCCACCAGCCCTTAGAAGCATTCCGTACCTGCTGTAGTGCCTTTGCCTAACCTACCTGAGCTCCCACTATGCTGTCTTCTAAGCTGGGGAAAATAGAAGCGGCTTTTGCTGCTATTACTGGCGCTAAATGCTTGAAAGCTAATCCTCCATCTCTGACGAAGTCAGATGTGAGCAGGCTTGACTCTGATAACATGGCAGAGGTGTCGGTGCATCTACAGCACATCTTGGACATGCTGTCTGAAAGCAAAGAGGACATAAAGGACATTAAAACTGAAATTGTTACTATCATGGCTAAAATCTCAGCCCTGGAGATGAAAATGATCCAGCTGGAGTGCAAGAGTGGTCAAATAGATGAGGTTATCTCGGCTCAGTCAGCCGACCACAAACGACTTTGCGCGCTGAAATCGCTAATGGAAGATGCAGGCAATCGTAGCCGCAGAAACAATTTGCATATAATTGGATTATACAAAGGATCAGAGGGGGATAATGCTGTCACGTTCTTCAAGGACTGGCTTCCTAAAGTGCTTTAGCTTCAGTTCGATCGGCAGTTCGAGGTGGACCGGGCCCACTGGGCCTCGACACGTGCAGCTACTTCATCTTCTAAGCCACGCTTGGTGGTGCTCCGTTTACTATGGTTCAAGCACACTACAGCCATCTTGGAGAAAATGAAAAGTCTGCAGAAGCTGGTTTGGCAGGGGCAGACTATTTTCATCACAGCCGATTTCACTAACTCCACCACTGATAAGAGGTGCCTTTCCTTGCTCTGTGCCTCGGTTTATGGCGCTGGAGGCTCGGTATGGCCTTCTGGCCCCGGCGCGCTTCAGAATCACTTATCAGAATCGCACCAAGACCTACACGGAGCCGGAGGACATTGAGCAGTTTCTGCACAAACAAGAATCATTAACTCCAATGATAACCTGACTTTTGTTTCAGTGACTGCTCTTTCAGGACATTTTCTTTGCTTCTCTCCTGTTCTAATTATATTTGAGAAGCATGACAAGTTCCTTCTATACTGTTTTCTATGATGCCTGTATCCTGCTTCTTTGACCGGGTCTCTTGCTTTTGGACCTACTGTTGTTGATTTTTTTTAGGTGGAATGCTTTGTTCATATTATGTTTTTCTGTTACTAATAACCGAATGGCTGGTGGGGATGGGTGTCGCTTTGTCATCCATCGGGCTTGTTAGTCCCTCCTAGGCCTATGTGCCTTTTTTGGGAGGGGGTTGGGAGGCGTGTGTCTACAGGATGGGGAGAGTTGGGGGGTGGGTTGGGGGTGTGAGTGGGAGGGTGTGTGTATGTTTGTTGCTTGCTTATCCCTCTTTACGGTTCATACAGTGTTTAAGCAGGCGTGGTGTTCACCTGCACAAGGGGCTGATCCTCAAGCTTATTTGGCAAGTTCCTTGAAGAGGTGCCCTTATTGCAGGGAGACTTGATTTACCCATCCTTTTTGCTGAAACTTGATGGCTAAACTGAAAGTTCTCTCTGTTAATGATAAAGGAGTGAATCATCCCATCAAGCGGAAAAAGATTTTGTTAAACTGCAAACAGCAAAAAGCACACGTGGTATTTTTGCGAGAAACCAAACTTTCTGTATCAGAATCTTTAAAGTTGAAATGGAATTGGGTTGCACATAGCATTTTCTCTGCTGCAGATGGGACCTGGGGAGACCATTTTGTTTTCCAAAAGAATGTCTCTCAATTCTTTCCCACTCATCTGACGAGAAGGGGTGTTGGATCATGGTAACAGTCTTATTAAACAATGTTAAGGTGGCTTTCCTTAATTTGTATGGTACGCACATGGTCGATCTATCTTAGTTCTGGACAAACAATTTATACAGGGGCCTCTCCTGGCTGTTTAAATTGCTTTGAGTATCTGTTCCTTAATGTTTGCTTCGCTGGGACTGCAGAATCAAACCAGTTAGTCTGTGATGGCATATCTAGGGCATTAACAATTAGCCAAGTTAATGGTATTTTCATTATGGCAGCCCATTAAACCAGAGGAGTTGGTTGTTATACTGATAGCTCTTTGGCTTATATTTCTATTATTAAAAATAAACTCCGAGCCACATAGGGAGGAGTGAAGACAAATCGGCCGAAGCCTTGGGGCCAATCGGCTAGGAGTAGGGGGGAGGGGGAGGGGGCAGGATAGATTAGGGGTGAGCGGAGGGGAGGTCGTCCCTATCGATCCGGCATCACACGAGGCGGACGCGGCTTCCCTTCCGCCCACCTTCAATTTTCTCCTCACCTGCAGAGCGATCTCGTGGAGCTGACCTGGCTGCAGTGGGCCGCCCCGGCGTCCACGCACAGAGGCACGTGGCCAGAGCCAGCAGCTGGTAGGTAAGCCACGGCCCGCTGAGAGACAGCGCAGCCAGCAGTGTGAGAGTAGCCGGGGGGAGGGGGGGAGCTTGGCCACTGCACACACGGCCTGTTGTGCTCTCTGGCCAGCATCCTGGCAGCCGCGGTGGGCCACCTCGGCGGCGCGGGTTGGAGAGACGCCGGAGTCCTGGGCCGTCGGTGTCCTCCATCCACCGTCCCAACGTCCGCAGTGGGCGTGAAGTTCATCAGTACACTGGTTTACCTTGGGCGCTGAAATTCCTAGTACATCGGTTTGGATATGTTCATCATTACATCGGTTCAGATATGTTTATCAGTAAAGCGGTTTGGATATGTTCATCAGTACATTGGTTTGGTGCAGTTATATGGCATATATATTTGGTTCGGCGAAGTTATCAGTACCCGTACAGTGGGTTGCATATATATATTTTCAGTGCACTGAGGTGATTCAGTACACTGAGGCGATGTTGCTTCATGGTGGCCGCAGCTACAGCACTTGGGGGGAACCCGCGATAAGCGAGGTTTCGCTATCCCGGGTAGTGGAGGGTAAGCACAGCATATGAGTCAACGACATACACCTTTACATTGCTTATGAAATGGGGCATGTCACCTTGCTTGGACGGCAGGGAGGCCAGGCCATTATCTTCACAGCAATGTACTGCTGATGAGAGGACACATCCTTGAACGGGATAGGTCCAGCGTTGGGAGAGGATGGAGAGGCATATACTGTGCATATGTTATGTCATCTTCAGATGTTCAGTTTCGATGTACAGTTGATCACATTTCATGATTGGTTATTCTGCTCAGTTGATGACAGTTGTGATGTAATAGTGCTGTTATGGCTGCGGCCAAATAAAATTCCACACTAGTTGAAAACGCTTGTGTATTGTCTTTGTTTTCAGGACAGATCTCGGGGGGTAGAGCAACAAGTGCTGAGTGCACGATTTGTTATTATACTGATCAACAAAGTTTTTGCTCTTCAACACTTTTGGGTGTATTTTTACAGATTTGTGGCTGCTGATCACAAAATTCATGTTTTAAATTATCACATACTGTTTTAACAAAAAAAATTACATTTTTACAATTTCTTGTTATATTTTCAGACTAATGGAATTACTAATTAATAACTGATACCAAGATTAAGGAAGGCATTTTTGTCAGTCCACAGATCAGACACGTGATCAATGAAGATCTGTTAGTCAGGCAAGAGAAAATTGCCTGGAAAACATTCAAGGATGCTGTTGAGAATTTTCTTGGCAGTTACAGAGCTTCAAACTATATTTAACTAGTTGACAAACTTCTTAAGGCATACAAAACAATGAAGTGCAACATGTCACTGAAGAAGTACTTTCTACATTCATACATGGACTTCTTCCCTGCAAATCTTGGTGCAGTCAGCGACGAACATAGCAATAGGTTTCACCAGGACATTGCCACTATGGAAAAAAGAAATCAGGGCAATTGGAATCCATCAATGCTGACTGATTATTGTTGGACACTGCAACGAGATGCACTGGACACTGAGTACAAACAAAAATCAGCAGGAAAACACTTTAAGCCACAGCGTATCAGAAACTTTAGGCATTAAAACATGTTATAGTCAATTAAGGGCTCCTTTTATGAAGCCGCGTTAGCAGTTTAACGCGCGTAATAACGCACGCTAATTTGCCAGCCGCACTAGCCACTACCGCCTCCTCTTAAGCAGGCGGTAGTTTCTTGGCTAGCGCGGGGGGTTAGCGCACACTAAAAAGATGCGTGCGATAAAGCCGCTAATGTGGCATCGTTAAAGGAGCCCTAAAGATACCATTATGTTTCTCAAAATTCTTACGTGATGTAGTCAATGGAAAATTATATTTGTTTTTATTTTTGTATTTATTTTGAAGGGGGTCTATCATAATCACCAGTTTGTTTTAATTCTTTATTGATTTTTAATCAAAAACAGTGTCATACAAATGAAAGAACAAAAGATATTACACATATTACACTATTATCTATACAGGTAATATAAACATCATTCAATAATTTCATTTTCCTGCATATAATAATATCACAATATATCCTAATATACAATACAAATAAAGAATAAAGTTACCCAAATATCACTGTTGTCCAGTGTTATTTGAATTTTGCTTATATTAAAATGTTCAAGTGTATCCTTCTGATTAATATTTATGCAGGTGAGGTCCCTTTTGGTTTTATATTTCAAATGAATGCACAACCCTATTGTTTACTTTGATATGTTCACTAACTGGCATATAGATAATGTCAAGGGGCTTTCGTGTACTGTTAAATCTTCACTTCAAGGACAGTTCTCTTCAGAATTAATTCACTGAGAGGGAATTCATCAATATGCAAGTCATATGTTTAGATGGGCCTTACAGGTAAAATACAAAAGGGCTAGTCAAAATCAAAGTGGGTAGATTTGCTGAATTTGTTGCATTAATGGATTTTCAGTGACTTGAAAGTATTCACATACTTTCTAAATAAGAATAGGCCTCCTGGGTTGCGTGTAAGGGAAGTAGTTGCAAACTTGGTTTAGTGCTGTAAACTGTAATAAAAATGTGCAATGGTTGTCTTGCTTCTCCTTTATTCCTGGCTTTTGGACAAGTCTCAGAAGAGCATAAGCTAGCGGTGCCCAAGTTCTGTACTTCAGGGCTAGAAACAGGATTAAGCTTTTCAGTATATCTCTAATATATATGCATGAGATTGATTTTCTTGTATATTATCTCCTGTAAATCCATGTTATGCATATTCATTAGACATTGATTTCAATCCATTTATAACCTTCAGATACTGAATTTGGAAATTCTATATGTAAACATATGTGGAGGAGTAGCCTAATGGTTAGTGAGATCCTGAAGAACTGTGTTCAATTCCCACAGCAGCACTTTGTGATACTGAGCAAGTTATTCGATCCTCCATTGCCCCAAGTAGAAAATAAACATAGACTGTGAGCCCACCAGGGACAGAGAAAAGTACCTGTATATAATATGTACAGAACAACATACATAGGTGGTTGATAAAGAAACATAGGGCCTGATTCTCTATAGGATACCTGGTCTCATCAGCCACCTAAGTGGCTTTTGAGAATTGCACACGGGTGTCCTATATAGAATCATGTCTGTCCTGACGGACAGATGCCTAACCCTACCTAACCACCCCAATTATCTAACTGGCATCCAAGTCATAGGCGCCGGTTAGAGAATCTCATTGCTGCTGAGCTGATCACAGCAATGGAATCTCCCTGCAGCGATCAGCTGAGCAGCCATGGCAGGAAACCCTAGCCTCCCTGAATGTCCCCGGCAAGAGGGATTCCCACTCCTTCCAGCCGGAAGCCCTGCAACTCTCAAAAGATCACTGACAATTTTTTTAGGTACATCAGAAGCAGAAAACTTGTGACAGAATCCATGGGACTGCTGGATGATCGAGGAGCAAAAGGGGCACTCAAGGAGGATAAGCCCAAAGCAGAGAAACTGAATGAATTCTTTGCTTCGGACTGTATGGAAGAAGATGTAAGAGATCTATTTGAACTGGAAATGGTTTTTAAGGTAGATGTGGAGGAACTAAAATAAATCTTGGTTAATCTGGGAAGATGTACTAAGCCAACTCGGCAAGTAAAAAAATGATAAATCACTTGGACCGGATGGTATACATCCCAGGGTATTAAAATAACTCAAACATGAAATTGCTGACCTGCTGTTAGTGATCTGTAAAATTGTCTGTAGTACTTAAAGACAGGGGAGATCTGGGAAATTACAAACCAGTAAGCCTGACTTCAGTGCTGGGCAAAATGGTGTAAACAATTTTTAAAAAATAAAACTGTAGAACTCATAGACTAATATGATTTAATGAGACAGAGTCAGTGTGGGTTCAGCCGAGGCAGATCTTGCCTCACCAATTTGCTTGACTTATTTGAAGGTATGAATAAACATGTGGATAAAGGTGAGCCAGTTGACGTAGTGTATCTAGATTTTCAGAAAGCTTTTGACAAAGTTCCTCCTGAGAGACTCCTGAGAAAATTAAAGAGTCATAGGATAGGTGGCAAAGTTCAGTTGTGGATTAGGAATTGGTTATAGGATTAGGAATTGGTTATCAGATTAGGACTTGGTTATCGGATAGATAGTTGTGAATTAGGAATTGGTTATTGGATAGAAAACAGAGGATAGGGTGAAATAGTCATTTTCTCAATGGAGGAGAGTAAACAGTGGAGTGCCGCATGGGTCTGTACTAGGACCGGTGTTATGTAACTTATTTATAAATGACCTGGTTTACTTGCGACATCCTTGTAAGTGTATAGTGCATCATCGCTCAGTCAAATATGTTTTCTTTGAACCTAGTCAGTTGACTTCCTTTTTAGCACTCTCCTGATTGGAGACAGAAAAATCATAAGCCCTAAGATTATAGATTAATCCCTGCAATCAGCCTTATTGCCATTTTTATGTATAAGAATATACAATTTGTTTAATTCTATTTCTTTTATTCTCGCTAAGAAAATCTTGAATCCTATAACTTGAGGATTTGAGCTCATTAGTTATAAATTATTCCAATGTTAATTGAATTATTTTCTTGTTTTATATGGAATCACTAATCTTGCTTTCTGTACAAGTTATTCTTGGTTGTTTTGATTTGAAAAACAATAAATGACCTGGAAATTGGAACGACGAGTGAGATGATTAAATTTGCAGATGACACTAAACTGTTCACAGTTGTTAAAACACATGCGGATTGTGAAAAATTTCAGGTAGGCCTTAGGAAATTGGAAGACTGGCCATCCAAATGGCACATGAAATTTAATGTGGACATATGCAAAGTGATGCACATTGGGAAGAATAACCCAAATCACAGTTACAGGATGCTTGGGTCCACTTTGGGGGTTAGCGCCCAAGAAAAGGATCTGGGTATAATCATAGACAATATGATGAAACCTTTCACACAATGTGTGGCGGCGGCCAAAAAAGCAAACAGGATATTAGGAATTATTTTAAAAGGGATGGTGCAATCTCATCTGGAGTACTGCATTCAATTCTGGTCTCCTTATCTCAAGAAAGATATAGTGGTGCTAGAAAAGGTTCAAAAAAGAGTGACCAAAATGATAAAGAGGATGGAACTCCTCTCGTATGAGGAAAGACTAAAATGGTTAGTGCTCTTCAACTTGGAAAAGAGACAGTTGAGGGGAGATATGATTGAAGTCTACAAAATCCTGAGTAGAGTAGAACGTGTACAAGTGGACTGATTTTTCACTCCATCAAAAATTACAAAGACTAGGGGGACACTCAATGAAGTTAAGAACATAAAAACATAAGAACATAAGAAGTTGCCTCCGCTGAGGCAGACCATAGGTCCATCCTGCTCAGCGGTCCGCTCCCGCGGCGGCCCATCAGGCCCATTGTCTGAGCAATGGTCTATACCTATCTATACCCCCCAATCCCTTTTTCTTCTAGGAATCTATCCAAACCTTCTTTGAAACCATTTAATGTTTTCTTGTCTACAACAGCCTCTGGAAGCGCGTTCCATGTGTCCACTACCCTCTGAGTGAAAAAGAACTTCCTAGCGTTTGTTCTAAACCTGTCCCCTTACAGGGAAATACTTTTAAAACCAATAGGAGGAAATTTTTGTTTCACTCAGAGAATAGTTAAGCTCTGGAATGCATTGCCAGAGGTTGTGATAAGAGCGGCTAGCATAGCTGGTTTTAAGAAAGGTTTGGACAAGTTCCTGGAGGAAAAGTCCATAATCTGTTATTGAGAAAGACATGGGGGAAGCCACTGCTTGCTCTGTATTGGCTCCTCCCTCTCTCCATGCTGGCTTGTTTGCTTCACTTGCCGCTCATGGCTGAATGAGTGCTGTCCGTTTCAAGTTACAGGTTCCTGAGGAAGGAACCTAGTGTCCCTGAAACCAGGCTGTTTGAACCTTATCCTGAATTTCATCTGACTTGGCAGTTTACTGTGTTGCCTTGCTGCTGTTTTCATCTTCAGACTATGCCTGCAAGCTAAGTTTTTCCTTTTTGATTCTGGGAGTCAGCTGGGGGGACCTTCAAAGTATTTTTCTTTGTTTCAGCACTGTGAATATGTGATTTATTATTATCACTGTTGAATTTCATGTTTTCACTTTATTTTGTGATTTGGTTGGTGGGTGCACACAGGAGGGACTCGATGATGGTGTGCAGGTGGAGGTTATTAGACCTTCAGCTGAGTATGTGAGTGCTGGAGATTTTTTTCTCCCTTCGCTGTTCCTTCACACTAAGACTTCCTCCCCCCTTCTTCAATTATTTATACATATCTTATTGTATATGATTGTTAGTCCAGTGCTGGAAAAAGTTAGTTACTTTGAAGGTCCATTAGACCTTTTTTTGCTGCTGTCTGTGGCTTCTATTTTGCTCTGTATTGGTAGCATGGAATATTGCTACTCCTTGGGTTTTGGACAGGTATTAGTGACCTGGATTGGCCACCGTGAAAACAGGCTACTGGGCTTGATGGACCATTGGTCTGACCCAGTAGGCTATTCTTATGTTCTTATTATCTTTTTTACAGAGAGGGTGGTAGAAGTTGTAGAGGGTGGTAGACTTCTGGTATATGTGGTGGAGACAAAGACTGTGTCTGAATTCAAGAAAATGTATGACAAGCACATTGGATCTCTTAGGGAGGGCAGGAGATATTGGATCCTATAGATGGGCAGACTGGTTAGGCCATTTAGCTTTTGTCTTGCATCATGTTTCTATATTTCTATGTTTCTATCTAGTAGCATTATAAAAATGATAACACTGTCATTCGCACTACTTTATCATAACTCACATCCCATAATAATGACACCAATCACTTAGTGGCAAAAATTTGGGCCGCAGCTTTATTCATCTTTATTCAACAGTTCCATAAATCAATTGTTGATAACAAACATGAATAAAGCAATGTAGCATAACAACAATCACAACCCTTGAGCTATTCGGTGACGAAATAGCTCCCTTCACAAAAATGTCCCACAATTCCAATTCCCCATCCCAGCAAGGCTCGCAGTGGCGCAGAGCCCTGCCGCCACCCATGGCGGTGTCACACATGAGGAGCTCGAAAAAACAAATCTCCCTTCTTTCCATAGCTACACTGATCCAAAACTTGCCCCCAAAACATCATATTTCCGCCCATAAAACTGTGACCACCCGGACCACCCTCCAACTGAAACCCAACCCCCCCAAAATACCCAACTCCACAAATAGAAGGGGAGGGAGGGGCGGGAAACAACTTTCCCCACCAATCCTCACCCTTTCAACCTCCCACCCAAACCCAAATACCTCAATCCCACCAAAATCACTCCAATATCCCTAATCTCCACAAAAACCTCCCACCAATCCTCTCTCTTGTTATCACACACAAAGCCCACCTACCTCCTCACTAACCCACCAATCCTGCTAAGCCCACCACTTCCTTCCTATCCCAGACCTTTTCTCCTCCCCTCCCGACTTCAACACCCCTCTTCACAGAATTAAATTTAACCCTTACCTTTCCTACCCTCAGCTTTCTGGCTCACCCAGTGTTATGTGCTCCCAGTCGAAACTGGAAGCATAATTATTAGTAGTTTGCAACTATGTTTAAAAATGAGATTTCAAAAAAACAAACAAACCTGAAATTATATTTCTATCAGAATTTACAGATTTTTATCCTCCAGAGACAATTCTTAGCACATTTATTCAATGATCACTGTTAAATATCTGTAAAATTTAGGAGTAATGATAGAGCAAAAGAAATTGACCTTATTCTCTCCACAAGAAGAACACACAAGAAAACTGTTATTTTGAACGTGTCACTTTCAAGGAAGAGACCCTTTGTTTTAATCAACAAGTTCACTTTTAGGACCAGCAGGGAACCCCTGAAGAAGACAATAGTGTCGAAACACGGGCCGTGTATGGTCCATATGTTTTTAAGAGGTTCCGGCCCTATGTGTATTTATGTGGATTACTCTGAGTAATGATAGACCCATTTTTCAGGTAGGCATCAGAGGTTAATTTGACTTAGGTGTTACTAGGTGTGGAATACTGCACACAACATTTAAATGTTTTTAAAAATATTTTTTCTTAAATTAAAGAATGGTCAACTATCACACCAATTCAGTCTGTTAAATAAATTTGGGTTGCACGAGGAATTTAGTTAGGCGTCGCTAGGTGACTACAACTAAGGACTCCTTTTATCAAGCCGCGCTAGCGGAGTTAACGCGCGTGACTTGTCATCATGTGTTAACCCCCGCGCTGGCCTAAAAACTACCGCCTGCTCAAGAGGGCTAGTGCGGCTGGTGGTTTAGCACGCGGTATTACGTGCGTTAAACCGCTAGCGCGCTTTGATAACAGGAGCCCTAAGGCACCTAGCGGCACCTAATTTAGGTGCTGTTTATAGAAACTAGCTCATTATTTCTTTTTTTCAAAAAAAATTTCTTTATTCATTTCAAAGCCATGATTAAGTGCAGGATATAATACAATCATTTAAGCCCGGGCACTTTTTTAGAGAGAATATGGTATTTGTATTATTATATATTTACCTATTTATAATATGTGTTATGTTTCTGCCTACTGCTTTTTATTGAAAAATACATTTTACATATCTGTCATATCTGCCAAAATATTTTTGACAGATATGACAGTGGTAAGTAATATATCCTGGTAGATTTGGCTACAGTTTTAGAGGACCTACACTTAACATATCATCTCTTAGTTAAGCCTGCTGCATTTTGCTTCTTATGTCTCGGAGACACTACTGAAAACATTGCCTTGTACCTTACTGAGGTGCTTTTCAGAGAGTTTCATCTTGTGATGTAGTACGGGGACTCTATTTTTCTTGTCTTCATTTCATTCTCCAACAAGATCTCTTTTCTGTATGTTAACCTCAATAAATCTTTTGAAATCTTGCAGTCAGCTGTCTTGGTGTATGAAGCTGAAAGAGAATTTAGGCATCTGGATAGTTATGCGACATGATGCACGGTAAGGCCAGCACAGTGTTTTTATTCATATCCTCCTGAATTGCAATTTACTACCCTCCAGGATGATACTTTAATGATTCAGTAGTGGTTATGGACAGAGTTCAAAAATGTCCTTTATCGGATAATTTCATGCATTCTTGCTAAATAGAATGATTGCTGATGCCCCTTTCCAATTAAAGTGGTCTATTTTCAGCTCCTTTCTATTAGCAGCAGGTGCAGTGGAATTGCCAGCCCTTCGTGTCATCCAAATTCAGGGACGCTATCAACCATAATAATGGATGTTTTGAGCACTCACAAGCACTATATCTATGACTCGGCTAGATCTCAGGTTCTTCTATTCAGTGATGTAGTTTTTCCCCTCCTATGCTCAAGTAACCTTAAGACATTTAGGGAGTCATTTTGAAAGACATTCCTTCAGCTAAAGTTATATTTTATGTACAAAAATGCCCTTTTCTAAAATTGCCCTAATTAATATATCTTCTTAAATTTTTATGCATATGCTTTGTATCTGTGTAAATTTATCTAACTTGGGCAGGGGCATGTGTGGATGTCAATGTGGGTAGGATTTGGCTTACTGTATGTGCATATTTTAAAGATTGCACAAGCAGTAAGTTTATTTTATGTCAAAGAGCAGGTGTGAATGTGTGAATGTAGCTAATGGGATAATTTTCAAAAGAGAAAGTATACAGTATAGATGCTTTTCTTGGAAACCAGGCTGAACTTATTTGCATATCCTTGGCAAAATTACCCCATTTTGTTGGGGAATTATCAATATGTAACTCCCCTAATTTGAAATAAAAATGAGTAAAAACCAAGCTCTCCACACAAACCCATGAAGAAGAGAATGGCACACATCCTTGTGGGGTGACAAACTGTAAACTGTGCAAGCACATCTCAAAGGATCTCACAGTCACTCTCATGGGAAAAACATTCAGCAAAAAGGGATCCTTCACATGTTCATTCTCTAATGTAGTATACATCATTCAGTGCAAAAAGGCATGTTACATCGGTGAAACAACCCAAATGCTAAAGACTAGAATCAACCTACATAAATATCATATTAAGAATTGCAATACCAACAGGATGTCGCCTCTGTTGGACAACACTTTGGAAAAACTGACTACTGCACCAATGATTTTATGGTAATAATACTAAAAGGGAACTTTAAAATAATCAAAGAACATTAAACCTTTGGAATCAAAATGATAATGTAGTTTTACACCTACCAGACAGAACTTAACAGAGATCTGGGTTTTCTTTCCCGCTATAGAGTCATTTAAAATTGCTCTGCCACCTTTCTGTCTCCTGCCCACCTACCCACCCCTCCCGCTTCCTATCCCTAAAATGCTTTCATGTTTTCCTCATATTTACTGATATTTGTCTACATTTGCTTTTTTTTCTGATTTGAAGAATGCATTGAGTTAGCCAATAAAAAAGGTATCACCTTATTTCCATTTTGTTTGTTTGCTTGTTTTTTGTTTTATTTCTTTATATTATTTTTCTACTGAGAAATAAGAAACTTTTTGACTATCAACAATTTAGATTGCTAGTACAAGCTTTACTATTATCAAAGTTCAATTAATGCAATCTTAGTCCCCCTTTTATCAAGCTGCATTAGGATTTTGTATCACTGTCCACTGCATCAGAGTTTTCACAGCAGCAGCTGGTGATTAAAAAACCCTAACAGCTTGATTTTCTTAAGGGCCTCAAGACAAATTTTTCTCAAGCTCCAAACTATTCAGAACACTACCATAAGATTACATTTTTCATTAAAAAAAAAATATGATAGGATTTCAAATTTTTACATAGAACTTCATTAGCTGCTGATAGAGGCAAAAATCAAATTTAAATTTTTTTGTATGGTCTTCAATATTACAGCTGGTAATTATTTAGAATATTTTTCACATTTTGAATTTTCTTTGTCAAATGAGAATAGAAGATACTGTAATAATTGTCCTTTTTTATTTCAAAGGGATTGAAGAGCTCCATCATTCATGAAAAACTTCTCGCATATCAAGCCCCTAAAAATTAGAATAATTTTGGATTTTGTTTTTCTAAGTCTCCCCCTCTTTTACAAATGTATAGTGTGGGTTTTATCAGAGGGTCTATTCACTACTCTGCTTTTAGAAACAATTTGAAGACAGTTTTGTTAAAGAAGTTTCTGTTGTTGAAGAGTGATATAAAAAGTTGATAAATATATTTCCAAGGAAATATCTTGGTCTCTTTGAATATGAATTGTAAACCAGTTCAAATCTGATAGACCTTAGTGGTATATAAGAATCTATTGTATTGCATTATATTGTTTTTGAATTGTGAAGATGGTTTTCTACTTTCTGTACTTTGCTTCTCTTAATTTAGATCTAACAGATCTAAGGTTGAATTTTCCCTAGCTTTCTTACTGTAGCCTTTCATGTATTTTTTTTTGCTTCTGTAGAAAATTGCTTTAAAAATGTTTGCCTGTGGAGCTCGGGAACTGTGGAAAGAGTGACCTGAGCAGAGGAGGCATCATCTTGCTTTCACAGGCATTCAGTCATCATCTGGTGCCCTGTGATTTTTGTCAACATAGATGCAGGGATTATCGCTGCTTCTTTTTGCTCAGAGCAAATGGTCATTGAGTTCGCAAAAGCAGGATGAGTAAGACTTACAGCAAGGAAGAGGGGTTCATTTTCAAAAAAGATAGATATCCAAAATATGGCATAAATCAGCACTTGGACATCTTACTAATCAAAACGTCCAAGTGGCCCTTTTTTAAACTTCTGGAACAAAACAGTCGCTACAATCCAAGAATGTGATCCCAAAGACTTAATCTCACAGTGGTGTAATATAAGTACAACTACCCTAGACGAGCTAGTCCCAATACAAACAAAAACCAGAATCAGCAGCCGATCAGACAAATGGTTTGACAACAAACTACTCCTACTCAAAAGACAATGCAGATGACTAGAAAGAAAATGGAGAAAAAGTAACCAAGAACACACAAGAGCAGCATGGAATAAACTAAACCAACAATACAAACTAAAACTAAAAGAAAAAAGAAAGACATACTACACAAACCAAATAGGCATAGAAGCTCAAGACACAAAAAAACCTATTCCAATTACTAAAAGAATTCACAGACACCAAACCCTACCTAGCCACAAAACGACAATCCTTCCCCTTCAGCCATCCTTTTAGCTGAATACTTTAAAAACAAAATTACAACTGTCAGGACAAACTTCGCAGGAACCCCAATCTACCTAGAAGAGATCACAATGCCCCCCACAAAAAAGATTCAGCTGCAGCAGATAGAACCTGGTCACACTTCTCCACAATATAATGGTCTGACCTTAACAAACTCTATAGTAAATACAGCCACGCAGCTTGCGAACTCAACCAATACTATACCTATTAAAAACCTCCAGCCTAAAATTTTGCACTCTCCTACAGAGTAAAGACAAACAATGAAAAATGAGAATCATGGTCCAACCCCTTTGGCGTACCCCAAGGATCACCATTATCCCCAAACACTCTTCAATATCTACATTGTATCCCTCGGCACCTGCCTAGACAAAATAGGCTTAACCTCCTATAACTATGCAGACGATATCACCATTCTCCTTCCTTTTCATCAACCAGCGCCCACCATGACAGACACACTACACAGAACTCTAGAAACAGTGGCAACATGGATGAAAGACCACAAACTAAAACTGAACCAAGACAAAACAAAATTAATACTTCTCGAAAAAATAAAACTCCAACCTTAACAAACCTAGTAATAAACTCAATCACATACCTCATTCAACCTACTCTAAAACTTCTGGGAATGACGATAGACAGATGCTGCACCATCCAACCATAAAATCAACAAAACAATACAGAAATCATTCGCGGTCATGAGGAACCTAAGGCAAGTTCAAAAATTCTTTGACAGAAAACAATTCCAGATCATGGTCCAGTCCCTAGTCCTAGGTCTCCTTGACTATTGTAACATCCTCTATCTCCCCTGCCCCGCAACAATGATAAAACAACTACAAACAGTACAAAACACAACCCTGAGACGAATCTATTCACTAAGAAAACACGACCACAACACAGAGGCAATGGTTGGGATGAATGAATAAAGAGGGAGTGGGAACCTTGATTAAGCCCTTAGAACCACACGGGCGAAACATGTTGGTGATTGGTGATTCTACCCCCCCCCCCCCCCGAATAGCTTCTTTTGCACAAGCTAAGTACTTTTAGCACACAATTATTTGAATAAGCTAAATTATTTCTTAAAATATTTAAATTATTTAAAACACTATTCACACTGGATCCGATGACGAGTGGGAGCATAAAGCCCAGCACAATGAGAGAGTTTGAGTGTGTGGTGGCCTGCTGAGGACCAGTAAGACTAATAAATATCACAGAATGAAGTATGGCATAACTATGAGATAACATCTTGTAGTTCAAGTTTCAAGTTTATTAGGATTTGATATACCGCTTATCAAGGTTATCTAAGCGGTTTTTACAATCAGGTACTCAAGCATTTTCCCTCTCTGTCCCGGTGGGCTCATAATCTATCTAACGTACCTGGGGCTATGGAGGACTGAGTTGTTTATCTATATGACCAGTCCTATTACAGTAGCTAGAAGGTCTGTGGAGTAGTCTAATGGTTGGCGCAGTAGACTACAGAGATGGTGACCCAGGCCCATATCCCACTCTAACTAGTACACTTGTCGTGGAAAGTGTGAGCCTTCCAAAACCTACTGAAAAACTATTCTACCAACATATAAGGGACACCTGCAGTCTTAAGGGCTTTTGGGGTGGAATACAGTTAGTACAATAGGTTTGGGGTGAGTTTTGGAGAGCTCCCCGTAAAATATATGAGGGTTATGGTGAGATGTACAGTATACCTGGGACCTTTTATGTGAAATTCACATAGTTCCCACTTTTGTACCCCACTAAGCTGCTGGGATGTCTGTGTGGCCAGTCTGCTAAGAATGCTGGTCCCTCCTACATCCCATAGGCTGTTATTTGTGCGTTTTTCATTTGGACTTTTATTTTAATGATTCAAAAAGACAGACATACTGAGGAGAAATGCATGTAGGAAATAGCCATTTTCAAAAAAAATAAATAAATAAAATTAAAAAAAAATGTTTTTCTGGTTTGATAATGGCCATTATCTCTACTGGATTTATGGATGTTTTTCCCAAATTGTCTAAACTCGGATTTAGACATCATATTGAAAATTCCTTTCCACATCTCATTCTGGGAGCAGTTGAAAGGAATGCACGTGACTGACTCTTTCCTTTTCCTCCTTCTCCTTTCTAAATGTTTCTTTTCTGCCAAGAGGAGACATTTTGATAACACTATTACCTTCTTTACCCATGTCTCTTATAAAGCAGCATAAAGTATATTTTGTAAAGGCATGAGGCAGTTTAAAAATCCCTCTTTTATTACTATACTAGCTGATGCCCCGGCGTTGCATGGGTATTTAATTATAGCAATAACACTGTAAATGGATTCAAATAAAGATACTTTATAGTGGTGAATGAAATTATTTTTTTACAGCTTAATAAAAAGTACAATATTCAAATTATAATGTGAAATATTTGACAAAATGAATACAATACAACTAACGCAAAACGTGATTATAAACAACATTTTTAGTTTCACCTCCTGGAGCAAGAACATATAAATTCTTGGGTGAACCCACCCTTGAGCAAGCAACATAGAGTTGTGGGCCGTGAAATCCCCAGAACATATCACCCCAGGTAGTGAGGGATCTGCATACCAAGTTTCGTTCAAATCGGTCAAGCCGTTTTTGCGTGATCGCGGCACATACACACACACATACATACCTCCGATTTTATATATATAGATTACATAGTTTGGCTAAACTTGTTTTAATTGCCAGACATCAGTTAATTCTAGTATATTAGGGTACTTGGGAAATATTTCACAGTGCACTGCAATTCTAATATAGTAGATGAATGAGGATGATTTTAGAAAATAAAACAAGAACAGAAAATAGGCTAAATTAAATTGGATATTGGCAGAAGATTGAAAGCAAAACCTGCAAGTAATATACTATAAGAGAGAAAAAAAATTGATTTGAGATAAATGAGCTTACATGCTCTTTCACTACAGTGTGGGAAACTTGATAGTCTTAGACTTTAGTAAGATTCATTAATCTCCAGTCCTAAAGATCACAAGACCAAACGTTTCACCTTTTCTGAACAGAGAATTTATACAAAAAAATCAGGAAATTGAGATTGATAGCAACATCTGTCTCTTTTTCTCTTTCACTTTCCTTAAGCTCAAAAATGACTTTGTAATATATGGGCAAAATTGCTAGAGAAATGGAGAATAGTACACCCAGCTTCTTTCTCGGCTCTGTTTTTATGAAAATACCAGTTTAATAGTACTATATCCTGTGGCTACATATATATATATACTACAATCTTCATTGATGTTTCCATCAATTGAAATGCATTAGATATGAATTCAAACACACTGCATAGTAATGTAATAGGAGATAAAAGAGAAAGACTATTTGGCACATCCACTTAGCTCGGTTATTCCTGTCTAAAATAGAAGAATATTTACCAGCTGTAAAAATAACACTGTTCTCAGAATATCACTTTGTTTCCAGTCACTTTTTATTTCTTCTCTCTTAGTTTTTGTTTTCCTGGGCAGATAAGCATATCACATCTCTATTAATTCTTCAGAAAGGGACTCTTCCCTTTCTCCTATGTCTTAAATGCATACTTGTTAATGATCTAGGATAATGATCTAGGAGGGGGTGCTGAAAAGTTCTCAGCCTGACCAACCAGTTTCCTAAATTCTGAGAATTATTTTGTCACTGTAGCAGAAAAAAGATTGTTATCTTATTTCGTTAAGTATCAATCTGCAGTACAAAAATTCTATGTTTTGACATTGTTTCAAATCATTGACTGAATCATATCTACATCATTCTCTTCTTGGTTTTGCTGAGAACTTTTCAACACCCCCTGGTAGTGTGAAGAGTTTCATTCTTTGGTATCCAGAGCTGACACTATGATGTCATAATGCCTCATTTCACCAAAAAGGGCCAACCTCATCAGTGATGTCGCAATGGCTTGATTGTCCTATACTTGGCTCACTTTTATTACATACCAGGGAGTGCTGAAAAGTTCTCAGCCCAGCCAACCAATTTCCTAAATTCTGAGCATTATTTTGCCATTGTAGCAGAAAAGATGACAGACCTCCAAGACAACAGGAAGACAAAGACAAAGAATTGATTGAGGACATAGAGAACATCACTTTGCGTGGTGACACAATACTGTTAGGCGACTTCAACATGCCAGATGCAGACTGGAATACCCTCTCAGCAACTACAAGTGGTAGCAGAAGAATATTAACCTCCATTAAGGGTGCACAACTCAAACAAATGGTATTAGAGCCCACCAGGGAAAAAGCAATACTAGACGTGGTACTCACAAATGGAGACAGTGTCTCGGAAGTATCAGTGGGAAACACGCTGGCCTCCAGTGACCACAACATGGTATGGCTTAACCTCAGGAAAGGCTTCTCTAAATCAAACACAGCAACGAGGGTCCTCAACTTTAGGGGCGCAGATTTCGACCACATGAGAGACTTTGTCCATCAGGAGCTGCAAAACCATGCAGAAACTGACAATCCGGAAACTATGTGGTCAAATCTAAAATCCATCCTGAATGAAGCATCTAGCCGCTACATAAATACGGTAAGCAAACGCCGGAGAAACAAAAAACCACAATGGTTCAACAAGGAAATTTCGGACCTCATTAAAAAGAAAAAAGAAGTATTTATCACCTACAAACATCTTGGGAAAAAGGAGGCAAAAGAAGACTATCTGGCCAGATCTAAGGCTGTCAAAAAGGCAGTCAGGGAAGCCAAACTTCAAACAGAGGAAGATCTAGCAATTAACATTAAAAAAGAGGACAAATCCTTTTTCAGGTACATTAGCGACAGGAAGAGAAACAAAAATGGGATAGAACGCCTTAGGCAATCAGATGGAAACTACGCAGATTCTGATACTACCAAGGCAGAACTGCTAAACGAATATTTCTTCTCAGTATTCACCTGTGAAGCACCGGGAGCTGGTCCACAACTACAGAAAAGAGACAGCCAAAATGACCTGTTTCATGATTAAGAGTTTACACCCAGTAGCGTCTACCACGAACTTTCAAGACTCAAAGTAGACAAAGCCATGGGACCAGACAATCTACACCCCAGGGTACTCAGAGAGCTGAGTGAAGTTCTGGCTGAACCACTATCCGTGCTCTTCAATCTTTCCATGCGCACGGGAAAAGTACCCCTAGACTGGAAAACAGCTAACGTAATTCCACTTCACAAAAAGGGCTGCAGAACAGAGACAGAAAATTACAGACCGGTGAGTCTTACATCCATAGTGTGCAAACTCATGGAAACACTGATCAAACAGAAACTTGACAAAATTCTAGACGAAGAAAATTTACGTGATCCACACCAACACGGATTTACCAGGGGAAGGTCCTGCCAATCTAATCTGATTGACTTCTTTGACTGGGTGACCAGTCATCTGGATGCCGGGGAGTCCCTGGACGTGATATATTTGGACTTCAGCAAAGCTTTTGATAGCGTCCCACATCGCAGGCTGTTGAACAAACTAAAATCAATGGGATTAGGAGATACATTCACTAAATGGGTAAGGGATTGGCTAGATGGTAGGCTTCAAAGGGTGATGGTAAACGGTACTCCCTCCAAAACGTCAGCAGTGACGAGTGGAGTACCTCAGGGCTCCGTCTTAGGGCCGATTCTATTCAATTTATTCATAGGAGATTTGACCCAAGGGCTTAGAGGAAAAGTATCACTGGTTGCCGACGACGCCAAACTATGCAACATAGTAGACAAAAGCAGTGTGCCTGACTTTATGACGCAGGACCTACGGCAGCTGGAACAGTGGTCATCAACTTGGCAGTTAGGCTTCAATGCTAAAAAATGTAAAGTAATGCACCTAGGCAAAAAAAATCCACACAGAACTTACACACTAAATGGTGAAACCTTGTCCAGGACCACGGTGGAACGTGATTTAGGAGTGATCATTAGCAATGATATGAAGGCTGCCAATCATGTGGAGAAGGCTTCGTCCAAGGCAAGACAAATGATGGGCTGCATCCGTAGGGGTTTTGTCAGCAGAAAACCTGAAGTCATAATGCCACTGTACAGATCCATGATGAGACCTCATCTCAAGTATTGTGTTCAATTCTGGAGACCACACTACTGGAAAGATGTGTTGAGAGTTGAGTCGGTTCAGTGAATGACTACCAGGATGGTCTTGGGGCTCAGGGATCTCACGTATGAAGAAAGGTTAAAAAAACTGCGGATGTACTCACTGGAGGAGCGAAGAGAGAGGGGGGACATGATCGAGACCTTTAAATATATCACGGGGCGTAAAGAGGTGAAAGATGATATCTTCAGTCTTACAGGGCCCACGGTAACCAGAGGACACTCACTGAAAATCAGGGGAGGGAAATTTCAAGGTGATGCTAGGAAGTACTTCTTCACCGAAAGGGTGGTCGATCATTGGAACGAGCTGCCTCAGCAGGTGATTGAGGCCAACAGCGTGTCAGATTTTAAGAGAAAATGGGATATTCATGTGGGATCTATAGGGGAGTAAGAATCAGGGAGTGGGTCATTGGTATGGGCAGACTCGATGGGCTATGGCCCTTTTCTGCCATGAATTTCTATGTTTCTAAGAATAGCCTTACTGGGTCAGACCAATGGTCCATCAAGCTCAGTAGCCCATTCTCACGGTGGCCAATCCAGGTCCCTAATACCTGGCCAAAACCCAAGGAGTACAAGCAACAAACTACAACTGAACACCTCTAAGACCGAACTCTTATGGATCAGGAACAAAAACACGAAATACACATGCCCAGCACTATCATGGGATTCCACTCTACTAACGGCAACAGATCAAGTACACAGCCTAGGAGTAACCTTAGACAGACACCTATCCCTAACCACCCACATATCCCAAGTAGTCTCTACCTCCTTCTACTACCTCCGCCAACTGAGAAGGATCAAACCCTACATCTCCACACCTGACCTAGCCCAACTCCTCTACACATATGTCCTCTCTAGAATGGATTACTGCAACTCCCTATTTAATGGAATAACCAAAAAAGATCTCAAGCGCTTCCAATGGGTCCAAAATGCAGCTATCCGCCTCCTACACAGCCTCAACTACCATGATCCCATCTCCCCAGCACTCCGCGCTGAACCCTGGCTCCCAATTAGCCAACGCTGTGCATTCAAGGCCCTGGCAATAGCACACAAAATAATTTATGCCACCACCCCCTCCTACATAAAATCCAAGCTACCCATCTACATCCCCACCCGCACCCTCCGCTCAGAAATGGAGATACGCCTATGCATTCCCCCCGGAAGGTCCCTCCTCTCAGAAACCGCCTGCAAACTCTCCTACAGCCACTTAATTCCCCAACTCTGGAACCAACTCCCCCCTCAACTCAGACTACAGAACTCACTAATGACATTCCGGAAAATGGTAAAGACCCTCCTCTTCAACTAAAGGTCACCCTCAGTCTACACCCAACCCCTTAAACCCCACCTCTACCCTTCTTTCTCCATTCTAATCTTCTGCCTAAATTTCTGTATAGTCCACTCTCAGCCTATACTCAAATAACTTGTATCTAAACTAAACTACTTATATTTAAACTACTGTTCTTAATTTGCTGTATAGTCCCTATATTTACACTGCTGCACAGTCTCGTATGTCCAAGTATTTAAATCTACTGTATAATCTTGTATGTCCAATTCACTCCATTGTGAATGTTTACTTGTAAACCGTTCTGAGCTACTGGGAGGACAGGATAAAAATCTAAATAAATAAATAGCAATATTCCATGCTACTGATCCAGGGCAAACAGTGGCTTCCCCCATGTCTCTCTCAATAACAGACTATGGACTTTTCCTCCAGGAAATTGTCCAAACCTTTCTTAAAATCAGCTATGCTATCCTCTCTTACTACAACCTCTGGCAATGCGTTCCAGAGCTTAACTATTCTCTGAGTGAAAAAAAATTTCCTTCCATTGATTTTAACAGTATTTTCCTATAACTTCCATCGCGTGTGCCCTAGTCTTTGTAATTTTGTATGCCCAAAGTGGAGCCTAGCATCCGGTAACTGTGTTTTTCCTTATACAAAAGGAGTTCCATCCCCTTTATCATCTTGGTCGCTCTCCTTTGAACCTTTTCTAGCGCCACTATATCTTTCTTGAGCTAAGAAGACCAGAATTGAACGCAATACTCCAGATGAGGTCGTACCATGGAGCAATACAGGGGCATTATAACATTATTAGTCTTGTTAACCGTCCCTTTCTTAATAATTCCTAGCATCCTGTATGCTTTTAAGGACACCGCTGCACATTGGGTGGAAGATTTAATTGTACTGTCTATGATGATATCCAGATCCTTTTCTTAGGCACTAATCCCCAAGGTGGACCCTAGCATCCAGTAACTGTGATTCGGGTTATTCTTCCCAATGTGCATCACTTTGATTTGTCCACATTAAATTTCATCTGCCATTTGGACACCCAGTCTTCCAATATCCTAAGGTATGCATGCAATTTTTCACAATCTGCATGCGTTTTAACAACTTTGAACAGTTTAGTGTCATCTGCAAATTTAATCACCTCACTCATTCCAATTTCCAGATCATTTATAAATAAGTTAAATAGCACCAGTCCTAGTACAGACCCCTGTGGAACTCCACTGTTTACTCTCCTCCTTTGAGAAAAATGACCATTTAACCCTACCCTCTGTTTTCTATCTGATAACCAATTCCTAATTCACAACTGAACTTTGCCACCTATTCTATGACTCTTTAATTTTCTCAGGAGCCTCTCATAAGGAACTTTATCAAAAGCTTTCTGAAAATCTGGATACACTATGTCAACCGGCTCACCTTTATTCACATGTTTATTCACACCTTCAAACAGGTCAAGCAAATTTGTGAGGCAAGATCTCCCTCAGCTGAACCCTTGCAGACTCAGTCTCATTAAATCATGTTTGTTTACGCGTTCCACAATTTTATTTTTTTATAATTGTTTCTACCATTTTGCCCAGCACTGAAATGAGGCTTACCGGTCTGTAATTTCCCGGATCTCCTCTGGAGTCCTTTTACAAAAATTGGTGTAACATTAGCCACCCTCCAATCTTCAGGTACTACAGATGATTTTAGTGACAGATTATAGATCACTAACAGCAGGTCAGCAATTTCATGTTTGAGTTCTTTTAGTACCCTGGGATGTATACCATCCGGTCCAGGCAAGTTATCACTTTTTAACTTGCCGATTTGGCTTAGTAAATGTTCCAGATTCACTGAGATTTCTTTTAGTTCCTCCATATCATCACCCTTGAAAACCATTTCCTGTTCAGGTAGATCTCTTACATCTTCTTCCGTAAAGACTGAAGCAAAGAATTCATTCAGTCTTTCTGCTATGGCCTTATCCTCCCTGAGTGCCTCTTTTGCTCCTTAATCATCCAATGGTTCCACAGATTCCCTCACAGGTTTTCTGCTTCTGATTTACCTAAAAAAAATTGTTATGAGTTTTTGCCTCTTTTGCAAGTTTCTCTTCATATTCTTTCTTCACTGTCTTTATCAATGCTTTGCATCTAACTTGCCAGTGCTTGTGTTTCTTCTTATTTTCTTCATTTGGATCATTTTTCCATTCTTTAAAAGATGCTGTTTTGGCTCTAATAGCATCTTTGACTTCATGTTTTAACCAAGTTGGCTCTCATTTCCTCTTTCCATCTTTGCTGATACGTGGAATACATCTGGTCTGGTCTTCCACGATGGTATTTTTAAATAACATCCACGCCTGGTTTACCTGGTTTGTAACTTATCCTTTTAACTTCTTCTTTAGCCATTTTCCTCATTTTATCCTGGTCACCCTTTCGAAAATTAAATGCTTCTACAATAGATTTCTTTTGCAACGTCACTCCCGATATCTCAAATTTGATCACGTTATGATCACTGTTTCCCAGCGGGCCCAACACAGTTAACTCCTGTACTATTCCTTGCATTCCACTAAGGACCAAATCTAAAATAGCATCCCCTCTTGTCAGTTCCCAGATCAGTTGCTCCAAGAAGCAATAATTTATGACATCTAGGAATTTTATCTCTCTAGCACTCCCTTATGTAACATTTAACCAGTCAATGTTGGGGTAATTGAAATCATACTATATTTCAAGGAAAAGCATAATTCAAATATCACCTAAGAAAGAGAAAAATTATGCTTGACATTGTATCGATCACCACACTGAATCATGTATGACTCAATACAGACTGGAAGAGAATTGCAGTATAGTATAATAGGGTCAAAAGAGCACAAAAGCTGTGGAGAAAAAGCCTCAGTTAATGCTTCATGGGCTAAAAAAAACCCACAGAGACTTATTCTGTAAATATATCTCACAGTCAATGTATTTCAAAGTCCATAGATTCAATAGGCATCCAAACAATCAAAATTAATTCATGTGTGATAATATCAAACACTGCTCAAACATAGCAGAAAAATGTATCTGTGATGTCTTCAAATCACGCCTATTTTGCTTACTCCAACACCCCTATTCTCACAGTGGCCAATCTAGGTCCCGAGTACCTGGCCAAAACTCAAAGAGTAGCAACATCCATGCTACAAATCCAAGGCAAGCAGTGGCATCCAGTGTTCCCGCTAAGGTGCGCTGGCCTGCGCGCGCGCACAAAATATTACATCGCAGCGCAAAGTTTCTCTTCACAGCGCACACACGCGTCGCAAAGGTAAGGGGAGGTAAGGTAAGGGGACGCATTGGGGGGATTGCACTTCCCCACAATTGCCATGCTTCGGTTCCTCTTCTTCCTTCCTTCCTCCCCCCCCCCCCCGCGGGACCCTGCGGCACCATCAACTCTTACTCCCTCTAATGTCGGCCCTGCAGCTCCAGACTTCCTCGCACCTTCTCCCCTCCCCCTTTGGATCGCTATTATTTTAAATGTTATAGCCGCGGAGCTGTATCCATCAGTGGAGATGTCTAACCTCGGCCTGCCCCGGAACTCTTACTGCAACAGTGACTTCCTGTTCCTGCCTAGACGGGCGGCTGCTGCAGTAAGAGTTCCGGGGCAGGCCGAGGTTAGACATCTCCACTGATGGATACAGCTCCGCGGCTATAACATTTAAAATAATAGCGATCCAAAGGGGGAGGGGAGAAGGTGCGAGGAAGTCTGGAGCTGCAGGGCCGACATTAGAGGGAGTAAGAGTTGATGGTGCCGCAGGGTCCCGCGGGGGGGGGGGGGGGGGGAAGGAAGGAAGAAGAGGAACCGAAGCATGGCAATTGTGGGGAAGTGCAGAGCTGCAGGGAAGAGTGTTGCGGTACCCAGCTGGAGGGAGAAGGAAGATGAGGGAGGGAATTAAAGGAGATGCCAGGGCTTGGAGCATAGGAGGAAGGTATGCCAGTCTAAGGGAAAAGGAAGGGGGAGATGTGAGAGCATGGAGGGGGAACGAAAGATGGAAGAAAAGGAAAGGAGAGAGATGCCAGAGAATCAGGGAAGGGGAGATACCAGACTATGAGGAGAGGTGTGGGAGAGGGAAGGCGAGGAGAGAGATGCCAGACCAATGGGGTGAAAGGAGAGATGGAAGGGGGAGGCATACAGTTTCTGGAAGGGGCATAGAAGGAGAGAAGATGCCATATAGGGGAAGAGAGACGGCAGACAGTGAATGGAAGGAAGAGAGTTACAAGAAGATGAGGAAAGGAGAAACCACAGAAGACAAAGGTAGAAAAAAATTTCTATTTATTTATTGCTTTAGGAGACATGTGTCACTGTTTCTGTGAAGCATTGTATGCAGAGTCCAGCTTCTTGCTGGTTCAATTTAACCTTTGTCTATGTATTTTTATTTTATCCCCCCTTTTACAAAACTGTGAAGCGTTTTTAGCACCAGCCTTGGTGGTAGCAGCTCTGATGCTCAGAATTTTATGAGCATCAGAGCTGTTACCTCCGTAGCTAAAATCCACACTACAGTTTTGTAAAAGAGGGAGGGGTTAGTTTGTGATTACATATTCCTTACTAGGCGAAGGTGTTTTCTGTGTTCTGTGTGTTCGAAAGACATGGTTTTCTGTTAGGATTGACGGTGTAGGATTGATCTGTGCTGGTCTGGCTTGTTTAGTTTTACAATGGGTGTATTGATGTACTGCTCACTGCAATATGTAAGATGCTGCCTTTTCCTAGGTACTCATGTGTGACGTGTGGTTTGTTACTAAAAATCATGTTTTTCTTACAGATGGGGGGGGGTGCCAAAAAATGATGGGCCCCGGATGTTACATATGCTAGGTACGCCACTGTATGTAAAGATACCAGAAAGCTGGCGTAGCAAAAACTTCTAAGTTTTGAGTATTTAACCCTCCCACAATCTCACGGGCACTCGTTTCAAGTTTATTGAGATTTTGATTTAAACGCAATATCAAATATTTTCAATGCGTATAACAAAAATAAATTTGGGGAAATAAATAAAACCATTTGAACCAGTGTTCCCGCTAAGCTGCGCTGGCGTGCGCTGGCGCACAAAATATTACATCGCAGCGCACACGTTTCTCGTCACAGCGCACGATCGGAAGAGGCGTACGGCAGATGGCAGGGCGGCGAGAGGAGAATCGGGCGAGTTGGCTCATAACTTGCTGGCGCCCGATATTTTTGGCTCACGGTGAAAAAAGTTTGCTCACAACACCCGCCCGCTTAGAGGGAACACTGGTGGCATCCCCCATCTCTCTTTCAATAACAGACTATGGACATTTCCACCAGGAAATTGTCCAAACCTTTCTTAAAACCAGTTATGCCTCTGGCAATACGTTCCAGATCTTAACTATTCTCTGAGTAAAAAAAAATATTTCCTCCTTTTGGTTTTTAAAAGTATTTCCTTTTAACTTCATAGAGTGTCCCTTAGGGCCTCTTCTACGAAACTGCACTAGCATTTTCTAGTGCATTGAGCCGCGCTGAATGGCCTGTGCTGCTCCCGACGCTCTTAGGAACTCTATGAGCGTCGGGAGCTCTGTGGGCCATTCAGCGTGGCTTCCCGCACTAGAAACTGCTAGCGCAGTTTCATAGAAGAGGGGGTTAGTCTTTCTAATTTTTTAACGAATTGAAAAATCAATCCACTTGTACCCATTCTACTCCACTCAGCATTTTGTAGACTTCAGTCATATCTCCCCTCAGCTGTCTCTTTTCCAAGCTGAAGAGTCCTAACCTTTGTAGTCTTTCCTCATATGAGGGGAGTTCCATCCCCTTTATCATCTTGGTCGCTCTTCTTTGAACCTTTTCTAGTGCCACAATATCTTTCTTGAGATAAGGAGACCAGAATTGAACGCAATATTCTAGGTTAGGACGCACCATGGAGCGATACAGAGGCATTATAACATTGTTAGTCTTGACAACCATCCCTTTTTTAATAATTCCTAGCATCCCGTTTGCTTTTTTTGGCCGCCGCCTCACATTGGGTGGAAGGTTTCATCGCATTGTCTCCAGTTTCCAACTGGTTAAATTTATTTATTTATTACTTTTTTATTAGGCTCCTAACCTAAGTGGATTGCATATAAAACAAACATATTAAAAGTTCACAAACTTTGACAGATTTAACAAATGTAAGGGATTGTTAGCTACAGTTAGGTTACCCAGATAAAACATAAAATTAATCTTCTCTTAAAGTTTCAAGTTCCAAGTTTTAATAAAATTTGATGGATCGCTTTTTTGTTATTCAAAGCCATGAAAAAATCTGAAAACATGTAGAACATTTCTCAGTGCGGAGAGACGACATTATTAACCTAAGTTTGACAATAAAACAAAACAGATCCAACAGGAAAATAGGGCAGGAACTACAATATTTGACAGTAAAGGATACAAATAGGGGTAAAACGATAGGATGGCTGTCTAGACCTCAGTAGGACATGTACCTAAAACTCTGGAAAATTTAATAAAAAGCTTTAACAAAAATGTGGGTCTTCAACAATTTCTTAAAAACCATCTTCTTATTACACAATCTCAAAGAACCTGACAGGGAACTCCACATTGAAATAGCTGATACCCATGTTTTCATATGACACACTGCGCTTACTGTTTCCATGGTTAATCTCATTACTATGTGGTATCGTAGAGTACGAGTTGATATATAATTTCTGCAAAATTTGTGTCAAGTACCATGATACTTCCCCATAGACCTATCTTATTTATTTAGTTTTTATTTATTGTATCTTTAATGCATCATTTTTGTAAACCGCTTAGAAACCTCACGGTTATTAGCGGTATATAAGAATTAAATTAAATTAAATAGACCACATGGTAAATAACCATCAAAATTGTGTATTGGAAGCTAATGTAGTTGTTTTAACACAGGAAAACTATGCTCATACTGTGATGTCTCTACAACCAATCTTGTTGCAGCGTATTGAATTATCTATATGGCTCGTATCCTTGTTTTTGTTACACCTAGCAGTTAAAAAAAAAACAACAAAACAAAAAACCCACAGCCAGTTATCTGCTAACATTCAGCAGGAGATTTGCTGCCTATCTCACACTAAATATCCTATTCGGAAGATAGCCAGTCGGTGCCAATATTGAATGGCTGGATGGCAAATTTCAGCAGCCAGATAGACCCGACTAAAAAGCAGGTCTATCTTTGGCTGCTGTGAATTAGCCTGCTAGCCAATGAATATTTACTTACCCCCTCCTTTACTAATGCATAGCATGGGTTTTAGCTCCGGCAGTGGCAGTAATTGCTCCGACACTCATAGAAATTCTGCCGGCGCTAAAGCCCTCACTATGCATTAGTACTATGCATTAGTAAAGGAGGGGGGTTAATCATCTAAGTCTCAGTCAGCCAATAAAACCCAGAAAATCAATACCAACCACCGGATACAGCACCAGCATTGGGTTTCTGGGTTTGCCATGAGCCGCGGGAAGGGGGAGATTGATTCTTCACAGACACAGACAGAACGGCACAAACCGTATTGGCATAATACAAGAGTGCTTTGCAGTAGAATCTGTTAGTTTGGTTCTGGCTTCATATGCACACAAAATGGCCACTTAGGCTAATGTCCTACAATTCTCTGCCTTTTACTTTGTGTTCTCAAATCCTGATGTCGCTGCTCCTGCTTTCTTGCCACTTGCTTCGTTCTTGGAATGTCAATCACACTGTTGGCAATGTCTTACCCTTCACTCAATGTCTTGTATTATAGATGTAACTGCTCCTGCTGCCACCACTCTCTCTCTCAATCCTTAAGGATATTTTCAGTGCTTCAGTACTTTGTCACTCCCTTGGTGCTTTTTGATGTTTGTAATTCCTCTTCTGATGCCAGTCAGTCTCTTTGAGTATTGATACCGTTGATCTAGTTGACTTCCATCTCATTCATGGCCCTGAAGTATTGATGCCTGGGATTCTGCAATCCTTAGTCTGGGGTATAGCAGCTGTTTAAATGTGTGCTGGAATCTGATAGGGAGGTGAAATAAAAGTCAGTATTAATGTGTTCCTGCTGCTCTGTCTCTCACTCATTCCCACTGAAATCAGCTTAAATAGCAAAGTGATCCCACTACATGCCTCTTTAGATTTTCCTGTCAGCAATGTATGATTTAAAGCATGTTATATTTCTGAATTGATGGTATTAGACTTGCTTTGCAAGCTAAAGTGAATTGGTGTGGCTATCTACCTTAGAATTGATCATTTGATTTGATGTGTATGTGGTTTTGCCTTGATTTTTGATATTTTATATTGGGGGATGTCTATGATGTTGTCCAGCCATGTCTACGTTATATGTGGAAATCGTAGGGAAACAAGATTTTATGTATGTGACTTGGAAACCGCATACTTGTATGCAGTATATAAATTTTAAAATAAATTATAAATTATTATTAAATCCTTCCAGTGATCATCAATAAAGAAAACTATGGGCTCCTTTTATCAAGGTGCGGTAGGGGATTAACGCGCGGAATACCGCGCGTTAAACTGCCTGCCGCACTAGTCGCTAACGTCTCCATTGACGAGGCGTATTTTGGCTTGCCGCGGGGGTTAGCGAATGATAAAATGTCCGACGCGCTAACCCCCGTAGCGCACCTTGATAAAAGGAGCCCTATATCTTCATGCTATTTTGCCTTTCCATGTATACAAGTCTGATCAGCTTAATATGTGCCATAAGAATAGAACCAGAAGTAGTAAAAAAAAAGCCTAGTAGTAAAAAAAACTTAGGCCCTCTTTTACTAAGTTGCGCTAAACTTTTTAGCACGTGTTTAGCATGCACTAAATCAATGTGTGCGCTAACCATAGGATCCATAGGATAACACGCACGCATTAGCATTTAGCACATCTTTAGCACGCAATAATTTTTATCACACGCTAAAAAGCATAGCGCACCTTAGTAAAAGAGAAGGTTAGATTACATGTGCACAGAGAAAGTACTTGCAGTATACTATGGGGCTTATTTTCAAAAACAAAAGATGGCAAAAAAAAAAAAAAATTGGCAGAAAGGGGAAGATGGACATTTTTCTTGCCAAATCCTTCCAATTCTCTATTTTCAAATCCTATTTTCTAGACAGATATCTACATTGTTCAACTGCAGTTTGTCTAAATCTCAAGGAGGCATGTTTGAGGTGTGGCATGGGTGGGGCTTGGGCAGGATTATGACTTGGAGATTTTTTCTGCCATAATCAAACATGAAGGAATATATCCAGGACAAAATTTGGATGCTTGGGGCTAGACCTGTTTTAACAATGAATAAGTGCTATGGCAACATTATAGAAATGATAAATAGTAGTATTAGTAGGAAGTGCTAAAAAGGTGCTAAAACTGACTAGATGACCACTGGAGAGATGTAGTTATAATCTCCCAACTCCCCAACTCCCCCAGTGGCTCTCTTCTAATCCCCAAATATATAAATGAAACAATACATACCTGCCTGTATGACAGCTGCAAATGTTATGTCCGATCCTAGTAGAGCAGCAAGTAAGTATCTGGTCAGTGAAATGGACTGAAGAGAAGGAGTCCCAGGCCCACAACTACACTTGTGGTGGAAGGCGTATGCCCACCAAAACCCTAATGTACCATCATACTGTATAAGTGACACCTGTCAGCATACAAAAGCTACTGGTGTGGTGTACAGTTGGGTACAGTAAGTATTTTGTGGGTTTTAGAGGGCTTTAAATAACTATAGATAAGATTGTATGTTTTTATTGTGTAAATGGTTATTTGTCCCCCCAAAATTACTACTGTTAAACGCATTTAATTATTTGCGTTCAAATCAAAATTTTAATAAATTTGAAACTTGAAACTTACCATAAAATATGAGGGCTATTGTGAGGTATGTACCTGGGGCCTTTAATGTGAAGTCACTACAGTGCCCCTTGAAGAGTCCCACTGCTCTGCTTGGATGTCTGTTTGGCAAGTCTACTAAAAAGGCTGGTTCCTCCTACATCCCAATAGCTTGTTTTATGTATTTTTCTTTTGCACAAGTTTTTTTTTTTTTTTTTCGACAATAGTTCAAAAAGATAGATACACACCTGAAAAATGGTTTGGCATTTTGGGTACTGGATTTTTGTGTATCTTCTTCAAAATGTCCAAACTCAGATTTGGATGGTCATATTGAAAATGGCCCTCCCTTACCTTTCTCAACCCATTACTTGAAAATTTTTATTTATTTTAAAGCTAACAATAAGTGCAACATATTATACAAACATTTAACACTTTAAATAGCACTTTAATTCAATCAAATTATATTTCATAACAAATACATATCTCTCCCCCCTTATACACACAAAAATTACAATTACCGTATTTTCGCGGATATAACGCGCACCCGTGTAAAACGCGCACACGGGTATAGCGCGCAGAAATCACGATGACATGTACAAAAACTTTTGTATACCGCGCTCACGGGTATACCGCGCATGATGCCTGACGCTCCTTTCGCCCGCCCTGACTTTCCGTGCGCTGTCCCGACTCTCCGTTCACCCCCCCTGACTTTCCGTGCACTGTCCTCCCTTGAAGTCCTGTCCCCCCTTGAAGGTCTGTCCCCATCCTGAAAGCCTGATGCCCCCCCCGACGTCCGATACATCCCCCCCCCGGCAGGACCACTCGCACCCTCACCCCGAAGGACCGCCGACTCCCCAACAATATCGGGCCAGGAGGGAGCCCAAACCCTCCTGGCCACGGCGACCCCCTAACCCCACCCCGCACTACATTATGGGCAGGAGGGATCCCAGGCCCTCCTGCCCTCGACGCAAACCCCCCTCCCCCCCCAACGACCGCCCCCCCAAGAACCTCCGACCGCCCCCCCAGCCGACCCGCGACCCCCCTGGCCGACCCCCACGACCCCCCCACCCCCCTTCCCCGTACCTTTGGTAGTTGGCCGGACAGACGGGAGCCAAACCCGCCTGTCCGGCAGGCAGCCAACGAAGGAATGAGGCCGGATTGGCCCATCCATCCTAAAGCTCCGCCTACTGGTGGGGCCTAAGGCGCGTGGGCCAATCAGAATAGGCCCTGGAGCCTTAGGTCCCACCTGGGGGCGCGGCCTGAGGCACAAGGGCCCAACCCGACCATGTGTCTCAGGCCGCGCCCCCAGGTGGGACCTAAGGCTCCAGGGCCTATTCTGATTGGCCCACGCGCCTTAGGCCCCACCAGTAGGCGGAGCTTTAGGACGGATGGGCCAATCCGGCCTCATTCCTTCGTTGGCTGCCTGCCGGACAGGCGGGTTTGGCTCCCGTCTGTCCGGCCAACTACCAAAGGTACGGGGAAGGGGGGTGGGGGGGTCGTGGGGGTCGGCCAGGGGGGTCGCGGGTCGGCTGGGGGGGCGGTCGGAGGTTCTTGGGGGGGCGGTCGTTGGGGGGGAGGGGGGTTTGCGTCGAGGGCAGGAGGGCCTGGGATCCCTCCTGCCCGTAATGTAGTGCGGGGTGGGGTTAGGGGGTCGCCGTGGCCAGGAGGGTTTGGGCTCCCTTCTGGCCCGATATTGTCGGGAAGTCGGCGGTCCTGCGGGGTGGGGGTGCGAGTGGTCCTGCCGGGGGGGGATGTATCGGACATCGGGGAGTCGGCCGGGCAAGAGGGCTTGGGCTCCCTCTTGCTCCGATCGTGGATGCGGGTGCGGGTGGGAGCGCGTGCGAGCGGTCGTTCGGGGTGGGGGTGCGAGCGGTCCTGCTGGGGGGGTGAATCGGGCATCGGGCGGGGTGGGAACTATGTTTAAAAACTTTTGTATACCGCGCTCAGGCATATAACGCGCGAGGGGTATGCGCGGTAGGTAAAAACGCGTATAACACGCGCGTTATATCCGCGAAAATACGGTAATAATCAATTAAATTAAAGGTATTTACCCACCCTGAACATGTATAATCAAAGGGTTAAATCAATAATCAATCCTTACAGAATTTTGTCAATGGTTCCCAAACATCCTTAAATTTTCTATAATGTCCCAGTTGTATGGCAATCATACATTCCAGTTTAAAAGTGTGGCATAAAGATTCCCACAATAAATTACAATTTAATCGGTCCCAGTTTTTCCAGTTCTTCAAAATAAGTTGTATGGCAACTCCTGTCATAATAATGAGAAGTTTGTTGTTATGGGAAGTTATTGGGCTTTTAGCGCTCATTAACGTGCCAAATAACACTGTATCATATGTCAATCCCACTGGAGCTTCCAGTATTCTTTTTTTTAAATAAAACCTTTATTCATTTTAAAGCTAACAATAAGTGCAACATATTATACAAACATTTTACAGTTTAAACAGCACTTAAATTCTATCAAATTATATTTCATAACAAATACATGTCTCTTCCCCCCCCTTTTATACACACAAAAATTGCAATCAACAATAAATTAAATTAAAGATATTTCCCCCACCCTGGATGTGTGTAATCAAAGGGCAAAATCAATAATCACTCCTTATAGAATTTTGTCAATGGTTCACAAACCTCCTTAAATTTTCTATAATGCTTCCAGTATTCTATTGATTTGACTCCAAATGGATCGCCAAAAGTTAAGTATCAAGGGACAAAAGAAGAGCAGATGTCCCTATATCGAGATGACAGTGCCAGCATCTATTTGACCTAGAACTATCTACCTTTTGCAATCTAACAAGGGTCCAAAAACTTCTATGTAATGAGATGGATAACCTGGAAATACTGGACTAACTTGTGTATGCTGGACATTACAGATACTTTACCGCATATTTTCCCACAGCCTAAACCAGCCTTCCTTTACAAGTTAACCAGATGGAACAGTCTGTACCTTGCTATCTGTGAACACATGCATCCTTTGAAATGCTAACCCCCCTGGTCTTTGCTACAAAGTTCTTGTCTTCATTCCCTGCTGGGAGGATACTTCTCCAAGGTTCTGTGGCCATTGTTCATGTGTGCTGAGCTGTTATCAGTGCTGTATGACTTAACATATGCAAGGCACCCTGAAAAGCCATAAAACATTTATAACAAGCAACAACCCCTGCAGGATGAAGGGGGAGTAGAGACGTAGGGGCCTGGTACAAAGACAGAACTTTTAAACCACAGGCTGGACATTTTCTGCCTGTCTCTGAAGCAAGCTATGGGAACCAGGCACAGCTGGGGTGCTGGAAGGTCACCTTTGCCAACTTTCTGCATAAGACTATCTACAAGGTCGCCATCCTGAAGATGTACAGCATTGTAAAACCACAAATCAGCCTCTGCAAGGTGATAAGGATTCTAGACATGGAGGAAGAAAATTCCTGCTCTGTTCCTGCTCGGGCCCCCCTCCTGAGGGGGGGAGTGAGAGAGGCGTGGACTGGGGGGGAGAATAGTTAGGTATACATTTTTGTACCAATAAGGAGGTACATGACCAGAGTTCGGGGATGTGCTTTTTGGAACAAAGAAATAATTTCTCTATATAAAAATCCATGCATCATAGGTAAAACCAGAGAGATTCACTTGCGTATGCCAGCGGGAATATGCTAGCCCCCTGTTCGGCATATCAGTGTAAGTTCTACTCTCCATTGCATATTCTGAACTAACAATATAATATTTATTCTGCTAATGTCTTTGCTGCTGTAATTTTGTAAGTCTTTATACAAACAATAAAAATATTGTCTGTTTTGGAAAATACAATGCCATCTCGTAGTCATTCTAATGAGGTAAAATAAGTGACAATACTTCAGTAACAAAAAAAAAACAACAAGTTTGTCTCACAGATGCTGACGCTGTACATCTCATCCTCCAAGTCCAAATTCGTGACCATTGAGACACAGAAACCTGCTGTTTTATCTCAATGCTCCAAATGTCTCTAAGACTAGTTTTTGGTTTCTTATTCACATAACCAGATATTAATTTATACCACTGGGCAACTTGATATCCTAGGAAATCTGTCTGGAAGCATAGGACTGGCAAGCTATACTGGATTTTTAGATTTTGCCAATCAGGGAACCCCTTCTAAATGGCTTGCTTCAACTGCACATTCACACTAAAGATGGCACAATTTAATGGTTGAGAGTTATACAACACAAGTCTCCAATACTTCACCCAACCTTCACAATATCCAACATCCTTCTCCACAAAATTACAAGTTGTTCCACATGCTCTCATATATTTAAAATCTGGCAAAATGTGGCCTCAGGTACACCTCCTCCACCCTTAGTAATGTTCAATAGAGGTAGGGATACTGGTCTTTTTATTCCTCATTGGCCCACATTCTTTTATTGCAGTTATTTAGGTAAACTTTTTTTTAAACTTTTAAACTTTTTTATCCACCATAATCTTTTTAGAAGTTTTAGAAGTTTCCTTGAGATTATTCTATTTAAACATATTCAAATAAATTGTATACTTAGCTTAGTATGCTACTGGGTTACATGATCAGACATGTTTCGCAACAATTTGCTTTATCAAGGATCCCCCAGAGCCATTATGTCCACCATCTTACTCAGAGTTTCTTGAAAAAATGTTCTAGATTTACGAGGAAATGAAGATATAATTGCTTGAGGGTGTACAATCGCATTAGAGACATGAGTTGCCATTCTAAGTAAAGCCAATCAGGGAGATGTTCCATGAGCTCAGGAAGGATCCAATACATATCCTGACGCAGTATAAAGGCCTGATGGTACCTATAAAAATTGGGAAAATTTACTCCACCCACCACAATTGGTTTTTGTAAAGATACTAAAGCAATTCTCGCAGTTTTACACAGCCATAAAATTTAGTAAGAATGCTATTTAATTTCTTGTAAAAGGACCCCTGGAAAAACACTGGTAACATGCCCATTTGGTAGCAAACCATAGGCAAAATCATCATCTTAACCATTTGAACTCTCCCCCACCAAGACAGATGTAAGGGGTTCCATTGCTCACACATTTCCGTGACCTTCAGCAATAAAGATTTTTCATTTACTTTCATCATCTCTTCCAGCGTTTTTTGAATCCAAATACTTAAATATTTTATACCCTCTTCCTTCCAAAGAAAAGGGAATGTATCAAATAATCCTTTTGGTCAGTGTACATTTAGCGGAAGAACCTCCAATTTACTCCAATTTATTTTATATCCTGAAAATTTGCCAAATCGGTCAATCAAATCCAGTAAATGCGGGATGGAAGTTTCGGGATTCCTCAAATGAAGCAAAATATCATCTGTATATGGAGAGACCTTATTTTCCCGACCTGCATAAGGAATACCCTGTATCTCCTTTGCCTGTTGAATAGCCAATAGCAAGGGTTCCAGTACAATGTCAAAAAGCAAAGGAGATAATGGACACCCTTGTCTAACTCCCCTCTGCAGATGAAAACGTTCTGAAAAAGTATTATTAATATATAATCTGGCAGAAGGGGAACTATACAAGGTTTGAATCATTTGTATAAATCCGGAACCAATACTAAACAAATCCATTGCTTGATACATGAAGGTCTACTCCACACGATCAAAGGCCTTCTCTGCATTCAAAGATACAGAAAAGGCTGGATCTTCCATGGCTTTTGTTAAGTTTAACATGTGGAAAGCCAGTCTGGTGTTGTTTGAAGAATGTCTTTGAGCAACAAACCCTGTTTGGTGCAAACCGATAATATAAGGGAGAGCCTTGGCCAAACGTAAAACCAATAACTTAGCCAGAAGTTTTCTATCTAATTAATCAAAGAAATAGGCCTGTAATTTGAAACCAACATGGGATCTTTATTTGGATTCAGTAAAACAATAGTTAAAGATTCTGACATAGTACCTGTAATGCAACCTTTAGTCAATGGAGTCTGATATAAATTTAATAGATGAGGTAATAGGGTAATTTGAAATGATTTATTAAACTCTACAGTGAAACCATCACCACCTGGAGCGGATCCAACTCTAAGGGACTTCAACGCTGCTTGTAGTTCTTTCATTGATATAGGCACGTCAAGAGCAGTGTTCCCTCTAAGCGGGCGGGTGTTGTGAGCAAACTTTTTTCACCGTGAGCCAAAAATATCGGGCGCCAGCAAGTTATGAGCCAACTCGCCCGATTCTCCTCTCGCCGCCCTGCCATCTGCCGTACGCCTCTTCCGATTGTGCGCTGTGACGAGAAACGTGTGCGCTGCGATGTAATATTTTGTGCGCCAGCGCAGCTTAGCGGGAACACTGGTTCAAATGGTTTTATTTATTTCCCCAAATTTATTTTTGTTATACGCATTGAAAATATTTGATATTGCGTTTAAATCAAAATCTCAATAAACTTGAAACGAGTGCCCGTGAGATTGTGGGAGGGTTAAATACTCAAAACTTAGAAGTTTTTGCTACGCCAGCTTTCTGGTATCTTTACATACAGTGGCGTACCTAGCATATGTAACATCCGGGGCCCATCATTTTTTGGCACCCCCCCCCATCTGTAAGAAAAACATGATTTTTAGTAACAAACCACACGTCACACATGAGTACCTAGGAAAAGGCAGCATCTTACATATTGCAGTGAGCAGTACATCAATACACCCATTGTAAAACTAAACAAGCCAGACCAGCACAGATCAATCCTACACCGTCAATCCTAACAGAAAACACACAGAACACAGAAAACACCTTCGCCTAGTAAGGAATATGTAATCACAAACTAACCCCTCCCTCTTTTACAAAACTGTAGTGTGGATTTTAGCTACGGAGGTAACAGCTCTGATGCTCATAAAATTCTGAGCATCAGAGCTGCTACCACCAAGGCTGGTGCTAAAAACGCTTCACAGTTTTGTAAAAGGGGGGATAAAATAAAAATACATAGACAAAGGTTAAATTGAACCAGCAAGAAGCTGGACTCTGCATACAATGCTTCACAGAAACAGTGACACATGTCTCCTAAAGCAATAAATAAATAGAAATTTTTTTCTACCTTTGTCTTCTGTGGTTTCTCCTTTCCTCATCTTCTTGTAACTCTCTTCCTTCCATCCACTGTCTGCCGTCTCTCTTCCCCTATATGGCATCTTCTCTCCTTCTATGCCCCTTCCAGAAACTGTATGCCTCCCCCTTCCATCTCTCCTTTCACCCCATTGGTCTGGCATCTCTCTCCTCGCCTTCCCTCTCCCACACCTCTCCTCATAGTCTGGTATCTCCCCTTCCCTGAT